>NC_080019.1:78483179-79133179 GCF_030020395.1 Manis pentadactyla | reverse complement strand
CTATAACTTCCATGGAAAGAGAGGAAAAGAAACTGCTAAAAGGGGAGATTGTGTAAGAATATTAAATATGGAGATTAAGCAGACCTCATTTAAAAGATGATATTTAAGCAAAAATGTAAATAAGATGCAGGGGTTAAACTGCAAATATTTTGCAGAAGGGTATTCTGAATAGAAGGAATAGTTAGAACAAAGGCCTAAAGTGAAAGAAATCCGGGTATTTTCTAGGAATAGCAAGAAGACCAGTGTGACCAAAATAGAATGAGTAAGGGGGAAAATACCAGAAGATGTGACAATACAGACCAGACACCACAGGGCCAGTTTACCTCATTCCAAGGTTTGAGGAGAGGAGTGATGGCATCTACTTTAAATTTTCACAGGGTTAGTCTTGCTGTTGCATTGAGAATGAACTGCAGAAGGCAAGGGTAGAAATAGGGAGTCTATTTATAAGCCTATGCAACAATTCAGGCATGAGATGACCATAGCTGGGTTAAGATGGAAGCAGTAGAGGTGATAAGAGCTGGTTGGATTCCTGATATATTTTGAAGAAAAAGCCAAAGAATATCCTGTGTGAAGTATGAAATATAAACTAAAGAGAAGAACAGAGAACAACCTATAAGATTTGGCCTAACTAACTGGAAAGAAAGGGTTGCCATAGTTTAAATGAATAAAGCATATTAGTAGTTCAGTTTGAACCTGTTGAGTTTGAGATGTTATTACACAAATAGAGAGTTCAGAAGCACAGCAGGAGCACAAAATATAGCTCTCTATATTTTGGAGTAATCAATATATATCCTGTTTTTAAAGCCATGTGACTGGACAAGATGATCAAGGAAGTGAATGGATAGAAAGAAAAAAAAAGGACTCAGGATTGAGACTTGGGGTATTCCAAAATTGACATTTTTGATAGAAGATGTATAACCATCAAAACAAACTGAAAAAGAGTGATTAGTAAAAGCCAAAAAATAAGCATTATGCTAAAAAGGTACTGAGGAAAGTGGTCAAGGAGGAGGCCAGGAGAAACTGTGTCAGGTGTTGTCAGTGGGCCAAGCAAAACGAGAACCAAAAATTAACCACTGGATTTAAGAGCATAGAAATTTTTGTTAATCTTAACAGAAGTCATTTTTTAGCGTGGAATAGTAAAGGCAAAGCCTGAGTGGGACAGGTTAACAGAAGATGGAAGACAAGAAATCAGAGACTGCAAATACAGGAATCTCCTCTGTATTTTGCTACTAAGAAAATCATTAAAAAAGTGGGGTCACTGCAGCTGGTAATGGAGCAAGTTCAGGAAGAAATAAAATAAATGTTTCAGATGAAAGTTATCATGGCAGTTTGTATACTGGTGGACATGATCTTATGAAGAACAGAAACTTGACGATAACAGAGGGAGAGAAAAGAGAGAACTACTGGTACAATGTCCTTGAGTGTGCAAGAGATGTAATGCCCATGTGAGGGGAGCAGCACAGCTAAATCATCTATGGAAACTCAGAAGCAGACTATGTGCATGTGTAGGTGCTCACAGGTGGGTGGATTTGGTAGTGGGAGTTTTTGAAAGTCATCTTCTGATTGTTTCCATTTTCTCAATTAAGTAGGATACAAAATCATAGCTGAGAATAAGAATAGCATAGGAGGTGTTGATGCTTGTTTAGAGAGAAGGTGTGAAATAGTCATCTAGGAGAGCAGTGAAATGGTAATTCAGCGGCATTGAAGGCCCACTTGATTCTGAGGTCATGAATATAGAAGTGACACTAGTACGTATTGTTGAGTGTGCTTTGTACATGTTTAGGTGCAGGCCTGAAGTAGAAGAGATGGAATTATCCAGGATTGTTTTTTTCTGGGTAAGTAGAATAGAAATAGAAAAATGTGTTTATTCAAGGGTATGATTATATAATTCTCCATGAAATTTAGGCTGGGTGAACAAGAGAATAAGGACATCAGGAGGGGCAAATAATAGGTAGGATTGGAGGCCTTGGTCCAATCCAAAAGACTGTTTCAGTGAAAGTACCAAGGACAGTGAGCCAGAAATAGAGGAAGGAAAAAGAGGCTACAATAGATGAAGTTGATATTACAGAAGGAATGCATTTACTAGTTACAAAATTTTCTAAATATACCTGTAAGAGGTATATGGTTTTTCTTCAAGTAGGCTGAGGTTGAATAGGAAACAAGATCTTTGGAGGAAAGTAAAAGGCCATGGTATTATTGGGATCATTTATGTGTATATTTTATTTTCAAAGAGTTAAGATAAAAGCAGTATTGGAAGAGAAGACAGAGAACCAGGGTCTAAAGTCATTGCGAAGAGAAAAGCAGGGTCAGTAGGTACTAACAACTGAATAAACTTCTTTCTGTTCTTCTTTTTTTAATACATACTTTTGTCACACAGTATTCAATGTGTGTACATTTAGTAAATTATTTATGTTAGTTATATGCTATTCACAGTGGGCTTCTATCACATTCTGCTTATCCATTGCCCCACTTATAGGCACTTAAGTTGCCTACAACTCTTCACTACCGCTACCTACCATGTGTCTTTTATGAACCCATGGAAGAGTTCCACTGAGATATGTAGCTTCAGTATCTGCCCAAGTACTGTCATATTACTCTCTAGACTGGCAGCACCAATTTGCACACCACATTAGTTACAAATCAGAATATTGCCAGGACCTAAGGATCTATTTATAGGCCCCTACCCATTCACACATTTTCCTTTCCTCCCTCAAGGTAGCTACCAATCTGATATTTGCTTCATTTATTTATTTTTTTAAAGTGTATTTGTAGTATCTATGTTTTCGCCTTTGGTTTTGCCTATTTCAAATTTAATGGAAATAGAATCACTCTATACAAGCATTTTTCCATGTCTTGTTTCTTTCATTCAATATCATGATTGTAAGAAATACCCATATTGCATGAATTTAACCATGGTTTATTCACCTTCATTGATGTGTAGTATTTCAAGTACACATAAGTATTAACTCTCAAATTTTTTGTGATTGGACATTTTGGTTGTGTTGGAGAAGGTAATCAAGATAATATGATGTCAGGTTGACCCTCAAGCTAGACTCCAGCAATCTGATGTTCTTCACACCATCCACTGTCCCCGTAACATGCATTCTGTTTGCTTTCCTTCCACTAGAATCTGCCCCAAGGACACAGTTTTGACAGAGTTGCAGAGGCCATTTAGTTGATATACATGACTTAGCCCAGTTAAGGCCTCTATATAAACTTTTAAGATTCTGGTGGGCAGGTGTGGAGATCTACTCATCTGACAGCTGTATAAGACACGCTTTTTCTTTGGTCTCTTCCTGCCTTCCACGTACAGGGGCCAGTTTGCTGACCAACAGATTGTTTCCTATTTTGAATTATAGTGATAATTGCTTCTAGAGTGTTCAGACATATTCCTCATGCTAGAGATGTCCAAGTGTTTCTTTGGGGCATATGCTAGAAGTAGAATTATTAGATCATTGAGTATATGTCTCTTCAAATATACTAAATAATGCCAAACTGTTTTCAACATTATTGTAGTTTTACACACACTCACTAGGGTATGTACATGCTACCGTCGCTCTTGCTAACATTTGATATTGTTAGTCCTTTTAATTTTTACCACTCTAGTAAGTGTGTGATGGTTTCTCATTTAATTTTTCTCTGTTTTCTATTGAAGTTGAACAGAGTACAAGTCTGTTTATATAAGATTTTATATGAGTTTAAATTCTAAATATATATTTCCATATTATAAGTATATAGACATAATTTTGACCTGAAAATATATACATGACAGTTAACAGTAATTATTTTGGGAGAAGGAACTAATGTGGAGGAGAACATAATCTTTTGCTTTTCATCATTTTCAGTATAATTCACTTTCCATATAAATGTGTAATTTTTATTAACAATATTTACATTAAAATTGAAGTTCAAAACTATTTTTAAGCACATATATATTTAAACAAATACATAAGATTAACGAACAGTTTTAATCAGTCACCAGCCAAGTCTTTTGCTGGATAAATACACTAGGATTTACATGTCCAATACACTAGACACTAGCTACATGTGGATATTAAGTGCTTGAAAACTGGCTAGTGCCACATGTTGAAATTATAATTCCATAGATTATAATTCTATAGTCATACATTAAAAATGTATAAAGTAGTATAAAATATATTATTTAAATTGATTGTACCTGTTTCTTTTTATATTTTAATGTGGCTCCTAGAAAGTTTTAAATTACATCTGTGGGTCAAAATGTATTTCTATTGACTACATGGCACTAGAATCCACTTAGTGACTTGAGAAAAACATGACTAGGCAAATTTCAAAGGAAAAGTGAAACTATAAAAAACATATATACTCCACTTCAAGCAAATGCAAAATTATTTCTAGTTAGGCCAAATACAAAATAGCATGCTTGCATGCATCTTATTCAAATCAGAACTGACTGTAATTCGAAGTCATGAGCAACATCAAAATTCCCATCCATTTTCACAGTTCGTACATTTGCTTGTAGGAAAAGTAATGAAAGAAAGAGACCCAAAGCAGAAACAATGCTCTTGGTGGTACCTATTCCATCACTTTCAGCAAACACTTCAGGAATGCTGACATTCTTGAACCAGAACCTTCTTGAATCAGAACCTGCCTTAGGGCAACAAGAAGAAAAATAATGTACACAAATAACAAAAACATGCCTTCCTCTCCCATTCCCATTCAGTGAAGCAACATTCTCCCTGGCATCGAGGACACATTCGCCCTCTTAGCTACCAGTTACCAAAAAATGCATTCAAATGCAGTCACATTTTCTGGATAAGCTAGTCTATAAATAGCACCTGAAGAAAATACTAACCATGCACTAGAAAGCATAAATTAACTCTAAGGTACTTTGTATGTTTCACGTGTATATATTGTAACAAGTATCTCAGTTTCTTGGGAACTTTGCCCTTGGGGGATCCAAGCTTGGGGAAGCTTATTGTCAGTGCTGGAAATGTAAGAAAACCTGCCGCAGAGAACAATTGGCGTGCTCTGGCTGGCACTGGATTGCAGCTGCACGAGCTGTGGATGACATGGCTGCTGTCAGGGAAGGCAGCTCTATGCAGAGCACTGCTGGGCTGTCAGCCGCGGCCACCAAAGGGCTTGTGTGGTATTCTGATGGTGTCTGAGGACGCTGGCAGATGTGGGGAGGACAAAGTGACCACACCGACTGAGGCACAAGAACTAAGGCACAAGGTAAGTATTTTTAAAATAATGGTAGAAATAAAGAGATTTTCGAAAGGGGAAAGTAGTTCTTAGTGGGGAGCAGTGAGATTCAAATCTGAAGATTTTTAATATCCTATTAATTCTCCCTCTCAATCTACCTAGAAGCTACAGTTTTTTTTCTCTCCGTCCCTATCAAATACACATACAAACATATAACCTGAAGGACATCCAAATAAATTTCTGTTAATATGTCATATGCCTGTGTGGTTTTGTGCTTGTAATTCTCATCTATTTTTTTTTGGTAATATAGCTTGGAATTTGTTAGAAGCTCTTGGAATAGTCTCTCTACTTTTAGACTTTTTAAAGGAACATACCATTATGAACTATTAAAAGTTTACATTATGCCTAACAGATAAGGCAAATACCAGAAGTAATGCACAATAAAGACAGATTGCTTCAAATAAGTGCACTCAACTTAACTTACCCTTACCTAAAGAAAACAGAAAGCTGATAACTTAGAAAGAACTTCAATACACAAGCTAAACTCTTGCTTCTGCCTCGGGCTTTAGAGTCTGCTGACTATGGGATACCATCTGTCCCATGGAGTCTGTGCACAGGACTCTAAATTAGGTTATCTTTTCCATGTAATCCTGGTGAACGGGGACCCCTCTAGATAAATTTGCTCCAGAACAAGCTTTCTCTTTGATTCACACAGATTCTTCTCTGTATTCAGGATTATTTTCCTTTTTTTCTCCTAGTCCTTAGGATCAATATCTCTTCAAGTAAGCAGAAAGAGAGGGGGTAAAAAGTCCATCTCTTACTAACAGCTAAGAAGCATGACCCAATTTACCATCCTTTCATTATTTAAGAAAGAATATCTTAATAGTTATTATTTTCCTGTTTTAAAGGAAAATTAGACATGTATGTGTGAAACAAAGAATTGCTCATTTGAATGATTCATTACTGATTCTAATTAGTTTTGCTTTTCAGAGAGAGAATGAGTAACATCATTTTATTTTCAGGATGTGGTGATTCCTAATTTCTTAAAATTAAAAGAATACTGCATCCCTGTACTGTGATACTTCAACTAGAGTACACATTCCCCTAGAGTGGAGGCCATATCAATACATCTCAGTATCCTCTACAGTGCTATGCATATTAAATGTTAATAATGTTAAATATTAATAATGTTGATAATAATGTTTAGGAAGTTCATAAATGTTTATTGAATGAATGAATGAAGCACTGTATTAAGAGGGCAGGTGTAAATAAGATAGTAAAGAAATGAACTTTGACAGGAGGTTTGCAAAGTGCACATAAATGGCTGAAGAAGTAGGATGTGCACATTCCCAGGGAAGAAACATCCAAGTTTACATTAAGGAATTGGACATTTCATATTTAGAGTTGTAGTTATAAATCAAATGACTCTGGAAAGAAACATTTATAATAATGATATTTCTCCCCTTATTTGTTTTAATTCCTTTATTCATTTATTTAAACATACTCTGCCTTGCTCCACAACAAATTTTAGTAAAGGAAATTACATATCCAGGAATAAGATTTATGCATAGAAATGCAAATCTTAAGTGTGCATGGTTGCTAAAACTGGATTCACATCTTAGCTGATCATGCCATGAGACTCACTGAATGAAAGGAGCTACTTTATCACTATATTATAGTCCATTTACAAACCATTCCCTACCTATAACAATTACTTTTATAACCAGCTATTCATAAAATTTGCTATTAATTATTCTTATGTGATACAGTATAATAGGAACAGCTGGAAACATAAACACAGACAAAGGTGTTTACGTAACTTTGATTATAATGTAATTAAAACCTCTAGATGCTGATGCTGCCTTCTTATAAGTTAATATTTGGGAGCCCCCTCATTAACTTGACCTACTCTATTGACCAAGCCAGTGTTGGAAGGGTTATGTGAAAATGCGACCGCTTATCTATTGCTATTGGGAATGTAAATTAGTACATGCATATTGGAGAGCAATTCAGTGATACTTATTAAAGGTGAAGATCTTTATACCCCATAAAGCCAGCATTTTAATTCCTGGCTGTAGACCTTCAAAGGACTTTTATACATGCACATAAGAACCATTGCTTTACATAGTGGAAACAATCTAAAAGCCCATTAAAAGGGCAATGGCCAAAAATTGTATTCATTATGTCCATAAAAAATAATTACATGCAGTAGCTGAAAACCCATGTAACATTAAGCATTATTAGGAGTCTTTTAAAAACACAATTTCAAGTGAATAATATGTGTTTTAGAATTATACCTAAATAATATATAACCAAATCAAAAAGAACAAATAATTCTCTTATTCCATAAATATATATATATATGATTTATATGTACATATATATGTTTATATATATGTATGGATATAATTTTTAGTAACATATAATTTAATAGTAAAACCAAAGGGAGAGTAACCATAAAGCTAATGAAATATTCCTAAAGCTAGTTCATCCCAATCCTCGGTCCTTGCCCAGACCTGTAGCTTTACATCTTTCTCAATTCTCCATCCTTTTCCCAGAGGACACCACCTGAGCACATTGCTGTTTTTGTTCTGTTTTGTTTTATAGAAGGTAGCATTTCTGTCACTTTATGGACTTAAATAAATTAGCAGTCTCTCCCTTGTGTTGAGAGGGACTATTCTGGTGATTCTTTCCAATCATGAAGGTTTAAGTACAATAGCTAACTATTAAATAATTAAATAATGGGGAAGTTCTGACCAACAATGCAGTACTGAATGGACAGACCTTCAGAAATTGCGGTGACGTGTCCTGCCGAAAGGCCATAGGCAGGGGGTGATTGTGTGAGATTATGCAGGGTTTTTTTCCCATTTCTTTTTGGCTGAAATTGAAGGTGGTTCCAGGAGAGACAGGGACAGGTCAGGTGCACCGACAAGGACAGGCCCCTGAGCAGGGCAGCCGCAGAGCAGAAGCCCAGCAGAGAGGGTGAGTCAGGATATTCCAGCAAAGGGGCAGGCCCACTGCCTTATGTTTTGTGATAGTAGCTGTTATAAATCGCCCTTTTTGTACTACAATCCCGCTCTGTTACCTTCAAGCCCTGGGTTATGTCTGTTGGACACGCCCACCTTGTACTGGCTACATTTGCTGGAATCAAGGGAGTGGACCAACCAGAAAACTCCAGCCTGATGGGAAAGTGAATAACGATACTGATGCTGCTGGAAAGAGTCACAGTCCTCATAGCACAAAGCTGGGGAGGATGGTGTGACCACGTGGAGTGATAAGCTGTGGTCCTGGTTCTTCCACGGAGAGAGCAGGAGTCGGGAGAAGAGGCCCCCGAGCACCATGAGGGTGAAGCTGAATGGCAGCACCGCAGGGGAGGTTGAAGGCCAGCTGGCTGAGCGAGATCGCCTGGCTGTGCGAGCTCCAGAGTGAGACACTCGGCTGTCCGGAGAGGGCCGCGAAGGAGGGTGTGTGAGCCTCACCTTGAGAAAGGCTGGGTTGCAGAAAGGAACAGAGGGAAGGGGAGCCCCCAAGTTGGTATCAGCTGGGCCTTTAAAAAGAAAAAACCATGGCTGGTGCTGCCTTTGGCAGGAAGGAGGAAATGGTCTGCCTATGCTTCACCAGGTGGATGACCTGGGAAGTCTCTGCTGCGGTTAAACATTGAAAGATTCCACCAGTCGGTCATATGGCCATATTCAAATACATACAGCTGGCCTTGTATAGACCAAAATATATGTGTAATTTCTTTCCATTTTTATTCTTTATTTCAAACCTGGTATTCTTTAGAAGGTCAAAATTAACTGGTCAGTTATTTTAAAATACCACGTTTGATAGTGTTAATAACAACTTAGTTTACCATTGGAATAAAGTTTTTCTAAATGCCCATGACAGAGATTAAGAAACACATAATTTAAGTTAAAAATATTAATCATATTTATACACTGTTTCTGCAAAGTGACAACTCAAATAATGGCAGCTCTTTCCACCCCCAAACACTTCAGAACAAAAACAACAATAAAAAGAAATATTTCTTTGCCAACTAAGAAGAACCTAAACTTCTGGTCATCTACACCTATGAGGCTGACTTTCATCACTATCTATGCCTTCTCAGGCAACTTTACTATTTTTAGAAGTAGACAGTGTTGCTGATAATGCAGTTTATCCTACAATTTCCACCTTTGCAAGTCATGCCATCCAGGGCAATTGACTTTGTGAGCAAAATTTCCATGGTCATCTGGTCAGCCACATTTAGAAATAAGAGCTATCTAGTCAAGGTTACAGTGGGGTTTTTTTCCCCTTTTAGTATGCAATGCAGCTAAATATCACCTGTATGCTTCGATTGACTTTGCAAGGTTATTGAAGGTTTTTATGTTCAAATGCCTCAGGTTCATCAAATTCAATTAAAATGAAAATATTTATGCATGCACATACATAGTAAGAAATACATCCTCTTCTTGTTTATTACTGGGGGAGAGTGGGGTGGATGCCTGACAGAAAAATAAGAATATTGATGTTCAAACATTTTCAGCTATAATAAAAAATGTACTTACAGCTGTCGAAAATTTACATGTGATAGAGTACCATTGTGTCCTGCATAGGAGAGTTCTAGAGAATGGAGAAATAGAATATTTCTGATGTAACAGTGAATGCAGGAGTATATATTCCAAGGAAAAAAAAGCACTAAGTGGAAACAAGACTCTTAAAATAAACGTTGTATGTTTTCCTTTCTGGCTTTTATTATTTTAAAATGGTTTCTTCAGCCAACAAGTGACAGGATGGCTTCTGAGTGGTATTCACCTTTGGTGATAGCTTCGTCTCCCCCTGTTGTCCAAAGTGATAAAACACAGCACTCGGGAAAGAGCAAACACTCCCTCTGTTATTTGAAAGCTGACAAGTAGGCAGACACCTTCTGAAGTTTTATATACTGTGTTTTCTCTCCTTGCAGCAACAAAAAAAGCCCTTTCTTTTAACCTGGCTGCCTTTGAAGAAGTGAGTCAGACATCTTCATGGCCTCTAAAGGTAAGAGTAAATATAACCAGCTAGTAAATTTTTCCTTATGACTAAAAATATATAGCTGTAGGGATGTTATAATTAGTGAGTTTGACACTTAAAACCTGTCACTTACCACTTTTGAGCATTGGGATTTTAAAAATTTAACTCTAAGAGCATGTTGCATTAGATAATAATTAAAAAAACACTCTAATAGAATGTAAAAGTTAAGATATAAACAATGGTTTAATTATCATGAATATAACAGTGAATTAATAAGAAAGCAGAATAGCAAAATTTAGAAGGTGAATAATCTTGTCAATGCAAGGACATTCTGTTGATATTCTGTTTAAAAGGATCTGAAAAAAATTTTTCATATGTAAGTAAAAAGTGTTATAGTTGAGTATTTTTAATTCCCCATTGTTGTTTAAAACATGTGATACAGCCATTTATTATAAATAATTAAACATGTGTTACTGGTAAGTTTTAATAAATATAATGGAACTAGAAGTATTTCTGAACTATGAAGCAAAAAACTTTTTGAAGTTTCTTTGAAAATAAATTATATATAAAAAAGAAAATAGAAAATAAATATTTTAAACAAGCAGATTAATTAGGGACTTTGTGGGGAGAGAGCTAAGGGATTTAGGGATTTTTCCTCAAATCCCTAAACTCTATAAATTTCATTAGTGCTGTCTTACTTTAAAAGAACTTTTCAAAAGACAAGAGATGTGGTTATGATTGTTTTTAAAAGTAATGAGTTACAATCTCACTAAAAACAATCATGAAATTATGCAAAAAATGAAATTATAATGTGTTTTCATTACATTATCATAATAAAGTCTAGGCTATAATGAAAAGTTTTAGCATGAAGAGCTATGATTAATATAATTGGTGGAAACCTCTTAATCTAATTACAAATAGGATAATAGAGTCCACCAATTTAAAATATCCTAAACTGAATTAATGATCCATTCAAAAGAAATATGTATGCTTATTTGCTTCCTTTATCAAAACACACTTTCAGATGCTATTTAACATGGTACAGATGAGGTAAAATCATTTTTCACTGTCTAATGTATACCAGTCCCTGAGTATCATTGCAAAAGCTCAAACAAATTGTAAAATGTAGACATGGAACATAAAAATCATTAATTTTAATATGTACTTAATTTTTATATTTGAAGAAAAAAAAACAGGTCTTTTCTTTCATTTAAGACTGACACTAACACTTAGTCCAAAACATTTAATTACTTTATAAAATAAGAGTTACAGCAACAACTGTAGCCTGTAAGGTGAAGAGTTGCAGAGTATGTGAAATATTTATAAGCTAGTTATGCATTTTTAAAAGAGTAGATAGAAATTCAAAGGTGTTCCTTCTTTATCTGCTAGCTTAAGTCTTTGAAGAAAGTTGTGACCAGAAAGCTATATTATGATAAAAATATATTTAATCTACCAAGAAAGCAGTGATGTTCAGTAGTGAAAAGGACTCAATGCTAAACTTAGAAGGTAATACTTCAGATAGAAAACTAGCATTTCTTTTGCAACCTACTCAAAATATTTAACACCTGAAGTGGGGGAACATCTGTAAGAGACCCTCTGTTACTTAAAGGAAGTGAAAATGAAGCTTCTTTTTGAACTAGAAATCTGGTTTCAGGGGCAAGGCAGGTTATCATCATTTGCCTAAAGTGGTTTTGTGGATAGTTTTCTTCAAATATACTTACCAACCAACATTATCTGTGACATTATGCACTCTCTCTGGCCTATGTGACTGTATTGGCAATTATCATCTTCCCAGGGAACACAGGCTACGTGGACATTGCACACATTTCATAGGCAGTTCGATCAGCATACTAAACTACAGGACAATCTGAATACTGGATGCCATGAGAACCAAAGAAATATTTGTGTGGTCTGGAGTCCCCTGATTTAGTAGAAATGAACACAATTTTAGAATAGGTGGGTCCAAGCTTTAAGTCTGAGAAAAAAAGGAGTTTCCAGGATGATCTAAACTGAATAGAAGCTATTTCCAAAGGCTGCTGATCCCAGCAGTCTTCCACAGACTACCCACAAATAGACTTTGGACATGATCTGCTGTGGGCCCCAAGCGCATCAGTGCCTCTATACCTGCTGTGGCCTTGAAGGACCCAAAGACCTGGGTCAGTAAAGTAGACCCACTTGCCAGACAATAACCTACTGCATTTTGTTAAAGCAAACATAGTTTACAAGATAAAATTAGAATTTGCTAATCTCTTTAACAATAAAACAGATAGTAAGAGAGAATCTAATAATCTTCTACTAGTTATTATTACAAATTGACCCCTAGCACATGCTTTTTTAGAAATGTAAGGATAGCATGTGTACAGTAAAATGCATAAAGAGCACCCAACTTAAGTTCCATGATTTTTTTTTGTTAATATTAATCTGCAATTACATGAAGAACATTATGTTTACTAGGCTCCCCCCTTCACCAACTCCCCCCCCCACACTCCATAACAGTGACTGTCTATCAGCGTAGTAAGATGCTGTACAAACACTACTTGTCTTCACTGTGTTGCACAGCCCTCCCCATGCTGCCCCCACATGCTAATTATACATGCTAATCGTAATACTCCCTTTCTTTTTCCCCGCCCTTATCCCTTCCTTCCCACCCATCCTCTCTAGTCCCTTTCCCCTTTGGTAACTGTTAGTCCATTCTTGGGTTCTGTGATTCTGCTGCTGTTTTGTTCCTTCAGTTTTTCTTTATTCTTATACTCTACATAGGAATGAAATCATTTGACACTTGTCTTTCTCCACCTGGCGTATTTCACTGAGTATAATACCCTCTAGCTCCATCCATGTTGTTGCAAATGGTAGGATTTGTTTTCTTCTTATGGCTGAATAATATTCCATAGTGTATATGTACCACATCTTCTTTAGCCATTCATCTACTGATTGACACTTAGGTTGCTTCCATTTCTTGGCTATTGTAAATAGTGATATGATAAACATAGGGGTGCATCTGTCTTTTTCAAACTGGGCTGCTGCATTCTTAGGGTGAATTCCTAGAAGTGGAATTCCTAGGTCAAATGGTATGTCTATTTTGAGCTTTTTGAGGAACTTCCATACTGCTTTCCACAATGGTTGAACTAATTGACATTCCCACCAGCAGTGTAGGAGGGTTCCCCTTTCTCCACAACTTCGCCAACATGTATTGTTGTTTGTCTTTTGGATGATGGCAATCCTTACTGGTGTGAAGTGGTATCTCATTGTGGTTTTAAATTTGCATTTCTCTGATGACTAGCAATGTGGAGCATCTTTTCATGTGTCTGTTGGCCATCTGGATTTCTTCTTTGGAGAACTGTCTGTTCAGCTACTTTGCCCATACTTTATTGGATTATTTGCTTTTTGTTTGTTGAGGTGCATGAGCTCTTTATATATTTTGGATGTCAACCCTTTATCAGATCTGTTGTTTATGAATATATTCTCCCATACTGAAGGATACCTTTTTGTTCTATCGATGGTGTCCTTTGTTGTACAGAAGCTTTTCAGCTTGATATGGTCCCACTTGTTCATTTTTGCTTTTGTTTTCCTTGCCCAGGGAGATATGTTCATGAAGAAGTCACTCATGTTTATGTCCATGAGATTTTTGCCTATATTTTTTTCTAGGAGTTTTATGATTTCATGACTTACATTCAGGTCTTTGATCCATTTCAAATTTACTTTTGTGTATGGGGTTAGACAGTGATCTAGTTTCATTCTCTTACATGTAGCTGTCCAATTTTGCCAGACCATCTGTTGAAGAGACTGTCATTTCCGCATTGTATGTCCATGGCTCCTTTATCATATATTAATTGGCCATATATGTTTGGGTTAATGTCTGGAGTCTCTATTCTGTTCCACTGGTCTGTGGCTCTGTTCTTGTACCAATACCAAACTGTCTTGATTACTGTGGCTTTGTAGTAGAGCTTGAAGTTTGGGAGTGAGATCCCCCCACTTTATTCTTCTTTCTCAGGATTGCTTTGGCTATTCGGGGTCTTTGCTGTTTCCATATGAATTTTTGAACTATTTGTTCCAGTTCGTTGAAGAATGTTGTTGGTAATTTGATAGGGATTGCATCAAATCTGTATATTGCTTTGGGCAGGATGGCCATTTTGACGATATTAATTCTTCCTAGCCAAGAGCATGGGATGAATTTCCATTTGCTAGTGTCCTCTTTAATTTCTCTTAAGAGTGTCTTATAGTTTTCAGGGTATAGGTCTTTCACTTCCTTGGTTAGGTTTATTCCTAGGTATTTTATTCTTTTTGATGCAATTGTGAATGTAATTGTTTTCCTGATTTCTCCTTCTATTAGCTCATTGTTAGTGTATAGGAAAGCCACAGATTTCTGTGTGTTAATTTTGTATCCTGCAACTTTGCTATATTCCGATATCAGTTCTAGTAGTTTTGGAGTTGAGTCTTTAGGGTTTTTTATGTATAGTATCATGTCACCTGCAAATAAAGGCAGTTTAACTTCTTCTTTACCAATCTGGATGCCTTGTATTTCTTTGTTTTGTCTGATTGCCGTGGCTAGGACCTCCAGTACTATGTTGAATAGCAGTGGGGAGAGTGGGCATCCCTGTCTTGTTCCCGATCTCAGAGGAAATGCTTTCAGCTTCTCGCTGTTCAGTATGATTTGGCTGTGGGTTTATCATATATGGCCTTTATTATGTTGAGGTACTTGCCCTCTATACCCATTTTGCTAAGAGTTTTTATCATGAATGGATGTTGAATTTTGTTGAATGCTCTTTCAGCATCTATGGAGATGATCATGTGGTTTTTGTCCTACTTTTCGTTTATATGGTGGATGATGTTGATGGATTTTTGAATGTTGTACCATCCTTGCATCCCTGGGATGAATCCCACTTGGTCATGATGTATGGTCCTTTTGATGTATTTTTGAATTCGGTTTGCTAATATTTTGTTGAGTATTTTCGCATCTACATTCATCAGGGATATAGATGTGTAATTTTCTTTTTTGGTGGGGTCTTTGCCTGGTCTTGGTATGAGGGTAATGTTGGCTTCATAAAATGAGTTTGGGAATATTCCCTCATCTTCTATTTTTTGGAAAACTTTAAGGAGAATGGGTACTATGTATTCTCTGTATGTCTGATAAAATTCCGAGGTAAATCTATCTGGCCTGGAGGTTTTGTTCCTGGGTAGTTTTTTGATTACTGCTTCAATTTCTTTGCTGGTAATTCATTTGCTTAGATTTTGTGTTTCTTCCTTGGTCAGTCTTGGAAGGTTATATTTTTCTAAGAAGTTGTCCATTTCTTCTAGGTTTTCCAGCTTGTTAGCATATAGGTTTTCATAGTATTCTCTAATAATTCTTTGTATTTCTGTGGGGTCCATCGTGATTTTTCCTTTCTCGTTTCTGATTCTGTTGATGTGTGTTGATTCTCTTTTTTCTCTTAATAAGTCTGGCTAGAGGCTTATCTATTTTGTTTATTCTCTCAAAGAACCAGCTCTTGGTTTCATTGATTTTTCTATTGTTTTATCTTTCTCCATTTTATTTGTTTCTTCTCTGATCTTTATTATGTCCCTCCTTCTGCTGATTTTAGGCCTCATTTGTTCTTCTTTTTCCAATTTCAATAATTGTTATGTTAGAGTACTCATTTGGGATTGTTCTTTCTTCTTTAAATATGCCTGGATTGCTATATACTTTCCTCTTAAGACTGCTTTCGCTGTGTCCCACAGAAGTTGGGGCTTTGTGTTGTTGTTGTCATTTGTTTCCATATATTGCTGGATCTCCATTTTAATTTGGTTGTTGATCTATTGATTATTTAGGAGCATGTTGTTAAGCCTCCATGTGTTTCTGAGCCTTTTTGCTTTCTTTGTACAATTTATTTCTAGTTTAATACCTTTGTGGTCTGAAAAACTGGTTGGTGGGATTTCAATATTTTTGAATTTACTGAGGCTCTTCTTGTGTCCTAGTATGTGGTCTATTCTGGAGAATGTTCCATGTGCACTTGAGAAGAATGTGTATCCTGTTGCTTTTGGATGTAGAGTTCTATAGATGTCTATTAGGTCCATCTGCTCTACTGTGTTTTTCAGTGCCTCTGTGTCCTTAATTATTTTCTCTCTGGTGGATCTATCCTTTGGAGTGAGTGGTGTATTGAAGTCTCCTAAAATGAATGCATTGCATTCTATTTCCTCTTTTAGTTCTGTTAGTATTTATTTCACATATGCTGGTGCTCCTGTGTTGGGTGCATATATATTTATAATGGTTATATCCTCTTGTTGGACTGAGCCCTTTATCATTATGTAATGTCCTTCTCTATCTCTTGTTACTTTCTTTGTTTTGAAGTCTATTTTGTCTGATACTAGTACTGAAACACCTGCTTTTTTCTTCCTGTTGTTTGCGTGGAATATCTTTTTCCATCCCTTGCCTTTTAGTCTGTGCATGTCTTTGGGTTTGAGGTGAGTCTCTTGTAAGCAGCATATAGATGGGTCTTGCTTTTTTATCCATTCTATTACTCTGTGTCTTTTGATTGGTGCATTCAATCCATTTACATTTAGGGTGATTATTGAAAGATATCTACTTATTGCCATTTCAGGCTTTAGATTTGTGGTTACCAAAGGTTTAATGTTTGCTTGTTTATTACCTTACTGTCTAACTTAACTCACTTTTTGAGCTATTATAAACACAGTCTGATGATTATTTCTTTCCCTTCTTATTCCTCCTCCTCCATTCTTCATATTTTGGGTGTTCTGTTCTGTGCTTTTTTTAGGAGTGCTCCCATCTAGAGCAGTCCCTCTAAGATACCCTGTAGAGGTGGTTTGTGGGAGGCAAATTCCCTCAACTTTTGCTTGTCAGGGAATTTTTAATCCCTCCTTCATACTTAAATGATAATTGTGCTGAATACAGTATTCTTGGTTCAAGGCCCTTCTATTTCATTGCATTAAATGTATCATGCCATTCTCTTCTGGCCTGTAGGGTTTCTGTTGAGAAATCTGATGATAGCCTGATGGGTTTTCCTTTATAGGTGACCTTTTTCTCTCTAGCTGCCTTTAAAACTCTGTCTTTGTCCTTGATCTTTGCATTTTGATTATTATGTGTCTTGGTGTTGTCCTCCTTGTGTGCCTTCTGTTGGGAGTTCTGTGTACTTCCGTGGTCTGAACAATTATTTCCTCCCTCAGTTTGGGGAAGTTTTCAGCAATATTTCTTCAAATACTCTTTCTCTCCCTTTTTCTCTCTCTTCTTCTTCTGGTACCCCTATAATGTGGATATTGTTCCGTTTGGATTGGTCACACAGTTCTCTTAATATTGATTCATTCCTGGAGATCCTTTTATCTCTCTCAGTGTCAGCTTCTATGAGTTCCTGTTCTCTGGTTTCTATTCCATGAACAGCCTCTTGCATCTTATCCATTCTGCTTATAAATCCTTCCAGAGATTGTTTCATTTCTGTAATCTCCTTCTGGATGTCATCCCTTAGCTCTTACACATTTCTCTGCAGCTCCATCAACATGGTTATGACCTTTATTTTGAATTCTTTTTCAGGGAGATTGGTTAGGTCTATCTCCCCAGATTCCTTCTCGGGGGAGACTGTCTGGGTTAATCTGATCTGTATCAAATTTTTCTTCCTTTTCATGGCAATAGAGGTAGTTGTGGGAAGCTGGTGCGTGTGTCTGCTGGGTGAACGTCCCTTCTTGCTGGTTTGTGGCCTTCCTCTCCTGGGAGAATGGCGACCTCTAGTGGCTTTTGCTGGGAAGCTGCGCGCAGATGGGGTTTCTAATTCTTGCCCGGCCACTGTGAAAGAAGCTCCACCCTGCTGCCTCAGGCTGCTGCTCCACTATGGCCACTGGCATCCAAGGGGAAATGGGCGGGAAGCTGTTTATCTCTGTGAGGGGCCTCCGAGCTGTGCTGCTGCCCAGGGGTTTTGGGTGCCTGGAGTTCCCCGGGATTCCCAGCTGCTGGGCTGATTGCACCGGGATGCTTCCGTCCAGCAGCGTGGTCCCTGTCCCTTTAAGTCTTTCAAAAAGCCCTCGCTTTTCTTTGTCCCAGGGGCACTGGCTGCAGGGACCCACTCGCAGGTTTTACTGTCCTGTTTCCCTACTATCTAGCACCCCAAGCCCTGTGTGTCTGCGCTCCAGTGCAGATGGCTAGGTCTGGGTGTTCAGCAGTCCTGGGCTCCCTCTCCCTCCCTGCTCTGACTCCTCTCCTTCCACTGGGAGCTGGGGTGAGGGGCGCTTGGGTCCTGCTGGGCCGGGGCTTGTATCTTACCCCCTTCACGAGGCACTGGGTTCTTGCAGGTTTGGGTGTAGCCTGACTGTTGTCCTGTGTCTTCTGGTCTCTCTTTTAGGGATAGTTGTATTTGTTGAATTTTCAAAAATATATATGGTTTTGGGAGGAGATTTCCGCTGCTCTACTCATGCCGCCATCTTGACTCCGCCCCCAATGATTTTTTACATAAGGATGCACTTGTGTAATCATCAAGATCAAAACATAGAACATTTCTGGCACCTCATAAAGTTCCCTTTTTGATCAATAGCCATGCACCTGCACTTTCAAAATGCACCACTACTCTGAATTTTGACATTCTGAATTAGTCTTCCCTGAATCACAATTTTGCCTCTGTTTCTCTGAAAGTCCATGACAACAGTGCTAATGCTGAGGAAAGGATGTGTGTCCCCTGACATTATTTTCCAGTTGTTACTGCTATATTGGTCATTAGCTCCCTTCCCAAGTTTGTATGGTTTGTTACATAGACTTCCTTTCAGTTACCCACTTGGGATCCCATCCAGTCCTCCTTCTCAAGAGCAAGAGGAGCTCTAAAGCCTATATCCTTTGTGTCTGCCCAGATCTTAAACAAGTTCGGAACTTCCCCTGATGGGAAGCAAATTCTGCATTAGTGGTATGGAGCTCTGTCTTAGTGGGGCCAAAGGACAGGTTTATTTCCATATTGTCCTAACCCTAAAGAATGTCCAAATTCTAAAGGTCACAGACCAGTACAAACTTACAGACCCACCTTCATCTATTCCTACAGGCTTAAAGTTAAATAAATAAATGAATGAATTATGTGCCAATTGTTTCTCATTAACAATCACAATTCACACAACCTTAATGAGCCTATCATTACTAGAAACCATTAGTGTCAGTGTCCAAAGGACCATTCCTTGGAGGCCTACATTACTTCACCAATTTATTTATTTATTAATCTCTAAGTGCTCCTCTAGACTGTGCCTGAATTCCTTTAATAACGGAGAGTTTATTCAAAGAAAATTCAGTCTTGTTCTCAAATTTTATTTTTTAGAGATCTGAAAGATTCAGAAAATGTCTCTTTCTGCCACCCCTACACACAACTTACAAGAATGTGGGGGTCAGTGCTGAAGAGAGGCCATTCTGATCTATTGTGAGTTATGCAAATGTCCCTCCAACTTTAGTATATGTACAATGAGAGGACTTTTTCAAATCTTTGTACAGCTGTTATGAATTTCTTTTTTATAGTAAACCAGATTCATTTTCCTGGTCCTTCCAATTCATGTCCTTAGAATAGTCTGAGTTATTTGTCTTCATCATGGCCTCTCTGACGTTTGAGTATACCTTTCACACCTATACCCAGTCTAAGGCAGCATAGCGCTGATAAACTAATGAACGCACATGAGAATTCCTGTCACTGATGCATTATGAAAGACACAAAGCAAAAACACTGATGATAGGCTTTGGGAAAAAAATAGTATCTAATGAAGGAAGTATCCAAATAGCAGTCAAGTGAGAAGAAAAATGAAAAATAATAGTAATAAAAACTATAATATATACTTTTTAACAAAGAAGACTTTTCATGCCCTATCTCTTAGGACTTATGGATAATACTACACAGGTTTCATACTGACATAGGGTGAACAGTACATCTCCACATTTCATCTGAGAGATAATTGAAATAGTAACATTTTTACCTGGCAATAACATAGAAAAATGATGATGCTCTAAAATGTCAAAACCAAAGATTATGGAACTCTGTAATTATTTTCTTTTGTAATGTTGGGTGACCTACAAAGGGATTCATACTATCAAAAAACTGCATGTTTTTATATAAATACTGTGAAATCAAAGCTTGATTAGATGTTATACCACCCTTAAGAAGATCATACATTAATTTTAATATGCTCATAGTATATAACATTAAACCATTAGTTTTCAGAGTATATCATCAGACCAGCAGCATTACCTTACCTGGGAACTTCCTAGAAATGCCCGACCCCTACCCAAACTACTGAATCAGAAACACTGGAGGGGGCCCAGCAATCGGTGTTTTAACAAGCCCTGCAGGTAGTTGTGGAGCAGGCTAAAGAATAAGAACCACTGAATGAAACCCAGCCATGCCATCACAGTATGACTAATAAAAAAAAAGACAAAATATCTTTGGAAATTAAGAGGCACCCTACTTAATATTTGGGGAACAGAAAATGTTCCTTAAAAGCCGTAAATGTGATTCAAACCCTATGTCTAAGGTCATTCTTTCATGAGTAGAGGATATCCAGTTCCTTTTACCATTCATTTCCCTTCATCATTTATAACTTGTTCAACTCTTTGAATAAAGTTTTACTTGCCTTCAAAAAATGTATTTTCTAAAATCATTTATTTCACCCAAATTGTCCAACATTTTCTCACAACTCCTACTAGAAGTCTTCCACATTCCTTTTTCTCTGGCTGAACACCCAGTGGTGACAGTAAGAAGGGAAAATGAAAGGACGGCACTGGAGTGAGGGACAGCAGGAGATAACCTACCCTCTGAGCTAAGAAATAACAAATACTATAAGGAAAACTGAATGAAATGGCATAAATTTAAATGTGGGCTGGGCTTTTTCATTCTCTTGCAGATGCACAGAACCAAAGAAGTAGAGGTCTGCCTGGTTTTATTCCTGAGGCTCCAGACCCAGACCACCACCTTCCAGTCATGCCTTCCAGCCCAGGGAGCCAAGTGCGGCAGCCAGGTCTCCTTCCACCAGGCAATCTCCCTCCGGGCCTAGAATATTTAAGTCAGGTATTTTTCTCTGCCTGTGTCTATAAATGTTTTCCCCTTAAAAAGAATACAAACTGGGTTTTTTACTTTTCATCCAAGGCTGAAGGACTTCAAGAAAGAACTTACTGAAGTGAGAAAGCATTACAAATCATGAAATTAAAAATCTTTTTTTCTTATATCTATTATTTGGGGTGAAATTCATGTTTTCTACTTCTATTTCTTTATGTTTGCTATGTTCTTATTTACTTGACAATGATGACACTAACTATTTTGATTTAGCTATTAGCATATTTATCCTCCTTCTGCTCATTACTCAAGGTGTCACTAAATTTATCCTCAAGGAATCATCTAATACGTCTAGTATCTATAGCTATTTAATTAAGAAAATTTATTGACTACTTGCTATAATCAAGGCATATGAAAACCATACAATCTAGTCCTTCTCACCCAAATATCCTGTAAGCAATTGGTAACTGGTAATTTTGTCAACAAAAAATGTTGACAAAAAGTGCAAGGCTGTGTACCAAAGGCAGGTAAACACACAGGTGTAATGTGTGCAGGTGAAGAGAGGAGAGAAAGGTGGTTAAGAATCAATGTGCTCAGGAGAGATTTCTGTAATGAGCTGAGAGTTCAGTGTTTTCAAATGAATCTCAAAAGGTAGCTAGAAATCCAAGGGAAAGCAGGTGACCAAGTCAACACTATTGTCTTTGATAGTGTAGCATCTCCAGGCCAATTTGCTTGAAAAATTATATTACTATTAGATATGCCACTATTCTAGTCACTAGAGGGTAAGCAGTGATTCAAGCCTTATAACTAATCAATATATATCATTATATCTGAATTATATGGTGCATAGATAGCAATTACATTATACACATACAACTACAAATACATATGTATAATTGTTGTTTTTGTATTTTATCCTACAAAAGATTAGAAATACATTTATACTAATATTGAGATGTAAGCACATCTGCTGCAATTTTCAGTTTGTTTGGCATTCTTTCAAACTCTGAAGTCTATCTCCTTTATCAAAATCAAATCTCAGTGTTAATTCCCTTAAGGTACAAGAGATTTCTGTTATGCCTGATAGAGTTTAAGCTGCATGCAGCATATGTTCCAGGGAAAATTTTTATAATTGCATATGCCTTCGCCAGAAACCCACTGGCAGACAAATGTACTTTATAGAGACTGGAGAGCTCAGGGAGATATGTAAAAGAGCTGGAAAAGCTAGCCCACCATCTTCCATCTGCAGAAAGGATCCGCTGTAATAGCTGACTAGAGTTGATTAACTGCTGCAAGCTGTTTGGGAATGTTGTCAGACAAGGATTCGCCAAGTATAACAGTGATATACCAGTGCCAGAGGGCTGAGGTTTGATGGTCACATATGGTCATCACATACTCTTCTTCCATCCATGAATGATGACACTCCTGGAGCCGGATGCCTGACATTAATACATTTTTTTCCACATTCGATAAATAGAGATATGAACCCACTGGATTCAGTTATAAAATGAAGTCAATTTTCCAAAAATAGACCTTTGGTATTCTTTTACAAAAAATAAAAATATGCCACAAATTGATGAGTATTTTACATCAAAGGGAAAGTTAATTATTCACTTTATACTAAAAGAACACTTATTTTATTTTAAATCAGTGTCTAATTCAATAGGATGAATATTTTAGAAATTTTTTACCAGAAGTCTGTAAGAGACATACATGAAATAAATTTTTAGATGTTAACTTTCATCTAAAAATATATATAAAGTTGTGAACATTTGGAAATAGTATATTACTCAATAAATAAAAAAATATACAAAAATATACAAAATCCTTCTAAATTAAAAAAGTCAAATTTTTAAAAAGCATGTTTTCTTGATGACTATTGAAAACCTTATTTTCATTAACAATTTGAAAATAAATTCACAAGTATGTGTATGTATATTTTTAGGGGTGTACAAATATATACATGCATGTGTATATATGTATTATATATGTATATTTATATATTTATATAAATACCTATGAATCTGTGTACATATATGCATATATATATAAATACCTATGAATCAGTGTTCATATATGTATACATATATGTTGTTCATGTAGGTTAAACCTAAGAATAAAACTAATAGATTCTCTTCCCAGATTGTGTTCACAATAGTCAATAACATTTTATCCTCTAAGGATAATTATTATAATTTAGTCACCTATAAGTAAGAATAGTGACTTAAAGTCTACAAAGACACATGTAAAGATCCAGTTTCTTTTTTTTATTAAGGAATTATTGATAAACACTCATGAGGGTTTCACATGAAAAACAATGTGGTTACTACATTCACCCATATTTTCAAGTCCACCCCCACATACCCCATTGCAGTCACTGTCCATCAGTGCAGTAAGATGCCACAGAGTCACTATTTGCCTTCTCTGTGCTACACTGCCTTTCTCGTGAAAATCCAGTATCTCTTAAAGTACATATGTTCAGTGTAATTGCTGCTCCCTGTAAACCTGATAAATTAAACATAAGAAATGACTATTAAGCTGTATATTCAAGACTGCCACTAGATTTGCATCCTACAGCTTTCATACTAAAGGAGTGCTCTACTTGCCCTGACACCTGAATACATGATTCAATCTGTTTGAAGTCTCCAGTAATTCCTAGTCCATATGGTAATAGCAAAAGATGGAAAGGGCTCATTTGGACCATGGTTTGTAAGTGGCCCAGGACTATTTGAAGGAAGCTACAAGAACAACCATAACCAAAACCTTCAGATCCAGGAGGTTTGTCCACAGAAAGAGCAAATCAAATGTCTTTACAGAGGAGAGAGAGAGAGTATAAGAGCAAACAGGGAGGAAAGGCACTCAGAAGTTCCATAGTATCATTTAAGACTTATTGCTCCAGCTCCTAACAGATTAGTTTGGTGGTTCCAGTACACCAACAGAGAAGAAAGCACCTCAAAAATGGTGGCAGGACAGCCCAGGTTAAAATCCAAGCTGACCATTTACAAACTCTGCAACTTTGAGGAAACTACTTAATCTCTCTGAGAATGTTTCCTTACTTGTGAAATGTAATGATATCTACCTTTTTATATTTTTGTAGGGATTAAATAAGACAGTGTATTTAGTCCTCACGGAAGCCCTTAGATAAACAACTGTCTCACAGTAGCCCTTAAACAACTGTCATTACAGGATATTAGAGAGTTACAACTTCCCTTTTCATTGAGGAGTGGGCCTCAGTTGATAGTCTCTAACTTTCAAGACTAAAACTTGATGCACACTAATATTAAAGTTCCTAAACTCAAACCTCAGTCTTGTCCCATAGTTATCCATCTCTAAATTACCTCTACATAAATCCACTGCCATTGTGGATATCCTTTTGAGGCTTATCTCTTCTCTTTCCTCAATGCTTCATTTTCCCCAAAAGAGGAGACCAGAATGAAGAACAGTACATTACAAAAGAGTGATACTAATATTTTTAAATTTTGCCGTAATTGTTAAAGATTATTAATAGAATATATTGTCATAAATTATTTTTGGAAAAATATTTGTTGTGAACATTAAAAAGGAGGCCACATGTACTCTTTTATCAATCATAAGATTTAAACAGAGGAAACAAACTTAGTTTTACCTTCACCTCAGGATATACAAAGAAAATGAAGGAAATAAAGTAGGTTCAACTTTTCTGGGTTTGTAACAGTCAATTGATACCAAATATTAGTAATGACTATTTCAGTTTAATAGTTACCAGTGAGATTATTATGGTGAAGAGAGGACAAATCTGAAGGTTAAATAAAAAATAAAGCATTAGAAAAAACAACAGTCAACTCTCTATTCAGTGCTCATGACTTTACTTAGTGAATTTTCAAGTACCAACTATCAAATTTAGATTTTATGCAAATAAAATTCATTCTGAGAATGTATTTTTAATATTTGCTTTAAAAACAGTTTGTATTGTATACTTTTTAACATGGTAATTTCTAACCTATCTGTAGGTACTTTACCTCTGTAAATTAACTTCATTTATAATTACATAAGGCAAATTTTATTATATCACCTTTAGTGGTGTAACTCTTACTCTTCTTAAATGGGTACTTTGTTGGCATCAGCAGGATTTGTCTTTTTTTCCTAGTCTAAAGGAAGGTATGAATGAGAAAAATTTATATAATAAACTCTTCCAATTTTAACAAAGACATTTCATCTTTGTGAGAAATGACTTGCAGCATGACAGAAAGAAAGTGAAGGTAGGCATGGTGGAGAGGAGAGGCCAGACATTCAAGATCACTGTTGTTTTTTTAAAAAAAAAATGTTCCTAAAAATTGAGAATTTTAAAACCTCTTAGGCATTCTCATTCAGAGATCGTTTTAAAATCTTCTTAAAGTATTATTTCCAAGAACTACTCTTTTATTACATTACCACAGAAAGAACACAGAATTTAACCCCAATTCCTATTCTTATTTTGGGCAATGCTGCCTTGGAATTTTCAGGGTTCTTGTAACTTTTTATTTTTACTTCAGTTAAAAACATGTTATCTTGTTTTTCACGATAAAATGTGAGTTGTTTTTCAACTGTTTCTCTAATAAGGAACTGCTAAACAAGTTAGTAGTATCTCCACAGGTTTTCAAAGTATTGTGATGTAATACTTTTTATCTCCTTTATGTCATCCTTTAACAGTTAGACCTGATAATTATACACCAACAAGTGGAGCTTCTTGGAAGTAAGTACTTACTAAAACTGTTGAAAATATTTTAGGTTTCAGAAATTTCTTTACATCTAAATATTTTGTAACTAATAAGGTTAAATAAATGTTTAAGATAGATTTTTAAAAAGACCACTGGTCCTATTTTTTTAAATACTTGTGGGAAGCAAAATATTTAGTCTGATGTAGATAAACCTCAAAGCATGAAACTCTCTGAGTCTGATGATACTGTCATTAGAAATCTAACATTATTTTTAATCTTAAAATAATAAAATATATTTGGTCATGTCCATGGTTGCTAATAATTTGAATTTTCTTAATAATTTCAGAAATGGAAATCAAGGTTGAGGCCAAATAACAAAAACCCATCAAAACAAAATTCCACTGTTTCATCATTTTATCAGTGATTCATCAAATAGGCAAATTATTAAGCAATACACAAATTTACAATGATGACTAACTGAATTCAAATTACTTGAGTACTTTTTGTCTTTAATATTCTACATTACTCCTAAAATACATTAGTATTATAACAATTACATACCAGGATAGCATGCAGTTGTAGATCTATTACCAGGAATTTTAGACAAAATCATTACTATCACTGTGAATTATCCCAGTAATTCCATAGCAATGCCAGAATTATTATTTCAATATCAGATTCTTTTTTACAGCATTACTTCCTTAGTTGAAAAACACTACATATTTCCAAATAGGTCATATATGTGGAATCAAAATTTATTAATCACACAGCTTTGCCCTCAGACTTTATTTTGATTTCCATGGCTAAATCCTCAAGTTTTAGAGCACAGAAGTAAATTTGTATGAAGAAGATACCATATACTTAGTAAATAATTGGTCACCCTAGTTTCTTTTAAGAACACTACTACTTTTATTTAAAGATTGATACTAAGCAATAGCATTATTATGATGACTTTTTTTTTTTTGCTCCATTAGTGATACTTGGCACTGAGACCGCCAACAAATATGAGATTAAAAACAGCTTGGGACAAAGAATTTACTTTGCCATGGAGGAAAGCATTTGCTTTAACCGTACTCTGTGTTCCACACTGAGATCTTGTGCTCTGAAGATCACAGATAACTCAGGTCTAGAGGTGATCACAATAAACAGGCCCTTGAGGTGCAACAGCTGCTGGTGCCCCTGCTTCCTACAAGAGGTCAGTCAGTGGCTCGGATGTACCCTTAGTTTTTCCCGTTTGGAAAGAAATGCAATTATTTCTTTACTAATGGCATTCATCTGAAGTTATAGGGCATTACCCTTTCAATTGTTCGAATTAGCACATTGCTCCTTTTAAGATCAGAACAGCTTGAGGATTTGGTGAATCACTCAATTTTTTTCCTTTCCAACCAAAAACTGTAGTGGCTTCCGTGATGTTCATTGTAAAGACACATGTATCATGTAAATGAGATACATCCCCCTGAATGTCTAGCCACTAATTGTAATAGCTATGAGTTCCACCATTAAACAAATCAACCTTTGTCTTCTTTAACTTGAACAAATCAGGAAGTGCTCAGTGTTCCTAAACTCTTCTAAGGTGTTCTCTTGGTTAGGTGTTATTTTTAGTACAGAATCTCACTTTCCATTCACCCATTTCTGATGAACTTCAAGGTCTGGCAAAGACATGTTGTTCTAAAGGGAATCATTTAATTATTTCATATTAATATATAATAAATTTCTATCATTATTGAATAGACTTATAAAAACTTTCATTGACATAATGTAGTTGGTTGACATTGAATATTTACTTTTTTATCTCTTTGATATCATAACATCTCCACATTTTGCAATTGAGGAAACTGGAGCTTAGAGAGTGGAGGAGTCTTACCTATGATCACACATCTAACAAAATCATGAATGGGACTTGATCCAGGTGTCCTTATTCAAGCCCAAGCTTCTCTATTGAGGAGTAAGTATTCCATTTAACATGATAGGAAATAAATATTAATATGGAAGGAGGTTAAATAGGGAAGTGTCTAACAATATATGTTGAAGCTAATTCTCCAACTATAAGCAATTCCCTGAGTGAAAAGCTGGTTAAGGTTACCCCTATATGGTACCCAAGAATTTTCATTCTCTCACTGAGTATATTTAATATTTAATATGTCCCAAGATGGTATAGTCAGTATAATCAGAATATATGCCCATTTGAAAATTGCTGATAATCGATGTTTGATTTTGTAGTAGCCCAGTGTCACATAAAGAACCGTAAGATATATCTTGATACCCATTTATTTTAAAACTTCGGTCAAAAACCAATTTCCTTAAAAGTGATCCCAGAGTGAATTTATCTAATTCTAAGCAATCTTGTTGAAATCACCTTTGTCCAAGAACACTACAGGCATAATAAGGAAGAAAAGACAAAAGGAGATCAGATGACGGAGAGCTGGTTTGATTTAAAAGCAAATCATTTTCATTATTTTCACCCACCTCCAGCTTATTTCACAAAAGATTTGATTTGGCTACATAAATATATTGAAATGCAATATCATGGGAAATTAAGAAAATGAAGGGTAAAGGGGCAAAAATACTAAAGTGAAGCCTGAAAATGCAGTTGTTAGTCTTTAACACTGAATGAAGTGAAACAAATAAAAGTGGTATGTAATAACTGTAACCCCACAAGAAGAGTTTGTTTTTAATTGAACACAGAGAAGTTGGAAGATGATAATCTGAAGAGAAAAAAAATTCATGAATACTTAATAACTGGTAAGCGAGGCTTAAAAATAGATATGTTGTGGCAACAAATAAGAGAAAGTTGCTATGAAGTGTCTCGTGGGAAATGGCCTTGACCAACTGTTGTCATTGGAACAAAACTGGCAAAGCAGCAGTGTCAGAAGAGAGTTCTGGAGTAGATTCTCTTTAGGGAAGTAAAACCAAAGACATGGACTTCTAGTGCATAATGCCATACATATATCTATACAGTGAACTCTTTGTTTCCATAAAATGTAAAAATCCACTGCTTTGCTTCATTAGAAACAGATGTTTAGAATATTTTGTAGAATACAAAAGTAATTCCATTAACAGTATGCTGTTTAGAAGTAAACTGATATTACAGCAAAATTTAAATACAATAACCTTAGAAAATTTTATCTTATTATCTCTTACAGTTAGAAATCCAAGTCCCTCCTGGTACTATAGTTGGTTATGTTGCACAGAAGTGGGACCCCTTTCTGCCTAAATTCACAATCCAAAATGCAAACAAAGAAGATATTTTGAAAATTGTTGGTCCTTGTGCAACATGTGGCTGTTTCGGTGATGTGGATTTTGAGGTATGATTGACAAAATGAAGGAAGTTTTCACTCAGGTGCTGATTTTTGCAACATAATTCAATTTTTAAAATGTTCAAATCATGAAATATCTCTGAAATAAGTTTAGGAAGTAATATATTTGTGAAATAATGTAATAAGCCCACCTTGTACATGCCAATAAGCCTATATTGTACAGTGATATTAAGTCCAAGAATTTTTTTTTAAAAACATACTATAAAAAATTGAAATATGTGGAGTTACAGCATCCATGGTATAATGTAAATATATATAGTTTGGAATCATTTAAATTATATCATTTTTCCTGGAACTAACATATCCTAGTTCAAATATCATCTCAGAAGCATATACCATCAAAATATCACTAATTTAAAAGCTTGCTCATAAGACTTGCTAACTTCGTTTTGTAAAACAGTATATTCTCATGTAAACATATTTGTATGAATTGAATGTTAGAAGGCAATAGGAAGTTGCAAATTCAATCTGTAAAATATGAACAATCTTAAAATATTTTCCTAGAAATACATCTTAGGCAGAGGATACCTAACCTAAAGTGTATATTTTTTATTCATTCATTCATCACATACAGCTGACCTAAGACATTCAGTTTGCAGGACTTCAGAGTCTCTATTCAACTAGAATACAATGTAAAATTTGCAACATGAGCTGTCCTAACTCCAACTCATTCCAAAAGGATTTGTCATAGCTTTCCTAAGAGTAAAGGATAAAAATATGCCCTATGGCAGAGGAGAACTAAGAGTTTTAATATTCCTAAAGGAATGCCCTAAGTAACTTACTCAATTTTCTATCTTCTACTATCATACTGAAAATGAAAGTTTATATTGAATCACTGACAGCCTTTGCAGGAGAAACAGGGCAGTATATGACTAGTTGATAATATTTAATGTTAGACTTCTTCTAGCTAAGAACTGTAGACTTTCAGTATCAAATTAGTAGGAATTTCCTGTGCAGTACATTAGCTCAGAGAATTTTTTTTAAGGAAAAATGGAATTTAGGATTAGCTACACTGGAATGACCTAGTAAATGTCTATGTATAATTAAAATGAGATTAAGCAATAGGTGATAATATTATATGTGTTAGTAATTATAAAATTGTGGCAGTAAAAATTAGAATGTTCAAAAATTGTACCTAGAAATTAATTTCTTCTGAAATCTTTCTTAAAATATTTTGTTTTTGTTTTTTTTCTTTCCTTTTTTTTTCTAAATGAAGAATTCAGGTTTACAATCTGGACCTCAGCTAAAGGAATTACCTTCATCGTTAGGCCTGTAATTGAGACTATATACCTGCTGCCATCTTGTGGCAGACTGACCTTAATTTTTTATTGCTATTATATTCTCAATCTGCATAGAAAAAGCAAAAAAAAAAATGAATTATGATGGATTAGAAACTGTCAGGAAAGCTAAATTTCTGAAGAGTGGCTTGCAAAGCCTATGCTTATATAAAAGGATGAATAATATGGAATTGTCATTTACAGATTATGAATAATTCATCTCTCAAAATAAACAAAGACATGTAAAACTATCTGTTTCACTTTCCAATTTAATACCTCTTATTTCCTTTTCAAAGGTGAAGACCATTAATGAAAAGCTTACAATTGGAAAGATTTCAAAGTACTGGTCAGGATTTGTAAATGATGTCTTCACCAATGCTGACAATTTTGGAATTCACGTTCCTGCGGATCTGGACGTGACAGTCAAAGCAGCAATGATTGGGGCTTGTTTTCTCTTTGTACGTATGGTCTAAAAAGAGTATGGGTGATTTATTTCTCTCCTTTTCATTTGTCAGTTACTACAGAGCCAATCCCATATCACACAATAGAGCATTTATTCCGAAGAGTAAGCTTTATGCATAAAAGGCTGGTTTGGGATCAACATTCTTTAGAAGTCGGAATTTAAGAGCCTGTATTTCTATTGGATAGAATTTTTCTAGTGGCCCTGATAGACCCTCTTCTTCAAGGATTGATGCCCCATCACATCCTACTTATTTCTTCCTCAAAACCTGTTATCCTTCTCTTTCAATTTCAGTTTAGATTTTTGGCTTATTTTCACTTTCACTGAAAATGCTGTAAACACAAACACCACATTATTTATGCTGGGTAAACTTCAGAACTGTTTAATTGCTTAACAACGAGCTAGATGGTAATTCAGAATGGGAAAGTACAGTTTTCTTGCCCTCCAATGTGTACGCAGTTACGTGAGTTGACACGGGTGAGTTAACATAAGTTTCCATTATTACAAAGATAGGTTTTTGTCCTTTCTTTCCAACTTACAGTTTCATTAAAAACATTTTCTTCTTTGGTGTAGAGATTAGTGATAGCAAAAGAGAAGTCAAGTAATACCTGTGCCAGCCAAATGTTTGAGCATCTCTTGTTCCTGATTTTCCCTCTAGTACCTCCCTCACTGCTTACCAGTTTCAGTGCACTCACAAAAACTCTTGGAATTTTTAAATAATCCTACTTCTTTATCATATTTTGTTCTTCAGGGTTTTAAGATCCTAAATCTAATTATATTAATGTGAGCTGCTGTAGGTAAAAAAATTGGCCCCATTTATGCAGTCCGTTCTGAAGACACTTGGGAAATATATTAACTAAAGATAATTCCCTAGTTACATCAGTGGTGGATACTTAGAGTTTAATATATTTATATCAGTATATAGGGTTTAAAAAGTTATATAAAGAGTTTAATATATATACACATAAATATACATTATATATATGTATACACATACACACACTCATAAAGAAATGTTCATATATGTACATATATGGATTATTTCTCCAGGAACTTAAGAGGAATCATTTTAACTTATTGGCTCAGTATCATTAGCAGAAGGTAGAATTCAGATATGTAGAGTGCTAGGTTTTTATCCTTATTAAATAATCAGTTACCCTCATTACCATTTTCATCTACAAATCTAATGAATTCCAGTCAGTCTTACCTGTCCCCTAATATTTCTTCCATTCCCTGTTCTCCTCTATCACTTGACAAGGATTTTAATTTGCCATTTTCTTCTCACTTTCTCCATTTTTGATCATTCTGCATTTCAACACCAATCTCTCCAAAGACGCACGCATGCATGTACACACACACACATACACACACACACACACAGCCTTTCCCCCAAATCTTAATTTTCTTATTAAACCCCACACTTAATGGTTATATTAAATGTTTATAAAACAGATGGTTAAAAAACAGACCATCTGCCCCATCCACCTATTTTATGTAATAGGCTGATGGCTAAGACATACTGTCAACAATGTTGTACACACTATAAAATGTAGAAGCGCTGATCTAGATAACAACCCAATCATCTGAAAAGATAATTTTTTAATCCCATTGTCTAAGTGAGAAACATACTGAGAATATCTAATGAATCCCATCCATTTCTTTTTTTTCTTTCCATATTATAAAATATTTGCCCTTTTGGGCCTATATGGTTTTTGAAACAATTTCTTCTATGTATTACCAAGATAAATGATTTATTTATGTATATAATATGAGGGAAAATTAAAATTTTAATTTTTAAACTCTGTATTTTATTACCTTGTGGAGAGAGACCCTTAAAAAGCTGGTGAGAGGCTATTCTCTGATCTAATAGCAAAACTCACAATTACCACCTAATTTTTGGTCTCCTCTGGTTCAAGGCTACCACTCCACAACCCACAGCTCTAATCACCTCCCTCTCAAGTTCCCTCTGCTACAGTTTTCCATACTTCCATGGATGACCACCCTGTCCACCATGATATATCTAATACTGGTTTAAAGGTCAGTGCCTTTTACCCCTTCCAGCACTGATCCGTAACACCCTACAGTCTAATTCTGCAAAGTCTTGATCACCCAGAATTTTAACTAGTGATACCATGCTGATTTAGATAAGTTTTCCAAGTCATTTGTACTCTGAAAATTGGACATGGAAGTGTCATGAAGCTTAAAACTTTTTGATTTTTCTCCTACTGATATATCCAACATTGCTGGAACACTACTGAGAAACATAATTGCTTTATATATTCAAAGCTTACATGTGAGACTCTTGATCTTAATTGGTGCCTTTCTGTAAATTCACTTATACTCAGTTTATTTATTTGTAGGACTTTATGTTCTTTGAACATTCACTGGCTGGATTATAAAAAGCATGATGACAAAAACAATAAAGTATTCAGAACATCTTTCAGTAAGTAAAAGGCAAGTTTAGATGATCTTTTTCCCTTTGAAAATGTCTATATTTGATGGTAATTCTTTTTTTTTTTATTCTAGAAATCCCTTGGATTCTGGATTTCATTTCCGAATGGTTTGATACGTGCTTTTATTTTGTAACAAAATGCTAATTATTATGTGTATTAAAGCATAATTTAATGAAGCAATTACCTGGTTGTGAACGTATGATGGCTAAAGACAAGATTACTGGCCTGAGCACAGGGTGCTTGGAGAGATTACCTTTCTCTCTTCCTCTCCTTTGAAGTTACTGCGTGGGTAAGCATGAAGGATGAGAACTAAGGCTTGCGGCATCACGGATGAAAATTCAATGTTTAGAGAGCACTTTGAAGTTTTTCTTGCTCTAAGGCTGGTTACTAATCAAAAGGACTGGATTTCTAAAATATTTTTCATAAGAATTATTTTTTAATTTGTTTACTAATTTTACTGTAGTGAGACACCTTTACACTGGAAAAGCTAAAAGTTGGGTAAATAATGTGTTTAAAGATGAAGAGGAAAATAGATTAAATCAATCCGTTCTAGTGGCAAAAGGCACGCTTACATTCCAAAAAAAGAAGCTAATATAAACAGACTTCTGAGTTAGTAAAAGCAGTGGTATAGAGTAGAACTTTACCCATTTGCAGTGAAATTTCAGGCAAAAATGGGACCTAAGGCTCTTAAAAATGGAAAACTCCAGGATTTAAAAACAAACAAACCAAAACAAGCAAAAAACAAAACCTTAATACATGAGGCAAATGCCGAAGTCGGGGAATACAGTTAATTCAATGAATGAATGCCTTCCATTTGAAAATTTTCAGTCTTCCAGATTATTATGTCTAGTTATCCACATGTTTCAAAAGCCCACACAAGAGGAAAACTTCTTTTTTAAGAATGATAATAGTTCTTTCCTTTTCAAAATGAGAAAACAGGTTTTAAGCAAAGCACCATGTGACCATTTAGACTGTACTTCAGAATGGAATCTAGATCTGCTGTGAACTAGCCATGCAGCCAGAAGCCTATCATGCCATCTTCTTGACCCTCCTCAGGTTCCCCATGCCTACCTTGCAGAGCTGCCGTGATGGTGAAAGGGAATACAGTATTTCTTCCTTTTCACCTTTAACTATTTTAACTAGTGTTCATGTGATACATGGTCAGTTATAACCAGCTAAATAAAGAAAATAGCATTTTTAAAGCTAATATTTATTAACAAAGTAGAGAAAATAGGTAATGTTTTCTGAGGGCTTATTACATGCCAAGCACTATGCTTCATATGAATTCCTGACAGGGCACCAAAGTGACATGAAAACAGGATAATCAGGCAGTGCATGGAAGACTGCCTGGAATTCATCTTCCTCCCTCCCCACCCTGCACCCTGGCTTCATGTCCCAAATTTTCTTCCTAAACATGATCTTGTTGTCACATCTTTTTGTCCTTTACTTTTAATTTCTACAATGAGAACTTTTTGTAACTGGTGTCACAAAGCAGCCGTTGAGACTTTCACAGGGGAGCAAGAATGGAAGAGAAACACTATGTGTAAATACTGCATTTTAATATGACAAAACATTGGGGATTTTCAAAAAATATTTAAATGAACCCTAAAACTAGTGAAAAGAGTTACTTAACACCTACATCTAATGGAGATTCCCTAAAGACAAAAATCCTTCTTAGAATATAGCATTTAAAAGTTGGCTGTGTTATAAAAACCTGCTAAAGTGCTTTGCTCCTGACCTGGCATGCTACAACAAATTAGGACTCATGCTATTTCCTCTTCCTCATTAAAGGTAATATTTATCTTTATATGTCTTCTAGGTTCTACTTTTTCCCTTCCCATCAAACAAATCTATGAGAGACTAGCAAGGCTCTTGCTTTTCAGGGAGATGTTTAGTGAAAAGCATGCAGCTCTAGAACAAGGTGGTCCTCTGTGCATCACAGTTTCTGGGTTTTATTGCCTTTCCTAGGCCCCACTATGCTCTCGGAATACAGGCTCCAAGACTGTTTACTCTGAGAAGTACTGGAAAGGCTTGACTAGATTCAAATGTCTCCCATTCATTCTTTCAATAATTTAATAAGTACTTAACTGACTCCCTCCTCCCTCTATAGAGCTTACAATTCAAAGAAATAGCTATTAATCCAATAATGACAAAACAAAGGTTAGACTCCAAACATGAGAAGTGTTTATAGGAGATGGACTAGGTGCTAAATACTGTAGAGGTATGTGACCTGGTCACAGAGTGAGGGAGTGATGGTGGATTTAATATGTGAAGGGTAAGTAGGAAAGGAAGGAAGAATGTTTTAGGTGAAGGTGCTAGCATTTGCACAAGTTCTGTGATTGAGAAAGAGGAGGATGTGATAATCTCATGTCACTTGAAGAGGGCCATGATTAAAGTCCAGACAGTGAGATGGAATATGGTACAAGATGGGGATGCACAGGGCCTGGATGCTGTGTTTAGACTCTGTTCTGTTCACAAAGCTTCTGAGAAAAGTGTATAAGGAGAGAGCTGACTGATTGCCAACCGGATTGAGAAGAGGGCTGGAGAGGCTGTTCGTGGATGAGGTAGCAGGCTCCTAAAGTCATTTAGGTGGCAGCTAATGGTAACCTTGGATATGTGGCACTCATGTAAAGGGAGAGAAGTAGGCAAATTCAAGACATGTTTAGGAGGTAAAATCACCATTCTTGCCAGGTTGAAAATGGAGATTTGAGAGAGAAAGGGGATTTCTGTCTCTACTGTTTCCTGACAGAACATTAGAAGAGGATCTGGTTTGGGCAAAGAGCATGGGTTCAGTTTTTAACATACTGAATTTGCAATGTCTTTAAGTCTTCCAAAAAGACATGTCAGGTAGGCAGGTGGGCATCTTTTCATTGAGTATATTTCTGAAGAGAGAGTTGAGTTTATGAGAACGATATGGACTAACAGAGATCTGAACAATCTCTGGTTAACTTCAAGGATGCCCCTAACAAATATTTTAAAACAGGCATGGACAATGAATCTGTTCGTTTATTTATTTAACTAATATTTTATGGAATTATTTCTGCATACCAGCTATTGTATTAGGCAGTGGAGATACTATGCTAAGTAGCAATTATTCCTACTGTAAAGATACATTCAGTAAGTATTAGCAATGTTTATATTATATGCTAGGAACATACATCCACATTAAGTTCCAGCAGTGAAGAAACAAGGTATTTTCTCACTGGGAGCTTACATTCAAATATAAATAGATAACAAACCAACTGATAACAACATCCTGTAATCACAGGTGATCGTAATACTGATAATGACTCTATCACTCAGTATCTCAAACAATAATCAGAATTTATTGTTTGCTCTATCCATAATATCCTGAAGGAAAGAAATTAAAATTCATTCTTTAAATCACCCAAATTTCCTTATAATAGTGAAGTTTTGATACATGATCTGCAGAATCAGAGTATGGTCCAGAGAGCATACACAAGGGTTTACTATAATTCTGATTCATTTGAGCCTTAATTACAGGTTTGTATACATTTACTTTAGATTTGTTGCTTTGTATCAAAATGAGAATAAACCTAGGAAATAATTTACAAATTTAATACTTCACAATTTACTCTTATTCTTATTTAGGTTTTGATGACTGAGCCAGTACTTTATAACCATCTGCCAAATAGTATCAAAATACTTGAAAACACATTCTGGGAAATTTTTCATTTAAATACAAATAAAATATGTTGGTTTTAAAATTTAAGTACAATAGAAATATAAGAGATTTCACATATGAAAATTTGGTATTTTGCTTGAAACATAACTAGACATGATGAAACAATTTGTGTCATGAATATATAAAAGCTAACATGAATGAGCAGGTTTCAGACACTGTACTAGACTTTTCACATACAATTCTAATTTAAATGCAACACAACAAAATGATTATTATGAGCCCAAAAGCACAGAGGAGGAAATCAATGCTCTGGAAGTTTAAGTAACTTGCCAAATTCTACAGAAAGATTTGCTTTTTGCCTACCTCTTATGATTAGAATATGAGTAGAAGAAATGGCAAAAGGAGAACTTTTAAATACACAGAATGAGAATTCAGAAACTGAGGAGAGAAGTTTCTCACCCCTGTAAGACCTCACTGGGTAATTCTCTCATCAACACTATGTAATGTCTCTACTTGGAAAAGCAAGAAATAAACAACCTAAAACCGTTCATCCTCCAACAGCATATCTCCAGTGTCATTTTTGTGGATACTTCAGTGGTTACTCTTCCATATAACAGATTAAGTAGGTAATAGTAAACCTGGACAAAAGATCTCTTTCAGAGAAAAGTTCAGATTTTACTGGAGTGATTTTTTTTTTAAACTTTGTCAAACATAAAAGATTTGGAAAATATTTTCTGGTATCAATGAATCATGTAGGCTAGTTTGGGCTACCACTTAATTGCTTTTCCAAAATTAATTTCAGCATTATCAAATAATCAATCAACATAATCTCTATGTTGGCACCTATATCAGATTCACAAGTACTTTGAAGGCTTTAAAATACATTACAATTTTAAGTATGTCAAAAGTTAAAATACAGCAGTAGAAAATACATAGAAAAACTAATAGCAAAAATGAAACAGTTCTTACTTTTCTAAGTAGCTCAAGCCCAGTTACACACAGGTAGGTAACATATACTTTAAATAAGCCTTTCATGCTGCAGATGGCAGCAGTGCTTCACGTTATCAGCTCTGCTTAACTACCAGTAGGCTCATGGAAACATTTCTATTCAGTGTTCACTTTGTTCTTCCCGTAATCTGGAAACAATAAGTTACTGATTTTGTACGTAGGAGGGTGAAATTGGATGCTGCTTTTCTTAGCAAATAAGAAACAGGCCATTTTTATAGATTCATTATGTACAACATAAAAGTTTAGTAATAACTATTTTTGATGGACCGACTGACTACAATTTCAGTTTGGTGAATGCATATATCTCTATTTTTCCAAGGAAATTGAATAACACTCTCTTATCAAAAAGCTAAAAAAAAGGCAACTAAAAAGATTAAGCATCTAATTGAAAGTAGATTCCAAAATCTGGTTTGCTATTCCTCATTTAAGAGCTAAGCAATCATTACACAACATCTAAAATAATTTAGACATAAGCAGGAAATCACTTTAGTCATTTGGATGTTGTATCTTAATCAACCTCACAGTAAATGTAGAGGCAAAGCCATGGCACATACATAGAGTCAAATCTCTTCTGGATTTTGTGACTCAAGGTCATCAAGCAAGGATATGTAGGTCTGATCAGGAATGGGAATGTCCTACGATTTTATTTTATTTTATTTTATTTTTAATTAATTATTTTTTTAAATTTTGGTATCGTTAATGTACAATTACTTGAACAGCTTATGGTTACTAGACTCTCCCCATCACCAAGTCCCCACCACATACCCCATTACAGTCACTGTCCATCAGTGTAGTAAAATGCTATAGAGTCACTACTTGTCTTCTCTGTATATACTGCCTTTTCCTCTATCCCCCCTGCTAAAATTTGTGTGCTAATCATAATGCCCCCTTTTCCCCCTTATCCCTCCCTTCCCACCCATCTTCCTCAGTCCCTTTCCCTTTGGTAACTGTTAGTCCATTCTTGGGTTCTGTGAGTCTGCTGCTGTTTTGCTCCTTCAGTTTTTTTCTTTGTTCTTATACTCCACAGAGGAGTATAATCATTTGATACTTGTCTTTATCCACCTGGCTTATTTCACTAAGCATAATACCCTCTAGCTCCATCCGTGTTGTTGTAAATAGTAGGATTTGTTTTCTTCTTATGGCAGAATAATATTCCATTGTATATATGTACCACATCTTCTTTAGCCATTCATCTACTGATGGATACTTTGGTTGCTTCCATTTCTTGGCTATTGTAAATAGTGCTGCGATAAATATAGGGGTGCATATGTCTTTTTCAAACTGGGCTCCTGCATTCTTAGAGTAAATTCCTAAGAGTGGAATTCCTGGGTCAAATGGTATTTCTATTTTTAGTTTTGTGAGGAACCTCCATAATGCTTTCCACAATGGTTGAACTAATTTACATTCCCACCAGAAGTGTAGGAGGGTTCCCCTTTCTCCACATCCTTGCCAACATTTGCTGTTGTTTGTCTTTTGGATGTTGGCCATCCTAACTGGTTTGAGGTGATATCTCATTGTGGTTTTAATTTGCATTTCTCTGATGATTAGCGATATGGAGTTTCTTTTCATGTGCCTGTTGGCCATCTTAATTTCTTCTTTGGAGAAGTGTCTTTTCAGCTCCTCTGCCCATTTTTTAATTGGCTTATTTGCTTTTTGTTTGTTGAGGTGCATGAGCTCTTTATATAATTTGGATGTCAACCCTTTATCGGATATGTCATTTATTAATATATTCTCCCATATTGTAGGATGTCTTTTTGTTCTACTGATGGTGTCCTTTGCTGTAAAGAAGTTTTTACTTTGATATAGACCCACTTGTTCATTTTTTGCTTTTGTTTCCCTTGCCCAGGGAGATATGTTCATGAAGAAGTCACTCATGTTTATGTCCAAGACATTTTTGCCTATGTTTTTTCCTAAGATTTTTATGGTTTCATGACTTAGATTCAAGTCTTTGATCCATTTTGAGTTTACTTTTGTGTATGGGGTTAGACAATAATCCAGTTTCATTCTCTTACATGTAGCTGTTCGGTTTTGCCAACACCAATTGTTGAAGAGGCTGTCATTTCCACATTGTATGTCCATGGCTTCTTTATCATATATTACTTGACCATATATGCTTGGGTTTATATCTGGGCTTTTTCATCTGTTCCATTGGTCTATGGGTCTATTTTTGTGCCAGTGCCAAATTGTCTTGATTACTGTGGCTTTGTAGTAGAGCTTGAAGTCAGGGAGCATAATTCCCCCTGCTGTCCTACTATTTTAAAACAATGAAGTGTTAGGAGTGCAAAACTGTGATGAATATTCTATCCAGAATGGTGGTGGCAGTTGGAGCAGAAGTGGGAAAAATGCAATCTGAAATATAGAGAAATCAACTTCATCTTGTATGGGTGATTTTCAATCCAGGTTGTATATAAAATCACATTTTTAAACATATCAATGTGGAGAGATCATTTTAACTTGCCAATGCCCAAGCCTCCTTCCAGATCAATTAAGTCAAAATCTCTACTAGTGTCTCCTGGGTCACTGCATTCTTTGCACATGCATGCAGTGTTGCAAACAACTTCCTACAAGACAGTATAAACTTTATTTTTCAGTCTACATCCCAAATTTGTCATTCAAAATCTTCAGTAATTGGTCTCTGCTTTACTTATATAAACTTCCTGGTAGTCTGAGCCCTTTATAAACAGCCTTGTCCCTCTGGGACCCCTGTGCAGATCCCTAGTCTAGTGTCATTGACCATGTTTCCAATATGTTGAGTGATTATAAAATCACAATCACAGCAGTGGTTTCATCTATATATTGGTAGAATTTTTTAGAGTATTTCAAAGCATTTGCACACATCTGATTAACCTGAGCTGGGCTTTACAAAAAAACAGAGGGTTTCCATTATGCATAACTTTGAAGCTGACCAGGTACAACTTCCGTATTTCTAAGTTTTAGAAAATGAGAAATAGAAAAATTAAGTAACTTTCTGCCACCTCATGTCCACAAGTCTTTTTTCCCATATCAGAATTTACATAAAAAGACTATTAATAAATATGCAAAATGTTCAACAATGATGATTAGATGAATAAATTATGGTTCACACATAGAATGGAGTTCCCTTTCCTTAAAATTAGATTGTAAGTCAGATAGATGATAGAATACATAGACACATAGCCAGGCAGGGTAGAAAATATCTATTTTACAATAGGTAAAAGAAAAGCAAGTTACTTTGCAGAAGTATGCAAAATTATCACTTTTTTAACATCAAAAATATGTGGGATGTAGGTGTAAAAAGACAGAAAAGAGAGAAATGCAAAAGTTTCAATTTCCTATTTGCTATAGCAAAAGCACAGGTATACAATCACAAAAGTCATATAAAATGTTTTTAGATATATTTATGAATATGACAGCTAGAGGGTAGGTCTATTTTATGGACTTATATATTCTAAAACTAACTGTTTTCTCAGCTTCTTTGTATCTAGGGGTCCACAGGTAATTCAGATCTTGTCAATGAAATAAAACCAGAAGTCTATTAGGGCTTCTAGTAAAGTATTTACTTCTATGTTAAAATGGCCAGATGTGACTGGCTCTATTTTTCTGCCCAGTTCTTCTTTCTTAGAATATGATGCCTGGAAATACAGCAGTAGTCTTAATGACTCAGCCAGCCATTACCATAAGGATGGCAACTCAAATAATAGAAGGCACGTGGGTCTTTGATGATACAATGGAGATGTCATACCTGTCCTGGACTACCTGGACTATCTCCAAATTTTCTGAGATAATTAATATGCTGCAGAGATCATTTTGAGTTTAAGCCACTAGTATTTAGGTAGACTGTAACATTAAGCTGAAAACATTGTTACCTGATATAACCATTTAGAAAACATAAAATATAATTTAAGGTCATACACCAACAAATTTAGATATAAAAATAAAACCATAAAATTCTAGGAAATTAAAAATTTGTTCTGCAAAACACAACATGAGTTAAGACAAGGGAAGAAAAAGTTGCAACATAAAAGACATGGTACTTATTCAAAATGAGAATAGAGCTTCTACCAACATATGAGACAAATATTTTTAAAGGAAACAGGTATAATACTGAACTTAAAAAATTCATTAAACAGGAAATATTAATGGCTCATAAGAATAAAATTGTGTTAAAAATAAAATAAAACAAAATAAAATAAAAATAAAATTATGTTCAAATTGTCTATTTAAGAAATGAATTGGAAAAAAATCAAATGTTTGAATTGTCCATTGTTATCAAAGGCTCAAGAAAGCAGCACTTTTTATACACTCTTGGTAGAAGAGTAAATTGATATTAATCAGGAGGAAAATTTGGCATCAAGTGTAAAAATCTTTAAATGTTACATATTAAGGAAGCAAGTAACTTTGGTTTCTTGGAATTTATCCTATACATACATTAAATAACTGTAAAAGCTTTCAAAGATACATGTGTCAGAATGTTAGTGTCAGATTGTTTTAATATTCACAGTAAAATGATGGAGATATGGTAAATGTTCACCAATGGTGGATTAGTTAATAAATAATTGTTAATAAATAATGCTCATACATAGACAATAATTTTTCTTTTCTTAAAATTAGATAAGTTGATAGTCATTTAGTTGGAGGGCAGGAGGCAGAGTGTAGGGAAAGAGAATGGGAAATATCCATAGTATAGTAGGTAGAGAAAAATAAGTTACTCTGTAAGAGTATGCAGAACTGTGATTCATTTTTTTAGAAAAAAAATATTAATTGCATATACACTGTATAGGATATTCTTAAATTTAAAAATCTGGAAGAATACATACCAGATTTTTAAATGATTATTTCAGAGTTGGAGCAGGCATGGGGAACTTAATTACTACTACATATATTTCTGAAATGTTTGAACAATAATCCCACTACATATACATACATCCATACATGGCACACACACACAATGGTTAAAAGTGCAACTATTTCTAAAAACAGTTATTCAGATTTGCCTCAAAAGGGAAACCTGTGACATTTCTTGAATTCACAGAAAAATAATTAAGAATAAAATTAAGAAAAATAATGGCTCTTTTTTTTCATGAGTATACCCAATTTTTCTTTTCAACTGTATTCTAAATAAGCCCATCTTTTATACACACTTATTTCCTTTATTTTCATTGATTCAGTTTTCATAATGTCCAACCTATAAACATGTACCAGGTTTCCTGGCATCTATAATACTACTCAATATATTTAAATTCCAGTCTTTTAATATTCCCCTTTACATAACTCAAGAACAATCTGATTTGAGATGACATCAGTGGACATAAGTACTCAATAAGGGAAAGAATAAATATCCTTCTGTCAAAATACTAAAAAGAACAGTGACACTCTGAAATCACTTGGCATCAAATTTATCATTATACACATTATAATCTTTCTATGAGTAGTTTATTTCCCACCCATATGAGAATGCAGTCAGAAGAGAAGTTGGGAGGAAGAATTCTGTCAGGAGAGAGCTCTACCTCGATGGCTGAAATGTGGGAATTGAAGCCATGAGTATTCCACGGAAACTATTTTGCACGAGAAGAATGTCAAAAGCAGAAGGAAGCCTTGGGACAGCAGACTTGAAAAACTTGTGGAAGAAAGGTACACAAAGGACTGAGGAGAACCACCTAGAGACCAACAGGAAGGACAACAGAGGATGATACTACAGAGATTAAGAGAGAGTGATTTCTGCGAGCTGAGTAATAATTATCCATGCTCAGTGTTGTTTTAAAAAACAGTGCCATGATTTCGTTATTTTCTTTGGATTTAGGCATTCAAATATTATTAGGCTCAAGAGAAAGTGCTATTAAATGGATTTTGGTAAGAGTCTTAATTTAGATGCTCTTGGGCATGACAAAAAGAAAGGAAGCAGAGAAAATAAGTGGAAAAAATGTTTAATGTAACAAAAATAACTTGGAATCAACACAGAGTGAATATGAACAACCATGAGGATCTGGACCAGGGTGACAAAGTCAGGTGTCAGTTAGCAGAGGAGAGTCTGTCTCTGCTGCAGGAGCGCCCTGGGCAGTAAACAAATCAAACAAAGCCCATGGAATAATACACCACAAATAATACACCAAAACAGGTGGATAAACTTGTGCTGATAAGAGCGGAGGAGTTCTCCCGGACCTGAAAGCATCAACATTTGATCAATTTGATTTAAAAGGTTGAACCTCAGGTATTATTTTATGGAATGATAGAAAAAGACAAGGAGAAATGGAGAATTAGATGTAAAATTATGGCTTCCAGCTTTTCAGTGAACTGCTCCGTACTGTTCACATGTGACTCCAGACATCATGGCTCCATATTAGATTTCAGGAAATAAAATATCAATTAAAGTCAGTAGATTGAATTTTAATTACTTAGAACCTAATTATATAGTTAGAAAATAATTCTGAAGAGACATGTTGCCTGGAATTTTACATATTGTTTTTATTTGAATTATGTCTACTGGTCACGCAAAAGGAAGAAATTATCTCTTCCTGTATATTCACAATTGCCGAGGACAAAGTCACCAAATGGTATGTGTTCTTCTTTCTTACCTCTTCATTCTCTCTTCATCTCTGTTTCCACTGCCACTATCTTATTTTTGCATCTGCTTACTTACATCCCTGTCCCCAGCCTTTCTTTCCTACAATGCATTCTCTATGTAATGGAGAGACCTATTTTTTTAAAACAAGTGTCTCATTTGTCTCTTCCATTTCAAATAAATAAATAAATAAATAAGACTATCTCTTCCCTTTCTCTTAAGTTTCCAGTAAATTAGAGCAAATGAAAGCACTGACGGATAACAAAAGCAGCAAAAGGCAGGTGGGTGTACACACGAACAGTCCCCAGTAGAGAAAGGCTCTTAGCCTGTGTCTTCGCTGTTTCAGAGAGAGCAGCGGCACACGAGGCGGGAGTAGGAAACATGTCTAACAACAAAGTTAGTGGAAAGTCCGTTCACTGAAATACTATGCTAATCAGGTGCTCACACTCATTTCACTTCCAATCCCACCCTGTCGCCCATGCTCATTGAGCACAGCAGCTCAGCACTACTTCCCAGGCATCCCAAAATTTAATTAACTGCCTAAACATAAGGTTTCCAATATTGCCAGAATGATTTCAGTGCCACAGAGAAAAGTTCTCCCACTTTAGCATTCAAAGGGCAGTCTCTGCTCTGCTTACCCTAAAGGTGACAAGCATTGTTCACATCTGAGCTTTCAGTCCTAACTTACAGGAGGGAGGGAGCTGGCACAGAAACAGGCACACAGAGCAGGGAAAAATGACAGGTCACCAGTTCTCTATTCTGAAATATGAATAAACAAGGACCACCAGATATACAGTGAAACATTAGACTAAAATAAATAAAAAACTGCTGGCCAAAGAAGAAACATAAAAGCCAAAGTACAATAAAGAATCTAAAAACAAAACTTCAGTGAATATTGAGGAATTTGAAAAATTAATACACTCATTAAAAAACAGGGGTCTATTTAAAAACATAAATCTAAGAACCCTTAGTACATATTACTACATTTCTGGGACCCCTGTGATTTAGTGTCATAATCTAAAGAAAATATTAATTTCCTATTTGAACTAAGATTCAGCCCCCTTTCCAGGAAATATTATTATATAAGTAATAATCCCTAGCATAATCAGCATATTTTAAATATTAAATCTTTTCATTCTCAGATAACAGCAAATAAACATATAATTAACCAAAAGGAGAAAAAATAAGCAAAGGCATATGATCACTTTGCTGAATGTTTTGTTTACATGTGCTTAATAAATTTACCACTCACTGTGCACTTTGGCACAAGAATTAGGAGCCACATTTGTGTATTTAAAGAAAAAAAGATGTAATTCTTTTCCTGCATTATTTCACAGTACAAACAAAAGAAAAGAATATTGTAAATATATAATCCATATAAATAATTGGCGAACGGCTAGAGCATTCTTGTCTTAGATTTAAATATTACTATTTTTGAAACAAATGCAAAATTTTGTGCCCCCAATGACACCAAGAACCCTATGCCTTTTTCTTGTTCTTTCCTTGTTGTGGAATAAATGAAAATTTTGTATAGATACACATCACATCTCAGACTTAACTAGTAATCTTCAAAATTTCAAAATGAAATACCTTTCAATATTTCATGTAAAGAAAAGCAAGTTTTTTGTTAAATACAAGCTCAAATAACTGCCAAGGTGCCAGAATTTTACTAAGATGATTTGACAGAAATGTAATGTCCATCACAAAGATCACTGTTGAAATAGATAATAGAGAAGTTTTTTAAAAAAGAAAGAAAAGATAAAATCAATAAAACTAAGAGCTGTTTCATTGAAAATATATGCAAAATTGACCAATCTCTAAAAGACCAAGGAAACAATAGAGGACTCAAGTAAATAAAATCAAAATTAAATAGGAGCCATTACAACCAATCACAGAAATATAAAGCATCATATGCCAACCGATCGGGCAACCTAGAAGAAATGGATAAATTCCTAGAAACATATAATCTTCCAAGACTGAATCTTGATGAAAATTCTCCAGCTGTGTCTATCTTGAATAGTGACGTCCTCATCATTCATCAGAGCTGACTGTCCTGATCAGTCATGTCTCCCTATTTCCCTAAGTTCGTGAATTCTGATTTCAGAAAACAAAGGGGAAAATAAAGAGAGAGATATGTGAGGTTGAGTAACCTCTCCAATGTCACTGCAAAGCTACATAGCCTGGCTCCAGAGTGGGTACACTTAACCACCCAATATAAGGGTATTTGTTGTTGTATTCTCTTTTACTGTGCTCTTTCACTATATATACTACTTTTGCTACGCTCAAAATAGTTTAGAATTGCTTTTATAAGGATCTGAAGTAAATATGGCAAAATGTTAAAAAAAACCGATCAAAGTACTAAGGTTTATATGTCAAATATTAACATATCTGTGAACTTTAATCCTGATTAAATACATCACATGATGAACAATTCACAACATTCATATATCTATGAACATACATGTACTATAATATAAAAAATAGGAGAAATTTTTTATTAAGGTATCATTGATATATAATCTTGTGAAGGTTTCACATGAGCAACATTGTGGTTTCAACATTCACCTATATTATCATTGCAATCACTGTTCATCAGTGAAGATGCTATAGAGTCAAGAATAGGAGAATTTTTTAAAAAAAGAACCAAAGATTCCAGATCCAGGTAAGATGCAGAAAGCACACTGCACCTGTCTCTCCCACTTAATGTCACTATAAAATCTAGAGTGGATATAGATACTTAGAACATAGGTATTAAATGTCTGCCCTGAGGGCAGGTATTTAAGGACGCTGAAAATGTAACAGCAGAAGGAAGATTGATTGAAGAGCCCAAAAGCTTTTGTTTATGTGGCTTTTATCACTTGATATTAACCAGAATTAGAAATTAAAACTGAGAAATTGTTAAAACATAAAAAAACAAGCTCACATTCCACTAGCTTCCATATATCAGAAGCCTCTGGAAATTTCCACTGAACAGTCATATGAGAAAGTTAAAAAGGCAAATAAGACCTTAGTGATACAGGAAATCATTCCGACCACCCTTTGAGAACCGCTGCCTATTTGCAACAAATGAAGAACAAATATCGTTCTGAGGCACATATGAAGTATTCACCAAGTAGTAACAAAAAGAATTGTTGGACAAACATCTTATAAAACTAATATTACACTGAAAATTAGGCAGAAAAGGAAAACTAAAGCAAAAAGCTAGAAAAAACATTTAGAAATTAAAAAGACATTTCCAAGTAATACAGACACATGTATTTTAATGTCTTTTCATGTCTTTTCACTAGCTCTGGTTCCCAGCATTAAGGCTCTACTTTCATAAAGGATCATGGCAGAGTTAAGAAGGTTTCATACAACAGTGTAGCACAGAGAAGGCAAATAGTGAATCTGTGGCATCTTACTACACTGATGGACAGTGACTGCATTGGGGTATGTGTGGGGACTTGATAATATGGGTAAATGTAGTGACCACATTGCTTTTTCATGTGAAACCTTCATAAGAGTGTATATCAATGATACCTTAATAAAACATTAAAAAAAAAAAGAAGTCTTCATACTCTGCCACTACCTTTTGCACTTGAGCTTACATTGTCAGTGAGAAAGAATTTACTTCAGTAAGCTAGGTATTTATATTTAAGAAACTCTTTACATCAAGCTCTCTTAATTTTTGGACCTAATTGTATACAAGGCCATATCTAGGGTAGTGGAAGTGACCAGCATCAGTACTCAAATATCCTTGAATGTTCTCAGCTCTTCCAGTGCTCCACAGAGAAAACCTCTCTGTTAGATTCCTTGTTAGCCAAGGAACACTCTGAAAATGATAAATGGTTCAGGATTTACCAAGGAACATCTGTGAGAAGTTGCCAGCTACTAAACCTATTTAAAATGATAGACTTATGATAACCAATCTAGTGTAATAGTTTTTAAATCTGTAGGGAAAAAATACAAAATTTTAAAAAATATGTAGGGCAAATATTAGCTAAGTTACCTTTCATTTCACCAGGTAGCATTAATTTCTAATATTTCAAAGACTTTTAATAAAAATAATTTTCCTTACTTGGTTTTAACTTTATCAGGAACTAGTTATAAAATAAATAAGTAAGGGATGAAAAGTACAGCAAAGGTTTTATAATAAATAATAATATTGTACTAACTTTGTAGGGAGACAGTGGTAAGTATACTTACTGTGGTGAGCATTTGATGATGTATATAACTTTTTAATCATGGTGCGGTACATCTGAAACATTTTATATCAACTACACTTCAATAAAAAGAAGCATATTTCTTGTGAAGTAAGAATGACATTTTAAGTAGCTAAAAAAATGGGCTAGGAGTTTTCAACTTACAAATAACAAGTTTGATTTTTTTCAAAGAAGTTTTTACCTCAGTAGAAATGTACATAAAATGTGTTTGTAGAATTTTAGAACATAGAGATGATTATAACACATGATAGAATATAATGTGGGCTTGGGCAATATTAAAATGTGAATTTTAAGGACTTTAAAATATATTAAGATATTTTAGGCTTGGCCATGGACTCTAGAACCAAGGGATGGGATATTCTCTTCAATAAATGATGTTGGGAAAACTGTACAGCCAGATGCAAAAGAATGAAGTTGCACTCTTATCTTACACCATACCCAAAAGTAAACTCAAAATTAATTGAAGAGTTAAACACAAGTGCTGAAGCCATAAAAATTCTTAGAAGAAAACAAGGGAAAAATCTCCTTGAGCTTGGTCTTAGCAATGATTTCTTGGATATGACATCCAAAGCACAGGAAACAAAAGCAAACACATATCAGTGGGACCACATCGAATTAAAAAGCCTCTGCATGGCAAAAGAAACCATCAACAAAAGGCAACCTACAGAATGGGAAAAATATTTCCAAAATGTATGTCTAATAAGGGGTTAAAATTAAAATGTATAAAGAAGTCATACAACTCAATAGAAAAAAAAGAAACTCCAATTAAAAAGAGGAACCTAATAGACATTTCTCCAAAGAAGACAGGCAAATGGCCAACAGGCATGCAAAAGATGTTCAGTATCACTTACCTTCAGGGAAAAATGCAAACCAAAACCACAATGAGCTATCACTTCACACCAGCTATGATGGCTATTATCAAAAAGCAAATGACAGCAAGTGTTGGCAAGGATGTGAAGAAAAGGGAACCCTTGTATACTGTTGATGGACATGTAAATTGGCACAGCTGCTATGGAAAACAGTATGGATGCTCCTCAAAAAACTAAAAATAGAACTACCGTATGATCCCATGATCCTTTTTCCAGGGATACAGCCAAAGGAATTGAAATCAGGGTCTTGAAGATACATCTGCACCCCTATGCTCAATGCAGCACTATTCACAATAACCAAGACCTGGGAACAACTTAAATGTCTGTTATATAATGTGGTATATACATGCAATGGAAAATTATTCAGCCTTAAAAAGAAGGAATTTCTGCCATTAGCAACAATATGGATGAACCTGGAGGACATCATGGTAAGTGAAACGAGTCAGACGTAGGTGGATAAATACTACGTGACACCATTTAAAAGAGAAATCTAACTTACTCAAAGTCATGGAAGCAGAGAATAGAATGATGGTTGCCAGGGGCTGGGAAGAAGGGGAAATGGGGAGGTATTAGTCAAAGAGAACAAGTTTCAGCTATGCAAGATGAGTAAGTCCCAGAAAACTGTTGTACGGTACAGTGCTTATAGTTAAAAATATTGTGTTGAATACTTTAAAAATCGCTAAGGGATTAGATCTTGTGTTGTGTTATCAAAAAATAACAATAATGGTAAACAAAAAAAGAAAGGAAACTTCTGGAGGTGATGGATATGTTTATGGCAGTGATTGTGGTGATGGTTTCACAGATGTATACATATGTGCAAATGCATCCAGTTGTATACATTAAATATATTCAGCTTTTTGTAGGTCAGTCATATCTCAATATCGTTTTTCAAAGTGTTTAACTGCTTTTAAAAATATGTTTAAAAAAACACATTTTAAGTGCCCAATTTTGTCTACTCCAACAGATAGTGTTATTGGATCACTGTCATATAGGGGGGCTAACTGATATGTCAATAATTTGTTGATATTTCCAAAGGACAAGGGACAAACTGGTAATATGACGTGGTCCTCTTCTGATAGGTAATAGTAAGAAAGTAAAAGTAAGAAATTAAAGCCCACCTGCAAAAGATATTTCTTGTCTTTGTTATCTTCATTATCCTTAGTACAGTGCATCATGTCAGTCCTGGTACCATTTCTCCAATTTTTTATTAACAATTGCCACAATGCCAAATGCAGTTAAGCCCCCAAATAATTCAGATTGCTATAAACCCTTTGAATTTGAACAGAGACCCTGAGGCTGTCAGGAAAAGAGCTTTGGCCTTTCCCGCAGGGGCCAGTTAGTGAACTCTCCCTTACAGAGACCCTTACTGTCCAGATTAACTCAGAAATAGTTTGTTCAATCATCCCAGTCAGGGGGACCCGGCCTCCTTAGGAAAGCTTCCCTCATTCCCTAAATGTCACTTTTCATCCTCAGTGGGCTTCCTTGCTCAGCATTCTTAAGGCAGAAGGAGAAGTCCCAGACTTAAGTCTGGGGTCCTCAGGACCACAGCCAGCCAGAGGGGGACAGGGCAGACTCCTGGGTTGTTTTGTTGCAAGTGCTATTAGTAAAGATCTGCCTAGGATTTAAGATTTTGCTCAAAACACTTGTCCAACCTAAATTAATTTACTGAACTGTTCCTTATAGGAGGTAAAAATTCAAATGTGTGTAGTTAGATGACAGACTCTGTTCATTTAAGCTATACAAATATTGTTACTAATTATAGTAAGATAACATAAGGACCTGAATATGAAATTCAACTCATACAACTAAAAGGTCTCATCCCCTAACAAGCTTTACTAGAACTTTTCAGGATACAAGTAGTCTAGTCACCACACAAAGGAGAAGCAGGAAGAGGTCCAGACATATTAACACAACTGCCTGAATAATTTCTTGTTGCTTCAGAACACCCTTGAGTCCAAATTAATATGACAGATGCTAACATATCACACAGCTATATTTCTTAATGGAAGGGAGTTGTTTTGGTTATGAAACATCTGTGTTTTATATCCAGACAGTTATGCAGCTCATTTGATGTTTTCCAAGGGGCCATGCCCCATGCACAGATTCTAGATTGGTGTACCTTTAAAATCCCAAACAAGCCAACTCAATCCTAGTGTAAGCATGGAATACATAAAATCTCTCCTAGAAAATGTCATTAGTTTGATTGTCAGAAGATCGGTCATTAGAGTATTTATAAAGAGATTTGACCAGGCCACTTTCTTTTCCAGAGGCCGAGAGACTAAAGAGGGAGAAGAGCTTATAGCCTTGCTGCTTAAACGTATCCTTTCCAGACTTAATATGAAGTAGTTAAGATAAACATAAGCACCTTTGACTTAGTTGAATTGTGGAGGACTTTTAGGCATATCTTCCTGTGCATAAACTGAAGGTTGCTATGGCCAGGATTCTCACCTGGCCCTGGTCAGCTAGCTCACTACACACATATGGGCAATACGTTGTTACTGACTCTATATAAAGAGCTCCACCTGGTGCTCTGGGCTACACGATGGCCCAGCTGCAGAGTTGCAGGAGAGTAGAGGTCAGACTGAGATGGCTGCAGGGGCAGAGAGGCCCAGAGGCAGAGACCAGCTTGCCTCATGCAGACTTGCTCTGAGTGGATGGGATTCTAGTGATTGACCTGCCACCAATCTGGTGATTGAAAGTTGGGTATAAACCCTTTCACCCCAAGAACATCCCATTGTCATTTTTCAGTCTCACTGAATCCATAGTGAACATGCCCGGGGCTAAAACCCACTGGCAAGACACCTCCCAAAATGGTTGTTTGGGCATTTTTTTAAATTCCTGACTTCTGGTAAAACATAATCTATGCTATTCTGTCATTAAGCACATAAAGGACAAAGAGTCAGCTATATTTTAATTAACCCTCAAAAAAAATTATTCTAACAAACCAGGATTCATCTCATATAGACCTGCTAAAATTTGTGTGAAACATAAACACTCTCAAAGTCTTCACTTTTCAGTTTTCCAATTTTTTTAAAAAAACTCATTTTAATTTCATTAGAGTTTTCCTCTAGATTAAGAACCCATAACTCTAATTCCCAATAGCGTGAAAAATTATACTTCTGATTTCATTATATGTAATTAAGACAGGTCCTCTGAAATCAACTTGTTAGTAGGAGAAGTAGTTATAATAACAGTAGCAGTTGTAGAAAAAGACAAAATAGAAGTTAAAGCTTTATTGTTGCCCTTTCACAAATCTACAAATTTGGGTAGTATCTCTCTCATTCTCCAATTAGCTTTGTCTTCAATCACTGGCCTCTAAGACAGTCCTTTTAAAGTGGGAAGAGAAGCAGGTTTTCCTGTCACTCAGACAAAAGATCTGTTGGAGTATTCAGGACAGAGTGAAGGTGCTGTGAAGTAATGGCTCTCTAGACATCCTGCTATGCTAGCCAGAGGTTGGAGAGAGATTCTATGACTGTTTCCACTTTTAAATAACCCTGGACCTGAAAATGGCTGATAAAATCTCTTACTGGAGACACTTACCTGTCATAGGAAACAGAGGATTTTAATCAGAAGGGCTACTCAGGATGAAGGTATGTTTTCTGGTTGGCCCTGTGGGCTCTGGTTTCAATGATCAGAACCTACATGAAGTTGTTTTTTAGCTATGTTTAATTGTTGCCTGAAGAAAAGAGGGCACTACCCTCTGGACTAGAAAACCTGGACTGTTGGTGAGTCCACCCTGCTTGCAATGGTTATTTCTGTTTTTTAGTGAATAGGATAAACCTGGGTACCTCTCCTAATAGGATAGTCAAATTCACCTTTCTCCTTCATTCTCATTCTTTCTTCCCTCTAAGTCTCTTTTAGAAATAAATTGGTTTTTCTAATTAGTTTCTCTTATCTGGGATGCAAGAAACATAAGAGTTTCACAATGTGCAGATGGTTGGAAAGTTGTTCCCCAGAGAAACTGAAGAGTCAAAGACAAAAACCCTCCAGATTTTGGGGGTACCTGAAAAAAATTGCAGCTTTCTACCCATTCACCACACAGTGAAGCCTGCTGCTGCAAAGTGCTATGCTACTGCCTCTGGCATATATATATAAATGGGCTATCTAAAAATCACCAGGCACTTAAGGAAGACCTCAGATAAGAGAGATAAACAGAAAGAAAAGCAAAACATAGAACAAAACAGAGATAATGCTGAAAAAAAAATAGCAAGTAAAACCTCCCAAACTCCATAATTAATAACCTCAGAAACATAAAAAGCAATCTACAAAACAAGAATAGGAAACTATAAGAAAGGGCATTTGGTAGCGGGGCAGGAATTGAAAATAGAAGAGCAAAAGTTTTAAATTAACTTAGGGTGTGAAAGATCAACTGAGAAAAATCTCTCAGAAATTTTAACAGACAAAAAATAATGAGAAAGAAAAGTTATGAGAGGGTGGCATGGGGAGGAAGACAGAAAGAATGGAAACAGAAGACAAAGGTGAATGTGAAACCACACTGGGAGGGGAGCATTAGGAATGCCCAGGTCTCCCTTTGCCAGGAAAAATGAGTAACATTTGCAACGGGTGTTGGTCTTACTGAAACCCCAGGCTCCCCTGGCTCAGAGAGAACTAACACAGGTGGGGTTTTTTTTTTTGTTTTCCAAGAGTGGAGAAAGGGTAGGAGATAACTGAAGCATGTTTCCAGAATCTATCTTTGTCACAGTTCACGACTACTCTTTTTTAAATAAAACGATCCATCTCTTCTATAATGAATAATTATAGACAATTTATGAGAGAGTCCTTTAAGTATTATTTGCAAAGAATGGCTCAGCTCTAATTACAAATGGAGATAATGCTCTTATTTTGAGAGATCTCTCTGTATCCCAAATTCAAGGAGCCAATTCTCTTGTTATGCCAGGCCTCAAACTTTTCTAAAGAATGGATTCTGAATTTTCAAAAACTAATCCAATTTAGGTCTCTCTAGGGCACACCATACTGAGGCCTACTGATGTCATCTGGAGCTAAAACAGACCAGTATTTTTTATTATCTATGGACCCAAGCATAAGTACCAAATAAACAAGCAGTTTTTTCCTCAAACCTCAAAGCTTAAAGTATATTTTTATAGGCAGAACAGATGGTAAAGTTTAACTTGATTGATCTGTGAGAGGCTAGCCTCAGAGAGGGAGGTAGCCTTGCAGAACTCCTGGAGAGCTCCTGGCAGAGTGTTAAGGGGCAATCAGGACTAGTAAAAGAACTGTAACACATGACGAAACATAATAAAACAGTGGTAATGGCAAGGTTTGGACCCCAATACCCAGTCATGTCAGTGGAATAACTGACACCCTCAATGAGGGAGAGTGAGTAGAGGAAAAGGGCTGACAGCCCAGGTTCTGACATATCTCACTGCTGTTAGCATTAGATTATATTCAGGAAGGATAATCAAAAGCATATCTGGTATGCCATGGCAGGGGACCAAAGCTATCCGAATTGATGCTGGAGTAGATAGAATGCTAAAGAGTTTTTCCCTCCATTTTCCATCTCTTGGTTAGTTGTTCAAACACTAGGTACTGCTATGCAAGTTACTAAGATTACTAATAAACTGGTCTTAAAATGGGGATCCAGGTGGGGACAGTATAATCAGATGAGGCCTAAAAGGCAGAAGACAGAAGAGGCAGTAAGAAAGATGTAGCAGTAATGGAGGTCAGACAGATTCCAAAGCATGAGGAAGATTTAAACACTCGACTTACTGGCACTGAGATGCAGGGACCTGTGCAGAGCTAAGGGCAGGCCCTAGCTGACAACCAACAAGGAAACCAGGATTTCAGTCTACAACCACAAGGAAATGGATTCTGCCAAAGACTTGAATGACTTTGGAGGTGGATTCTGTCCAGAGCTTCCTGTCAAGAGCCCAGCTGGCAATAAACCTTGATTCAGCTTTATGAGACCCACATCAGAGAACTCAGACAAGGCAACCCAGACTTCTGACCTACAGAACTGTGAGATGACAAAGTTGTGTTACTTAAGCTGCTAAATTTGTGGCAGTTTGTTACAACAGCAATAACAATCTAATATAAATGCCAAACCTATGATTTCAATTTGAGTACAGGCAAGTGCTATCTGCCTAGCTATGCCATGTAACCTTTCACCTGAGGCTGGTGTTACTGCCCAACGAATGTCTAAATGCAGGAAGTTGTCCTGCATATTTCCTTCTATATTCAATCTACAGCCAAATAATGTAAAACAAAATGCCTGAATATTTGTTCTCCATCTGAATGAGTCCCATTTTGTACAAGTATTTGTTGGTGTCTTGCCACTAGGTTTCAGCACTGGGCAAGTTCACTATGGATCCAGGGTGACCAAAAAAATGACAGTGGAACATTCTTGGGGTGAAAGGGTTATACCCAACTTTACTCCCCCAGTGGCAGGTCAGACACTAGAATCCCATCCACTCAGAGTGAGTCTGCATGCAGCAAGCCCATCTCTGCCTCCGGGCCTCTCTGCCCTGCAGCTGTGTCAGTCTCTGTCCTCGGTGCTGCCACCACTCCAGTCTCATCTCTGCTCTCCTGCAGCCTTGCAGTCGTGCCACCGCATCATCCAGCGCACTAGGTGGAGCTCTGTATATAGAGTCAGTAACAGTGTATTGCCCACATATGTGTAGTGAACAAGTCGACCAGGGCCAGGTGAGAATCCTGGCCACAGGAACCTTCACTTTCTCCACAGTTGACAAGAACAAATAGCACTGGCACCTAATAATTTCATATCTAGGATTTTAAGCCACCCAAAATATTCTAAAGGCTCACATGTTTGATATAGGAGACTGTTCACAGCATTATATATACATAATAATAAATAATAAATTATGGAGCAATCATTACATGAAATATTATGCAACCCTTGAATAACAGATTTTTGAAGGAAATAATTGCTATGTATTAAATGACAGCAAGGTACTAAACTGTATTAACTGCATGAGTCTAATTTTACTAATAATACAAATGCAGTTGCACATACAAAGAAGACTGTGAAAAAACATTGTTATAGTGTTCACTATATAATGTATTGTAAGGTTTTTAATAATTTTAAAATATTTTTGTGTACTTTATAAAATTATATATCATTACTTTGCAATATGATATTCTTTCAAAAAAACACTGAACATTAATCTGTAGCCTGTGTTTGCTATTTATACATATGACATTAATTCTATATATATATTTTGTTTTGCCAAATTAGCCTTGTGGCGCCTTGGTTTCCTTATCTTCAAAAATAAATGGACCCAAAGGGCCTAACATCTGTTTGAACACAAAAATTTCTAAGAATATCTAAACATAGAAGTGTCAGGAAAACCCTAGGTTAATAATGTATTTCCCTAGTATCATCGCTTAGATTTGGCACTTTGTTGTTTTTATCACTTAGATTTGGCACTTTGTTATTTTTCTCCCTCATGTCATTATTGTGTAGGTCCCTTATGAGCATTTTCTGTACACTAAACATATCAATTCTTAAATCATAACAAATAATCTTGCTTTTCATCCTATCACTACATAAATTCTGAAGACAGTTCAGACAGTAGAAACAAGAACCCAAACCACTGGGAAATTGTTATCTTAATTTTTCTTTAGATTATTGTAAGTAATATTCTTATGCAAATGCAACCATATAGAATGGTTTGCGACTTCCTTTCCAAAATATTTATGCTTTTATCATTGCCCTGTAGTAACCTTTGCCACATCATCATAACTTTTGTATCTATGTTTGTATGTTCATAAGAGTTTTTAATTGAATTCATTATTATAAAACTTACATACATAGATTACATTTATCAAAACCTTTGTATCATTAAAATTATATTTTAGCCACCTAATTTAAAGCTTAATAAACACTGTGCATATCAGTTTTCATTAAAAATAGATATGTACTGCTTTTCATGTATTCTGTGAGTAGGAGTATAAATAAATATTCAGGCAGAAATAAATTTGGTACAATTCTTTTGGAAAGTGGTTTAGCAAGATATATAAAAGAATTAAAATAATCAAGTACTTTGACTTAAAATCCATCTGGAAATTTATCCTCAAGAAATGTTTCAAAAGATAAAAAAGACAAACAGTGGCAATTTAATTCCATCTAAAATTTTTCTTCCAATTATGAGCTTAGAAAAATCTATTAGCATCAATCCTGGATTGTTTAAATTTCTCTTCTACATAACCCAGATTAAACCTACCTTGTTAATGATCCAATTTTCATTGACCCTATAAATCTAAAGAATGAATTAGAAATTCAGTGCTCAGTGAAGGAATGCTTTGGAATCTGTTTCTCAAGCTCCTAAGTACAAATTATACTCCTTAAGTATCACCATATTCAAGTTATCACACATGGCTCTGAACACTTTTTATTCACTATTATCTCTTCACAGAATACATGACCAAATAAACAAAAGCAAGTCCTGCTCTGTTGTGAATGTAAATTATATTACTTTGCTGATGAAATCAGCACCATCTGAATTTGCAAACCACCAAACATCAATAATAAGCAATTTTTCCCTTGTACTACAAAAAGACATGACTAATATCACATCATTACTAGAAAAATAAAGATCAAAGTGTTCTTTTTAAAATGTAGATAAAATGTTCAATTATCACCAGCACTGAACTGTATTGAAAACAGAGCTAACATCTCACCAAACCTTGATACAAGGATGCTGTATGTTGCTGCTTGTTTTCAATATTGATTCCAATGGTGACTTGATGGTCACTTGATTGTAAGCTATTTGGTTAGAAGGGTTCTAGAAATTGTTCTTAGAGTTTTATTATAGTGTCTCTTGTCTTGTTTTTGCTTGTAATACATCCAAGAAAGTTTATGTTTTAAATTAACAAAGGTTTAGTAAAATGAGCCTGACCTCCTTTTGGATTTTTCATTATATCTGATAGTTAGCACTCTTGGTATTTGCTTCTAATTACTTTAAAGTAAAGTTGGTTAGCAGTCGTGTTTTTTGAAGTCCTTTTAATAATCATTGCCTGTATTTCATCGCCTTCCCTTTTATTCTGCAAACCACTGAAATACGGTTTTCAATCCTACCATTCCAATGAAATTGCCGTTGCTAAAGTTGATAGTGGCCTTTTATTGTTAGACCCCATGGAAATGACTGAATCTTTAACTGAAAGCCAGAACAAAGGTACTTTTCAAAATCTCTTTTGTGCTTAAACTTTCTGGGTTTTTTTTCTTTTAGACCTAATAATAATTGTCTCTTTAGATGGTCCATTGGCTAAGTAAGTAGAAATCTTTAGGCACCAAGGTTTTGTTGGTTTGGATTTTGGGTAAGTGAAAGTTGTTTAACTTGTGCAAATTGAAGAACTAAAACAGAGCTCACCATAGGGTGTGCCTGATAAACCAGAGCTACAACTGATTACGTCAGAGACTTAGCCCTGTGCCTCCTCCCAGGTCAATCCGACGCAGGACCTTGGTCCTTCTCAGCAAGGGTCCTCTCTCTCTCTCCCCCTTTCTCCCCTTTCTCCCCTTTCTCCCATTTCTCTCCCTCTCTCTCTCTCCTGCCTGAAAAAGAATGAGAACTAGTCATTAGAGGAACCTGAAACTACAGTGAGGTATTACCTTCTTTCCACTTTGGTAACATCCACCTACCAGGCTTCAGATTGTGTCATAAGATTGTGTGATACATTTTCTGTTTAGCAACCTCCCTTCCCTTCTAGATGGGGGAGGTGGAAGGCACAATAAATTATGCATTGTGTTTAACAGGAAGGTGTTTGCAAGCATTCTTCCCTTGTCATTAGGTGCAAACCAAAGAATGATCCGGGAACCTACATGCATGACTTGGCCACCACAGCCACAACTTCCTGTGCTTCCTACAGTTTGTGACACTACTGATCACTTCCTCATTAAAAGTCTCTCCCACTATGTTGATGGACAGTGACTACAATGGCGTGTGTGGGGGGGGTACTTGATAATATGGGTGAATGTAGTAACCACAATGTTGCTCATGTGAAACCGTCATAAGATTGTAAATCAATGATACCTTAATAAAAATACATAATAAATTAATTTTTTTAAGTCTCTCCTTGTTTAGTTACAGAAAAATCACACTTCTGTTTTGCATATGACTCTGTGTCCTTCCTTTCAGTTTTCCATAGGCAAAGGATAAAAAGCCCATGCTCTTTAAATGGTGGTGTTTCTCATTTCCATATTCAACTCATTCCTCATGCTGCAAAGTTTCAATGGTGCAGGTCTACCTGTTTGATAATTTCAATTACTGTACATATTTCAGGTTCTCTCAAAAGGTAGTTAGGACTATCTTAACTATCTACCAGTTCTCTATACCTTGATGTCCCACAGTCATCTCAAACTCAACTAATTTAACTGAACTCTACTCCTGACCTCATTCTGTGATCCCTTTCTACGTATGCACTATCCTCCATCCAATTGCTCAAGATGAAAACAGTCTTAAAATAATTCCCTTCCTTCCCCCCTCCCCCACAACATCTATTCGGTCACCAAGTACCAGCTAGTCCTCTTTTTCTATTCCTAGAATACATCTCCTCCTTTCTAATTTCACTATTTTTTCAAGATTGTATTGTGTCTGGCATTGTCACTAAAATGATGTCCTCGTTTCTTCTATCATACAAATCATTCTTCACATTTCTACTGATTTGGTCTTTCTAAAACAAGAGCCTAATCTTTTTCATACTTAAAAATTATTTAATTCTTCAATCCATCCTCCAAGATCAACCCCAACCTCGTCAGTGTAGTGTATGACCTTTTACATGTGTTTCCTGCTCAGTCTTTCCAGGATTGATTAGTTTGGATAATGATAACTGCTATAACAAATTTCAATGGCTTTTCTCAATAGAAGTTTATCACTTATGTAACTATCAGGGTGGAAGTTTCTCGTCTGTGGGAAGCTTTTATTCACATGGTGTTTCAGGGCCACAAGATCCTTTTGTTTTGTAACTCTGCCATACCTTGGAGTCTCATCTTCAGCATCAAGCCAACGGGAGGGAAATGGTATAGTAAAGGGTCACCTACTTCTTAAGAACCTTGGCTTAGAAGCAATGCATTTGTTTCTTCTTACATTCTATTGGCTGGAATTCAGTCATATGGCCACATCTTAGCTGGCCACCTCTTAGCAACAATTCCATACCAAAGAAAAGATAATGTAAGTTTTGGTGAACAGTTCATTGTCTCTGCATCATCAGGGGTACCTTTCAACTCTCTGTCGTGCTCCCTTTTGCACTGCAGTTCATATAATCACTTTTATTCTTGAACTACACCATGGCCTCCTTCGCATATGTTGCTGCCTTTTGCAGACAAAAATTTGGGAACCACTATTTTGCCACATGAAAGCAGTTATTGAATGTTGGGTAGGCAACTAATGGTTTATACTATACCTAGATATTTTCTAATTAAAGATGGTACTTTTCTTCAGATATCATAATAAAATGGAAACAAAAATGATTAAAACAAAACAATAAAAAAAAAACACCCAGAAGCTGTATAAAACACAAGAACAACAAAAAGATGATAATGTACAGAGGGAAATAATATGTCAACAAACTTGGGAAAAAGGAAAAAAGAGGCAGATGTGGTAACTATTTTGTAAAACATGACAATCATAAAATGTGTAGGGGCATGTAAGAATGAGGAGCTCCAATTTGCCTCTACAGATACCCAGAAAGATTGAAGACTTAGTGATGCCAATGGGGGAGGAGAAAGTGGAAAACTGGAAATTAAAATGAAAAATGCTTAAAACCTACATTCAGAAGCCTAGTCACCCAGCCGTATTCATCCATGGAGAGAATGTGGCAATGGTATATACAGCCCTAAGCTGGGTGTAAAAGAATTCTTGTGTTTAAAATGGAACAGAAGCATCTTAGGATTCAAATGCAATATTGGGGAGTAGAGGTTGAAAAATAACATTGCAAAAAAAAGTTACTGGATCTCTACAGTAACTTTTTCTGCCCCTCCTGGAAGAAGTTCAGCAGTCAAGAAACTAAACCCCCAACAGAAACTTCTGCATTCACTAGAGACATTGGGTGTCTACTTTCACTACTGCATAAGTGTTAAAACTAAAGATAGATATCAGGCCCATCAAGAAGGATAAGCTAACAGAAGAGCACCACTAAAATCTGAGCCCATGAGTTTTACCGCCTTGTAACATGAAAGAGAAGTAATTCGTGCCATGCAAGAGGGAAGAGCACAGAGGAAATCTACCACTCCCGACCTGAGTATCAGATGTGGGAAAGATATCTATTTTCCTAGATAGATACAGAAAGAGACAGAGATACAGATATAGATGTAGATGATAGATGACGTAGATATATAGATAGTGGTAAAATCTTTATAAGAACAGCATTGATTTCAGACAAAACTGACTTCAAAGGAAAATCTTTACTAGAAATAACACTTCATTACAATAAAGGTTTAATTCACTTGGATAAAATAACTACTATTAGTTTTTGCCTAATCACATAGCCACAAAATACATAGAAAAAAGTCAAAATAATAAGAAATTAATAAATCTATAATTACAGTGGGAATTTTTAATATTCCTCTGAATATTGATAGAATAAGCAAGAAAAAAAATTGGCTGAAGTAACGGCATGATTAACAAATTGACCTATACAAAAAAAATACAATACCATACCCAACAACTTAAGAGGACACCTATTTTTCAAGTAATTGTAAAATACGTGCAAAAACTGGCTGATATTTAAGTGCCATAATACAAGTCTCAAGAAATAATAAAGAGATAACTAGAAAATCTCAACTTCTTGGCAACTGTCTATAAACAGCTGTCAAGGAAGAAATCCTTTCGGATGCCTTGATGTACAGTAGGCTTTCTAAAATAAGATGCAAAGTTCAGACGTCAAAAGTGAAAGCACAATAAGAGATTTATTAAAAATGAGACATCGTGAAAGCAACTTTAAAATCCAGAGGCCCACTAGGTAAAAGAATTGTACCTTATTTAGCAGATGAGAGTGTCAAGCCACAATATATAAAAGGCACAACAATCAGTGTGGGGAAAAAAAAATCCCAATCCAATAGAAAACTCTATTAAATATCGGGCATATCATAGAATAAAGTGGTAAAATGTCAAATAATTACAGGAAAAATTATACATCAGTAACAAAATTAACAAAAACAATAATACTGCGAATCAGAGTAGCAAACATTTAGAATTCAATTCAGGAACTGAAGAGATGTGGAAAAAACAAGCACTCTCATACTTTATTGGCAGAAAAAAGAAAGAGGTTTTCTATAGTGTGTACAGAAAGGTATGTGGAAGGACGTCTATAGCATAATTTGTAATTGTAGAATTGGAAACCACACCAGGCTGATTAGATCAATGATACAATGTGTGTTAATGGCAAGGTGGTTTCCAACACGCTTCATTCAGAAGGCAAAGAAAGCACATCGGAGAACAGCTTGTGTAAAATAATCCTATTTATGTAAAGAAACCCTATGTAGGTACATATACATTTGTTAATATAAGAATATTTATTGAATGCTTACTCTGTGGTAAGCATCACTTTAAACGTTTTGTATATTTTTTCTTCCTTAATCCGCAGAAAAATCATGAGGTAGATACTATTATTACACTCATTTTACAGATTAAAAAAAGAGGCACAGATTATATTTGCACAAAGTCACAGAGCAGAGAAAGGATTCATACCAAAGTGACTTGGTTTACTCCCTTCTCTTTCTTTCTTTCTCAGTTTTCCTTCTATTCTCGGATTTCCTTCCAACCCCTTCTTGTCTCCTCTCACCTACCTCTTCTCTTAGTAAATCTTAAAGTGTCTGTTAGAGTACATGTGGAGAAAAGTGTGTAGTGAAGGTAACGTTTCGCTTTTCTCCATATTAGGCTTTGTTGTCTGTAGATTATGTGTTACTTTCGTAAATAATTTTTTTTTAAAGTCGATGAATCCTTCAGTTCAGTTCAACAAAAAATTGTTTATTGGGCCTGTATGCCAGTCGTGGGTGGGGGTGGAGGTGGGAATTAAACATTCTAAATACACGTGGTCTCTTTGACTCTTAAAAGGAGTTAAAACATCGTTAGGTGGGAAAAGAGGGGGGCAGGGATAGATAGGAAGAAAGGGAGAGGAGAGACAGGAGGGACAAAGAGACGGAAACAAGGAGGGTAAGAGAGCGAAGGAGAAAAGGCGCTGTAGAGAAAAGCAAGCTCGCCCCTCCTCGTACTCTGAACCGCCCACTGCGTCCAAGCTTTGGGAGCAATGGGAAGCCCAGGGGTGGAAGTCACGGCCTTTGTGCACGAAATCTCCGGTATTTAGCGCCCGGGAGGCGGCCACTCCCCTCTCGTTAAAGACTTTCTATGTGCCAGCTGGAGTCGACGCCCCAGGAAGCAAGACCGCGGCCCGTAGGGAAGCCCCTCTGTGTACCCAGGATCCCGGAAACGAAACCAGAAACCGCGGGTTTCCCCACACCGAGGTTGCTCAGAAGCCCGTTCCCTGGTGACCTGCGGGAAGATCGGGTAACCAGCCGCGCTCAGTCCCCCAGCGACCGAAGGACCGGGGGTAGCCATCCGGCGCCCAGGTGTCCAGACTTCGTCTCACTCCGGGCGCCGCTGGAGAAGCGCAGGCACAGGTGGGCGGGAGGCTGTCGGGGTGTCCTCCGCGGGTGCGGGGAGCGGAGCGCCGGGCAGTGGGGCTTTCGGGGCGCGGGGAGAGGGGGAGCCTGGCGGGGGGGACGCGGGGAGAGGGGGTGCCGGGCAGTGGGGCCGCGGGGAGGCGGGAGCCAGGCGGTGGGGACGCGGGGAGAAGGGGAGCCGGGCGGTGGGGCTGTCGAGGCGCGGGGAGACGGGGCGCGGGGGAGTCGGTCGGTGGGGACGCGGGGAGAGGGGAGCCGGGCGGTGGGGCTGTCTGGGCGCGGGGTGAGGGGGCGCCGGGCCGTCGGGTCGCGGGGAACTGAGGGTTGATGGGTAGACGTTAGCGGCAAGGGTTCCAGCGGCCGCGGGAAAAGTCCTTGGAAGCGGAGCGGCGACTCAGCGAGGGTTCCAGTTGGCCACAGCGATACCCCCAGCCCCAGACCTTTCCAGTGACAAGGTGTTTCCAGCCTGAAGCCGCCCTGCAGGCCCAGCGTCCACCTAGTACTGTACACCTCTTCACCGCGCCGAGAACCTGATCTCAGTATCTGCCCGCATGTTGGGAGTATTAGACGGCTGATGAGTAGAGCCTGCTAGCTGTCCTTTAATAGTACGTATAAACAGAAGTATGACTGGAGCCCCAAACATGCTAGGCACTCTGGAATACCAGATGAAGTGAAAGACAGGCAATTTCTAGCAGAGAGGCTAAGACAGACCATTAGCACAGGAGTACACCCGCCTGACTTGAAACCTGCCTCTACCAAGTATCTGTGGACTCGAGTCAGTTTCTTCATCCACGCTTCCTTGCCTCATCTCTGAAATTGTGTAATGATTAAAAAAGAGATAAAAGAATTAGAGATGATATGTTTACATATTTAGTTGTCTGACAGTGTCCGACAAAGCAGAGTACTCAGTAATTAGCTTTAATTATTTTTAGTATTTGACAGTTTATGTTTCTCCAAGCTCACTATCTGGCCCCCTTATGGTTTTATTATAGTTATTCCTGGAAATCCTGGCATGGCCACTTCCTGATTCCAGGAACAGGCACTCACTTTTTTCTCCTAGTTTAGCAATTTGAGAAACATGGTTTGTACAGAAATCACTTGTATGTCTTAGTGTGAAGTGTGAAGTTGATTCAGGATTCACCTTTTCTTCCTTGAAATTTTTTAACATCATAACTTTCTCTTAATACCACCCTGGCAATTTTTTTCATCATAACTTTCTCTTAATACCACCCTGGCAAGTATAACAACTGTAAGACTTTGAACACTTGGCACAAACACAAGAAAGTGAGAAAGGAATTGAAGGGATTTTCTGCAGCTGGTAGAAAAGTGGCATGGAAAATAAATGGCTAGGTTGTAGATTAAGCAGCCCTCGGCTATGTAAGGGAGCTGTTCTTTCTAACTGAAAGGAATGAAATCATACTGTATACATTATTGAGTCAGCAAGCACATGCTGTCAGACAAAAACAAACTGCTCTGGCCTGGAATTCAGGTAGAGAGACATTAAATGTGTAAGAACTGTCCCCTGTACACCTCTCCATGCTCATGTCTAATGATCTCTCCCTCTTTGGCTCTGTAACCCACAAACCTTTCATCCGCTTGAATGAGCAAAGCTGCCTCCAGCCACAGGACTTCTATCTGCACAGTTCCCCTCTGTCCCTAATGCCTCACTCTCCCCTGGACCCTGGACCCCAAACACCTCTCTTCCACCACCATCGACATTACTGCCCCTGTAACTCTTAGAGCACCATTAATTTTCTTCATAGAATTTGAGTCCCCATAATAATGTATTGTCAATTGTCATTTTGTTTTAGTGCATTATGTTCTTTATACCTTCAGTCAACATTCTTTGAAAAAGGCACGTGACTTTATATACATACTTATAAATGTATATGTGCTTTTTTATGTGTGTGTGTGTATATACACACTGTTGCACTTTCTTGAATAATTCTAAATTTGAAAAGCCAAAGCACAGTAGTTCATCAGTATTAACAACTGTGTTTTTCATTTCCCAAATTTTGAATTTAATAAATGTTAACAAAAAACTCTTGCCCAGCCTAGTAAAACCAAAGTGGCCTCTGGTACTTTTGAAATTCATGCTTTTTGCCTTACATAAGAAACCTGCCATAAAAATAGTCTTTCAACAGATTTTATGAAAACTTGACAATTTGTGAGAGTGTCTTTTTTTTTCCAGTAAGCCAAGGATATGAATGCAAAGGACATGAGATATGAATGATTTTCACTGAGCTAGTTAGTGAGCTGTATAACACATTAGGCAGACATTAATGTCTCTAGATTTAGTTTCCTCATTTATAATGAGGAAAGGAAGCCATTCAAATTTGTGAGGGAGCTCTGAGTTGTCAGGAAAGGCTTTTCAGGAGTAATAAAGCCAACAAATGAGGCTAACTAACATAGTTTTTTTCTGGTTTACTTGTTAGTTTTGGAACACTTGACAGCCACTCTCAATTGGTCCCAGTTGGTGTAATATCTGCTTTTTTCAACTAGACTACTTGAAAAAAAAATAGCATTACTATAAAATGCTATCCTAACATCGTTCTGAGCATAGTTGTTTTGTTTTTTTGAACCTAAAGTACAGGAGTGGATTTTTATAGGAAGATACCCTGTTACCAGTCAGCCTCAGCCACCCCACATCCATGCCCTGTCTTGTATGTGTGGTATCCTGGTGTCCACAAATGCTCACCAACATCTTGGCCCACCTGTTTGTGAAAACACACCTGTTTTTGCACCACTTCTCTTTTAACAAATCACAGTTCAATAGATGAAATGTTTTTGTCGATAGATGTTTAGTAAACCTTTATATGACACAAAAGTTACCTACAAACATAAGCTGAACAAATGGAAGTTACTTGGTCTGTGACTTATTTCAGCCAGTGTCGGGATCTCCATTCCCCTTCATTCCACCATTCCCCTACTCATGTCATTCTCACTTACTCATAGGGAGTTAGGGACAGAGAAATCTCTGATTGTTTTGAGAGTGGTAAAATTTTGCTAAAATAATTCAGAACATATATCCCCATCTTGAGGCTCTGAGAAAAATGTTAACTGGTTTGTTCTTAGGCAATTAAGAATTAAACCTGGATAAATAATCCAAATGTACTTTATGCCTAGTTTATAGACACAGTTGATTTAGAATATTCCAAAATCAGGTATGCTTCCCTTGGATTCCAGATTTTGCATTACTTTTTCAAATGCTTTTTGAAAACAGTAAGATAAAAATTTCCAGACCTCAAGAGATGGGTCAGAAGGTTTCACTGTAATATGCGTTATGGAGCTCTAACTGGATATCATAGGCATTATTTCTCTTTCTGTCTGCTGGTAGAGGTTATAATTATCAAGTAGCCCAGATCAGCAAAGGGTCTTACAGTGGTTGGTATATGATGCCTTACTCTCCTCAGAAGTTCCTCTTCAACATGGTTCGGAAGAAGTGTGTAATAATCAGGTTATAATTTGAAGTTGTGTATTTGTTTTGAAGTAATGAGTCCAGTGGTAAAATATATAACATGACTTTGTTAGAGACTTTTTTTTGTATAGGACAAGTATGATTTTCTCTATTTTAGAAGTCTTTCTGGAATTTGTCTCTTACTATGAGTAGTGGGAGGCGTTATTTAAAGTAGCATTATCATGTTCATTAATTAGCTTATTAATTCACCCAGGACTCAGCCCAGTAATTTCCAAAACTGAGTGACATTCTGTCTCGTAGTAAGTCCATTAAGTTTGAGAAAATCAAAACAGCCTTAAAAGAGCAGATATGAGTGGACAGGGACAAACATGGTGGATATCTTTATTCCACAAGTGCTTTATTCAACCTAGCATTCATACAGATACAACTGTCACCTAATGTTTTGCACCAGATCTGATGACATACCATTTTTCATGCTTGAAATATTATGTGATTGTGAAAATTTCCAGACCTCCAAGAAAGCAAGGACCCAGATTTTGTTCTTCAGTAGTTTGCTCAACAGATACTTATTCTCACAAACCTATGGTTTAAGACTCAAAATAATGTAGCCAAATAAGAAGGAAAAGAGCAAATAATGAACAAAGGAGCTCTGTTTTAAAGTCTGCTTAGTTTCTCTTCCTTGGAATTTTGTGCAAGGACTCTATGAAAGATAAATATTCTTGTATTCATAATTGGTAGCCATTTGACAAAGGATAGAGCATGTAGAGCTGAAATGCCTACATCCGTTGCTTAAACCCAACATTGGTTCTTAATGTGAAGCATGTTTATGAATTCCCTCTCTTTCTGGCACATCCTTTCTTTCTGACTGACACTGGATTTACCAGGCTCAAATTACTCAATATTAAGAAAAAAATATTTTTCATTAAAAACATTTTAATTTTTAAAAATAAAAAAGTATTTTTTAAGTTATTTGAAAATAATCCCCACACACACATGGGGGTACTTACTTGTGTTCCTCCTCTGAGTATTATTCACACTTTGTCCTTGAAATGGGTGCCTTTCTGACATTGTAGGCAAGGGGAGAATAATGGGAACAATATACCTTAAAGCTGCTGTTTAATTGCTTAAAGGTCATAGAATATTTTTGTTTAAGCATATTACAGAGTGGTGTCTTTCGAGCAACAGAGGGCAGATTGAAAACTTCAGAGATGTTTAGTCCAGCATATTAATTAAGGTATACTACCTATTTCTACTCCAGAAAGTCAGCCTTTTAATTTTACATATATATCTATCTGTTAAAGTATTCTTGCAGGTATAGATTTTAATGTATAATCTCAGATCATGTTGACAAAAGTAATCATGGCATTTGGTATGTACGTAAGAATTTAGTCTCCTTTTGTAGTTTCCCTATAATAGAACCTAAAACATGAATGTGGCCTATGAAAGCTTTTAGCCAACTTTGGGTACCTATGTTTAGCTTATTGGTCATCTTATAAATTATCATAAAAACATACACTTTAATTTTTTTGCCCTTCTGTCCTGCGTAGTTCCAGAGCAGTTGGTTTCTGAGTAGAAAACTCAGCTTACTATTATCCTAAAAAAATTCAGAAAGTCAAATTGGTAACTCAAATTTTTTTTGCTTTGTTCTAAGTCCAGGTAAACCCATTCTGAAATTATTTAACCATTGCTGAACTTCTTAAGTATATATAATATATAATTAAGAGGTGACTATAATCGAAATGTTCTTAAGAGTTTTACTAGATTATGAAATTTCTTTCTTAAAGTAGGCAATGATAAAGAAATCAAAGGAGAAGAGGGGTGTGGTTTCTTCTTTAAACAGATTTTAGATAAGGATATAGAGGAATCAGTTGATTTTATTTACCATTTAGGATGACCCAGTAGGATGAGTTAGTAAAGGGGCAGCATGACCAGAGAGGGCCTGGAAAGGGCAGGAATGATTCATACTAGTGTGTGTGTCCAAGATAAAATAGGTAAGAGTTTTGCCTCATGTGTAAATTAAAATTAACGAGCATATAGGGAGTTCAGATTTCAAGTGTAAAGATGGGGAAAGTAGTGACAGGTGGTAGTGAGAAAGTGTTTGATGGGATCAGGGCCCGGGAAGGCAGAAGTACTGAGTTCACCGTTTATTATTTTTCTGTCCTTGAAATGAGTGCACAAAGTTTAGGTTGGATTGTCATGGTGCTACAACTATAACAACTCCTGAGAGTGAGTTCTCTGGCTAAAAGTATGTTTTGAAGCGTAAGCAAATGATCATGCCTTTACAAATATACTGTCCAAGTGGGGCAGAACATGTCCACAGGACCTGGAATCTGGAGATACTTGCCGTAGTGTGGCCTGATAGGTAATCTGTCTGTGCGTCCTGCTGAACCATGCCTGGAGCCCAGCCCTGAGGCTGGGTGCTGGAAAATATGCTCCCTTTACGCTGTGTAGGTTGAAAGACTCAGTTTTTAACTTGGTTACCATATGGGGTCTTAGGCTTACAATGTTTCCTTCGCAGCTTTCTGCCCAGTGGACCCTGTCCTCCCAAGGTGTTCAGAAATTGCCAACCATCCTGGGCTGACCCACAACTTGTGAAGTCCTACTCAGAACCACAGCAGTGGGGAATAGGGTCCAGAACAAAGGGTTAAATTCTGGAACACCAGATGCATACCCTATGTGTATGTGCAGTTGCAGATTATCTTGTTTTCACTGTTATATTCAACCTGTAAATTTATGGATGACATACTAATCTCAGGCCTTCTTTTTCAGAACTCTTCATTAAATCATGGACAAACAAAGTAAGTAATTTACTTTGTGTGTGCTTTCTTCCTGTAATGGTAAATCTTTTGTCAGCATGTTATTTGTCATAATATTTTATTCAGTTTCTAAAGGGATAGAATTTACTTTGTAGTGTTTGTGCTCCAGAATCCAAAGTCTAGTTCAGTGTTTTGACTTAGAGAAGATGTACACATATATCCACCATCACTAATTTTTCCTTTAAAGTTAAAAAAAAATTAGATCTAAGAAATTTTAGGCTTACTGAGAAATATGATGTGTAACTTATATTATATTCCATTCAGATCAGTTTTTCCCTTTCTCTGTGTATTTTATATACATAAACATTGTTCAAATCACATTTTTTAACATAATAAATTTAATGTGTCAGTCCATCGTAATAAAATCCTCAAATATGTCCTCAATACATACACATGTGAATAGGTTTAAATAAATACCAATCGTTTCGTTCTGGCTTTTTTTTCCTCAAGAAAATGCTGATTAAGATGGGTATTGACCAAGCATGTAATAAGAGACTTTGTCTTTTTAAAAATATTACATTCTGAAGAGAACAACAATACAATGGGGAAAAATTTGAAAACAAAATACTTTTTCCTGAAAAGATGTATATTCCCTATTTATCTTCCTTTGGGAACCAAAGAGGTGTTTCTCTCTCCACAATGTCAGCCTCACTAGATATATTAGATACTTGTTAGGACCAGAAGCCTCAGTTTTCCTTCTTAAATTTTCATGATCTTCTCACTGTTTGCTGTATTACTAATTCTATTTGCAAAACTAAAGTATTTTTTAAAATTTATTTTTTTATCATTAATGTACAATTATTTGAACAACATTATGGTTACTAGATTCCCCCTATTATCAAGTCCCCCCCACAAACCCCATTACAGTCACTGTCCATCAGCGTAGTAAGATGCTATAGAGTCATTACTTGTCTTCTCTGTATATACTGCCCTCCCCATGCCCCCCCTACATTATGTGTGCTAATCGTAAGGCCCCATTTTCCCCCTTATCCCTCCCTTCCCACCCATCCTCCCCAGTCCCTTTCCCCTTTGGTAACTGTTAGTCCATTCTTGGGTTCTGTGAGTCTGCTGCTGCAAAACTCAAAGTATTTTAAATGTAAAGTTATATGGTATTAAGCTATTTTATTTACTACAAGCTTTCAGATGATTCAAATCACTTTAGAAAGATTTTTTTGGCCATAGTCATAGTCACCTTTAAATTCTTCAGCTTCATACATGTGTGTGTGCGTATGTGTATGCATGAAGAAAAATAGAAGTATATATGTATGTATGAAAATACACATATATGAAAGTAAAAATAAACTGTCTTTACAACAATGTGACAGTCCTATGATTTTTCTAAGTTATTTAAAGTTGCATTTCACATATGCAGAAACCCATTCATAATTCATATGTGCTTTGGTCTATCTACTTGACTCCTTGCCCATTCACTTATTTTCTCTTTATATAAATTATCCCTAAAATTCCTGAAACTAGGATCATTGCTCTGATACCAAAACCCCAGAGATTATGAAGTCCCAATTTCTTGAATCTGTCAGCTCCTGGATATGTGTGTGTATTTGCTATCATTTAAACAATGGTAGCTGTTAAAAGGTGCCAAGTGTGATATAGCACGTAAGGGTAGGTCTATAAGTCAAATTTGCAGTGTGTTTCCTTGAGAGCTGTTGAGTTTGATCCTGTCATTTCCAGCTCATCCTGGGAGTGGGGGCTTTTAGGCAGAACCTTGATAGCTAGAGACCTTGGAGCTGGGCCAATCAAAGCCAAGAAACAGAAGGGAATGATTGGGGTGGATGACTTGTGGTATTTTAGGGATCTGTGACAAATTGGCATATGTTGCAGTGTCTGTTCACAGAAAATCCCTGATTGAAGTAGAGGATTCCCTATTGCCTGAATTTTCACAATCATCATAGATTCCATTCATCTAAAGATATTATGAAGCCAAGTGAATGGAGGAGAAAGAGGGCCCACCATCCAGCCTCCCTGCTGAAACCACATGAGTCAAGTGGTCTTTGAAGGCCCATGATAGAGAAGTATGTAGAAAATGTATTAGATTTAAAGTTTAACCAAACTTTTCTTCTATATTCATGCTTTGTCCCCATGATTCAAAGAGAAACTAATTTGAATTTACAGCTAGCAAGCCATGATGACAGAGAGGAGAGCATGATTTAAGCATAGTGTCCACCAGACCATAAGTTCCATGAAGGCAGAGCCAGTGTAGCCCCAGAGCCTAACTCAGTGGTGACACAGGAGATGCTCAGTAAATATTTATTCTCTGACAGTATGGAGGAATGTATTTGTCAACAACTTACCTGATAAGGGGTTAACACCCAAAAATAAAGAGCTCACATGCCTCAACACCCAAAAAACAAGTAACTTGATAAAAAAATGGCAGAGGATATGAACAGACAATTATCCAAAGAAATTTAGATAGCCAACAGGCACATGAAAAGGTGCTCCACATCGCTAATTATCAGGGAAATACAAATTAAAACAATGAATTATCACCTCACACCAGTAAGGATGGCCAACATCAAAAAGACAAGGAACAACAAACGCTGGTGAGGATGCGGAGAAAGGGGAACCCTCCTACACTGCTGGTGGGAATGTAAATTAGCTTAACAATCGTGGAAAGCAGTATGAAAGTTCCTCAAAACACTGAAGATAGAATTACCATTTAACCCAGGAATTCCACTCCTAGGAATCTACCCAAAGAAAGCAAGATCCCTGATTCAAAAAGACATATGCACCCCCATGTTTATCGCAGCACTGTTTACAATAACCAAGATATGGGAAGCAACCTAAGTGTCCATCAGTAGATGAATGAATAAAGAAGATGTGGTACATATACACAATGGAATATTACTCAGCATAAAAAGAAATAAATACTACTATTTGCAACAACATGGTTGGAGCTAGAGGGTATTATGCTCAGTGAAATAAGCCAGGTGGAGAAAGACAAGTACCAAATGATTTCACTCATTTGTGGAGTATAACAACAAAGCAAAACTGAAGGAACAAAACAGCAGCAGACTCACAGACTCCAAGAGGGGACTAGCAGTTACCAAAGGGAAGGGGAGGGGGAGGGGGCAAGGGAAGGAGAAGGGTATTAAGGGGCATTATAATCAGCACACACAATATAGGTAGGTCACAGGGAAGGCAGTATAGCACAGAGAAGATAAGAAATGACTATAGCATCTTACTGTGCTGATGGGCAGTGATTGCAGTGGGGTGGAGGGGTACTTGATAATATGGATGAATGTTGAAACCACAATATTGCTCATGTGAAACCTTCATAAAATTGTGTATCAATGATGCCTTAATTAAAAATTATATGTGTTTGTTGTCTGTGTTGGCCACTAAATGATTGATTAGAGAAACATAAATATGAAGAACTAGGAGGTTGAACCATTTGTGCATACATTAAGGTTATTCATACCACATTGGTTAGCAGTTAACAAAGTTTAATACATTTATTGTAATTAAGCCAGTTATGATTCTTGTCAGAATCAAATTGAGAATTTCCTATGGTTCAGCCTTATTGGGGTACTTCCAGAGTAAACATTAAAAAATGATATTTAAATACTGAAATATATGCCTTATTTTAAATATTTAAAAAATAATTCTTTATAGCAATAATTTAGGTATCTTTAAAATCATCTGTAATCCATTACCATCCCCACATCCAACTAATCTCACCTCTTTGTTCACAATCTATATGTGCTGTTTTAAACAATCCTTTTTTTCTAATACCAACAAATTCAAAGTATAGACATGAACACTTCATCAGGCATATTTAAGAACTAGAAATTCAGCCCCAGTTGCTCAACTATCTTACTTTAAAAGATAATTTGTTTGAAACAGTTCTACTGCAAATCAACTCTGACAACAGGAACAGCTTTTGTTCAGTGAAGAATTCACTTTTTCTATTTCAATGTAGCACAAGATCATACAAATGAAAATTATCTAAAGACAAGGCATTTTTCATCTATGTTTTATTAAAGCAGATATATGTTTACCTCTCCTTGAATTGCAGGTGTGCAAGAGAATGTTCCTGACTCAGGAACAAATTTCCCAGCCGGGGGTCCTCCTCAGTATCCTTCAGCAGCATTCCAGGGTAAAATAAGAATAAAAAAACAAAACCAATTGATTTTTTATATTCCCCAAAGAGTGCATGTTGTGTGTGTGTCTGTCTCTATGTGTGTATTTATTTTCATAGTGCCTTTTATTTAAAGCACAGTAATGTAATTGACAGCCTAACTGTTCTTGGGTTTTTTTGGACTGCATATTATAAAAATGATAAAAGCAGTTTTTATGGATAAACATAGAGTTAATAAAAATGATATTTTACATTTAATAAGTGAAATATGAGGTTGTAAATAAGTTAAACCCCAAAATTTGCATGTTAAATAAAAGATTGTGTTGATTGTCCATCTGTCAGTTCTCAGTATTGGGATTTTCCGATTTTTCATATTCAAATATTCAGGTTTTTGGATTAAAAAACTGGGTGTTTTTGAGTCATGTATTAGCTGAGGTTAATCATGGTCAGTGAGACTCACCGAAAAGAGATGACTACTTTAAAGTAGAAGCTGTAAGCAATAGAAATGGCTACCTCGCTCATTTTGATTTAGTAACAGATATGAAGGCTTTACTTTGTACACATGCTGAATCATGCCTTGCACCTAAGAAAAGTAATTGAGTCATATCACTACATACTATGTGTACTTTTTCCTTTGAACCAATACATCAAAGACTACAGAGATTTTCATTTAGACGAAGTTTCAGAATTACTAGACTTTTACTAAATGGTAAAGTTCACAGTGCACCCAGATTTGCAAGTAAGTAGGCTACCCACATGTTGAGAGACCATCCTGGAAACTTAGGATCAAAAGAATTGGGCAGAAGGGTGTATTCATTTTGTATTCTACTCTAAATAAACAAACAAACAAAAAACTGCTTGGAAGCTGAATGACCATTTAATTCTCAAGCCAGAACTCTCTCAATGGGGCCTGGATCTCATCCAGATGCTTGCATTTACAAAATAAGCTAGAAAAGCTCTAAAATTCTAAGATGATAATCGTCAGAGGTACCTGCACTTAAGTATTATATGGAAGTCTTAAAAACACTAGTACAAGGGCACTATCCCAGGAAAATCAAAGCAGATGATTAGGTACTGGGACTCAGGGATTGGTAATTTTTAAATTCCCCAGATAATTTTAATGTGCATCCAGGACTAAGAATCGCTGCTCTAAATTATATAGTTGGTGTTTCTAGAATATTAGCAAGTCTATAATACTCATCTAAAGCATTTGGAGAATAAGTTAATCTAGCCCATAGCTAATTAAAAGTAGGAGATACATAATTAAATTCATTTATAAATCGGGAACGATATTTTCTAATCATGTTGGTTTAGAGATTAAACGACAGAATATGTAAAACACTTAGCATAATGGTTAACAAATAATAAATGAAAAATACTTGCTATTATATTAATCATGTTAAATCAATTGAGTTTTCTGTAAAGGAAAATAATATCCAACTTTCATGTAATTCCACATGCCTAATCCATTGATTTGGGAGATAATAAACTATAACTCTCTATCCAAGCATCTTGAGAAAATTAAAATAATGTGAATAATGTAGCCAATTAACCCACATCTCCTCATCCCCACTGGCTTGCCTATAGTATGATCTTTTCATTATAGCCAGTAATCTTTAAAAATGCATATCATATCACAGATAATATTCAGTGCCTACAGCTTTGGCTTCCTATTGCTTTTAGGATTAAGGCCAAAATGCTTAATCTAGTCCCCCAGACCTGAGAGGCTCCCTTGTCTTCTCTTTAACTCCCTCTTAAGCCTGGTTCTGTGCCTTTCAGGTAGACTTAGCCTTTTTATAGGTTTGTAGAAGCTGCGTATTTGTTATTATCCCAGGACTTTTCTCTGAAATGTTGCTTCTGTGCTGCTGGCCCACTGAACTCCTTTGTCTCAACTGAATGGCGGTCCCTCAGGGAAGCTGTCCCATGTCCTTCCCTTTCCCTCTCCCCAGCCAAACAGCTCCCTTTAGTGTGTATAGTCATAAAACCCTGGTCCCTTCCTTCAAACGCTTGTCTTGAATTCCAGTTAATCAGTAAATCACGCTGGTGATACAGATCCCTGGAGTAAGGGATAGAGTTCTATCTCCCATCAGGAGTCAAGGGCAGAGCTTGCATCTGTGTTTCTCATTTAAAATCCCAATATTCCCCACTCCTAAAAACTTTGTAAAATACAAACCAGATCGTGGAACTTACTCTTCTGCCTAAAATCCTCTAAGGTGTGTCAATCACACTTGGAATAAAATCCAAACTCTTTATTAAAGAGCTCCTAGATGAACTGCTCCTATTTCTTTACTGACTGCCATTTCTGTTGTTTCTTCTACCATGTTCTCTCTTTCTCAGACATGCCAAGTTCATTCCTAAAGCTGGAGATTTTTCATTTGGTTTTCATACCTCCTGGATCATTTCTCACCAGATTTTTACACAAAGCATTCCCCTTCTCATATTTTGTCTCAGCATAAATATTATCTATCTAAATAAGATAGCTTTTGATACCTTTCCCTCTCCTACATGTATTTTCTTCATCAGATCAATCTGAAATCTTTAAAGAAAATCTTTTCTGTCTCCCATAAGTTGCCTATGAGCTCTCGTTGCCTTACTGATACCTGTTACCCTCTGATTCTAGAACAAAGGTAGTCACATTATGGATCATCTATAAATATTTAATTCATTATAAGAAGGAATGAATTATAAAAGCTTTATTTAAAAGATGTTAGTATGAAGTTTGGTCTCTCTTCTAAGTCGTTCTTTTTAATAGTGTATGCACTTTGTCATCAGTGTTCCATCAGAAATACTTACAAATTGCCTAATCAAAGTGTTAAATTTTGCATACTTTTGCTGTTAAAATATTGTGGAACACATTCCCTTGAAATTATATTCCATTCCTATGGAATTACTACTCTGTAGTCTATACATGTAAGCTTATAAAGTTTCATTGTCATCAGAAATTCACATAAAATACAGAGTATACATTTATTAAATTTATTCCTATACTGTGCTTAATAAATACGTAAGACAGTTTTGCCTATTGCAACTTTTTACCTTCCTAGGTTCTCAAATTGTATTTTCCAGGGTGCTAAATTGTGAGATTTAAATTTGTAACCTGAGTATTGTGATGGATTTTTTTTTCTTTCATGTAGAGGGTCAGGGTCTCAGGATAGGAACACACTGTAGATTAGAACTTCAGGCAAATTGTTAACCCACACAAGTATCTGGACAGTACTGGAAGGAATGACATGTCTTCACCTCTACACCAGGGTTTCTCAACAGCAGCACCGTAGTATTTTGGCAGGGACAATTCTTTTTCAGGACGCTATTCTGGCACTTCAGAGCATTTAGCAGCGTCTGTGGCTTCTGTCCACCAGATGCCAGTGTCAGTCTCCCTTCCAGTTGTGACAGCCAAAACATCTCCAGACCTGGTCAAATATTCCTTGAGGGGACAAAACTACTCCTCATTCTATATATACAGGAGGTTCCACTTGTTAGAATTCTCTAGTTACCATTTTTTACAGAGTGCTTTGGTCCTAGAAATGTTGGCACAAAGCCTTCATTTTGGGCCTTCTACTCAATGTCATCTCTCTTTTGCAAGAAGGCATCCCAGAATCTTTAAGTAGGTAAGTCTAAATCATTGTTGATTTTATTTCACTCTCTTAGGTTGCAAGCATATTTTTATCTGAGTTTTGAATGATAAGGGTAAGGCTTGAGCCAACTCTATTCACAGCCCCAAACTCTCAAAATAGAAGTGGATATGAAATCATAGATACTTCACTTAAAAATCACTCAAAGATAAAAACACAACCAATGCTTCATAGAAACAGGATTTCTGAACTAAAATTTTAGTTAAAAGATAACTGAAAGAGTTCGTGTTTCCAATTTTCTGTGCAGTTACAAATTAATTCACTTGTTCATATTTCAGGACCTCCAGGACATCCTGGCTACCCTGGCCCCCAGATTGGCTATCCTGGCCCTCAGGCTGGCTATCCTGGCCCTCAGGCTGGATACTCATACCCACCAGCTGGTTATTCAGGTGCTGGCCCAGTGGGCTTTCCTGTCCAACAACAGCCAATGTATAATCAGCCAGGTAGACCTGCACAGGTACTGTGGATGCCAGTACCACTGCCTCCACCAGACTGCCCACCCGGGTTGGAATATTTAAGTCAGGTAATTTCAACACATAAAAAACAAAACTATGCTTCCAGTTTACTTACGGAGATTAACAAATGACTAATTCACTAAAGTCTGAAATGGTAAAACATTTTTTTTTGTTAACAAATTATCCAAATTCTTCTAGGTCAGGTTTACTTTTAAAGCAAAATACAAATGTCTTGGAAAATTGTGTCTCCTATGATTATCATGTGTGATTAAAAAGCCGATAACTTTATTAAGCACTATTTTCTAGACTTTGTTCCTAAGTATAAAACAAGTAGTAATTCATTTAGTCCTTTTAGAAACTGTCATACAGGTGCTTTAATTACCAACATTTACAGAAGAGAAAACTGAGGTCCAGCGAAGTTACATAATTTATTTAGGGTCAAACTGCTAAGGAGAAAGCAATGGCTTTTTACTTCTGGAACCTTAGTTATGGATACTATGATGTGTAAGCCCAACACTGAATAATATCTAAGGAGTTGGAAAGAAGCATCAAACTCAATTTAGTGGTGAGCTTCAACAATTGTACCAAAAAAGGAGTTAATATTTTGTGTATAACTCACTTTTTAATTATAATTAATAAGGTTACATGTTTATAATGCTTTTGTTCTTTGGAAGACCCAATTTTATTAATGCTACCAATGAGGGAAAAAACCTCCTGGATTTTTATTTATCACATGATAACTTTATCTCAGCAATGTGAGGTCTAGTGTTTGTTGTTAGAAATCTGGTAAATAAAGTAGGAATATGAAATTCTATGTGTCTTACCTATAAACAAACAAGTAAATATTCCTGTGATATTGACTATTTTCAGTAAATACATTGTCTCCCTGGCATGCTGCATGAATGAATTTAATTTCCCACAATGCACTTGGGCAGCATTTTTATAAGAACTTTTGGTAGTTCATTAATTCTCTAGTTTTTTTAATTAGGCCTTACAGATATACATAAGGGAAGTTATCACCTCCTATAAGTGATGATGCCAAGTTCACATAAAAAGAAAAATATTCAGATTTGTAGAAGAGAGCTCTTCAAGTGGATGAAAAGGCCTTAATATTTTTTAAGCCCTTCCCAGAAGGAACGTTTTTTTCTAGTTCTTACAGGAATTCCAATTTGACCTGAATTTGCCCACATTAGTACTGAATACATTGTTTATTTTTCAATTAAAAATACGTTAACTTTGGTTTTATACTTTTCTAGGCATAAAAGTTCAGAAGTATTTAAAAATGTATTTTAAGTTTACATATTAAATATTGATAATTGATTATATGCATTCTTTAACAGATAACACAAATGTTAATTTGGTTGGCTTAAAAAATGTGATATATACTTACAGCTTAGTTTTTTTTTCTACTGTAACAGATAGATCAGATACTGGTGCATCAACAAATTGAGCTTCTGGAAGGTATGTATTCATCATATTGATCATATTCCTAGAAAGAGAAGACATTTATGTAGATAAGGCATATCAACAACCAAAATATAATACTTCCACTGATGTAGAATGATTAAACCTGGTTATTTACAAATGTCTCCCTTCTTGATAAAAAAGAATGATGATTATCAGCAGCTTATTTCTTGAAATTAGGAGTCAAGTGGTAAAACAGTATTACTGTGGTTATTTGTCCTCATGATATAGACCCTAACTTAGAAGGAAATCAGTCAAAACTTCCTTTGCTCTCGCTTCTCTCTGGAAATCACTTCAGTGCTTCCATCACTTTTCCTGAATTCTATCACTTTAGCTGTTTTATTCTGTTTTCCCTGAGATTGTACAGGGCCACATGCAGTAGTTTGGTTATCTTAGCATATTTCCACATCAAATAAACATCTTGAGTTTGGATGCTTGTGCTTTGGAAAATCACATTCCTGCCCACACTTCATCATGGGAATTGAGGTGAACCTGCAGAACCGTTGTTCCACAGGCTGTGGACTGTCACCTTGGATGCAGGGCTACTGCAGTGTTAGAGAGCATTGACCAGCAGGCCTAGAGTCGGACTTCTAGAACAGCACTCCAGTGAATGGGGCCTGACTCCAAAGGATGTTTCCTTGGGTCCAGTGCTCCTCAGGTGCAAGAGAAACTTGGAAGCCACTAGATGTTTCAGGACTCCTGTCAGGGGAAAGCATACCTGGATAGATTCATGAACCATAGTGTCTTCCTTCTAGATGTAAAGAGCTTAATGAAAACTCAACTGTTTTTTAGAATATTATCAGCTAAATCCTTCCCCTCTTTCCAAAGTTCCTTCCCACTGGTAGAAATTATAACATGAATTGTACTAGTAGAGATATAGTTTTGGTTAGAATATGTAATTGTTGCCTATTATACATTGAAATTAATTATACATTGTGAGGTATTTATAATGTTCTCTCTTTTTCTTTTTAGTTTGTTTATAATTTTCCCTGTTGTTTTATAATTTGTAATCTGAATTTTAAAAAAACTTTTTTTTAGGGAATTTATTTTTGACATTATAAATCCTAAAAACCAGACATTGTACATTATATAGCATCCCATTAAAAATTATGTTTCACATATTTTTGTGAAATACGTACGTATTAATTATTAATTATGAAATAGTAAGCAAGTTCCAAATTTAGTAGTTATTAATTCTTCATTTTTTTTAAAAGGGAGGTCTTTTATTTTCTTTTGTCTCAAACTGAAAGTCTATGTTTTAACATCATGAGTAGTATAAAGAGATGAAGATTGCTCAGTTTATTTTATGTCAGGCACTTATGTATTTCACTGTTCAAAACTTAATAGACAATAAAGATACCTGTAGAATTATTTTATTTGTTTTCATTTTCTGTGTAACTAGAAGGAAACAGATTGTGTAAGTCCATTGGTCTCATTTCACACGTCAGCAAAGTGAAGAATTTTGAGATAAAAGTACTTAGTGAAACACTTAGGTGATAGATTCCATGCCATTAATCAGTTTAATTTTTTTCTCACAAAACATTTGACTGGCAGATGTTGAGGTCAAGGGTGATTTTTAAAAGGAGGAGTCCAGGGCCTGTCTGAGTCAGAGCAAAGATACTTAAGGGAGGTCATTGATGATAGAATTGTGAAAGACATCTGTCTGACTGAAAGTCTATCCTGTAGATATTAGTGAGTGGTTTTTGTCTCCATATATATCTTTAAATCACTCATTATTTTGGTGGCTTCTTGACATCCATGACCGAAGTTAGTGAGGATATGGACTTACAGGGCTCTTAATTGCTCCTTGGCTCTAAGAAAAGGAAAGGTTTCTGATGAGTAGTTCAGTACCCATCTCTCCTTTCTGAACCAGTTCTTCATAAACAAGAGTTCCCTGGGCTCATGTGATGTTCTAGTTCACCTTCCATTTTTTCTATCTCCCTTTTTGTATGTGCCCACTGACAGTATGCCCTCTCATCACCTTACCTTATGTAATGCAAAAAAATATATGGTATATAAAATAAAGTCTGCAACCAGTATTTGATAAAATTTTTCATAAAGCATAAACACAGCAATCATCTTGTATCCCGTTCATAATTGAGTATATGAAAACTATACTGAGCAAGTAGACACTGTCTACATATACCTAGCAGGACAGTGGCCATCTAGCACTGCACATTCCTCAGCAGGGAAGCCTCCCTTTCTGCTGTGGGTCTGTGGAATTAGGAAGATAAGAGTTGTTTTCTTTTCCATGTCTCACAAAGGGACTCTTTATCTATACCTTAATACCCTTTCCTCCTCCCACTTTGCCTTTTTTCCTCTGAATCATCTCTAAAACACCTTTCTTTTCCTACCTGTGTATCTTGAAGCATCATCTGAAAATGGTATAACTAGATGTTATAGTGTCTTAGGACAGATTCAGTGTTCTTTTAACATGATAGTCATAATGATTCTCTTTTCTTTTTTTAGTCATAACAGGTTTTGAAACTAATAACAAATACGAAATTAAGAACAGCCTTGGACAGATGATTTACTTCGCAGTCGAGGATACTGATTTCTGTACTCGAAACTGCTGTGGGTCTTCGAGGCCCTTCACCATTCGGATTCTTGATAATTTGAACCGAGAAGTCATGACTCTGCAGAGGCCGCTGGCATGTGACAGTTGCTGTTGTCCTTGCTGCCTTCAGGAGGTCGGTGATCGCTATCAGGGTCCTTTGCAGAGTGGTGCAGCAGGAATTTTCACCCTTTCTTTGAACTTACATAATCAAATGAGACTTCAAGGAGAATCGTTCCATGAGCTATTGGTTTATGCTTGGGAGTAAACTGTACAGGATGGAAGGCAGATGAAAAACAGTGAGCAGTTGACCCCCTGTCCCTGGGTGGTGTTTCTTGTGGGGCTGAACACCTTGGTCAGAAACCAGACTTCTTGGTCTTCATGGAGAGCTGAGACAATAGGGCCTTTTGGTCAAGTCCCTTCCCTGAAGTGATTGGTAAGAGACCTGGACAACACCAGACCAGGAGCACTACTCAGAGTATGCTACAATGTGATCCCAGGAGCCAAGAGGACAGAAACATGAAGAAAAGAAGAGATGTGTTCATCTATAATTTTAGCCAACCTACTAAGGAACAGACCTAGAAGAGGCTCCTTCTGAAAAAATCTCAATTCCTTTGTTTTTCATTTTGTCCATTAAAAGAGCCAATATTTTTGAGTCCCTGGTAATAAATAGGCATACACTGGTTGTGAGTACCTTTACCTCCATTTAAAGACCCAACTGTTTTTTTCATATTACTTGACAGCCACTGATAGAGAACATGGATCTCAGGAGATACCAGGACACAGAGAGTTTATAGGGAAGTGGGCCTTTGCCTGTATCCCCAGTGACCTGAGACCAGCACTGCTGGGTCACTAAGTCATTCCATACAGGTAGCTATGAGATCATGACAGACACTTGGAAGCACATAGATATTTGAAGTCTAATACTGCACTTATTTTAAAAAGATAACTGAAGCTATTCATATTGAATTACTTTGTTTTCCATATCATTTGGTAGTTATAATAATTTCTATCTAGTATGTAAGGAAAAACTTAAGAGTTTGATAGAATTGCTGTACAATATAAAGAGCATATTAACATACATTATACTATTTGATCATAAAAGTTGGACCTAGGAAGTCCTCACTTACAGATGAGCACACAGAGGCAGGCACTCTCAAGGTCGTTCAGCTAAGTACCCAAGCCAAGATTCTGAGCCCCATTTTCTTGTTAGTAGAGCAAAATTGCCACTCCTATTTGAAAACTGCACCACTGATTAGAGCTGCATTCCTAATCTAAGCCACTGTTTTAAAAGAGTTCCTTAATAATTTAGGCATTTTTCATAATTTCAAATGGAAATTTTAAAAAAGAATGAGGCTAGTAGAGCAGAGCTCTAGGGTGGTAACTATGCATGCAGCCTACCTGAGTTTGTGTCTCATCTTTTCCACTTTGCAGCCGGGAAATCTGATACAAATTAATTAACTTCTCTGTTCTTCAGTTACTTCTGTAAAAAAGATAACAGTACTAACCTGGTAGGGATGCGATGTGAATTAAATTGTGGTTAAAATAGTGCCTGACATTTAGAAAGTGTTCAAATGATGAGTTATTATCAGACATTATTATTATGACTTATATATATTCTTTTGCTTTTGTAGATAGAAATCCATGCTCCTCCTGGTGTACCAATAGGTTATGTTAATCAGATGTGGCACCCATGCCTACCAAAGTTTACAGTTAAAAATGAGAGGAGAGAAGATGTACTAAAAATTACTGGCCCATGTCTTGTGTGCAGCTGTTGTGCAGATGTTGATTTTGAGGTAAGAAATGTGTTAACATTTATGGGCTTTGCTTTTCTAATGTGAGAATAATATAATTTGACAGCATGATACAAATATATTAAATAAATATGTGTATCCTGACGTCTCAAGAGGGAGACGGTGTCCTTATACATTTGACTTTGGTCAGAGAGGTGTTAATTGCTTAGATTAATTGTCAGTATTGATTATGCTAAATGGGAAAAAGAGAAGCAGAGTCTTATAGTCAAATAAATATAAGCAGAGCATCTAACATTTAATCATGGGGGTTTCCTTATGGAAGCACTACATATTTACCATTTAAAGTAACCCATTAACCTTGTCATCTAAGTCTGATTGCCAGAGCATCTGGATCCTTCCTTAGTCTGAAACACAGGCTGAGAGTGCCCTCAACCTTCTTCAATAGTTCTAACATCTTGGAGTTCCTACAGAAAGCTCACTTATGCAAAGAGTTTAAGAAAGATCACGTAAGACATACTATCCAGTTAAATAACTAGTTATAATTCTCTTGGTTTCTCCTTTATCCTTATATTAAATTGACCAGTGTAAGCCACAATGTATCAGTGTTATTTACTACATGCAGGAATTTCATCACAGCAGTTTTTCAACAGATGGCTTAGCATCATAGCCCAAATGATTTAGTTGTAAAAGTTTAAAAATTGAGAGATTTTATAACTTAATCTTGATACCATGATTCTCTTAGAAAATCATAAAATCTGTTAAGCTTGGCCAACATTTCCACATGTGTGGCAAAAATCTAAAACTGAGCAGGACTGGCCCCTTATGATAAGATATATGAAATCTGCCACTGTCCCCTGACTTCCTAAGGTTTTCCACCATCCAGCTTCATTCTTTTGTTTTTTTTTAGAATTATAATGTTACTTAAATGTCTTTAATCCAGCTTCATTCTTATATAAAACTGCCAGGCTTCTCTCGTCATATGATTTTCAGTTCCTCTGGTAGATCCCAGTTACATAAAAATGAATCCTTCCCCTCACTGACTTCAGAGTCTAATGAGAGAGATAGGCAATTGATAAGAAAACACATGTGATGTAATAGAGACTTTTATAAAGACTAGTAAAGGGATATGCATTGTGTGTGTGTCAGGAGGATGTAGACTATGTATTTCTAAAGGCTTTCTAAGTTTGTGTGTAATAACAGCTTTCTGTGTAAGAGCTGTTGTTCTTTTGTCACCTGGGCTCTCTGTGCTGATGTTCAATTTGGATTTTTGCATTTATATTCATATTGTGAGATGAACCTATTAATTTCTTTTTAGAATACCTCTATCAATTATATCAGTTTATTACTTCCAGAAGTTGAAATCATTTTATTGTAAATTTTCTGTTTTTAAAATAGTATCTAGAATTTAGCTAAAAATTATCTAGTTCTGTTGACTTTTCAGTCATAATTCATATTTCTGAATTTTTCAGTAAAAAAATTGTATGTTCTACTCTACACAAATTTTGGTGAATTTCTAAACTTCTTCCTATAGGAATCACCAGGGGGCATGCTAACATCTGTTAGGTCTAGTGGTAGGATTGTGGTGGCTGAAAAGTTCTCTTTTGCTTATTTAAATTTAAAAATGCTTCAAAAAATAACTAAGAAAAAACCCATAAGGTTCCATTACTAGCTTCAAATGCTTAGATGACAGCTGTTAGTAGGTAAACACTAAGGTGTACAAGAAAGAATTTGTATTAATCCATTTTGCCACAATTGTGTTGCCTAACAAATAACCCATAAAGCACACTGGCTTAGAAAACAGGCACTTATGCTTATGGGTCTGCAGGTCAGCTGTGCCTCAAGGGATATACCTAGGTGCAGCTAGATGACTCTGACTTAGCCTGTTAATTGGTCTCAAGTCTGCCCCAGGTATGTTTCTTCTGGAGCTGTAGCAAGAACAGCTTATTTGGATCATGTTTTTCTCTAGTGGCTGGTCATTGAAGAGCAAGAGCCAGGCCAAACAGCTTAGGCATGTTTAAGATCTTTGCTTATGCCACATCTCCATAATTTCCATTGGTCACACAAGTCACATGGCCATGCCTAATTAGCAATGTGCTGGAAGTGTACTGGGCCTACAGTGGGAGTGGGCGTGAATAAACGTTGGAGAACAGTACTCCAGACTATCACTGTTTTCATATCAAGTTTATGTCAGATTTTTTAAAAGCTGACTCACCCATCCCTAATAAAGTGAGTCAGCTGGTTTTCGTTTCCCCACATTTACTAGTTGCTCCCAACCTGAGCGAGGGCTTCAGCAGGTGTCGCTAGCACATGTGGTTCTTTATGCTGTCAGTCCCTTCCATGCTTCTGAGCCGCAGATGAGGGAGAAGACGCGATGAGATATCGAAGATCTGAAAGGGCCAGCCAGTGGACTCAAGGCATAACAGCGCAAGAGCAATGCCAAGAAGGCACTTCTCGTATTTATTGAATAAATGAACTTACAATGAACTCAAACATCATCCAGCCTTGAGTCTAGCCCAAGGACGCAACGCTTCTCAAGGAAACCAAAACTGTGTGAAGGTGGCTCTGAGCCATGAGAACTGCTTTGGTTCTCATCACTCAGTCCTTGATTACACATCAACAGAGTGTGTGGGAAAAATCATCAAGTCATGTGTGCTTATACATTTGATTTCTACCTTACTTGAATTATGTATTAACCTCATCAATCCCACATGTGCCCTTGAAAAGGACACTTTTCTTCCTGGTTTGACACAATGCTACGTGGGCATACCATGGTGAGTGTGGGCTACATTCAGCCCCAACATGCCCACTCAGGAAGGTGTATCTCCTGCCTCTATCTGTTCTAGACTTTATGATGACTCTGTGCTTTCCTCAGGCAGATTGTAAAATTAGAAAAATTCTATTTTGGAGCTTTTTAACACCCTTCCTCTGGTTGTTCACATCCCTCCTGTTGTACAGTCTTAACCCCAGCCTTGGGCCTGGGGCAGCCCATCAAGTTCCTTCCTGGTTACTTTCCTTCACTCAGCACTGCCAGGCTTCTTTCTAGGCTCTTAGCATTTCACATTTTCCTAGACAGTGGGTACTAATGCACACTCCCATCACATTTAATCATTCAGCCTGTGGAAACTTTCTCTGCTTCTCCTAAAGCACAAGTCACATGGGGGGTTAGTTTATTACCCTCTTGATGGCCTCTAGGAATTTCCACAGATATATGTCCTATTTGTATCTTTTCCTTCTTAAATTTTATTTGAGATCGATTCAAATGATATAGTGCTGTCTGTCTTTATGTAGAATAAGAAGTGTGAAATATTTTAACATGTAAGTTCTTGTAGCAAAGAAAAAGCTTTTTTTCATGAATCTATCAACAGATGCAGGAATCTAAATGCATCTTATGAATGATACAATGTTCAGACCTATATATGGTACATAGTTTTAACAGAATATTTGTTTCATTTTATTCCAACTCTGAGAGCAGTTTTACTAGTTTTCTAGAATTCTTTAAGGCTGTATTTCTTTTGTTTTAGATTAAATCTCTTGATGAAGAAAATGTGGTTGGCAAGATTTCTAAACAGTGGACTGGTTTTGTGAGAGAGGCATTTACAGATGCCGATAACTTTGGCATCCAGTTCCCTCTGGACCTCGATGTGAAGATCAAAGCTGTAATGCTTGGTGCCTGCTTCCTCATTGTAAGTTTGTTTTTGCCAATCTTGGGTATAGATGATGTCTCTGGTATCATTCTGAAATGGTTTAGTAAACTGTACATTTTTAAATGACATTCTTATATTTACAGGGTTTATTCAGAGGTGCCCCATTTAATCCTAGCCCTGAAATTCCATTTTCTCCTGTATTCTGGCTTAACAGGTGATTAGTTTCTCTCTGGAGAGTCTATGCAGTTTCACATGGTAACAGAAGGAACTTATGTATTTAGGAGATGCCCTGGTCTTTGGGGTTTTTATTAAAAAGTCAAAATTGCTGCTTTGGAGAAGAGTTTGAATCTGCATTTACATGGAATAAAGCTCAATGAAACAAGATTTCCTTCTGATTCATTATTAAATTGAATCATCTGATGTGAGAATGTAAACTGCAATAGAGAATTCACCCAGAGAAGTCAGATGGACTTGCCATTTGAGAGGAAATACAGGAGATAGAGCAGTGACTCTGAACTTGTCTTCATATTAAATCAGTTAGGAAACTTTAAAAAAAAAAACCATCCACTATCAGGTCATACCACAGTTCAGTGAAATCAGCAGCTCAGAATTAGAAGTTTGTGTAGCTCCCCAGGTAGTTCCATATGCAACCAAAGGACTCCTGGGACAGAGCACTGGTGTTCAACTATAGTTGCACAATAGAAACACCTGGGTAGCTTTCAAATTCCCTGGTCAAGACTACACCCAGACAGTAAATCACAATCTCTGGGGTGGGACCAAGCTTCAATATGTACAGAGCTGTCAGGTGATGCCAGTGTGCAGGTAAGGTTTAGAGCCACTAGTTGAGTATCTTAAATAATGACATGGGGATGCAATCAGGGAAAAACCAAAAAGTGAGAGAATATACAGAAAAAGGATGCCATTACATGCCAGGAAAAAAAAATAGAGACTTACCAACATCAATTATATGCAAACTGTCAACTGTGTTTGAATACTGATATATGGCAACCAATAATAAAAAGATATTTATAAGGAATTCAGGGAAATGTGAACATTGGCTATTTTATGATATTAGTGAATTATTAAGTTTGAGACATTTTTGTTTTTTATAGTGCTTATGTAAAAGCAAAACAGAGTCCAAGTTTTTAGGGGTTGACATACAGAAATATAAAATGGTATGATATCACAGAGTTTCTTTTAAAAAATGGGGCTGAGAGCAGGAAGATCTAGGGGATACAGTAATTGAACCAAAATTGGCCATGTTGACAATTATTAATACTGGGTGAGTGGTCATTGGGACTTAGGTTTGCTATTCTAATGTGAGATAGGTTGGATATTTTCTATATAAAGTTTTAATTATTACCACAGTTCTACTTAAAAATTGTGTTTTCAATAAGTGTTTATGCAAAATTAGAAGTAAAATTTAATCTTAACCTTAGGAAACTGTTTAACCAAAGGAATACACACCATAACCAAAGACATAATGTGCAAAGGGGAGAGTGTGTGCAGTTTCATATGGTAACAGAAGGACTATATGAAAGAGAGAGGGGCAGGCTGGAGTGTTTGGCTAGATGAGAAATGAAATTGGGAGTGGTGGAGGACTATTAGGAAATGACTATGGGGTAGTTTGGGCTTCTTCTAAAGGAGTTTTAAAGATGGGGCACTTTCCTGTAGGTATTGGGAAGATAATTGATAATTATTTGTTAATTGGTTGGTTTTGAACTAGGTATAAATAACATAGTTATAAATCCATATTTTAGAAAAGATAAATCCTGGTGTGAGAAGTGGATTGAAGAGAGGTAAAATTGTAATGGTGCAATTGCAGGTGAATGATGATGAGGATTAATCAGTGGCTTTGTGAAGGGCTAAAGGAAAATGATAGATGTGAGAGAAATAAAATCTGTAGGAGTTGATGGAAGTCATAGGGAAGAGAGTCTGTTTAGACACTGACGTAGTAAGATATGCTGGGGAACATAGTGGACAAGTTTGGAAAAGAAATCATAAAACTGGGCCAAAAATGTCTAAGATGCATTCTCATCTCTAAGATGTCATCTAAAAATGTCATCTAAAAATCTAAAACTTGTGTATAGAATTCTGGTCACAAGAAAAGTCATATTACTAGAAAAGGAGTATAAAATGTTGAAGAAGGAAGAATCAAAGAGGAACATTCCAAGGGCATGAGAAAAATGTGAAATTTGAGAAATTACCAGAGGATTAATTAAACTTATGCAAGTAACAATAAGTGAATAGAATCACAGGATTTAATTGCTATTAAAATGGAGAGTTGAAGCTATCAACTTTTCCCTCATCTACTTAATATAGTCTGTTTTTCTTGTTTAGCAGTTATGTTACTGTGTTGCATCTGATACCTTAGCATTTATGCATCTGAGAATTGGTCTCTGTTTTGTTGCTGAAAACTCATTTCTGTATTTTTGTTTTTATCTAGGACTTCATGTATTTTGAAAAGGCTGGAGGCAATAAATAGACAGGAGGAGTGTGGTAATAGCTTAATGAAAGTCCCCTTAGAAAATTTGGAATCTATATATCATTTATAAAAGAAAAATTCAGTGGTTTTTTCATTTATTGAAATAATGTATAGCATATGCAAATTATACTATGATGCCTGAAGCTCCAGGAATTTGATTTCCTTTTTTAGATTACAGAGTTTATTTTCTATATCACTTACTTATAAATGTCTTATGCATCTTCTTTTATACATTTTATTTTTCATTGTTTCAGAGAAAGAACATGGGAAGTTTTACATTTAAACATGAAACTTCCAAAGTTCATTAAAGCCTTACTAAAGTAACTTTGATATAGTTACATGTTATTTTATTAAATCTAGTAACAGTTTATTTTATATGTTGCAGTTGTTATTTTGCAAATACTGTATGTTCAAAAAACTTTTAAAAAATGAATGTAATTTCAGTTTCCTTTATAACTATGTTCAAATAATACTCAATATTCATAGTATCAAGGAAAAGCAAAATGTGTTTTTTTTTCAACAAATCACACTGTATTTAACTTCTCCTATAAGCTATCTACTACTATAAAAATAAGATTTCCACATTGACAAGATAATAAATTAACCAATTTTTGATGATTTTCAGTAAAAAAAGACATGATTCTGTCCCAAAGAACACATTTACTTACTCACTCTAAAAATGGAATGTTGTTAGAATTTTTGAAGTAATTATTTTGCACATGGAATATTTACCTCCTATATCAATCATTCATAAACATGGTAGTTATGAAATAGGTGTTAATTAAGTAGAACATATATATTCCTTCTGAGTATTAATTTCAGTAATGGTCTAGTGGATTATTTATACCAATAATCAAACAACTGAAATAAAAAACATTTGACATATTCCTTGCATATTTGATTTTTCTCTTTAAACAAACTGTGAATGGTCAAGTCAGATGATATTCTGAACCCTACACATTTCCCTTCTCTTCCTTTTCAAATCTCCTTTTGAAAGAGCAAAAGCATATAATAACCTCTAGTAAAATCCATACCAGTGCTGGAAACTAGGAATTCTACCTGTCAAAAACTTAGGAATTTTTAATATTCTGTTTTGAGGGAATATTAGGTTCCTAGAGTGAGAGGAGATGGCCAATCCACAATTTAACTCATGCAAAGGAAATGTGTTTAGAGAATAAGAATTTAGAGGAGAGATTCCATTTCATCTTCAGCAGAACTCCAACAGCACTAGCTCTTAATGGTGAGAACATTGGGATGGCAGGTGTCTAGATGGAATAGTGATGTCTAGACCACCTTTCCTTAGCGTCTGTGATTACTGGATGCCAGATTCCCGTGATAAGATGTAACTGCTCATTCATGTTCAGATTATAGTTGGTACAGACAGCATGCCAACTAAAGTGAACGTACTCACATGGCTGTTTCTTGGTGGCTTTATTTATGCCAGGTAGAGAAGGAGAGGGCTTTCCAAGCTAGCTTATGAGGTACCACAACCAACCCCAAATGAGGCTAGAGCTACTGACATCATCTCCGTGGCAGCTACATCTTGCTTTCATGTTTCCCCTCTTTCCTTCTCCTCCTCCTCCCCACCTGAGGGGAGGACTCGGGATCTGGTTAAACAAAGTAGATCTACAATTGAACTGAACGGTTTCTTCCTTCTTTAATTGTGCAGGGAAGGTAAAGCAGAAACCCATAGTATTTGCAGAACCCATTTAGGTTCAAATACTAGAAAAATATGTTCTCGTTGAACATTTACAAAGAGAAAAATCATCACACATGGAAAATTAGAAACTTAAATGAGAAAAATACCAAGAATCACAACAAATGTCTTCATTTGCAGTGTGGATGAGTTTTGAGGAAATGTTGCACATTTACATATGGAACAGGCAGAAGAGAAAAAGGAACATTCTGATGAGGTGAAATTTTAATAAAGTTGAAAAATGTGACCACATTTTAAAGTATGATGGAGACCTGGAACGAGAGATTGCGTAAAGTAGGAATGGTAACACTACAAAGTAAAAAATTTTAGAAATTCTCCATAAAGTCAGATGAATACAAAACAGAAAAGATGATTACTGAGGAACAGACCCATCAATTAACATTTATGCACAACACAGGAATTCCAGAAGCAGATATCAGATGGGGTAAAAAGAACAATTTAAAAACAAAAGAAATTTATTTGCAATCAAAACAAAATATGGTTTCTAGGTGAATGGATTTACCACTTACAGGCATACCTCTGAGGTACTGGTAGTTCAATTCCAGACCACAGCAATAAAGCGAATACTGCAATAAAGCAAGTCAAATGAACTTTTTTGGTTTCCAAGTGCAAAAAAAGTTACGGTTGCACTACAATGTAGCCTACCAAGTGGGCAATAACCTTGTGTCTTAAAAAACAATGCACATGCCTTAATCTTTTTGTGGGTGGAGGGCTTTGCCTCAGTGTTGACAGCTGCTGGCTGATCAGGGTGGTGGTTGCTGAAAGTTGGGGTAGCAGTGGCAGTTTCTTAGGACAATGAAGCCTGCTGCATCAATGAACTCCTTTCAAGAACAATTTCTCTAGCATGATAAGCGGTTTGATAGTGGAACTTCTTCAAAATTGCATTCAGTCCTCTGAAACCCTGTCACTGCTTTTGTCATTTCAAGCATCTTCCCCAGGGCTGGACAACATCTCACCAAGCCACTTTGCTCATCCATGAAGCAACTCCTCACCTGTTCAAGTTTTATCATGAGATGCAGAAACTCAAATATAATAATAATGACAAACTGAAATACTGTGAGAAGTACCAAAATTACTGTGATTGGTAGACACAGAGACACACACTGAGCAAAGGGTGTTGGAAAAATAGCTCTGATGGACTTGCTTGATGCAGGGCTGCCATAGACTTTCAGTTTGTAAAACATGCAGTATCTGCAAAGCACAATAAAGCGAGATCCGTCTGTGCTAGACAAATTTAAGGAAAATAACCCATGCATATTATTTATTCACAAAACAATTATTACATGCCTGCACTACAGCAGACATTGTCAGGCTGTAGTAGAATGGTTTCTGTGGCCTAACTTCCATGATTTTCCCACAGTCTGTTTCATTTTCTCTTCACCAGCGGGCTTCAGTTGGTTCTGTGCTCTTCAATCACGGGCATTTAAAAGGACCAAAGGATATGGAACAAAATGGTAAATCCTTTAAAGGTACTTACAGCCTTGCCCCCATTCTCCCATGCCTGTCTTTGAGTAGAGACCATACTAATTCACAGATTCTTTCCCTGTGGATGATATGACATACAGAACTGTGGTGTCATAAATTCATTCAGAACAGGGGCTCCTTTTGCCTGTTATTTTTTACCCTGAAGAGAGCAAAGAAAAAGTGTCACACACTATGCTCCCCTAGTCTTAGATCTTCACTGCTAAAGACCATTGTCTGCTTGAACTGGCTCTTTGAGAAATGGTTGAACCCACAGTTAAGGCAGAGAAAAAGAACAAGAGGGGCCCAGAGCAACTTACGGAAGAGCAGGCCGGTGCTCAAAGAATGATGGCCACATGACAAAAGGTTAAAGAACTAACTAGAAAGGGCCCCACCAGCAAAATTAAAGACCATTTGAGCATCAGAATAGTAATAGTACAGGATAATGACCTACTGAATAAAATAGGATCCTACACATCCCTACAGACTTACTTAGAAATGTGTAAATTAAAAGTTTCGACTAAGATACATATAGGTTCAAATTACTTCCCCACAAACCCTGCTGATTTTAAAGGGGGAAAGACAAACTTTTACAGCAAAGCCTGAAAGCCCCCACAATAGTCATGTGATCCAAGTGGTAATCAATAATGGGATAAAGTGCACTTGAGCACCACATAACGGGATTCAGTAAGATGAAGCACCGCCGGGATTTCGCTATGTTGTATAGGACATACAGGTGAGGGAATTGTTTTTAATGAGCTCTCTTTCCTTGTTGTGTGCCTTTTTTTCGGTACTTGTGTTTATCTAGTCAGGAGTTGGACTTAGTTTGCAGTTTGTTCTCATAGTTCCTTTTGTGCATCCCAGTCTTCAACTTTTTCTAGTGTTCAGGGTATGGGGTAGTTTACTTCAAGGCTTTTATTCAGTGTCTGCTCCTCAGAATCTGTCTCTTGCAGCATTCCCAGCTATAATTCACTGTTGCTTTTATTCAGTGCTTGTAGTCTGGGGGTGGGGAATGGGGAACAGAGTGTCCACTGAGGTTCAATTGAAGTGTCAGTCTTAAGCAGGCACTGTAAATCTCCTGAGGCCATACCCCAGCTCAATGCAGTCTGCAGTCAGAGACTGTGGGCACCTGGCCCTTCATCTCTTTAATCATGTTATCATGCAGCAGGCATTCACAGCCCAGAACTGGCTAGAAATGTGAGAGGAGTAGATGGGTGATGGGTACGGGGGGTAGTGAAGGGGAGCCCAGGAGGAGGGTTGGAGGGTTGATAGCATCTTTCAGTCAAAAGAGACTCAGTAAGTAGAGACACCTACCAATTCCACTGAGAAAAATGCCAGAGTGGAAAAGTTCAGAAAAGGAAAGGGAGACCACTCATTCTGGGGCTACTTGCCCTGTGTGACTTGGCTGGGGCAAAACTCCATAGAATATTAAGTCTCCTATTACCCTGGAACGGAATTTCTACTGCACCTAGGCCATCACCCTCCTACCCTTCATGCCCCACACCCCAAGATGCCTTGGCCTGAACAGGAACACAAAAGATGAAGAGTTTCTCGACCTGCTCTGGCAGCACCCAGGCCCAGGAGAGGGGAAGTTTAGGGCCTAGGAACCAGGTCACTGCAGGGTGGGTTGTGACACTGAATGTTACAACACTGGATGTCCCTAAAGGGTAGGTGTGGGGAGAAGATTCAAAGTCAAGAGGGTGGAGCTGCATTTTCAATCTGCAGAAGGTTGTTCTGGGTGGGGAGGTCTGGCTATCAGCCTGAGGGCCTTTGGGGATCAGAGTAGGGAGGAAGGGGAAAGATTGAAGTGGAGTAGCTGCTGGGAGAGAAGAGATGCTCCAGGAGAGACAGTTAAAATGACCAGAAAATCATGTCTGGGCTTCTAAGCATCTAGTCAGCTGCTCTTTCCAGTCCAGGTATTGAGGCTGAATAGAATTTGGGCTCAAAAAAAGCTACGATAATTGAAGGGTACTTAAAGGGAAGTCAACAGAGAATTCCTGTCATCATTTAGGGGGAAAATGATCTTAAAAAAAACTCCCAGGACACAATTACTGCTCGCAGCTCGGGCACTAGAGTGTCCTTGGTGGGTGCTCAGCGGTTCCCTCAGAGACCTGCCCAGCTCTGGCCCAAGGCACTTGAGCAAGTTCCTGCTCATAGAACCAGAGCAAAAAAAATGAAAATGATCACATTAGTAATAATCAAAGGTTTTCAAAACTGAGATAAGGTGCTCAACCCAATGTGGAAAATTTTGGCTGAATTGAATTTCTGTACTGTGGCTTTCAATGAAATGGAAAATGTTTGTTTGAACCCACAAATAAAGGCCAATTCTTCCCTGGGAAGAGAAAGGATGTCTTCATACAAGATGTCAAACTAGCGGACCATTCTCCTTTCAGAGGAGGGTGGAATACCATCTCAGCACAGAGACCATGACTTCCCTTCCCAGCCTCATAGTCTCAAAATGTGGTCAAGCATGAAAGACAGGCAAAAATCTGGAGCAGGAGACTAGATGAAACATTATTAACTGGACACTGCAGGGTTTGAACTGGTTTGGATTTCTAAGCAGAGATTGCCACAAGATAATACCCAGTTGGCTACTGACTTCTGAATTTACTTTTCTTCACAAAAAAGCATTCCAATTAAATTTAAATCTACTTTTCCTACTTGTACCAAAGGACAGCTTATAAATATACCCAAGTTGGAAATCAACTACAATTGGAAAACAGATGCTTGAAGCCAGCTTGCCTACTAAATTCTGGCATTTGTTTCTGCCAATGGATTTGATTCCCATCATTAACATACTGAGGTTATTCTGTCTAACAATGACAGGAAACAAGCACTGATTTATTTCTTCCTGCTTTAGAAGTTGCTTTTGAGAATTAGTTGCTAGGAAACATTTCAACTTTAATCGCACTGGCAGCAGATAACAGCCATCTAGAAACAGTTCAGAGAACGTCCCTGTTGGATGATATGATGATGTAAATTGGATCACAGACTACTATAAACCTACTGTGCACGGTCCTATTAAATCATACTGCCAGAATTTTCTCCCTACTATTGCTATCCACAAGCAGAAGAGGTTTTACTTGCACAATTCATTTTGTTTACAAATCTATTTTGTTGTTTGTAAAGAGGACAGACTCACTCAAATAACTCAGATAAATGTGCTTGTAACATTTGTTCCATTAAAATTGGGGAGAAAAATAGAAAACTATAAAGTGAATGACATTAAGGAGCTAAAACTGATCATCAGTCACACAATATATATGTACCAAGTTCCTATCACGGACAATTGGGAGTGCTAGGTACGCCCGTCACAGTACTGAAGTAAAAAGTATTGTCCTTAAGTTGCCTAAGGCTGAGCATACATGTGGAAACGTTACGATAGTGTTCAGGGTATTATTGAAAGTAAGCAGTAGGAACATTTAGCTAAGTTTTAAGGGTCAGGCAAAGCTTCCTAAGGAACTGATATTTAAACTAAGACAGGAAGTTTGCTGGGCAAATTGGAGATGAGGAGGAGACTACATCTGACAGAGGGAAAAACACAAGCAGATGCACAACAGGGGCTCTGCAATGTGGCTGGTGAAAGGGCAAGCTCCTGGACTCTACCTCAGCCAATCAGGATCGGGTTCTGCTTCAGCTCCTGGACTCTACCTCAGCCAATCGGGACCCGGATCCTATTTCAGCCAATCGGAGCTTGGTCTCTCTCTCTCCTCCAGTCAGAAAAAAGTGCACCAACCACCCCTAGACTCTGCCAATCAGCCAGGGCCACGACCATCACCCCACCAACTACCCCCAGGCCCAACCAATCAGCCAGGGCCATGACCATCACCCCACCAACTACTGCCAGGCCCAGCCAATCAGCCAGGGCCACGACCATCACCCCACCAACTACCCCCAGGCCCAGCCAATCAGCCAGGGCCACAACCATCACCCCACCAACTGCCCTAGAAACCCATAAAACCTTTGTTCTTGGAAAAACTCGGGCTCTCTCTCTGGCACCTGGCCACTGCGTTGGCATTGGTGTGAGATTGAGCTCGGGCTAGCTCGAATAAAGGCTCCTTGCTTTTGCATCCGTGTTGGCTCCTTGGTGGTCTCCTTGGGATTCGTGACTTTGGGCACAACAGCTGGAACCACTGAAGTTGTGTTCGTGTGTGTGTGTGTGTGTTACAGGCTGAGGGTCAAGAGAGGAATGTGACAGGTGAGGACTAGATCTTGCAGTCCCCTGAGAGCCACATTAAGAAGTTGAGGTTGTATCCTGAAAGCAACAGTGGAAGGTTTTAAGAAGGGGAATAAACTGGAGGTTTTACAAAGGGGAATGGAGGATAAATGTCTCACCCATCACGATCAACGCTATGATATTCAGAATAGGCATCTGCATGCCCTCTGCGGAAATGCACCTACACCACGACTCTCACAAAGGCGCTTATGAGAACTCCTTATGAAGAACTATCAAAACTCCCCTTTGTCACAACTCATAGGCCTTCAACTAACTTGCAGCACTGACCAAAATATACACCTATATGGATCTCTTTATATATGCCCTGGTCTCCCAGGATTTGTGTCCTAAGAAGAGACCTTGCTTTGTTCTCTTTCTGTGTGCAGGCACTAAGGAGAGGCCTAGTGAAGAGTCAGAGTAAAGGTGGCCATCACAAGTCAGGAAGTGGCCCTCACAACTCTGCTGGCACCTTGATCTTATACTTCCAGCTTCCAGAACTGTGAGAAAATTAATTTCCATGTTTAAGTCATCCAGTCTGTGGTATTTTATTACGGCATCCTAAACAGACTAACACACTAGATTAAAATCAAGGTATCAGAGGGGTTCATTCTTTCTGGAGACACTATGGTAGAATTCTTTTCCCGCCTTTTTCATCTTTAGAGGCCACCTATATTCTTTGATGTGTGGTCTTTCCATCTTCAAAACCAGAAAATGCTTCCATTATAACCTCTCCCTCTCTGACTACAGTTCTTCTGCCCCCCTCTCCCACATTTAAAGAACCCTTGGGATTACACTGGACCCACCTGGATACCCTAGGATAATGTCCCTATATTCAGTTTATTTGATTAACAACTTTAATTCCACCTGCAACTTAATTCACCCTTGCTACGTAACATAACATTGGGCTTAGGATGTGTCCATATTCGTGAGGCCATTACTCTCACCATCACAGAAACTCAATCATTCACTCACCTAGGAATGATTTCAGATATTTGGTCAAACACTATATTACATGATTTTCTTCAAGTATTTTCTTGATGAGATAAACATTTAAATCAGTGGCCAAGTAAAGCAGATTACTCTCCATAATGTGGGTGGGCCTTAATAAAAAAATAACTGACATCCCTCAAAGAAGAGAGAATTCTGAGAACATACTGATTTTGGACTCAGACTGCACAATCAGTTCTTACCGGGTCTCCAATCTGTTGGCCTACCTTGCAGAATTTGGACTTCACTGCTTCAATAATCATGTGAACCAATCCTTAAAATTTATCTTTCTTCCCTTCTTCCTCCCCTATCCCTCTCCCTCATTCTGTTTTTCTGGAGAACCATGACTAATACATTTTTCTCTACAATCGATCTTGTGGTGAATATTGCTGTATGTGTTTCCTTGTATGCATATTGAAGAGGTTCTCTGCGGATATTCCTATTATTAGAATCACTAGTTCTAAGGGTATGAACATCTTCATTATTATGACATATGATAACACTGCTTTCCAAATTGGATATTCCAACTGATTGTCTCGACAGCAATGTTTGAGTATTGCTCTTGCTGTACATGCTTACCACATCTTGATATTGTTAGTTTTTGTCAGTTGATAATTTTAATAAGGACTCTCATTGTTAATTTGCATTTCTGAGATTTCTAATGAAGTTGAGCATATTTTCATTTGTTTGTTGGATGTTCATCTTCTTTCTAATGTGAATAACCCTTTTACATATTTAAGTCTTTTTTTCCCATCAGTTTGCTTATCTTTTTTCTTATTGATTCACAGAAGTTCTTTTCTAGGTTACCAAATATTTTATATTATATGCATTACAGATATATTCTCCCAGATTGTGGTTTTGATTTCATTTATTTGTGATGATATTTTTGTGCAGAAATTTTAAACTATCGTATTTATCAATTATCAAGTGTTTGTGTTTTTAGGTGTTTCATGTCTCTCTCAGATTTGTTTTGGGGAACAGATTTTTTTAAATAGTGTGAGTAGAAACCTAATTTTATTTTATATAAATGATCACCCCAACATCAAGTAATTGTTCATCTTTTCCCTGAGTTGTGATGCCTCTGCCAGCACCAACTTTCATAGTACTGTGGGTCTGTATCTAGGCTTCTCCTATTTTACTGATTCATATACCTGTGAAAAGTTGCTCAGTATCAGTAATTCCCTTCCAATTTTCTTGACAGTGTATTTCCTCTTGAATATCATTCTGATTTGGTCCCTTTGAATGTCAACTTATTAACTGTGGTCCACAGAGCAGGCAATGAGAAAAGAGCACCCCATAACAGGTAATTTAATGTCCTACTAACAGAGATTAATCTCTAGTAATTTCCCAGGAATCGATTCTTTATTTTAGTTATGTTTTTCTTCATTTTGTTTTGTAAAAACCAAGTTCAGTCATGGTAAGAAAGAAATATGGGAATCAAATAAAACTTAAAAGGTACATACAATTTTGTCACTAAAGTAGGTAACCTACCCCAACACTCTCAATTTTATGTAAAATATTTTAGGATACATAATGCATATTTTAAAATCATTGGATACTGAAGTTTTTAATAGAAAAAAAATGATGGAAAGTGAAAGTTCTGAGGGTGAAATATATGTTTTTTTGTTGGGCCTAATGGATGACTGCCTTATATGACTTGTAAAATAGTTTTTATTTTATAGTCATACCTAATGTAAGTGGAACCTACATAAGAAATGTTTTAAAAATAGTATTTATGCAAATGGGAGAATTGGTATTGTATATAGGTCAGAAAAGCTATCTATTTTACTTAGAACTTAAAAATATTAAGTCGATTGAATTAGGTTCATAAATTCATCATTATCCACTAAAATGTAGCCAGAGAGGGAAACAAAACAGGGAGAGAAAGGAGGCAGAACCAAGAATGCCTGCAGTCTTTAGCCCACTGCAGGGCAAGAGGTTTAGAATGCAGTGGGAGTCTGACCAAGCTGGGCTAAGGTCTCAGTCACAGCTGAATCCACACAGGCCCCTCCCACTGACCATGGAAGTGGGGCACCCACCACGTTATATAAAGTTGCTGGCATTATAATAACAAAAATCTATGTGCACTGACGTCATGAGTATTTAGAAGAGTAGCCGTATGTGCAAATATTAGTGCCCAACTGCGGGAATTCTTGAGAGAAATCAGTTCCACAAATCATAAGAGACACGGTATTGAATATTTGAGATATGTAAAATAGCTTAACCTGCACACTTACAAGTTTCTAAGTATCTCAGGCCTCTTGTCTGCCCTGCTGACTCAGATCAGAACCAGTGTAGCTAATAAATCATGCAGGGCAGGATTGTTCTATCCTGTTTCACTAAATGGGAACATGTTGTCTAGTCCACCAAACAGGAAACCCAAGTCCTGGGAAAGGTGGAAGTTTACTTCCTGGTGACTGTGATAAGAGCAGTCACAGCAGCCTTCTGTTAGATAGCTGTCCCTGTCCTTCATATTTACCACAAGTTTCAGCCACTTGGTGGGGAGAGAACAGGGAGTCTCACTCTTGTAATGTAAACACATTATTTTTAAAATGGGGGTAGGGATCTAAGGTATATGATGGTGAGTTTAGTGAACAATCCTGTATTGTATACGTGAAATTTACTAAGAGAGTAGATCTCAACTGTTCTCGGCACCAAAAAAAAAGAAGATAACTGTGTGAGGTGTGAGGTAATGGATGTGTTAACTCATGTATTATAGATCATCTCTCTTCCTCTCTCCCCCCGTCTCTCCATCTCTTTCTCTCTCTCTCTCTCTCTCTCAATATACACACACATACACACACACACACACATATACCTTAAATTTACACAATGTTATTTGTCAGTTATATCTCAAAAAGCTGGGGAAAAAGAAGGAAAACAAACATTAATAAATACCCATTTATCCATCACCAAAAAAACAAAACAAAACAAAAAATACTTGAGATTTGCATCTATGTTCATTGCTCATTTTTCAACCCGTGACTCCAAATAGAAATATAAACCCTGAGGCCTTGAATGCTCAAGCAGCTCCTGCTGATCCCTGTTAATTTTCTTTTTCATTATTATTTGTGCCAGATCCTACTCAGGCTCCTAGGGAGAATGATGTGAAGTTCCCACAGAGAAACTCTTCATGTGGGTAGAGGCCACACACAAACAGCGCAACCTTAAATAATGCCAGGTGATGAAGGGAGGACAAATATTCCATCACCTGTGCTTGTGACTTTCAGAGCTTTGTTTTGGACTTATTGACTAGTGAACTGAACCTGTTAACCTGGGCTCATTACTGAATGCCTGATAGGTCCAGGCAAGTAAGAAAAAGTTGAGAGGCTGCAGGTTTAAGACATCGGGAACAAGGGAAGACAGGGGAATTGGCAGTACAGTCCAGCCTAAAATCTCTCAAATTAAAAAGTAAACAAGTAAAATACTTTTCTGGCAAACCCTTACCTGTAGGCTGGCTTCATCAGGGACAAAGGTCTCCATTTGCATTCACCTACCGATAGTGTTGTCATACCTACTCCCTACTTTTCAGAAGCAAACAACCCATGAATAAAATTTAAGTACTTAAAACAATTTATTAGAAACACCAGCATTTCCTCATGATTGAAAGTGAGGACTGTAGAAATTCCCAATTAGAGTTAGTTACTCACCTCTGCCACCTATTAGCTCTGTGCCTTTTTTTTTCTTTTGCCATTTCTGTGCTTTGGGCAAGTCACATAACCTTGCTGTGGCTCAGTGTCCTCATCTGTAAAATGGGCATATTTGACCCATTCACCTGTGACTACACCTCTAAATACTCCCAATAGACCTCAGTGGGTTGTTGTGTGGATTAAATGAGTTATTATATGAAAAGTTCCCAGAACCATGCCTGGCATATTTATAGTAAATATCACAAAATGGTGTTACCTATCATTATGTAACTGAGTTTTCCCTTTTAAATTAAAATTCTGTTTTTAATTTGATACCTGAGATTGCCTATTATACTTGAATAATTTGGTTTTTTGAAATCATTCAATTGCTTTTCTTTTTTAAAATACCAAAACATATGATTTCTAGTAGACTTTGTAACAAGCATGTCTACTATACCTAATCCACCAGTTTAGGATCTTGTGGTATAGTGATGTTGTTAAACGTTAGCATGCATAATAATTACCCAGATTGCTGGGCCCATTCTGACTCAGTGGATCTTAAGTGCTGTGTGAGAATTTGTATTCTGACTCTTTAATGTAATACTGATGCTGCTAATCTGCCTACCAGAATTGAGAACCACTGTCATTGTAAATGAAACATAATAGTTCTTGAGGATTCTGAAATAGTAATCTATTTCTCCCTGTGTGTACATATAACTACAAATACATACACACATAATTTAAGAGACATATAAATCTGTTAATATCATTTACTATATATTTAAAAGGTAAGACTTATTAAATAAAGAATCATATAAGTACAAATATTTAGGATGTTTGACATTCATGTAATATTTACCTAAGTTGCCATGTTGGGATGTTTTTTAAATATATAATTTCACAAACATGAAATTTTTTATTCTCTCAATTTGTCCTTATCTGACAGGTGGCTATATGATCACTGCTTATTCAGAGCAAGAAGACATCCTAGTTGTTCTCCTTTATGCCCATTTTCCATTTTCCCCTTTCTCTTTGGCAAAGATACAGTTAAAAAAAAAAGAATCAACAAATAAAAACTCTACTTCTTGCTTCCAAATGTGATTTGTGTGTGTATGACATTTTCAGAGATTTTCTTTTAAAAGCAGTACTCCTTTTGAAAGTATTTTAAAGCTATATGATGCTGAATTTTTAATAAGTATTAGTTGCACAGTAGTAAATAACTTAAGGAAGAGGAAAGCCAATCAAAACAATAGTAAGCTTGTATTTTGCAAATGAGTTCTTTTTACCTAAAATTGTGCTTAAGTTAAAAAGCAGAACAACATTGAAAAAAATTTTCCTGCCATTTGTTGTAAAAGTAGGCACTTATATTGCAGGGATTGACTTTCTGGTTTTATGATACATGGTGTATTTTTGACCAGTATATATCATATCTTTTTATGAAAGTAGGAAGAAATAGGATTTGAAGTATGAAAAACTGGGCGCTTCAAGCAATAGAAACAAATTTAAACTGATACTGATTTGATTACATTTTCTTACCTGTTGAAAATGCATACATGCATTATTAAAGTAACTGTATCCTTAAGAGAAAGAATTGATCCTAATCACTCTTTACTAATGTATGTAGTGTCCAAATATATAAAATGGTATAACTCTTCTCTTTTAGTCAAGTTATGACACCAAATATTCTGGAATTCTGCCAACAGATCAAACAGTGTTCCCAGGTCAGGCGATACCACCTGAGACTCAAGTGTCAGGCTTAAAAGATCTGTAAAGACTACCAAAAGAATGGTCTGAGTTTTTTTTCCTGATTGGTTTTTGGCACTGTACTGTTCTACTGTATAGGCCACAGACATCTACATATGCAGTATAGAACTGATCCAATTTTCAACTGCAGAAATAGTGTCAGGTTCACCTCAAGCCTCAAATTAATTTTATGGAGTTGATATTTAGAGAATTGTTAGTCAAATCACTCTCTTAACAGAAGTTTCCTGAAGAACTGATTTCATACAGTGTTAGAGAATTAAGAGTGATTGGTAGATAATTAAACTTAATTATATCAGCATATGAAAGAAATAGGTAAAACTATAGCATTTTTGCTTATAAACCAAAATATGATCAGGATTTGATTTCATCTCCTGAATTTCCTACCTGTGTGATTTTGGATAAAACCTTAATGAAACCTCTCTAAGCTTTGAATTCTTTATTTCTAAAATAGGTTAATAATTCCCTTTCTGGGGTTTTTGTAGAATTAAATAAACATGTTTTACCATTATCATTATGTTTATTGTTAATGCACCACCACTGATCTCAACTCGACTTAGGTAGATGACATTACACTGTAATAATTTTTTTATGACTTTCAGATGATGCATATCATATCCTGAGACTATTTTTTTAAAACAATAATGTTATTCATTCTTGGTATTGGGTATAGCTAATCTAGCATTTTCTACCCTGAGGAAATGTGTTCTCCTACACTACCATGTGCATTTGTGACATAAATTCAGTCTTTGATATGTAATTCAAGTAATTATAATTATATTTGTGTGTATTTACTGAACAATTTACATGTTCTAATTTTGTTTTCTTAAATGTTTATGTTAAATTGTGAATTCACAGTGTTAATTTAGCTTAATTTCTACATATCAAAACATGAACAGTGGAACTTACTTTAGTGCTCATAAAGGAGTGTTTGAGAGTATAAGCACAACTATAGAATTGTATACCAGAGGAAACTTTTTAATTTATAGATAAGAAAACTGAGACTAATGTTTTTTAAGATGGTTTATGGTAAAGCTCATTATATGAATATAACCTTTTAATAATTCTGGTTTTTTGAGGTTTCTATATAACCTCAGGATTCTTGTAAAAGTATAGGAAATGTAGCTTATTCTTTTCAGTGACTGAAAGAAAAGGAAATTAAGAGGGCAGTTCTGGATGAAAAGGCTTGTAAAGAGGCAATAATATGGCTCTTTCAAAACTTCAAATATACTAGATTTTGAATGTTACATAGTATCTCTATACTTCTTTTAATCGTTTTGTCAGTTTTCAGCAACTGAGTGATTACTAGGGCCACAGAGCACAGCTCTGACACGCTCGTTGCTTCCTCCTGGTCCAGAGAAAGGGGAGGATTTCAACATGTTAATCTGGCTGAGGGTTGGCCTGTGACCTTTCTCATCAACCTAATCTCATCCATGGAGATTAGCTACTTGGGGGACATAGTTCCTTGTGGACTGACTTAACTTCATCTTTGACAATGTGGCAGCTTTTATCATGGACTTTCCCCCTTTAATGATCAGTGGGCAGTTGTCTCTCCCTCCTGTACAGCTAGGGCTGTGAGATGCTAAAGCTCTGTCCCATTTATGGGCAACACCCCCACCAGGGCTTCACTGACATCATGGGGGGCAGGGACGAGGTTGCCTTTCATGCTCAGACTCACAGGATGTGCAAGTCTCTTCTCGTGGTTCAAGGGGGTTTACAAGTGTCCACGACTGTTGTGTTGTCTAGCTAAGATTAGCAAATGGGCCCATGCATGAGGGAAGTTCACCACTGTGTTCCTACCCCTCTGTTTCAGGGTCCTTGTGCAGTGAAGTTGCTTGCTCTCCTCCGTTTTTAATATATATCACTTCTGTTTTGAGATACCAAAGTCTGCACCGTTCTGTCACCCAAAGTCTGTTACCAAATGTGATGTCCTAATTCACATTCTAATTAGCCTTTCTCCCTTTTGTGTATGTCTGAATGGGGATTTCTCAAGAATATCCCTTTACACAAGGTGCAAAAAAGTAAACCAATACAACAAAAGACTACATACAACACAGTTAGACCATTTTATGAACCATAGTGTAATTTTAAAAATTCTTTCTATGATCATTGTTTAACAGAGAGAAGTAGAGCCTTGAGCTATCAGTAAGTCCATGAGTAGGCAGCCCCAACTTGGTCAATTATTTGAATTTAGGGTGTGGTGCTTGGCACTCCACTTCCTGCCTTTGCTACCATTCCAGGACCTCAGTAGAATGATTGGCTTTATATCTGTATACACGTAAGTATTCATAGAACTAACAAGCTTCGAAGTTCTGAATGGAATGTTTATTGTTGTGTCTGCTTGGTTTCCCAATGTTAGACGACTCCTCACAACTTTGAGCGGCTGTGGATGTGGGCAAACAGAGAATCAAGCCTCTTCAAACTCACCCCCAAGGTAGCCATTTCACGTGGAGTTTCCAGATCGATGTACTCTGTTGGTCACCATAACTGACTTCTGCCCTTTGTTTGTATCCCTGGTCCTACCCAGTCTATCTTATCGAGATTTTATAACTCACATTGGGAAACTATGGTCTTCAGGCAAAATGATCTATAACTGCTTTTATCATTAATCTATATTAATTATATCTATAACTGCTGTTCTGATAGAAGTGAAAAATCTTGCTGCCTTTTTTGGAAAGGATATATATCTAGGTTTGTATGTTTAGGACAAATTTCTGAGATTACCACCCAAGTGTTCAGTATCCAAAGTAGGAAACAGACATTTATATTTATATTTGAAGGACAGAAAAGCATACATCAAAGCTTATGAGTAACTAATCTCCAACTACATCTTACTTATGACTTATAAGTAGCCATTTATAATTAGATAAAATATATCTGACCCTATATGAGCCTTTTCTTTCCTGCCCTGATTCAGTTTCTCCACCTACATGCCCCGCTGTCATTCTATGATCCATCTCAATAATTCCCAATATTATTCTTTGTTAGAGTACCTGGGATATCTTTCTAACTGCTCTAGTTATAAATCTAAATGACAACAAAATATCTTTCAGGTTAATATTTTTATCTGTCAAACTCAGATGAGAGAGAATGATGTCATTAAAGAGGAAAAATCAATGTTTTCTACCATATTTCCCTCAAAGAGGACTAATTTTGACAGTCACCAAAAATGAAAGTGTCTTTGCAGCTTTGTCACCTAAACCAAAGGTGACAAAAGGAAAAATCAGCCAGCGGGACTATGTGAAACTAAAACACTTCTGTTCAAAACAGGAAATCATCAACAAAATGGAAAGGCAACTTACTGAATGGAAGAAAATATTTTCAAATCATATATCTGATAAAGGGTTAATTCCAAAATGTGTAAAGAATTCATACAACTCAATACCAAAAAAAAAAATCCAATTTAAAAATGGGCAGAGGATCTGATAGACATTTTCCCTAAGATTTGTACATTTTATTATATGTACCTCATTAAAAAAAAAAGGAAAAAGAAAAACCAGGAGATAAAGACAATGCAAATCACGAACTTTATATATATATTTGTGTATGTATATATATATATACAAATTACAAATATATATGAGACTTACAGAAAATGAAAATCAAAATGGCAGATATAAATCTAACTGTATCAATATATCATTAAATATGAATGGATTAAACAACCTAATCAAAAGGCAGAGATGGACTGAATGGATAAAGAAAACATAATGTAACTCTGTGCTGTCTATAAGAAGCACACTGTATATTCAAAGACACAAGTAATTTGAAAGACAAAGGATGGGGAAAAATATGCCATGAAAATAATAACAAAAAAGAGGTGAAATGGATATATTACTCTCAGATAAAATAGAGTTTAAAACAAAAATGCAATGAGACACATAAGGAATTTCATAATAATAATTATTCCATCAAGAGATATAACCATTATGTGTATTATATATATATATACATATATAATTAAAAATATGTACAAGCCTAACAAAAAAATTAAGAAATATAAAAATTAAAAATATGTATACCTAACAACAGAGCCACAAAACACATGAAGCCGAGAATGACAGTAATGAAAATAAATAATAAGAGTTAGAGTCTAGTATCTTACTCTCAATAACCTATATAACTAGACTAGACTGGAGAACAGTAAGGAAATTGAAGACATGAATAATACTATAAATCAACTAGACTCAGCAGATATATAGAGAACTTCCTACCCAAGAACAGTAAAATACATATCCTCCTCAAGTGGACATGGAATGATCTCCAGACTATACCACATGTAAGGCCATAAAACAACAACTCACAATAAATTTTAAGAGAATAAAATGATACAACATGTTTTTTCCTGTTCACAAGGAATGAAATTAGCCATTAATAACAGAAGGAAATTAGGAAAATTCAAAACTATATGGAAATTAACTACTTACTGCCAATTACAAACAAATCAAAAAGGAATTCACAGGAAAATTAAAAAGCACTTGGAGATGAAGGAAAATGAAGAAACAACATAACAGATGTGATGCAGGTAAAGCAGTACATAGGGGGACACTTATAAATGTAAATGTCTATAATAAAAAATGAAAGATCTCAAAGCCAAAGGCATTTTAAGACATTGGAAAAAAAGAGAAAACTAAGCCTAAATCAAGCAGGAGGAAAGGAATAAAAAGATTAGAGAGGGAATTAATCAAACAGTAAATTGTAAAATGAGAGAAAACCCCACAAAACTGAAAGTTCATAGTGTGAAAAGATGAATAAAATTCACAAAACTAGATGGACCAATAAAAGTGAGACAACTAAAATTACTAAAATAATGAATGAAACAAGGAACACTACTATCAACGTTACAGAAATAAAAGGGATTCAAAATAGTATTATGAACAAGTATATGCCAATACATTGGATAACATATGAAATGTATATATACAGAAGGATGCAAACTACCAAATTTGATGCAAGAAGAAATACAAATCTGAATACAGCCACAACAATACACTGAATGAAAAAAAACTACCTACAAAGAAAGTCCACACCCATTTGGGTTAAAGAATGAATTCTACCAAAAATTTTAAAAAGAATAAATACAAATTCATCACAAACCCTTCCAAAAAAAAAATACAAGAAGAGATAAACTTTCTAAATCATTCTTGAGGCTAGTATTACTTTGATAACAAAATCTAAGACATAAAAACAAAATAAAGCAAAATTTCTTATGAATATAACCAAAAAAATCCTCAAAAAAGTATCAGCAAACCAAACCCAGCAGGATATAAGAAGAATTGTACACCAGAACCAAGTAAGATTGATTCAAGGAATGCAAGGTTGATTTAAAATCTGACAATCAGTTAATATAATGCACCATATATAAATAGAATAAAATACAAAAACTATAATATCACCTCTATAGACATAGAAAAAATGCTTGAAAAATAATAAACACTCTTTGTGATTAAAAGAAATACTCAAAAAACTAGCAATAGAGGGAAATTCCTCAACCTGGTAAATGGCATCTGCCCCTAAAAAACCAGAAATTTAAAAAGTATATAAAAAAATTAAACCCACAGCTAACATGAGACTAAGTGGTTAAAGACTGAATACTTTTCCCCTAAAATCAGGAACAAGGCACAGATGGTCCTTTAACCACTATATGCATACCTCAGAGATATTGTGGGTTAGGTTCCAGACCCCTGCAATAAAGTGAGTATCACAATGAAACAAGTCAAATGAATTTCTTGGTTTCCCAGCACATATAAAAGTTATGTTTACCCTATATTGTAGCCTATTAAATTTGTAATAGTGCTGTGTCTAAAGAAACCATGTATGTATCTTAATTTAAAAAAAAAGTTTACTAATACTAACCATCATCTGATCTTTCACTAAGTCATAATATTTTTGCTGGTAGAAGTTCTTGCCTCCACGTTTATGGCTGCTGTCTGACCAGGGCGGTGGCTGTGGTTGAAATTTGGGGTGGCTGTGGGAATTGCTTAAAACAACAACGAAGTTTGTCACATTGATTGACTCTTCCTTCTATGAGAAATTTCTCTCTAGAATGCAATGCTATCTGATAGTATTTTACCCACAGTAAGTTTATGTCATAGTCTATAAATCCTTTGTAGTCATTTCAACAGTCTTCATGGCACCTTCACCAGGAATAGTTTTCATCTCAAGAAACCATTTTCTTCACTCATCCATAAGAAGCAACTCCTAATCCATTCAAGTCTTATGAAATTGCAACAATTCAGTCACATCTTCAGGATCTACTTTTAAGTACAGTTCTCTTGCTATTTCTACCATATCTGCTCTACTTCCTCCATTGAAGTCTTGAATCTCTCAATGTCATCTATGGGAATCAACTTCTTACAAACCATTCATGTTGATATTTTGACCCCTTCCCACAAATTACAAATGTGCTTAATGGCAACTAGAATGGTGCAGGAAGGAAGGAAAGAAAGAGAGAGAAAGGAAAGAAAATAGCTCCTAGTTTTGCACTTTCCTCTCTTTTGCTAGGACCCTTCCTTCATTTTCTCTTTACCTTAATCCATTTCATAGTCTGATTATTTGGAGTTCAATCTGTTATTTAAAACTCATTCATTTTCTGTAGTAAATACTTTTCCAAAATTCCTTTGTCATGATTGATGTTCATGTCTTGTATTCATTTTGTGAGCTGTTTGTTTCTGTTTTTTCTTTTAATGTCCATGAATGAGAGTATACCTTACAATATTTGCCCCCAAAACAGTGTAAGTAAATTCTGTAATACTTCAAAATGTTTATAGGCACTGTTAGAATCATCCTCATAAAGTTATAGCTGGAAGCATGGGTTTGTAAATGTATTTTTCAAGTTTAATTCTGATACAAACTGAGAAAAAGACAAAATAATGAGACTTTAACCACAGCTAATAAGAAAATTTTGACCCCATACATATTTATTCTATGTTTGTTATAATCATGGCACTACAGATATACAGCTCCCCAAACCTCATTGTTAAAAATTTTATCTGGTCTTTACCCGAAACAAAATGTTGTCCTGTTTACCATAACACATCTCAACATTGGAGGGGAAAAGTGCATCCAGCCATTAATGAATGATACTGTACCTGAAGATTTAATTGTACTTAAAGAGGTCAAGGTCATGTAGTAATGTAGGTAACAATTTACACTCAGTATATCATGTTGGTATTAAGTGGGGCTTCTGGTATTCCTAAGGTTCCTTTCTGGCTTTAGTTGGGAAAGACTCCATAAACAAAACCATAAAAACTTCAGTTGAAAACCATTTAATGTATGGATGATGTTTATACCATTTAATGAAGAAAAACTAAACCTGAAGTTGAGGTTGATTCCACTCTTTAACCAAGTTAATGTCTCTGTAGTGTTAGATTTTAAAGATAAAAGGAGAAATTCATCCAATCTGTCATACTTTTGAGCATTTATATAATCCAGATTATGGCTTCTTGTAATCTACAGCCAAAGATGCAACAGCTGCAAACACCAGAGTCAATACCCAACTGTCCACCTGGATTGGAATATTTAACTCAGGTATGGTATGTGTTTCTTAATTTTTTTGATTAATCAATAATATGAATTTAGAGTTTCAAAATATAATGTGTGTTCTAAGAAAAATTTGTGACTTGAGATAAAAATACTATACCTGCAACATTAAGATTTTTACATTTTAATTTTAATTTTTGATTGAGGTAGTAAATTTACATTTGAAATAATATAACTTTATTTCCCAATTTGTTTCCTGGAAAATCCATTTAAAAATAAACAATTACTTTTTAAAATAGGAAATTGAATTTTGAGAATGTAAGTAAAAATTGACTTCAGGAATCTTTAGCTGCTTAGATATTAGAAGCCTGGTTTGCAAATGGAAAATGTGAACACTAATATTTGAAAAATGTTTACTCAATTTAATGACACTTGAATTACATTTTGTTTAGGCTGTAAGTTCTGATTTAATTTCCTGTAGTGCTGTCTCTGAATAACTTTGGCATTTCACATGACTAATCATTGGCTGCATCTTATTTCTTAATTCTTTAAAACTAAACAGTATATATATTCCTCCTTGAAAAGGTTGTTTACAGTTTTAACAATTATAAACTTGTCACAATGATATAAATGTAATGACATTTTTGAATGTGGGTAAAAACTACATTAAAATTTTTACTTCAAATTACTGTATGAATATTTCTCTGAATTTTAAACATTTTTAAATAAAAGTCTAAATATTTTTGGAGAACAAAAATATTAAGTACATTAACAATATAGCACAAAGAATACACTTTATAGACTTTTATATTTCTTTTTTCTATGATAAAAAAATTCACAAACTACTATAATATATCAAGTACTTTAATTATCCTAAACATAAGTATTAATGTATGTTTATTGGAATATACTTTTTATTTAGTTTCATTATGTCATAACATCTGTCTTTATTTTCTATTTTAATAGATAAATCAGTTACTCATATGTCAACATTTTGATCCTCTGGAAGGTATGTACCAAACACACTGATATATTCATTCTTGAATATATAACTTGTTTTGCTATAGTTAGACCAATCTCTATAACTTTAAGTGCTTCTTATCTCTGAAAAAAACTAAACCTTGAAATACAAAAAAAATATACAGAAGGTCCTTAGAAGATGAGAAGGTGAATGCAATAGAAGTCTTTTCATGGGACAGGAGCAAGATACTGGCTTTAAATTACTATTGAAAAGAGTAGTCTGCCATTTTAGTCTTGCTAAGTGGTAGGGATATTTCCTAAAAAAGTTTTCTCATCTTGCATAACTCAAATGACAAGTATTTCAGAGAAGCAAATTGCAGCTTCTTCAGGAATTCTGCTGGTAGAAGCAGAATACAGGTAAGTTTCTGAGCAGTCCAATTCTACTCCAAAGTCTGAGAAATTGAACTGCCCTTTGAGTACAGCTGTTTATCTCTACTTCCTCAACTAAGTAGAAATATCCCTTTCATGCAGATGAAGCCACAATACATGTAAATAAAATGAAATGTTAAAAACACAGTAGTATCACCACTGATGACCTTTCTTATATACATTAGAGGATCTAAGACTGAAAAAGGCATTTATAGTTTTATTTAATTCATAAAAACTTTTCAGTTTAAGTATATTATAAATGAATGCTTTCTTTGAGCTCTTCCTTTGTTTTACACTAAAAGCTTTATTATAAAAGACCACTTATTTTAGAACCCTCTTTGAGTACCTATAATGAGCAAGGCATGTATATTTTCACATGACACTGTGTAATTATTTAAAAGAATGAGGAACTCTGCAGAATGTCAGGAATATCTCCAAGATACATTGCTAAGTATAAAAAGCAATTACAAAGTAATGCATATAGTTGTGTCTGTGTGTAAAATATTCTTAGGCTTTACATATGTTTGAGATATCTCTGGAAGGATATATATGAAATTGGAGAAGGAAGAGGAAACAGAATAGGCATGAAAGGAAGAATTATTTTTCATTTTATATGCTCATTTGAATTTTTAAGTTTGTGTCATGCATAGGGAATTCCTACTCATAAAAAGAAATTAAATTTAAAAGGCAGTCAGAAAACGTTTTTCATTATTTTTGAATCATGATTTATCTTTGAACATTAAGTAAAAGTGAATATCTTTCAAATGTATTTATACAATATGAAAAATAATTAGGTGCATACGTCCATTAAGTCATTAAAAAGTGAGGAAATTCCATAACAACCTGTTTCAAAGGTTAACACAAAACAAAATGTTAAATGTATATTAGTGTGGCATATATTCATTAAACATATACTCATTCAAAAACATCTGAAATAAATAAAACGGGAGAAAAGAAATCACCCATCTATAACTACTGATTCATTTCCTCTGAGGTTTTAAAAATATTCCTTTGATGAGGTTTTAAAAATGACTTTTATTACTGTCCATAGAAGTGTTTATATTTATTCAATGAATGCTTTTTTGTTGTTTTTATCTTAAAATCCAGTATTTTAAATGTCTACACAATAATCCTCAAGAGGGGATACTACATGCTGCCTCTTGTTGGATATTTACTTGGTTTCCTTTTTTCTCCTCTTTTCTAGGTATTGCAGTAGGGAGCATTTAGTGCAAAAAGCATTTTTTCAATTTTGATTATTTTGTTTGCATGAACACAGAAGTAAAACAATTAGACAAAAGATGATATTTCCATTTGCTTGCAAAAATGGTGAATTTGATTATTATTTATGTGGACAATATACGAGCATGCTTACTGTCTCCCTCAACTTAACCTAAGTAAAAATGTTTTTTTTTCCTACTATCTGGATTGAAAAACTAATATTTTCAAGTTCTATAGGAAAGAAAAGATGAAGTAAAATTTAACACAACTCAAAAGAGTAATGAGTTAATCTCTGAAATTCAAAAATTATACAAAAAACTTGTTGAAATTATACAAAAAATTATTCAAAAAAATTGTTGAAAAGAATTTTAGCAGTGAAAGGAACCAGAGAGGAGCTAGTGCATCTCTTTTATTTTTCTGTATGGAGAAAGTAAGATACCAGTGAAGATAAGTAATTTAGGGCCAAGTGGTATATTACCAAACCTAAAGTTTCATATTTGAAGGTAATTTGACATATAATTTATACAAATCTCCCACCAGTATTACTAATAAATCAACACAGTGTTTCCTTCTCTAGTCCTCAGATATTTTGAAACTAGTAAAAAATATGAAGTCATGAACAATCAAGGGCAGAGAATTTATTTTGCAGAAGAGAAAAGTAATTGTTTTCTACGACACTTCTGTGGACCTACAAGGCCTTTTACCATGACAATTTATGATAATGTAGGCCGTGATGTCATTACTATGCATAAAGCTCTGAGATGTAGCTGCTGTTGCAGTAAAGCCTGCCTACAAAAGGTCAGTAAACATTATTTCTACCATGTGATTTAGAATGGATTTGTGTTCCTTCAAAAAAGCCTCAACACTTGGCAGTAATTAAAATTAAAATACTGGGTTTGGCTACAAAGTATTGTCTGGAATAAAATATGTCAGAAAGGAAATTATATATTTGTACCACATATGTATAGGCTGAGAATCATGCACAACTGTGAATAAATTTAGGTAATAAAGGTCACAAGATCTTCATATTTTTAAGTTTTCTATGCTAAAATATCATTGTCATTTTTTTTTTTTTGCATTTCATTGCAGGTGCCTATTAACTATTTACTATCCTTTTTGAGATGTTCAAATCTTTTGCCCATTTTAAAAATGAATCTATTTGTCTCACTATTGAGGAGTTCCTTTGTCAGATCTATGTACAGCCAATATTGCCTCCAGATTTACAGTTTGGCTTTTCATATTTTTGTCCTTGATAAAGCAGAATGTTCCAATTTTGATAAAATCAAATTTATCATGTATTCTTTTATGGTTCATGTTTTTTATGACATGTTTAAGAAATCTTTGCCTAGTATAAAAAGACAAAGAGTCTCTTGTTTCCTCTAGAAATTCCTTATTTAGGTGTAGTACAATTTTGTGTTAATTTATATGTATATGTGAGGAAAGATTTTGAGATTTTGTTTTTAATTTGGTATTTAGTTGTTCAAATATCATATCTTGGAAAAGACTTTTTCCATTGAGTTGTGTTTTTACCTTTTTGAAAATAAATTGTCAAAATATGTGTGTACCTATTTCTGGAATCTACTCTTCTCCATTGTTCCACTGATCTATATAGAGAGATATATACCTTTATACCAGTAATACATTGTCTTGACTACTTAGCTTTAGAGTAAATCTTAGTATCAGGCAGTATGAGTTTTCCAATTTTAGTTTGACTTTTTAAAATTATTTGGCTCTGCAAAGTACTTTGTGTTTTCATATATCTTTAGAAGAATTCTTTATATTTGTAGCTCTGGGAGGAAAGGGTGTTCCTGGCACAAGATGGATCCCCTATGAAACCAGTGAAACCAAAATACGTCAAGGGAAAGAGTAGGCTGGGAGAAACCATTTTTATTGCTCACAGCTTGCTCAAATCTGCTGGCCAGGCTTGGCACCCTCCATCTCCTCTGGCCACAGCTTCCACTCTGCAGCCATGGGGCGCTCTCTACTTTCTGACAGCCACTTCCAGGAGAAACTCTATTGGCAGGTCCTTGGTGAATGGCAGATGCCAGACCAATTACGTTCCAAGAATGGAGGGAAGGAGAGAATGGCTGTTTTCTCCCCATCCCTTGCCTCAGATCAACGGGAAGCTCTGCAGTGGTAACACCTGATATGTAAATGAACTAAGGCCAGGTGGGAGATTCTGGAAATTCTGTCATTTACCCCAAAATACACCCCTCCAGAATTCATGCCTAGCAATCTACATGCCTTCCATCTTCCACAGTGGACCCTGTGCAGGAAAACTGGAGTACTGCAACCAGACTAACAACATACAATAATGACAGGAATTATGATACAGATAGCAATAAAATCATGATAATACTCAAGCCTGAGGATCCAGCTGGGTTCAAAATCCTACTCAGATTAAGTCCATAGCCTGTCCATTCCACAGGAGGCTGGCAGTTGAACCAGCAGGGCAGCAGGGAGCTCCATGCACACTCAGCAAGCACCAGCTGTGGCCAGGAGTTGGGCCCAATACGTGAGGACTGTAGAAGAACACAACCTTAAGGGTGAGCATAGGCAAATCCTGTCCACCACGTAGGATGCATGCAAGAGAGCAGTCCTGTGATAGGACAGTGGCAGGAATGGGATCTCATCCTGGTCTAGTATGCCAGACTTTCACCCCTGTGGGACTTAAATATGGGTCAATATATAGGGCTACGAGAGGTACACACACTGGCCATAAAGACAAAACAAGACAAAACTTCCCCATAAGAAGATTTTACCTCTCAGCCATTTTGGGTACTCTACTATGACCTTTGGGGGCCACTCTATTGTTACTCCAGGAACACACAGAAGGAAAATTCCAGGCCTTGTCTCCATGGTGCCAGAAGGGCCCACCACTGCTGGTCCATGTGTTGAAATATCCAGGGCCATGTCCACTCAACATAGTCTCCAGAGTTAAGAGCAGTTGGTGCTGGCAGCAGGATGTTGCTCTGCTGGCCATAACCTGGCTTTAGTAACTCCTCTTTGGTTTGCATGTGAAGTTGTATAGATAAGGCAGCAATGTGTGTTAGCATGTCCACAGGGCTACTTTTCAGGGCTTCTCATTCAAATGCCATAGCACTGTCCACAAGTGGACTGACCATCCCTGTAGAGTTGTTGTCTGACTTCAGGCCAGATTTCAACAAACCATTGTACTTCACTATCATGTCTGTCCTAGAAGGGTTATGTGGTACCTGAAACTTCCACCTTATCCCTAATTGTTGCACCCATTCTTGAAAAACACATCCAGTAAAGTGGGTGCCTTGATTGCTCTCAATCACCTGCAGTCAGCTATAGGCTGCAGAGACCCTCTAAGCCCCTTTTGGTGGTTTTCTGATCTGTACAATGTGCAGGAAAAGAAACCAAGAGTCCAGTAGCTGTGTCCACACAAGTCATGGCATACCAATATCCTTCTGATATGGGCTGAGTCCCAGTACAGTCTATGCCACCTGACGAGGGGTATTGGCCCGTAACTATTGTCCCATGTTGCTGTGGGACTTGGTGTAAGTTCCTCTTACAGAACACAAGACACTTCCGCTGGGCTCTGCTTTTTCTTCAAAGGTCAGTGGCAAGCCCCACCAACATCCTACAGCCCACGTTGGGGTAGCCCACCTAATGCCCTTTCATACCATCAGGTATAAGGGCCTAAGAATTTTTGCCAAGTGTAACCCTTGGGCTACATCAGAGGCAGGATTTCTTTCTAGCCAACTCACCTGGGCCAGTGTGTCTGCTTCATCATTCCCTGGGGATGCCAAAGGCAAATGGCTAGTCACATGATATATGGTAACTGTTCTAGTCTCACCAGAGGCCCATAGGTTTGCCACAACTCTTGTCCCCAGAGGGGCCGGTGACCAACCATCCATTTGGCATAGTACCATATCAGTAGCCTCAGTGACAAACCCCAAAAGATTGCCCAGCTATCTATGTAATTATTGGTGAGAACTCCTGGGTAATCACAAGCCATACTTCCTGTAATTCTGCCCATGGACTACTCTTCCTCTCCTCATCTTCCACCCATATTGTCTCAGTCTTGGAATGGAAAGCCACAGCCCTCTACTTTGTGGGCTGCCCATGAGTGGAGATGTCCGTATACCAAGCATCTTTAGGCACAGGGGCTCTTCCGCCCTCATAAGGGGTCTGTTACTAATGGCTCCAGAGCAAGTTCTTCCTGCTTTCCACTCATGTATGTCACTGGCCACAGTAAGCATCGGTGTTCTCCACTGAAGGAGCTAGTGGGGAGGGCATTATGCTGCTGTAAATATGCATCTCATTTGGCCAGTGCAGGTGTCTGTGCCACATCACTCCATGGTCTTTGGGTCCAGTCTTGCACACACCCTCTGAAGGGACAGGTCATTATTACCTTGGTTGAAGCTGTTCTGGTGAAGGGCTCCATAGCCAGTAAGGCATGGAACACATCAGCCAGTTACTTCTTTGGTGTACCAGACCTCTGCTCCCTTCCAGAATTGCATACAGAATCCAATAGGTTGGAAGATCCATTCAAGCTGCTACCAGAGGCCCCATCCATAACCATCTTTGGTTACGTGAACATCTAGCTCACAGGGCCTTGATGAGTCCATTACACTCAAGGGCTCTATGGCCTTGACTGCTCACTTAGCAGCAGTAAAAGCAGTTGCACATGTTTCATCCTCGTCCCACCTAATGCCCTTTCATACCAACAGGTATAAGGGCCTAAGAATTTTTGCCAAGTGAGCGACACTCTCCAGTAGCTCAAAAGACCTCAAAACTCTTGTGATACTACCACAGTGATAGAGGTAGGGAAAGCTTGGACCTTATCTATGACTGCTTCTGGGATAACTTTAGTCTTACCCAACCAGATAACCCCCAATAACTTTACTGACAAGCCAGGTCCCTGAACCATAGTGCTGTTCACAGCCCATTCTTTCTCCTGTAGATGTTGCAGCAATCTAGGTGCTGTACCTTCTAGATCTGCAAAAGAATCAGACATGAGCATAATGTCATCAATATAATGATACAGCTGCACCATTGGTGGTTTCTCCCATGCTTCCATCCATGTTACTTGTCTGTGACAAATGATGTGACTGTGGAGGTATCTCTGTGGAAGGAGAGTGAATATCCAGTGCTAGCCTTCCCACATGAAGGCAAATTGTTCTTGACTTTCCTGTGCTATGTCAATAGAGAAGAAAGCATTAGCAAGGTCCACAACATAATGCTATGTCCCTAGTTCATGACTGAGGGTGTCCATAAGGGTTGCTCCTAAAAAGGGGACAGCAGCATGTAGACAGGGTGTGACTTTATTCAATTCTCTGTAATCCAGTCATACAACAGGAGTTGTCCAGCTTTTTCACTGGCCACACTGGGGAATTAAAAGGACCATGATGCTATATGTTTTCCAGCTAGCAGGGAAGTATGGTAAATCACCCTGATTAAGCCATGCTGCCCTAAGGGCTGCAGTCAGCCAATCCAAAAGCACCACATGATTCTCTGGGATCTGATGGGCATTTTGTAACATATGCCAGAGAGAGGGGTGAGTCATCAGGGAAGCTCAATTGACTGAGACGAAACAATACATTTACTGCTAAATTCCAAAAAGAGGCAAAAGCCATGTAGGCAGAGGTTCTGAGGGCTTCTGCCAAAACTGGGTGCTCAAATCAACCAGCCTGGCCTGGGTATAGGGACAGAGCATGGAGTGCTCCACAACTTCAGGAGGAGGCTGCTCCTCTGCTGAGGAACCCATAGTTGTTGCATCTTTATTTTCTTAAACACAACTAGGCAGGGGCCTCAGCTACAGTTCCACCCTCTCACCCTCTCCCAGCTCCTCCTTCCCATCTCCAGGGCTGAAGGTATCACCTCTTCCTTCACCTTCCCCATGGCCCCTTGCAGTTCATATTTTTCTGATGCCTGCTCCCATACCACTAGTATGTCTCTAGCAGCATGACCTCAGCTTTTTTTTTTAGCAGTACTTTTTTTATTTTGGTATCATTAATCTACAATTACAGAAAGAACATTATGTTTACTAGGTTCCCCCCTTCACAAAGTCCCCCCCAAATACCCCTTCAAAGTCACTGTCCATCTGCGTAGTAAGATGCTATGACCTCAGTTTTTAATAGCTTTCATTCCCTTTTCAGAGCATTCCACAACTCATCTTCCTGTTCTTCCAATCGATGCTGATGCTCCTCTCTCTCCTTGGTGATCCTTTTCAACGCTGCAAGAAACAGCCACCCCACATATCCTGCTGCCCTATGGAGTCCCCTATTTTGCAAAGGGCCAACTCCACTGCCTCCAGTGTCCCCACCCTTCCCTAGTTCTGGGGAGGGGCTCACTCTTCTAGGAGGCACTTTACCCCAGACCAATCCCCTATGAGGAATCCCCACCACCCACAGGGGGATCCCCAGTTAAATCCCCACTATTCACAGGGGGTTCCTGGCTATCTCCCCACAGGGGCAGCTCACCCAAACATTGCACCCATGAAGACATATTTTAGGTTCACCGGACCCTGCTGACTCACACACCACATGTAGCTAAGGGGAGAAGGGTGTTACTGGCCTGGGGTTAATTCCCCTATGAAATTAGTGAAGGGAAAGGGTAGGTTGGGAGAAACCATTTTTATGGCTCACAGCTTGCTCGAATCTGCTGGCTGAGCTTGGCACCCTCCATCTCCTCTACCCACAGCTCCCGCTCTGAGCCACAGTGTGCTCTCTACTTCCTGCCAGCCCTTTACAGGAGGAACTCAATGGTGGGTCCTTGGTGACTGGCAGATGCCAGACTATTATGTACCAAGAATCAAGGGGAGGAGATAATAGCCATTTTCTTTCCACCTCTTGTCCCAGATAGATGGGAGGCTCTTCAGTGGTAACACCTATTGATATGTAAATGAACTAGGGCTAGGTGAGAGATTCTGGAAATTCTGTCATTTACCCCACATTATTTTAAATTTCCTACTGAGATACTGATTTATATGACATTGAACCTATCTATTAATATTGGGGAGAATTGATACTGTATCTTCTGTTCAATTACCATAACACATGCATCCTTGTATTTAGGTCTTCTTTCTGGGACTCAAAATGGAGTCCCCTATTTTGCAAAGGGCCAACTCCACTGCCTTCTTCATAATTTCCAGTAATGGTTAGTTGTTTTCAGTACTTAGTCTTGCAAATATTCTATTAGCAGTACATTTAAGTATTTTGTGGTTTTTTATATAATTAAAAGTATGTTGAAATTAAATATTTGATTTTTGTTACTATATAGAACAATTGATCTTTGTATATTGATCCTTTACCCTTATTAATTCCAGAGTTTTGTAGATTTCTTCAGGTTTTCTACAATTATATAATATGAAAATAAATAAATTTTACTTCTATTACCATCTGTATGCTTTTTATTTATATGTGTATATGCATGAATGTAGTATTTATTTATTGCCATTTTGTTCTGCTTAGGAAATATAATGTTGAGTGGAAGTGGGAAAGAATAGCCTTGGTTTTTGTCCTGCTTATGGAGAAAAGGATTCAATCTTTATCATTAACTTATCTGTAAAGTTTTTTTAAGATATGTTTGACAGATTGAAGAAGATACCATTTATTTCTAGTTTATATTATAAATAAGTTTTGCATTTTGTCCAATATTTTTCCATATCTATTCACTTGATTATATGATTTTTCTTTCAATCTATAAACATGGGAATTGTATCAATTGATTTTTTAAATGTTAATCCAACCTTGTATTCTTGAGGTATATCTTACTTGGACATATTTGTTATTCTTATATATTGCTGGATTCTCTCTGCTAAGATTTTATGCCTATGTTTATAATATATATGTCTGCAGTATTTTTTAAATATTTGCATGCTTTGGTATTGGTATTATAATGTTGGCTTTATAAATAGAATTGAGAAGTGTTCTTTATTCTTTTCTGAAGAGTTTTTGTAGGATTGGAATTATATCTTACTTAAATATTTGACTGTATTCAACAGTGAAGCTATTTCAGCCCAGAGTATTATGATTCTACATTCAAAATCAAAACTTCTTTAATAGATATAGGAAAGTTTGGGTTTTCTTTTTCTTCCTGAGTTACAAATTTTTGTAGTTTGTCTTTCAAAGAATAAGTTGAGGTTGTTGAATTAACTGGCATAAAGTTGTTAATATATTTACTGTCTTTTTAAGTTTGCATATTATCTAGTAATATCCCCTTTTCATTTCTGACATGAGTGGTTTGTTTTCTTTCTTTTTTCATGTTTAGGTAAAGAATTTTATTCATCTTTTCAAAGACTCACCTTTCAGTTTCATTTGTTTTCTCTATTGTTTTGTCTATTTTCTATTTCACTGATTTTTTTCTCTAATCCTTATTATTTCTTTTCTTCTACAGTTTTTCCTAGCTACTTAAAATCGCATAAAGCAATGACTGGGGCCAGGACTCAAGGAATTCAACCAGTGCCATTTCCTTTTTCCAAATGCAGACTAACATCCAGTTTTTGCCTTCAGAATAATTTTTGGAGATTATCCTAGGATGGTGGAGCTTAGGGATTTCTCTTCCGTCTTACTGCAAAATGTTAGGAATACGGCTTCTTAGTTCTTTTAGAGATTTACTTTTCCTGAACACCTCTTCCACCTTCATCTGAGCTTCTTTTTAATCCCAAGGTCTGCCTGTCTTGTTTAGCCTTGATTCTACTACCAGCAATTTCTTGTCATTGTGATGCTTTGTCATGAAAGGAGTCTTGGATGGATGATTTTTTTTAAGAGTTCTGAAGCCTAGACAACTTCAGCACCATTCAATCTTCCCACAGCCTTTTTGTACTGCCAACAAATTGGGGGCTGTATGGTTCCATCTTATTTTCAGCTGTGTTTCTCCGTCTGGTCCTTTGAGCTAGCTTTTACTCTGAGAAGGATCCCTTTCTTTTTGGTGATGGATATTGTTAGTGATGTCTGGATTCCCTGGATCGCAGGAATATCTTGTTGCTGTCACTTGTCTCACTTAATCTGATTGTGTTTTGAGATGTGGGGCTATAGCTTCTCCATCTACCTTTGATAAAGAATTTGTCAGTGGTTTTGTTTTGTTTAGCTATCATACCTGTTCTGTGCTTTCTATGAGGGTTTTGAGAAGTTTCACAAACTACATTATCATTGCCACCATGTTGATACAGTAGTCTTCATTTAGTTTTGAGTAAGTAATACTGATATATGGTTAAAAAAAAAGAGAAAGGCAAGAGAGTAGGAAGGAAGGAAGGGAGGGAGGGAGGGATGGAGGGAGGGAGAAAAGGGCTAGTTAACCCAAGTATATTCAGGAAAAACAATACCTGTCAAACTCTTGTTTCCCAGGCCTCCTTTATTCCTCTCCAGAGGCAACTACTATTATGAGTTTAGGATTCTTCCAGAAATCTTTTATGAATGCTTGTGTAATATATGCATATTTATGTTATATATGTGTGTTTTTAACACACTTGGCAAATATTCTTCTATAATTTTTTAACACATAATTTAATTTGAACATTTTATCAGTATGTATAGAACTTCTTCATTCTTATAAATGGCTGATAATAACCCATTGTATGGTTGGTATGTTAAAATTTATTTGGCCAGTCTCTACTGAGTCTGATGAACTAGGTTTTAAATCACAACAGGCATAAAGAATTTAAATGAATTCCTATTTGAATTGAAAGACATACAGAAGTCCTTGGCATATTGGGTAATAAACAGTTTCTGGTGTGACTGGAGTTTAAAACATTTCTCATAAGCAATTAAAGAACATTGTTATCTCTCTTGTGCAAATGGAAAATGAATTTCAGAGAGTTTAGTGACATACCCACATTGCTTGTAAGTAGTGAGGTGCAGCATCAGGTCTCAGTTCACAGTTTTCAAGATCTAAATCCTGTTTTTTTGCACTTTCATGTGCATTCTCACATAGAGGGCATACCTTAGACACAAAAAGTTCTGTTCGCGTATAGAAAAAGCTAATTTCAAAGGTAACACACAGCAAAATCAGACATATCTCATTTGGCCAGCTTTATATTTTTCAATCTTTTGCAGCTAAAAGTTGAGGCTCCTCCTGGTGAAACAATAGGATATGTTTATCAGTACTTTCACCCATTTTTGTCAATGTTTAAAATAAAAAATGAGAATAAGGAAGATGTAATGAAAATCAGAGGGCCATGTGTGGTTTCCAGCTGTCTCAAGGATCTAAATTTTAATGTGAGTAATTCATTATGTTTAATTATAATGTTCAAATTAATTATTTTATTATTTTGTAATACATATAATCAATAAATGTGATTAAAGGAAAATATAAACATGTTACCATGATGTTACTATAACTATTTCTCTATTTTTAAATTGAATTTCTAATTCAGAATTTCCTTGCTTAATTAAACCCTTCATGTCTATGAAGCATATATGGCTTCTTTTTAAGCTATATTTTGAGTATGTAGTTATCAGACAACAATTTTGGTATTTAATATTTCAAGGAATACTGAAAGAGAAAAGGTAACTGAATTGCAATGGACAATGACATAATCCAACGTTAATTATAGATTACATATTAATGCTAATTTCTGTAAAAAAAACTGGTATGATACAATCTTATTAAATTTTTATGTGCTTACTGATTTATTTCTCAGATTATGGCCAACATTCAGATAATAATTTGGGAAGTTAACTATTAAATATATTAAATATAGTTAGTAAACTAAGAAAATCCACTACATTTAGTTAAATGTGAAGATTCTTAAGCAACAGAAAATACTGTTTTTTCGATTTGAAAAAAGTACTGCTCCTCAGTCTTTTATCAAGGATGTTTACTTATTTTTTTAATATCTGAAATGCTTAGTCATAAATTTGGACACAGGCTGAGTAAAATGCTACCTGACGTTTTTCCTTCTCTAGAAATATGTCAATTCAGTTTAGTGATACTGATTTTGATTGGTACCTGCACGTACTAAGTAAAACATATGTAGGCAAATTAATTATAGCAATAATATGTTTAGTTTGGAATCTTTTAATAAAATGAACACACAGGACTCTTCTCTATTTCAATTTGGAAACCAATGAAACAGAACTATCTATGCATAAAACTCTGGGAGCCAAAGCTACCTTGGCTCATTTTATAATGACATCAATAGACAAAATGCTTTTTGTGCATTGTTTCACATCTCACATTATGACACAGTAAATCCTACTTTATTATAATGTGTTCAGAACTTTTTCTGAGGTGTATAAAATGCTTCCTATTTCCTCTAAGTTTGATGCAAAGCTGTTTTAAAGCTGACACTCTTGGGTAAGCTCCAAGAGTGAGGAGCAAGAAAGGGAGGTCATCACTCTGGGAGACGGTCAGCTTGTGCACAAATGCAGGCCACCCTTTCAGCACTTTCAACTATAAAGGAGTAGCTTGTTACAGGGCCAGGACCAGGGTAAGGCAAATAAGGCATTTATTTCAGATACAATATTAAGGGAGTTCCAAAAAGCTTAGTAATTAAGATAAATGATATTTGAATATCACATTTAAAAAAATCAAAATCAATGCCAAATCTTCAGTATAAACAAATACCAAAAATTTAAGTTAAGAAACAAACTGACTACGCACTTGCATGACTTGTCTACTGTCTTACCATAATCCTGTTCTTGGCTGGATGGGGGCATAGGGTGGATGGAAAGGTATTTTTTGGAAAGATGTCCTTTGCATGTCTTGATTTTAAAGGAAAGGAACCAAATGGGAAGGAAAGTGTGGAGAAACAGGAGAGGTGAATATTTGATGAACCCTGAGTCTTGCTTGGCATGGGACCTAAGGCACATGTAGGGAACTAGCCTTAAACAGGCAGAGAGCTAGTACATTTATCCTAAGAGGAGGGAAGTAGGGAGTGTTGATACAGACACAATAACTTTCTGGGGTTGGTGTCTGTGAGTTTGTGAGTTCCTGACCAGTAGCTTCTACTATAGTGTTTTGGTGAACCAGTGTATCTGCTCTCTCCATCTTATTCCTCTGCTGCTCTCTGTATTTGTATCCTAATTATAGGCTGGACGTTTCTGCTTTTGAGTTCACATGGCAGGAAATGGTCCCTGAACCAATTGACTGTGGAGAGAGGGGTTGGTCATCTTGTCTGTAAGACATTTTGCTAACAATGAGGGGGAATGGTGTGTTCAGAGTTCTGTAACACCCGAGAAGCTGTGACATAGTTACATAAAACTCTTCCATATTTCTTTCCCCAAGTTCAACACTACTTACAAGGCTATGTATGACCTAGCTCTGAATATCTCTCTTTCTAACTCATTTTTCGCCACTAGCTCTCTCACTCACCTTGCTCCAGCTATGCTCCCTCCCAACTTGGGACCTTTTCACATATTGCTGACTCTTTCTAGAGTGTTCTCACTCTCCCTATTCCTCTGGTTACTAATTTCTATCAGTCTTCCATATCTCAGCTTAAATGCCTAAGAGGCTTTCTCTAAAACCATCTCCCCAGTTCTTTTAGTCACCCTGTTTACTCCATCCTATCACCCTACCTCTTCCTATATGGCATTCATTCATTACAAGACAAGTTGTAGGATTTATCACAGATTTGTTTTATATTTACATGAGTATCTTTTATAAATTAAGAAATAAATATTACTTGGTATGAGAAGTGATGCTCTAGAGAGTCTAGATAAGAAGGGAGAAAATGGAATGAGGAAAAGGTAGAGGCATCCAGGAAGCTAAGACTTCTTAAGAAAGAGTTGACTGTGTAAAACAGCTGTAAAACTAGTGTCTTCATTTTATAATTAAGTTGATTCTTGGATCAAATTTAAGCAAATTATATATACTAAGCATATATAATTCATACATAGTATATGTTATATATAAAATATCATAATTTATCACATATAATTCATTTATATAAAGCATATATATAACTTATGTATTATATACAAAATATCATGTATATATAAAATCAGTTGTACACAATCAACTTGAACAACTTCTTTTAGATAGGAATTATCTGTAGGTGTTTTCCAGGCTATTATGTGTCTATATTGCATGTTCTTTTCATTGCAGGATACAATTAATATGATTATAACTTACATGGTACTATTTAATTGCAAAATTGATGTAGGAACACTTAGTATTTTTCAGAGACTTTATCTAAGATTTTTATTTATTTTAGTTATTGTCTCTGGATGAAGAAATGATTATTGGTAAAATTTCAAAACAGTTGCCTGGATTCATGAGGGAACTAGTTATCAATGCTGATAAATTTGGGATCCAGTTTCCATTTGATCTTGATGTTAAAATAAAAGCACTCATGCTCGGAGCAGGTTTCCTCATTGTAAGTCTATTTTAATTCTATTTAGCTCAAAATCACATTTTCTAAGATTATCATTGCACCTTTGCTAATATTTCTCCTCAAATCATCTATATCAACTAAAAATTGTGCCTTTTTGGTCTTGTCCTCAGTCTCCAAATTACATCATGGATTCAGTGTTCACTGTAAAGGAAGTAAAAATTAAGTACCCTGGAAATATGATCATTGAACTTGAAATCCTTAGTCTTGAAAAGCAAGACTAAGTCACTGAAAATAGGAATAAAATGGCTAGTTTATTATATCTACTACTATTTCGCACAATTTAAAATTTTGTAAAAATAAATACCTTTTTATAGATTTCATTTAAAAAGTAATGTATTGTTAATTTGGAAACTATAGATATGAAGAAATTTTGAAAAGGAAAATGTCAGTCTTGATTATTATTGGTTCTTAGGGGGCAAAATGAACATAAGTGACTACCTTCATTCTCCAAATATTATGAAATCACAGAAAATGGCAAGAGAGATATGTAGGTCTGGGTCATATACAGCCTTGTAAATAGTATTAAGTAATTTGGAAAGAGAGAAAAATAAATAGGTTAAATAGTAGATTAGACATAGCTGAGGAAAAAAATTAGTGAACTAAGGGATATAGTTGAGTAAACTATTCATAATGCAGTTCAGAGAGACAAGGAAGTATTAAAGCCAAGAGTTCCAGATAAGATAGGAGAGAGAATAGATGACTGCTAAAAAATTTCCAAAACCAAAAAACATGAATTCAGTGATTCAGAAAAGACAATACAGCCTAAGTAATGTAATTAAAAATTAACATCTCTACAAATCAAAATGAAGGAGCAGATCAAGAAAAATAGGTAACCGGAAAGAAAAGAGATCACCCACACAGAATTCGAGTGACAACTAATTTCCTAACAGAAACAGTGAAAGCCAGAATACAGTAGAATATCTTCAAAATACTGATTTTAAAAAAATAACTCTCAAATTTCATTTTCTTTAAGATGAAAGTCTCAAGGATGAGAGTAAAATAAATAACTGTATTAAAAAACTCAGAGTTTGACAACACACAAATCATTTCTGAAGGAGACAGTTTAGGAAGAAGGAACTGAAAAGGATCGTCTGAGGTTCAACTATATTTATAAGAAATAAAAGCTAAACATATTTATGAATGCAAACATGTTTTAAGAAATAATAGCAAATATCTAATCATTTGAATCAAGTAATACGCAAACTAAAATAGTCAACAAAAGTACTAAAGTTGTGAGAAAGTAATTAGAATTAAAATAGTTTATTGTCTTTGTACTGTTCAGGAGATGAATTAAGTTTAAATGTGTGTGTTAAAATTTCATGGCTAACCACTGAAACAACAAAAAGATTGTATAAATTTCAAACTTGTAAAGACAAAAAATGGGAATAAAATACAAACAAAGAAAAAACAAACACCCATTTTGGGGAAAAAAACAGATAAAGTGGGGCAAACAGAAATAGAGAATCAAAATGGTTAGAAAAATATATGTATTTTCTATATAGGTATCAAAATGAATTGCTATATTAATATGTCATTTAAATATATTTTATCAACTTTTACAATAACCACAATACATGTAAATGGGCAAAACTTGAAAGTTAAAAGAAAAACATTGTTAAATTGTTTTGCTTAACTATCCAGAGACAAATCTAAAATAATGACAAAAAATTTGAAAGATGTATAACAGAAAAATACTAAGCTAATAAACACACGAAAGCTAGTAAAACTAAATTAATATCAGAAAATAATTAGACTTCAAGACAAAAAACACTAAGGGCAAAATTCAGAAAGGATAACTACATGATGATAAAATTCTACTAAAAAGAAGATATAATAATTCTAGACCAGTGTGCATCTAATATCAACCTTAACATGTAGAGAAATATGTTATTACAGTTAAAGTGACAAACTCAACTTCATAGTGGGAAATTTATGCACATCTGCCAATTTTTACTTGGTGTAGGAGACAGAACCTTAGTAAAGTTACTTAAAATTTAAACAACAAAATTAACAAGAATGATTTAATGGATATACGTAAAATTTCATATTAAACAAGCAGATGATATATATTGTTCTCAAACATTTTTACAAAAATTATCTCATAGTAGGCCAAAAAGCATTTGGACCTTGGTGTCCGAGCATATAACATTAAATTAGAAATTCATAAAGACACTTATTTTTAAAATATTTTACATATGGAAATGTGTAAATAACTCAGGGATAGAAATAATGCATAACGCAAAAATTTTAATATATCAACTTACATAACTAATAAAATATGACCTGTCAAAACTTTTGAGATGCAACTAAAGATGTTCAAGAGAAATGTATAGTGTAAATACTCATTGAAGAAAAGAAGTAAGTGGAAAATAATGAGATAGGTATCCATCTCTAAAAAGTTAGTAAAAGGACAGAACAAACCCAAAGGAAGCATAAGGAAAGAGATGTTGAATTATTAACAAAAATAAACAAAAAGCAACCACACCTCATCTCTAGATAGAAAAGAAATTTCAAAGCAAGTAAATCACAAAGTAACAGGCTGCTAACTTAGAATATCTTAAAGTTCTGTACCTCAAAACAAATTGTAACATTAAATATTCAAAAGCAAACAATAAATATATACTTCCAATAAGACCAAGGAATAATATCCTTATACTAATAATAATTTTATTTAAATAAGAAGAAAAATATCATATTTCTAATGGAAATGGGCAAAGAATATGAAAAAATCATACAAACATTTAAGAGGGAGAACAAATAACCAATAACTCTAAGATAACATTTTCTTTCTTTTTTTAAAAAAAAAGCATATGAATAAAATAAAACAAGTGAAATATCCCTTTTCATTTATCACACAATAGAGGTTTTTTTTTCTAATGATGAACTCTGCTGATGGAGGTTTAAGGTATGATGAGTTACCGGTACAACTTTTGGGGAACAAATTGAAATTGTCTATCAAAAATGTTAAGGTTCAAAGTCTGGATATGTTACAATTTTATCCACACACATCCAATTGACTACTGTGCATCTACATGGGAACATTTAGGTTCCTTTAATTTAATACATCCAGGATAATTCAAAATCTTCACTTGGAAATGCCACAGAGCCTGTGATTCTTCATCCAGTGAGCACCATCCTAGCAGTTCAGCAGAGAAATTAGAAGACGACTGCATGAATCCGCAGTCTTTCCCACACTTGTTCGTGTACATGATTGTTGGTAATGTAAGCTGGAGGGACACTGTCATGGGGGATAGAATTTGATGAAGGCACATGTATCTAGGAGCAAATATACCAGTGAAAGCTCTGTTCCAGTGGAAGCCTGCAACCGCTAACCTGACATGACAACAGCAATGGAAGGACTGTTTGACCCAAATGCGCTGGTAAAGAAGTTCCTGGAAGGCCCTCCTCTGGTTACATACCCATTTCCGAATCAGAAATTTTACAAGGGAAGAAGAAAACATATCCTTGTCAATGAATGAAGAATGGTACCTGGGAGACAGATTTATATTCTAACAGCTGATGAGTACAAAAAAGCCAACTTCCTCCCTGATATTTTAGAACATTTTCAAACGGAGGGGCCACCTCCACCCCTTCGCCTGCTCCTGGAAGGACCCCCAGTGTCACTGGATGCCCCTGTACACTTGCCCCCACGTGCACATCAGTACTTCTCCCTTCATTCACGAAGGTATTCCTAACAGGGCTCTCATATGAACTGACTTGTTCTGAGTATTTGGTTGTAACAGAAAACGATCACAGGATAAGAGAAATCGGGAAGATTCCTTGTTTGAATATTGATCATCTTAAAGTCCTCGACACATATCATTAACAGAAAATTTACCTTTTGCCAGGTTTCTCTTTAGGTCCTATATGCTGCATACTCTATGGGCTTGTCTTTCTCCACTGTGGCTCATGACTCTCAGGCTGATAGCTCAGAACTCCAAATTTCTGTAACCTGTTAAATGTACATAAATCTGTTCGTTAGCCTGTGCCGAGACTAGGGCCAACACATAGCCTTGATAATCTAAGTTCACTGGTGGGTCGATCTAACCATATTATTAATAGATATCTGCCAGAGTTATATTAAATATTCTACTATATTCTGAAACTGTAAGAGAATGCAATATATTTATTCCTGTCTTATGTGCAGAGAAACATGACTAGAATGCCATATATCAACATATTATATAAATTGTGAGCAGTCTTCCTGCATGTTGCATGTTTTCTGGTAATTCTAAATTAGGTGAGATTATTTTTGCAGTTGTTCTGTGTCACCTCCAATCTACATCATGCCTTGTTTCACTGAAAACTCAGATATGTGTTCAAATCTTTGTGAAACTAAACAATGTATCATTGTGTTAAAAAAAAATTTAAGGTTCACATTCTTTCATATGTGTTAGTTCCTTCCAAAAAAAATCAGCAGAGTTGCAAATAATTATATATACTCCACTAAATACTTTTGTATACTTTATGTGACAAACTTTACTACAATAAATAATGAAAAGCTAAAACAACCTTTAAAACAAAATTTTTTTAATTTTGTTAAAATTTAAAATATGAGATTTATTCAATACATTATGAGCTATTTCTGAAACAGAATAGACTTAAAATAAATATTCAATAAATGAACTTTAATAACATGAAAACTCAGGATATATTATGCAGTGATAAAAACTGGAGATAAGCATATTATAATACCAATTGCATGTATCTGGAAGGAATCTGAATGAAAATGTTAATGGTAGATTTTTGGAGGAATTCAAAATATAAATTTTTCCTTCTCTATTACTATGCTTTTCTATATGATGGAGTATACATGAATATGAATATATATGCATGAATATATAAAGAAGAAGAATTACTTGCTGTTTTCAAGAGGACTTTATATCCAAATTTATTATTTTGGTGTGTTTAAGAGTAGTCAATCATTCTTATTCCTTTAGAAGTTGTTTCCTAAGAGGTCTGATCCTTAGAATTCTGTTTTAATGCAAGACCCAGAAAGCACTGTCATGTCTAAAGTCTATACCTGTTTCTACCATTAAAACAATTTAATTATACTTATTTTTCATTTTTACTCTAGGACTACATGTACTTTGAACTCTGGTCATAAGAATCAGCCTGAAAGAGTATGTCAGAGATTACTAACACATACTAAGTTTTGCCAGCCCTCAGGTAAACTGAACAACTTACACTGAGAACATGTAAATAAAGTTTTATTTCACAATAATTATTTGTATGTCTTTTTTCTGAATAGTAAACTACACAAAAATTTAGGAACTTAAAATGATCATTTTATTTAGCTTATGAATCTTCTGGTCAACCTAGCTCACTCATGCATGTGCAGTCTGCTAATAGATTGTCTGTGGACTAATTCCCAGTTGCCTCATTCGTATGTCTGGCTGTTGTCTGAGGCAATAGAGGCAACAGGCCATATATCTTTCAGCATCTAGGAGGCTAGCCAGACCTTTTATACATGATGACTTTGTTACAAAAGCAGCAAGAAAGCAAGCAAGCAACTGTTCACACTCATCTCAAGCCTCTGTTTCTATTACAGTTGCTAATGCCCCTTTGGTCAAAGCAAATTGCATAGCCAACTCCAGATTAAGGAGTGGAAAGAAAGGCTCAATTTCTTTATGGGAATTGCTGTAAAATATTGTGACTATTTTTTATTCCCTACTTCAGTGAACTATTGTCCACCCTCTGGCCACAATCATTTCATTCTCCCCATATGGAAAATATCCTCAACCTTCTCAGGATTCCCCAAATTCTCTTTCAATTCCTACATCAGGCTCAAGTCCAGTATCATGTGATCCGCATCTTTTGTGAATGCAAGTGAGGATGCTTGGATACAGCTCCTCTTGATTGAGAGACTTCAAAACTAAAAAGACACACCCAATAATGAGCCGAAGTCAAAATAATTACAATAAACAAATGGCACTTTCATAGCTGTCACTGATCAATAACAATTGTAGAATTGAGATGGGTATATGTTGCCAGTTCCCCTGTCTGGGGACAGAGAATAGTCCAGTCTCTGGTAGTGGCTGTCCAGTCCATTGTTCTCTATGGATATGCCCTCTGGGATTTGGCTCTGCTTTCTGAGACATTTTTCCTTTTCTAAATGAAATGGCTATGCATCCTGCTCCAAGCAATCTATAGACTAAATGTAATTCCTATCAAAATACCAATGGAATTTTTTAATGAACTAGAGCAAATAATCCTAAAATTTAGATGGAACCACAAAAGACTCCAAATAGCCACAGCAATCCTGCAAAAGAAGAACAAAGCTAGGAGTATCACATTCTCTGACTTCAAGCTATACTACAAAACTACAGTGATAAAAACAGCATGATGCTGGCACAAGGATAAATACATGGATCAATGATACAGAATAGAGAGGCCAGAAATAAACCCATGCACGTATGGTCAATTAATATATGACAAAGAAGGCAAGAATAAACAATAGGGAAAATACTGTCTCTTCAATAAACGGTGTTGAGAAAACTGAACAGCTACATGAAAAGAATGAAACTGGATCATTAAGACCATACAAAAAAGTAAACTCAAAATGGATTAAAAACCTCAATGTAAGACATGAAACTATAAAATTATTAAAGAAAAAAACAGATGTGAAGCTCTTAAACATCAGCATGAAAAATGCCCAAAATATATACAGTCATACAACTCAACACCAAAAAAACAAATAACCCAATCTAAAAATGGCTAGAGGACCTGAGGAGACATTTTTCCAAAGAGGATATATAGATAGCCAAGAGCACATGAAAAGAGACTCCACATAACTAATCATTGGGAAAATAAAAATCAAAACCACAAGGAGATATCACCTCACACCATTCGGAATGGCCACTATCCAAAAGACAAGAAATAACAAGTGTTGGTGAGGATATGGAGAAAAGGGAACCTTCTTACACTGTTGTTTGGAATGTAAGTTGATGAAGTTACTGTGGAAAGCACTATGGAGGCTCCTCAGAAAACTAAAAATAGAAATACCATACAACCCAGCAATTTCACTTCTGGGAATTTATCCAAAGAAAACAGAAATCACTGATTTGAAAAAATATATGCACTCCTATGTTTAGCGCCACATTATTTACAATAGCCAAGATATGGAAGCAACCTAAATAGATGAATGGATACAGAAGATGTGGTGTATTTTATTTATGCATATATATAACAAAATAGAATATTATTTAGCCATAAAAAAAGAAAGAAATCTTGACATTTACAACAACATGGATGGACCTAGATAGTGTTAAGCTAAGTGAAATAAACCAGGCAGAGAAAGACAAATACTATATGACTTCACTTATACATGAAATCTAGAAAAACAAAACAAAATAAATGAACAGAAGAGAAGCAGATCCACAGACACTGAGAAGTGACTGGTGGTTACTATAGGAGAGAGTTTGGGCTGGGCAGGTAAAATAGGTGAAGGAGGCACAAAATCTTAATTATAATATAAATTAGTCATGGGGATGAAAGTATACCATAGAGAATATAGTTAATAATTAATGTCTTTCTTGGTTGACAGTAACTACCCCAGATTGGGTGAGCATTTAATAATGTAGATTACTGTCAAATCACTATGTTGTATACTTGAGACCAATGTAGTATTGTGTAACAACTATATGTCAATAAAAATAAATGAAGCAGCTTTTAAAAATCAAATTTAATATAATATATAGTGACATGTAGAAGTTTTATGAAATTCAAATTTTAGTGTCCATGAATAAATTTTACTGGAACACACAAAATAAATAAATAAATGAAATGGCCATGTTTTTGGCTGAGCCATCTTCATAGATACAGAAAGTTGGAGACAGGTCTCTTTTCACTTTAAACTCAGTCTCTTTGAGTGCAGGCTGGTACAGTTCTCTTAAAAACTGTGTGGCCTTCCATGTATCTGATTTAGTCTTCTACATGGGAAAAAGTTACATCTACTCTTCTTTTAAAGACAGGCTCTGTCTCTGGCTTTACTCATAGATAGCCTAGTTTTGTTATATGATGGCTGAGTTCCAAAAGCAGCCAAAGCACCCATCTTTATGTGCAAGCACTTTTCACAGAACACAAAACACATTCTTATGTTCTCTACTTGCATCAAGTTTATCAATTTCCAACTGGCCAATTCAATTCACATGGCTAAATCCACATTGAAGGGATACTGAAGAAGATTCCATTCTATGAGGGTAGGGACTGTGAAATATTATAGACTTTTAAAATAATTCACCACATTATTTAATGGGTAATTTTTCTTGATTTGTGTTTCCCATAGACTGAATGTGTCTCACCCCCAATCCTCCACAGAAAAATTTGTATGTTCAAATCTAATCCCCAGTGTGATCGTATTTGGAGCTGGGGCCAAGAAAGCAATGCTGCAGTCCCAGTGTTCACAGCAAAGGTGACTCTGCTTAGAAGTAGGAATTACCTTTGGACATTCAATAAACATTGGATTATAAACCCATGAAATCCAAAATAAACCAAACTAATCCAAAACTTCTTTAGTCATCCAGTAATTTGAATACTGACAATTGTCTGAAATTATCCTGAAAGATTTACATGTGGAACAGATGTTAACTGGTCCAGTGTTGTTAGCTGAATGGGATGGAATTCTGGGAATGATGATTCATATGAGATAGTTGTGGAACAGTTCTGAGAAAACAGTCCTACAAGGGCAGAAAGAGCCAGCAAAACTGACATCCCACAGGCACGTCTTGGTATAAATAGGGAAGTTCCTAGAGGCAGTTCCTGTGTACTAACATAATTGTAATGATTTCATTAAGTCAATGATACATTCTGTAGTGTATACCTGAAGATCCTCAACCATTACGTTTTAAGGTGTGGCTATCTACATGATTGAGGTTCCCTCTAAAATATTTAATATGAGGAGATTAAAGATGGCAGGGTGAGAAGTGAGACAGAGGCTTCCTCCTAAAACTGCATAAAATAAGAAAATATAATTAATACAACTAATCTTTGAAAGAGCAACATGAAAGAGGGCTGTGCCAGACTGCATACACCTGGAGAAAAGAATAAACTTCACTGAACAGGGAAACGTACTAAAGCTGTGGCCCGGTGGGACCTAAGCCCTTCCCCCACTCTAGCTCACTGGCGGGAGGAAGAGAAATGGAGCAGGGAGAGAGTGGAGGCCTGGGACTGCTGAATACCTAGCATTGGAGATCTGCTCTGGAAGCACAAACCTATATTACATGGTGCTCTCTTGATTAGGGGAGTTGGAAAGCTAAGACAGGCAGAATACCTGGAGAGACTGAGATTCCAGCCGCCTGTGGAAACCAAGGATCCATATCCAGCTGCCCTAGGACAAAAGAAAGGCAGGCATTGTGAGAGACTTTTTGACAGCGAGAGGGCTGCTAAAGGGGCAAGGATTGCACAGAGCTAACTGCTCAGGAGAAAGGACAGGTAGACAAAATTATCTGCATGCACTCTGCCCAGCAGGTTGGGAACTTTCACGATCTTCAGGCGCTCCAGTCCCCTGGCCGGCTACGCAGCTCCAAGGCACCCCTCTATGATACTCAGCCTGCTGCACCTTCCTCCGTGACAACCTGCACATGGCTCACAAACTGCAAACCCTGCCCTGGCGTTAGGCCAGCCAGAGGGAAACCCCGCCTACAGCAGCCACAAACACAAAGCATAGAGGATTATACTTGTGTGCTTGGCCCAGTGGTTCTGGCAGTGGAGACAGGCATAGCAGCCGAAAAGCTGGAAACAGCTCTTTCCTCCCCACAGGCACCAACACTGCTCCCCTGTGACCCCCAGTGTTGCTCCAGGGGCTGAGCAGCTCCAGAGAGTAGAGCTTCTGGGCACTAGTGGGCACCACATACAAATATGAAATGTCAAAGGAACCTGGTTCAAAGGAAAATTATAAATACACCAGAGAAAGAGTCAAGGATATTGACCTATGAATCTTCCTGAAACAGATTTCAAAATAAAAATCATAAACATGCTCATGGAGGTACAGAAAAATACTCATGAACTCAAGAATGAACTCTGGTCGGAGATCCAATCATTATGGAACACAGTATCAGAAATGAAACATACAATGGAAGGTTTTAAAAGCACATTAGATATAGTGGAGGAGATGATAAATGAAATGGAAATTAGAGAAGAGGATTAAAAAGAAGCTGAGGCAGAGAGAAAAAAGGATCTCTAAGAATGAAAGAATATTGAGAGAACTGTGTGACCAACAAAAACGGAACCATATTCATATTATAAGGGTACCAGTAGAAGAAGAGAGAGAAAAAGGGATAGAAAGTGTCTTTGAGAAGGTAATTGATAAAAACTTCCCCAACCTTGGTAAGGAGATAGTCCCTCAAGCCATGGAGATACACAGATCTCCCAACACAAGGGAACCAAGGAAGAAAACACTAAGACATTTAATAATTAAAATGGCAAAGATCAAGGATCAGGACAGACTATTAAAAGCAGCCAGAGAGAGAAATAAGATCACATACAAAGGAAAACCCATCAGGCTATCATCAGACTTCTCAGCAGAAACCTTACAGGCCAGAAGGGAGTGGCATGATAGATTTAATGTAATGAAGCAGAAGGAGCCTCAAACCAAGAATACTTTATCCGTCAAGATTATCATTTAAATTTGAAGGAGGGATTAAATGATTTCAAGATAAGCAAAAGCTGAGAGAATTTATCCCCCCACAAACTATCTCTACAGTCTATTTTGGAAAGACTGTTACAGATGGAAATTTTCCTAAGGTTTAATAGCTGTCACCAGAGGTAATAAAACCACAGTAAATATATAAAGAATGGAGGAGGAAGAAAAAGGGGGAGAAAAAAAGAACCTTTTGGTTGTGTTTGTAATAGCATACTAAATGAGTTAAGTTAGACTCTTAGATAGTAAGGAAGTTAAACTTGAAACTTTGGTAACCACAAATCTAAAGCCTGCAATGGCAATAAGTACATACCTATCGATAATCACCCTAAATATAAATGGTCTGAATACACCAATCAAAAGATATAGAGTCACTGAATGGATAAAAAGCAAGATCCATCTGTATGCTGCTTACAAGAGACTCACTTTAAATCTAAAGACATACACAGACTAAACGTGAAGGGATGGAAAAAAATATTTCATGAAACTAATAGGGAGAAAAAAGCAGGAGTTGCAGTACTTGTATCAGACAAAATAGACTTCAAAACAAAGAAAGTCACAAGAGATAAAGAAGGACATTACATAATGATAAAAGGGTCAACCCAACAAGAAGATATAACCATTATAAATATCTATGCACCCAACACAGGAGCACCTACATATGTGAAGCAAATAATAACAGAATTAAATGGGGAAATAGAATGCAATGCATTCATTCTAGGAGACTTCAAAATGCCACTCAATCCAAAGGACAGATCAACCAGACAGAAAATAAGTAAGGAGACAGAGGCACTGAATAACACATTAGAACAGATGGACCTAACAGACATCTACAGAACTCTACACCCAAAAGCAGTGGAATACACATTTTTCTCAAGTACACATGGAATATTTTCAAGAATAGATCATACATTAGGCCACAAAAAGAGCCTCAATAAATTCAAAAAGATTGAAATTGTACCAACCACTTTCTCAGACCACAAAGATAAGAAACTAGAAATAAATTATGCAAAGAAATAAAAAAGCCCACAAACACATGGAGGTTTCACGACATGCTCCAAAAAACCAATGGATCAATGACCAAATAAAAAAGAGATCAAGCAATATATGGACACATATGACAACAATAATTCAACACTGAAAAATCTATGGGATGCAGCCAAGGCTTTGCTAAGAGGAAAGTATATTGCAATACATGCCTACCTCAGGAAAGAGGAACAATCCCATATGAACAGTCTAAACTCAAAATTAACTAAACTAGAAAAAGAAGAACAAATGAGGCCAAAAGTCTTTAGAAGGAGGAGTATAATAAAGATTAGAGCAGAAATAAATAAAATTGAGAAAAATAACACAAGAGAAAGAATCAATGAAAGCAAGACCTGGTTCTTCGAGAAAATAAACAAAATAGATAAACCCCTAGCCAGACTTAATCACGAAAAAAAGAGAGTCTACACACATAAACAGAATCAGAAATGAGAAAGGAAAACTCACAACGGACACTACAGAAATACAAAGAATTATTAGAGAATACTATGAAAATCTATATGCTAAGAAACTGAATAACCTAGAAGAAATGGACAACTTTCTAGAAAAATATAACCTTCCAAGACTGACCCAGGAAGAAAGAGAAAATCTAACCAGACCAATTACCAGAAAATGAATTGAATCAGTAATCAAAAAACTACCCAAGAACAAAACTCCCAGACCAGATGGATTCACTGTGGAATTTCATTGACATTTAGAGAAGACAGAATACCCATTCTCCTTAAAGTTGTCCAAAAAATAGGAGGGAATACTTCCAAACTAATTCTATGAAGCCAGCATCACTCTAATACCAAAAACAGGCAAAGACACAACAAAAAAAGAAAACTACAGACCAATGTTGCTGAAGAACATAGATGCAAAAATACTCAACAAAATATTAGCAAAATGAATTAAAAAATACATCAGGAGGATCATACACCATGATCAAGTAGGATTCATCCCAGGGATGCAAGGATGGTACAACATTTGAAAATCCACCACCATCATCCACCACATCAACAAAAAGGACAAAACCACATGATCATTTCCATAGATGCTGAAAAAGCATTCAACAAAATTCAACATTCATTAATGATAAAAACTTTCAACAAAATGGGTATAGAGGGCAAGTACCTCAACATAATAAAAGCCATATATGATAAACCCACAGCCAACATCATACTTAACAGTGAGAGGCTGAAAGCTTTTCCTTGAAGATCAGAAGAAGACAGGGATGCCCACTCTCCCCACTTTTATTCAACATAGTACTGGGGGTCCCAGCTACAGCAATCAGACAACACAAAGAAATAAAAGGCAACCAGATTGGTAAGGAAGAAGTCAAACTGTCACTGTTGGTAGATGACATGATACTGTACATAAAAATCCCTAAAGAATCCACTCCAAAACTACTAGATCTAATATCTGAATTCAGCAAAGTTGCAGGATACAAAATTAATACACAGAAATATGTTGCATTCCTATACACTAATGATGAACTAGCAGAAAGAGAAATCAGGAAAGCAATTCCATTCACAATTGCATCAAAAAGAAGAAAATATATAGGAATAAACCTAACCAAGGAAGTGAAGGAACTACACCCTGAAAACTACAAGACACTCCTAAGAGAAATTAAAGAGGATGCTAATAAATGGAAATTCATTACATGCTCTTGGGTAGGAAGAATTAATGTTGTTAAAATGGCCATCCTGCCTAAAACAATCTACAGATTCAATGCAATCCCTCTCAAAATACCAACAGCATTCTTCAACAACCTAGAGAAAATCATTCTAAAATTCATATGGAACCACAAAATACCCCAAATAGCCAAAGCAATACTGAGAAGGAAGAATAATGCCGGGGGGATCTTGCTTCCCAACTTCAACCTCTACTACAAAGCCACAGTAATTAAGATGATTTGGTACTGGTACAAGAACAGACCCAAAGACCAATGGATCAGACCGGAGAACCCAGATATAAACCCAAACATATATGGTCAATTAATATACGATAAAGGAGCCATGGACATACAATGGGAAAATACAGCCTCTTCAACAACTGGTGTTGGCAAAACTGGACAGCTACATGCAAGAGAATGAAACTGGATTATTGTTTAACCCCATACACAAAAGTAAACTCAAAATGGATCAAAGACCTGAATGTAAGTTATGGAACCGCAAATCTCTTAGAAGACAACATAGACAAAAATCTCTTGAATACAAACATGAGCAACTTCTTCTGAACACACCTCCTCAAGCAAGGGAAAAAAAGCAAAAATGAACACAGGGGACTATCTGAAACTAAAAAGCTTCTGTATGGCAAAGGGCACCATCAACGGAACAAAAAGGCATCCTACAGTATGGGAGAATATATTTGTAAATGACATATCCAACAAGGGGTTATCATCCAAAATTTATAAAGAACTCACATGCCTCAACACCCAAAAGCAAATAACCCAAATAAAAATGGGCAGAGGATATGAAGAGACAATTCTCCAAAGAAGAAATTCAGATGGCCAACAGACACATGAAAAGATCCTTCATATCACTAATCATCAGGGAAATGCAAATTAAAACCACAAATGAGTTATCACCTCACACCATTTAGGATGGCCAGCATCGAAAAGACTAAGAACAACAAATGCTGGTGAGGATGCAGAGAAAGGGGAACCCTCCTACATTGCTGGTGAGAATGTAAGCTACTTCAGCCATTGTGGAGAGCAATATGGAGGTTTGTGAAAAAAATAAAAATAGAAATACCATTTGACCCAGGAATCCCACTCCTTGGAATTTACCCAAAGAATACAAGTTCTCAAATTCAAAAAGACATATGCACCCCTATGTTTATCACATCACCATTTACAATAGTCAAGATATGGGAGCAACCTAAGTGTGCATCAGTAGATGAATGGATAAAGATGTGGTACATATACACAATGGAATATTATTCAGCCATAAGAAGAAAACAAATCCTACCATTTGCAACAACATGGATGGAGCTAGAGGGTATTATGCTCAGTGAAATAAGCCAGGAGGAGAAAGATAAGTACCAAATGATTTCACTCATCTGTGAAGTATAAGAACAAAGAAAAAACTGAAGGAATTAAACAGCAGCAGACACACAGAACCCAAGAATGGACTAACAGTTACCAAAGGGACTGGGGAGGATGTGTGGGAAAAAAAAGAAACAAACAAACAAACAGATCCTACCGTTTGCAACAACATGGATGGAGTTGGAGGACATTATGCTTAGTGAAATAAGCCAGGCAGAGAAAGACAAGTGTCAAATGATTTCCCTCATTTGTGGAGTATAACAATGAAGCAAAACTGAAGGAACAAAATAGCAGCAGACTCAGAGGCTCCAAGAATGAACTAGCAGTTACCAAAGGGGAGGGGTGTGGGAGGGCGGGTAGGGAGGGAAGGAGACAGGGATTGAAGGATATTATGTTTAGTACACATGGTGTGATGGATCACGGGGAAAACAGTGCAGCACAAAGAAGGCAAACAGTGAATCTGTGACATCTTACTACACTTACAGTGACTGCATTGGGGTATGGTTGTGGACTTGATAATAAGGGTAAATGAGGTAACCACGTTGTTTTTTCCTGTGAAACCTTCGTAAGAGTGTATATCAACAATATCTTAATAGAAAATATAAATGAATAATATAAAATAAAATGTTTAATATGTCTTCATGATTTTGAAAATCTCCACAAAATGTTCCAATATATTTAATGAAAAAAATTCACGTATTACTGGAGCCATGCAGTTCAAACCCACGTTGTTCAAGGGTCAACTATGTTGTAACAGAAATCTTTTTTTTTGTTCCCAATTTTCTTTAAGGGAAAACCTTTTAATATTTCACCCTTACATATGTTGTTAGCTCTAGGTTTCAATCAGATACTCTTAATCAGACTGAGGAAGTTAAATTCTAATCCCAAACAGCTGGGATTTTTTTCAATTTAAATTGACTTTTTTGCATCTGGCAAAAAGGTCATATGGGTTTTTGCCTTATTGTGATAAGCTGGTGAACTACACTGATTGATTTTGGACTATATAACTAACCTTGCATTCCTAAAATATCAGTCATATTTTCATATCCCATTTGATCATAATGTTTTGTTTGTTACCTTATTGATACTCTGTTAAAGATATGTAAGTCTGTTTTCATGAGTGATTTCAGTCTGTAATTTTCTTTTCATGTAATATCCTTGTTGAATTATGGCATCAGGGTTAATCTGACCAAGTAGTGTGCTGGTAAATGTTAAATCATTGGCTTCCCAAAGGAATAAAAGGTCTAGATTTACAGGATTGATGATTACCTTCGATGACCATACCCCCATTGCAGCTGATTTCAACCTACCAATGTAATGTCAGTGAATGCAGTGTTGAGAAGAGATGCTCACAACTGGCTCTTGTGAGCCTGTGCAGGCTGGATCCAGCATACCTCTATTATGACCTAAAAAAAAAAGAGAGAAAGAAAAACAAGTTGGGAATTTTTCTATCATGCTTTGTACTCTGAAAGAATTGGTGTAATATTGGTATTTCTACTTCTTTAAATTTTTGTTAGCATTCAGTTTTAATTAATGAGTTTGAACAGTGATCCTATCACTCCTGAAACATGTATGTTTTCTCTTAATGTAAAAAAAAAATTCCCTCTTCTACAAAGAGCATATCCTTAATTGTGCTGTGTCTTTGAAGAAAAGCTCATAGGTACTATGTAAGTACAATATTGTCATATTCCAGGAAAAAGAAAACCAAATGGAGACAAAGGCAAAAAAGAACCTCAGGATTCTACTACCTGACAAGTACATTTATAGTAGGCTAAATAATTAACAACAGTTTTTGCCAAAAGCTATTGGAGAAAGATGTATGCTTATAATGCTTCACTTTGTCTTATGAAGACATTAGCTTAATCAGTGGCTCACTTTCTCTTTAGCTAAAACATTGACTAAATCACATTGGGAAAATAAAGCCCAGAGGCGGAAACTAATTGGAAACATTGCTTTTAGGTAATGAAGCACTTTCACATCCGTTTGCAGGATTCATTAAGTTTTAGATTGGGGAAGTTTTCACATAACTCACCTGAGAATCTCATAATTGTGTTGGAGATATATAATTGCCAAAATCTGAGTAAAAGGGGAATTTGGCATTTCATTTTACCAATCATGTCTTCAAAGTCTGACTACATTTTAGGGTTCTGAAGATCAAAAAAGATGAACAAGACCATATTCCTCTACTTAAGGAGCCTGATAGGAGACAAACTCATTCAAACCAGTAAGAACTCTACCAGGTGAGAAGGGCAATTACAGAGATTTATCTGAAGTGCTACAGGAACACAATGAGAGAGCAATACATTCTCTCTTGGTGGGAGACAAAGTCTATTGAGAGTGTTATAGCCTGTCTCTCCCCATCTCCTCTCTCTTTCTACCTCCTCCTCCCTCCCCACTCCCATATTATTAAATTAAAGGAAGACCAAAGTATCTCTTCAGTAAGCCACTTTTGTAAGGAAATCACTGTTATTCCAAGTCCTGAAGTTTGCTAAGAGGTTTGCACAACCCAAAGGAAGGGGCGTTCATTCCCAGTGGAAAGGCCCCTCCATCTGGAGCACTCCAGAAGCATCACCACGGGTGAGGAGCACTTCAGCAACAGTGAGCATATTCAGGGTCAGTGAGTACCATTACCACAGGAAAGAGAACACTAGTATCCAAGAGGGTAAACTGTTTTACTAATGATAAAAAGAAAGGGATTAGTCCCCAAATTGTCCAGGAACAATCTTGTTTGTTGATTAGGATTAGTTTTATCATTATGTTTAACCATGCAGACTGTTCAAAGAGCTGCTGAGGTATTTTCCAGAAGCAGAATCAGTTATATAATATGCTGGGACCTGTGCAAACTAAAAATGCAGTGCCACTTGCTTAAATATCACTAAAATTTCAAGATGGCAATAACAGTGCATGAAACCAAGCGGAAGACACGAGGCCTATGGAGCCAGCCCCAACCAGAGCAGTATCACTTTACATATTGAAGCAAGCTAAACGTTTCTCATTTGCTCTAGAATGGGAAACTTTGAATTGTAGCAAAAACAGGTCTGAGTTCTACTTGCATCACTTATTACCTATTGGATGTTGAAGAAGTTATGAAAATTTCCATTTCCTCACTGAAATGTGGTCAAATTAAAACTTCCACTTCAAGTTCCAATAATATATATGAATACACGTGAATTTTCTTCTGGTGAATTTACAAATAATAATAATAATTTGCATAATTATATAAAATAATTATATTACAAATAATAATCAAAATGAGTTTGTGTAAATTATTGGCTTTGTAGTAGTGCTGTTCATTTTAGGAAAGTAACTATGTTAAAACAATCTTGTGTTTCTTTAAAATTCCTTATCAAATAATACATTTATTTAGGATTAAGGATGAAAAATGTAATATCATATGCATTACATATTGTGCATGTTATATTTTTCATTATAACATTTCACCAATACTATAGGGTATTCATAGTTAGATTCATTTGATTTACATTGTGTTTTAACAATTTAATAAAAAGCATTTACTAAAACAGTATGCTGCTGACATAATAGACATATAAATCAGTGGAACAGAATATAGAGCACAGAAATAAATCTACCCACATATGGACAATTAATTTACAATAAAGAAACCAAGAATACATAGCTTGCCTTTGGACTATGCAGGGGTTAGGGGTACTGACCCCCAATTACAGTAAAAAATACAGATATAGCTTTTGACTCCCAAAAAACTTAACTAGTAGCCTATTGTTGATCTGAAGCTTTATGTAACATAAACAGTCCAATAATAACATGTTTTATATGTTACATGCATTATATATTGTATTCTTACAATGAAGTAAGCTAGAGAACAGAAACATTTTTTCAAATTGTTGCAAATCTCCAAAAATCTTTCCAATATATTTATTGAAAAAAATCTATATGGGGACTCACACAGTTCAAATCCGTGTTGTTTAAGGGCCAACTGTGCAATGGAGAAAGGACAGTCTACAATAAGGGCTGTTGGGAAAACTGGGGAGCTACGTGCAAAAGAATGAAACTGGGCCACTATTTTATAACGCACACCAAAGTTGACTGACATGGATTAAAAACTTAAACTTGAGACTGTAAAATTTCTAGAAGAAAACAGATGGTAAGCTCTTTGACACTGGTCTCAATGATGACTTTTTTTTTTTGACACCAAAAGCAAAGGCAACAACAAAAATAAGCAAGTCAGACTATATCAAACTAAAAGCTTCTGCACAGCAAAGGACACCCTCAACAACATAAAAAGGCAAACTACTAAATGGGAGAAAATATTTGCAAATCATATATCTGATAAGGGGTTATTATCCAAAATACATAAGGAACTCATACAACTTAATAGTAAAAATAAATCCAATTTAAAAATGGGCAGAGGATCTGAATAGACATTTTTCCAAAGATGACATACAGATGGCCAACAGGCACATGAAAAGATGTTCAACATCACTAGCCATCAGGAAAATGAAAATCAAAACCAAAATGAGGTATCACCTCACACCTGTTAGAATGGTTACTATCAAAAGACAAGAAAATAACAAGTTTGGGTGAAGGTGTGGAGTAAAGGTAACCCTTATATACTGTTGGGGGGAATGTAAATTGGTGCAGCCACTATGCAAAATAGTATAGAGGTTCCCCTCAAAATTAAAGTAGCACTAGTGTATGATCCCGCAATTACACTTCTGGTATTTATCCAAAGAAAATGAAAAACACAAAAAGATATATCTATATATACACCCCCATATTCACTGTAGCATTATTTACAAGAGCCAAGATATGGAAACAACTTACATGTCCATCAATGCATTAACAGATAAGAAAATGTGATATATATGAATATTATTCTGCCATAAAAAAGAATGAAATCTTGCCACTTGTGATAACATGGATGGGCCTTGAGGACGTTATGCTAAATGAAGTTGGAGAAAGACAAGTACCATACAGTCTCATATGTGGAATCAAAAAATAAACAAAAGATGAGCACATAGACTAGATCTGTGGTTGGCGTGTGGTGGGAGGGATGCTAGTGAAAAGAGACAAAATGGATAAAGGCGGGGGTCAAAAGGTACAAACTTCCAGTTATAAATAAGTCATGTACAACATGGTGATCATAGTAAATAATACTGTATTGCATACTTGGAAGTTGATAAGAGATCTTAGAAGGTCTCATCACAAGAAAAAAGAATTGCAACTATGCATTGTGATCAATGTTAATGAGATTTATGGTGGTGATCATTTCACAATATATACAAATATTGAACATTATGTTGTACACCTGAAACTAATATAATGTTATTATCAATTACACATCAGTAAGAAAAGGAAAAGAAGCAAAAGGTAAAAATTAAAAATCATGTACTTACATTTTGTCTTTCATTTGTGTACAGAAAACAGGAGTAGTGGTTCTGGACTACAGAACTCTCTCTCTGGGTGGCCTAGCAACTTCCTTCACTGTCTCCAGGCAGACAGTCCTGGCTTTTCCCAGCACATCATTAAGAAACCGGAACCACAGTTTCAGGTATCCAATCCCCTGAGCAAGGTCAGTGTTATGCTCTCTCCATTAAAAAGAGAGAGAGCATTTCTGCCAACACCCAGCCCCATGGTCTAAACACATCTCTCTAGGAAATTGCAAAAACAGGGGACTCATGCCTTTGATGAAATTCAGTACATGATGCTTGCTGCTATGGGACTGAACCTTTGCAAGAGAGCCCTTATTAAGTCATTATGGGATAAAGAGGGCAGGAATTACTCATCTCCTTTTACTAGTGAGAAACATGAAGTCAGATAAATGAAATACCCAAGGTCACAAATCTAGTGATCAGCACTGAGGTGGCACTTGACTTCCCTATTCCAAGATAAGTCATCACTGAGGTAGGCTTCCAAATAAAATAATTCACATATTACTCTAGGCCATATCCTCTCACAAACACTTTACATTTACTGACATATTTAATCTTACCAGAAACCATTAGAACAGGTACTATATTATACCCTCTTTATGGTGGAAGAAACTGAGGCAAAGGAAATTTGGTAATTTCTTCAAGGTTATCTTATTATTCATAAGTTACAAAGGTGGAGTTCAAATCTAGGTGATCTAGGCCCAAAGTCCATGTTCTTACTTTCTAGCTGTATTTAAACTTACATCTGCTAGCTCTGGGAACCCCTTCCCAGTGGTGGGAGAGCTGCCCGAATATGCCTGTTCCCAGACCACATAACCACTTTGTCCTAAGGAAAGGGAACAGAAGGTCAGGGTGGTGTGAGGGCCATCTAGGATGCCTTTACCCCAAGGAGTTTTTGTATTTCTAAGGTTCTATTTGTAATTAGTTGAAAGGTAGACTATATACATTAAAAAAAAATTCACTTGTAAAACTACCTAGCATTCCCAATTCCTTTTGCACAAGAGAAAAAAAAATCTGTTCATGAAAACTAATAAACACAGAATTGAGTCAGTTTAAAGGAAAAATAATTTCATTATTAAAAATTCACTTTACCTATCAAAGTAAAATACTTCAATCAAAAATATTATAAGAAACTGTAGTTGGAAAAATTTTGTTGAAATCTTCTATTCACAGGTCAGCATGGAAAAGAAAGGTAAAAGCCTTAGGTAACCCCTCTGCAATTGGACACTATTATATTACCTGCTTCTGGAAACTGTACATTCTACGATGGCCTATTTTATCTAGAGGTTACTACAGAGGCAACCAGACTTTTACAAGATGACCACCCCTTCTCTGCACAGTCAGTTGGTTCAGGGACCATTTCCTGCCATGTGAACTCAAAAGCAGAAAAGTCCAGCCTATATAATTAGAATACAAATACAGAGAGGCAGAGGAAAAAGATGGAGAGAGCAGATACACTGGTTCACCAAAACACTACAGCTAGAAGCAGCACATAATTTCTGGTCTTTAGATCAGAACAATTTAATCAGAGTTTCTGTGTGGGGAGTCTGGATTTTTAAAAGATCTCTCCAGACTAAAAGGCAGCCAGCTTTAAGAATCATGGTTCTAGACAGATGCTGAAGCTCAAAGGCATCTCTCATCTGGAGCTTGGAAGACAGTCCAGTATCCGTCCCATAAATGACTCTTAACTAATATAGTTTCTCTGGCAAAATTTTAGAACATATCATGAGTGCTGCAAAGAAAGATAGCAAAGCAAACTGCAAATAGATACCATTTTAATTATTTTGTTCAAAAGGAAATTTATCTTAGACCTACAGTGTGATTCTTCTGACTAGTGTGATTCATTTTGGTCCTTTAAAAAACAAAAGACCTTGTAGTCTTATGTGGATATACAAAATAAATACAACTAAATTGGTTTAATAGAAGCCTGAGTTTTAGGCCCAAGGTATGCTAAACCTCTATAAAAAAACTTGCTTGAATTCAGTATGTAAATTAATAACAGAGTTTTAACAACACCCCCACACCTTTTTTTTTTTTTTTTTTTTTACCATATGTGGCTATTTGAGCAAATAAGTAGTTAGGGAAAGTGTTATACTATTTTTAGCCTACATTTTATCTGCTTTTTAATTAACTACCTATAGTGTCTTAGAAATAATGTTAAATGAAGAGAGAGGGAACCAAGAGGGGAAGGAAAAAGAGAAAACAAACACTTTCTTTGGCCCTTATTAGCTGCTGAGAAATCAGCTTCAGGTTATTCTATGAGGAGTCCAGATTTGTCAAGGTTCAATACCTTTCCAAAATGTATTCACAATACTATTTTATCTGACTCAAGGTAGTCACATATATTATCTTATCTGATCCAAAAGATTTAATCGCAAAATGTTTGTATACCTCTTCATTCAAATATATTTGTAATATGTGGGATCCTATTCATCTTATCCTCCTTTTGCATTGTCCTTGTCTCCTTGTTATTTTTCAGGTTTGAAGTTTTTTTTTTTTCTCATGCCCTCAGAGCATTTGTCTCCTGCAATTTCAACACAGAAGAAAACTCAAGACCTTTCCCACAACAATTTACTTCTGCTTTCTCCATGAGTATTTCCCAGGCATCTCTCCAGAGACCAATGCCAACAGTTGCTTCCTCAGTGTGCTCAGTTTTCCCAGATGTTGATGAAAATGCTATTTTCATCAAATTTACCTGCTCTATATATGGGAACTAAGTGCACTCTCATAGAGGGAATGAACTTTGAGAAAATGAACACCAGAAATTCATCTTAAAATGAACTTTTTCTTTTTTTGAAAAGAACCATCTTCCAAGTGATGATATTGTTAGATTTTCTTGAAACTTCTTTTGGCTTATTTTTTCTCTTCCAAGCCTACAGGCAAATTTTTATTTTTTTCACTCTTTAATGAGCTTCATATTTTTTTTCCTGTCATTGTCTCTAGCTTTTCGATATACACTGGAAGATTTAACTAGTTTTGATACAATTTCTTTGATTATTTTTATAAGCTCCTTCTATTTAACTTGTTCCAGAATTCTCTATATCCAAAGTATGAAGAAAGAGTATTGCATCCCTCAGTTTTATTAAATATTACCTTTCTTCTGCTGCTGCTGAGGAAGAACTATAGCTTTATGTGTAAAGGGCATTTGCACATAGATCAGATTGGGCCTAAGTCCACCAATTTGCTTGGTCATGAAGAAAACCATACAGGCATAGACAGTCAATCCAACATTCCTTTAACCCAAGTAAGAAGAAATACTACCATGCCTCCATTCTTTAATGAATTTGCTCATTTTTCTCCTGCCAACACAGAAACCAGTTACTTTCTTCTTTGAGGTCCTCTCTGAACTTGTATTACTCCACCTGCATAATTTAATAACTTTCACTACAAATATGTTGTACCTTGAAATCAGTCATGACAACAATTCGTTCTTGAAATAATAGTTGTTGTAAATGTTGTTCAGATTCTTTGATTTTTGTTGTAAATTTTGTTTTGAATCTTTGATTTTTTTCTTAGCATTTCAATTATCTTGAATATGCTATAAAATAATAGCAAAGGAAATTTCTTTTCTTGGTTCCCAAGATTGTCTAGAACTCAATAGTGGGGGATGTGTCATTGTACTTTTCTCATGAAACATTCTTTAGCACAGACCTCCTTAGGTTTTTGGTATTGCTATTATTTGGTTCCTAATGGTTATACTCCAAAATTAATCACACTTTTCCCTCTCTTTATTAACTCTGTCCTGATTTTGCAAGAGCTAAAATTTCTCTTTTGATGCAAGTTTAATGTGTCAGAAACTTAATAGGTTTCTGCAAGCTTTCATTTTCCAAGAGCAGGAGATGTAAACACTGACAGATGGAGAATTCTTTCATTGTATAGTTAGACACTGTATTCACTGTTTTCAAACAGCCTAGAACTTGTCCAAGATTTGTAGACAAGTAATGTTTTAGTGTATTCTTCCACTAAAGAAAAGGTATTAAAAATTTTTGTAGAAATGATGAAAAGATAATCTAAACTTGTAAAACACAGAATCATTAAACTGGAAAGCTACACATGTCCAAAAAAGAAATGTCTTTTAAATGCTACTACTAAAAGCCTTCATTTGAGTAGCTACACAACTGTGAAATATTCATTAAGTATTTAGTCCACACCGTGCTGGGACAGTACTAATCCCTGCACAAAGATTTGAAGAAGTTGTCCTCATGGGGGCTACAGCCTTTTCTTTTTTAATCTTCACAAAGATTCTTTAAAACATGAGGGATGGCATCATTATGCCAATAATAGATAAGAATAAAAATTAATTGTCTTGTCTAGGGTCAAACTAGTAATTAAATCTCCGTATTTTTCAGGACTTTTCAATATATAAAAATACAATTTTACTGTCATTTAAAAAATATCTTGATATCAAGATAAGAATAAACCAAGAAATAAAAGAACTAAATTTATACTCTGAATTAATGTATCTTGATTAGTTATTTTGCAGCAATATCTTCTCCAAGCAAGATATTCATTGCTTCCTATTGGATTTATTCCTTTATTCTACAATCTACTACCATATATGTGTCATATACTATGCTTGGCTTTATTCCAACTTCTTCCACAATAATAAAAGAACCAGCACAGACTTTCTGAAGCTCAGCTGGGTTCTCTTCCCATTAAACTCTTCTTTCCTTGTTCTCATCTCTTGGTGCACCTGACAGTCACATTCCATCCCACCTAAGCTGAGTGTCATGAGCTCTGTTAGGTTTACATTTATGAAGCTGTAAATTGCCCTGCTTCTGGTGCAATTGTCCACCGACTTCTCATGCATTAAGTAATATCTCCATTCTTTGGCCTAAAATAAATATATCACCTTCCTGCCACTGTAGAATTGTCACCCATGCACTCCAAAATCTCTTTCATACATTGTAATGAACATGTCAACATGCCAGCTGAAGACTTATTTTCATAAAATTGAGTTCCATATTTACATTTTTATTACCTGTTACTTTTTTGCCTTCCAAGACATTCTAAGATTCATAAAGAAAGTATTGAATTTCCTCATTAGAATGCTTTCTAAGCGCCTACTGCAATGCTATGGGTCTTGTAGACATGTAACATCTATTGCCAGATGAACTTCAGTATTCTCAGGCTAATCTCTCTCACAATGCTTTCCACTCCTCGATTACTCTCCTTTCTTTCTTCTCTACTCACACATGTGACAACATTGAGGTGTGGTTGAAAAATGGAAAGTAACAATTATTTTTCCTTCCACATGTCAAGAATCACTTTTTATCTTTTATTAGATTCTAGATATGTTGTACTCATCCTAAAGCTTGGTATGTGGGTGGAAAAGTATTAACATGGAAGAGATGTGAACCTGGGAACTGGTAGTGAGACTGAAAAGCCTCTGGGAAGATCAAGGTGCTGTGGTTACAAAGATTCTCTCTTTGACTGAACTCTAGTCAGGCTTCTCCAGGTCCTCTTCTTGACTAGGCCTCAACCTTGGCCTCTAAAGACTTAAACAGCTCAGAGCCATATCCAGAGGATGACCCTATCCTGCCTTAAAAGGACCTGCCTAAGAGAACTCAAGGCTGTCCAAAGAATTCACTGTTTGTTCCAGCGAACGCCAAAGACAGTGCCCTGTCTTCCAGCAGCTGTGGGAAAGATGGAACCTAATTTCAATAAGCACTGGTTACCAAACCCTGGGGATTTCACAAGGACCAATACCTGCTTCCCACTTTTTTGTAATTTTCACTTCTTTGATTCTACTGAGCCCCCACTAGCCCGCCTCCCTAGTTCTTCATACTCCTCTTAAAACACCCAGTCACCTCTCTAACACCTTAGAGGTGTTTAGGTCACACTGAACTTTTTTCCCTATTGTAATAGTATATTAGTAATTAAAACCTGGTCTTACCATTTTAACTAGTGTCTGACTTTGTTTACCTTTAACACTGGGAGCAAGTGGGTCTGCCAGGGACTTATGCAGCAATTATTGTTTACGGAATGTACCCAGCCCAGAGCCTCCGTAACTCAGATTTCCACAGGTGTAAGACACATACTACTAAATCAGTTTTTGTCATTCGTGTTTTTTTCACAGATTCAAAAAATTCTCGTTTAAGTTTGTGCATACTGATGCCACTATTCATCCTCATTTTGATGTCTAAGAAAATGAAATATATGATTCATCATAGACATTTAAAATTATCTGGTGAAATTATACCAGCATAGGTATTTGATATATTTCTATTTTTTTCATTCCATTAAGAGCTCCAAATGCTGGCTTTATTAACTTTCCAAATTCTGAGATCTAGCTGATAGTCTTACCCAGATAAATTCAGCTCTGAGCCTTCTACAACTTTGTTAGGTTTCTAGTTCTAGATTCTTCCTCTTTGCAAAATATCATATGTAGTCAATTGAAACAATTGTTATCTTGTTCCCTGCTACACAGTAATATGTTTATATTGTACACAGTATAATATTCGGAACATATATAGGTGAAATACATGGCTTAACTTAAAATCTAAATGTAAAGACTATATTTAGAAAAGCAATCTGCAGAACAGAGTATCATTTCAGGAATATATAAACCCACATGTTACTCACAGAGTAAATAAAGGATCAGGAGGAGACTGCCCAGGAAGTTGCCTGGGGAAGGCCTACACATGGAATGGATTTGTCAAATGAAGGACACAGTGAAAAAGTAGATGACAACTCTGGTGAAATATAGCATTTGCTTTTCTGATTTATCACTGGTAATTTTCTATGATCTAGCTGAAATACCAAGTAAGACATGATGAATACTTTAAAGGAAATAAGTGACTTACTGTGTTATTCAAATAGTAAGCTTTCTCATATGACCCCCCAGAAACTTTCTGATTCAAAAAATTAAAAAAGAAAATGGAAAGAAGAATAAGAATTATGGAAAAGTGAAAAAATGTTTCCACAGTTATCTTCGGACTAGACTTAGTTTTGATAAACTGCTCAGAAAGTACTTAGAAGAGATTTAAAACCAGTTTTTTATCCAAGTCTACTAAGAAGTACTGGAAAATTTCTGAAGCACATTACTTTGAACAAGGGTCACATTTTTAGCTTTCCCAGGGTAACTTACTTGCCTACCTTCATTTTTGCCCCAGATGAACCAAGTTATAATAGCTGTGTTAAATGAATAGAAATGAATACTGAAATTCGCTTTGGATTTATGCAGTTGCCATTATGTGGATACATGAATGAATAAAAGATGAATGAAATTGTAAGGCAATATAACAGCATTTCATTCAATTATGAGAAACTTACCCTATTAGTCAGGTTTCTCCAGAGAGACATTTATTATGAGTCACATAATTGTGGAAGCTAAGAAATCCTATGCCCTACTGTCTGCAAGCTGGAGGCCCAGGAAATCTGGTGGTGTAATTCTGAGTACAAAGGCCAGAGCACCAGGGGAGCTGATGGTGTAAATCCCTGTCCAAGGGCAGGAGAAGATTAGATGAGATGTCCGAGCTCAAGCAGTGAGGCAAGGAAAGGCACATTCCTCCTTCCTCTGTCTTTTGTTCTATTCAAGCCCTCAATAGATTGGATGATGCCCACCCGCTCTGAGGAACAGAATTACTTTATTGAGTCTGCCAATTCAAGTACTAATCTTATTCATAAACCCTTTCATAGACACACCCAGAAATATTTAATCTGAGGACCTCTAATCAAGCTGACACATAAAATTAACCATCACACTTGCATTCACACATTTGATAAAAGATGTATGTACAAAACTATTCACTGCAGCATTTAGCTTTTAGTGAATGAAGCCTGCAGACTTCCATATGTTAGCAATTAAAGCTCATTGATTATTGTCTTAAATTATAATTGTAAAAGCATTACATTATTTGGGTTTCTGAAATGCCTTGTTATTTTTTGAAATACATGCCAGTGATAGAAAAACAATTTTAAGCCCATCAATTTATGAATGGATAAATGTGATATATCCATAAAATGGAATAGTCAACAATAAAAAGGTTTTATAATATATATGAACCTTGAAACCATACTAAGTGAAAGAAGCCAGTCAAAAAAGACCACATATTTTATAATCCCATTTATACAAAAAGTCCAGAATAGACAAGCTATCATATGACTCAACACCAAAAATGCAAATAACCCAATTTAAAAATTGGCAGAGAACTTGAATAAACATTTTTCCAAAGAAGACATACAGATGACCAACAGGCACATGAAAAGATGCTCCACATTATTAATCATCAGGGAAATGCAAATCAAAACCCCAATGAGATATCACCTTACACCAGTCAGAATGGCTACCATCCAAAAAACAAGAAATAACAAGTGTTGGTGAGGATGTGGAGAAACGGGAACCCTCCTACACTGTTATTGGAAATGTAAATTGGTGCAGCCACTGTGGAGAGCAGTTTGGAGGTTCCTCAAAAACTAAAAATAGAACTACCATATGAGCCAGTAATTCTATTTCTAGGAATTTACCAAAAGAAAACAAAATCTGTGATTCAAAAAAATGTATGCACTCCCATGCATGCACTCTCATTATTTACAATAGTCAAGATAAGGAAACAACCAGTATCTGTCAAAAATGAATGGCTAAATATGTGGTGCATATATATACAATAGAATATTATGCAACCATAAAAAAGGAAAGAAAACTTACCATTTGCAACAGGATAGATGGACCTGGAGGGTATCACGCTAAGTTTAATAAGCCAGGAAGAGAAAGACAAATACCATATGATTTAACTTATATGTGCAATCTAAAAACAAAACAAAAAACAGCAGTAGTCTCAAAGACACTGAGAAGTGACTGTTACCATGGTGCGGGGGTTGGTGTGGGTGGGTAAAGATATAGGATTGTAGGGGCTGAAGATTTATGCTCTTAGAGGGCTTGTGCACAGGCTCACTCATCCCAGGACACAGTGCAAAAGAAAGAGTTTGGAAACAGCTTAGACCATATGTGAAAGAAACTCAGTTGCTAGTCTTAAAGCATCTTTCAGAGAGGCAAAAGCCTGCTGAGACTTTCTCTAAGAAGAGAGGTACTGGTTTCCCTGTACCTCTCTGTTTTACAGTTTTCACTGAACTTGCTAGTACTATTGCTTTTTGAATTTTTTCGGCTTTTGCACTATAACTCTAACCTGCTAATCCCAACCCCTGTGCAGCTGCTGCAGCCAAGATAGAGATGGCAAACAAGGACCCACCCTCCTGCACCACGAAATTGGTGCCACCAGGGACAGCAGCCACTGTCTTGCCACTCCAGCCACTAGAGCTATCCTGTACCCATGTACCACAACCACAGCTCCACCCAACCATGCCACACCTGCAGCCTCACCAGAAGCAGAGGTGAGTGCCCTACCAACCCCAACCCCCAAAGATGGGTGTGCTTGTACTCCATGCAGGGAAAGCTCCCAGGAACCAGTGTAAGGTTAAACAATAAGGTTCAGCTCCCAAACAGAGCTACCATTTCATGACTGAGAGACATAGCTGTTCTGTCTAACAGAGACAAACAAAATAATGAAACAGAGAAATGTGTTCCAAATGAAAGAAAAAAAAAAAGAAACAGAGATAAGTAGTTTACCTGAAAAAGAGTTAAAAGTAATGGTTATAAAGATGCTGCACCAAACTCAGGAGAAGATTGAAGGAACACTGTGGGAACTTCAACAAAGACACTGAAAATATAAGAAATACCAAATAAATGTCAGACTAATACAACAATTGAACTAAAACACACTACAGGGTTGAAACAGCAGACTAGATGAAGCAGAAAAAAATAATCAATGATCTGGGAGATAGGGGAGTGGAACTAACCCAAACAAAGCAGGTAAAAAAAAGGAATTTCAAAAGTGAAGATAGCTTAAGAGACTTATAAGACTTTATCAAGCAGAACAACATTCACATTATAGAGCCCAAAAAAGGAGAAAAGAGAGAAAAGGGGGCAGAAAATTTATTTGAAGAAATAATGGCTGAAAACTTCCCAAATCTGGAAAGAAAACAGACATACAGATCTAGGAAGCCCAGAAAGTTCCAAACAAGATGAACTGAAAGAGACCCAAACCAAAACACATTATAATTAAAATGTCAAAAATTAAAGAGAGAATCTTAAAACCAGCAAGAGAAAAACACCTTAGTTCATACAAGGGAACCCCATAAAATATCAGCAGATTTCTAAGCAGAAACTTTGCAGGCCAGAAGGGAGTGGCATGATATACTCAAAGTGCTGAAAGGGAAAAAAAGAACTGGCAGCCATGAATACTCTGTCCAGCAAGATTATCATACAGCATTGAAGGAGAGATCAAGAGTTTTCTGGAAAAACAGAGGCTAAAAGAGTTTGCCCCTCCTAAACTAGCCTTAAAAGAAATGTTAACGGGAAGGACTGATTTAAGTTAAAAAGAAAGGGCCCTAATTAGAACAAGAAAAAATTGCAAAAAAGTAAAAATCTCTCTGGTAAAGGTAAATATATCGTAAAAGAAGTAGATTAATCACTTATAGCTAGTATGAAGGGTAAAAAAAAGATATAGTAAGAACAACTATAACTACAATAATTAGTTGGGATACACAAAATAAAAATCTGTAAAATTTAGTATCACCAAAAACATAAAACAAGGTGGGGTGGGGGAGATGGTAAAATTACCGAGTTTTAGACCTCACTTAAACTTAACTTGCTATCAACTTAAAATAGACTTTCTGTTTCTTGAGTTAGGCTTTTATCATTATAAACTTATACATGAGCCTCATGGCAACCACAAACTAAATAACCTATAATAATAGATACATGAAAGACAATGAAAGGGAATCTAAGCATAGCACAACAGAAAGTCATCAAACCACAGGGAAAAGCATGAGAACAAAAGAACAGGAAAAAAGTACAAAATAGGCAGAAACAATTAACAAAATGGCAATGTCATACCTGTCAATAATTACTATAAATGTAAATGGACTAAATTCTCCAATTAAAAAACAGAGTGGTTTAATGGATAAAAAAACACTAACACCCATCTATATGCTGTATATAAGAGACTGACTTCACATGACACATACAAATTGAAGGTGAAAAGATGGAAAAAGACATTTCATGCAAATGGAAGCCAAAAGAAAGCTGAGGGAGCTATACTTAGACAAAATAGACTTTACAACAAAGGGTATAATAAACAACAAAGATGGGTATTATATAATGACAAAGTGGTCATCCAATAAGAAAATATAACATTTGTAAATATTTATGCACCCAAAAGCTCCTAAATATATAAAGCAAATATTAGTATACCTAAAGGGAGGACTGGACGGCAATAAAATAATTGTAGGGTACTTTAATACCCCACTTACATCAATGGATAGATTATTCAGACAGAAAATCAATAAGGAAATATCAGTTTTAAGTGACACATTAGGCCAAATGGACTTAATAGATATATATAGAACATTCCATCCAAAAGCAAAGAAATACACATTTTTCTCAAGTACAGATAAAACATTTGCCAGGATAGATCATATGCTAGGCCACAAAGTAAGTCTGAAGAAATCTATGAAGACTGAAATCATATCAAGCATCTATGCTAACCACAATGGTATGAAATTAGATATAAATTACAAGAAGAAAGCTGGAAAACCACAAATAAGTAGAGATTAAACAACATGCTACTGAAAATTAATGGGGGAATGAAAAAATCAAATAGAAATCAAAACACCTGGAGACAATGAAAGTGAATATACAACATCAAATCTATGGGATGCAGCAAAAAGCAGTTATAAGGCATTCATAGTGATGAAGGCCTAGTTCAAAAAGCAAAAAAAAAAACTTAAATAAACAATCTGAATTTATATCTAAGGGAGTAGAAAAAGAAGTAACAAAGCCCAAAGTTAGTAGAAGTAAGTCAATAACGAAGACTAGAGTAGAAATAAATGAAATAGACTAAAAAGAGAATAGAGAAGATTAAAAAAAGAAACTAAGAGCTGTTTCTTTGAAAAAATAAACAAAATTGATAGACCTAATCATGGGGAAAAAAATAGAGGGCTCAAGTAAATAAAATCAGGTTATGATAGGGGAGAAACTAAAACTGATATCAAAACAATATAAAGGATCATAAGACATTACTATGAAAAATGACATACCCATAAACTGGACAACTTAGAAGAAATGGATAAATTCCGAGGAAACATACAATCTTCCAAGCAAATATTCTACAATCATGAAGAATAGAAAATCTGAAAAGACCAATTGCTGGTAAGAAGATTCAATCAGTAATCAAAACATTCCCAACAAACAAAATTCCCAAACCAGACAATTTCACTGGTAAGTTCTACCAAACATTGAAGATTTAATAGGTATCCTCAAATTCTTTCCAAAAAAATGAAGAGGAGGGGACATTCTCAAACTCATTTTACAAGGCCAGTATTACCCTGTTACCAAAACTAGACAAGGGCACCACACAAAAAAAGAAAATTACAGGTCCAAATACCTAATGAAGATAAATGCAAATATCCTCAATAAAACTAGCAAACTGAATTCAACAGTACACTAAAATAATCACACACCATGAGAAAGTGGGATTAATTCCAGAGATGCAAGGATAGTTTAATATCTACAAATCAATCAACATGATACACCACATTATCAAATGAAGGATAACAATCACAATATCATCTTAGTAGAAACAGAAAAAGCATTTGACAAAATTCAAAATCTGTTTATGATAAAAACTCTGAACAAAGTGGGTACAGATGGAATGCATCTAAACATAATGAAGGCCATATATAAGACCACAGCAAACATCATTCTCAACAGCTAAAAGCTAAAAGCATTTACCTTAAGATCAGGAACAAGACAAGTTGCCTACTCTCACTACTTTTATCCGATATAGTATTGGGAGCTATAGCCATGGCAATTAGGCAAGAAAAAGAAATGTAAGGCATCCAAAGTGGAAAGGAAGAAGTAAATGATCACCATTTTAGGACATGATTTTATATACAGAAAACCTTAAAATACTACCAAAACTAATAAAAGGGATTCAGTAAAGCTGCAGGGAACAAAGTCAATATACAAATAGCTGTTACTTTTTATACATTAACAACTGAACTAGCAGAAATAAATTAAGAAAGCAATCACATTTGCAATTACACCCAACAGAATAGGTTACCTAGAAATCAATTTAACCAAGGAGGTGAAAGACCTATATTTTGGAAAGTATAGACATTAGTGACAGAAATATGAAGACACAAATAAATGGAAAGATATTCTATGCTCATGAATTGGATGAACTAATATTGTAAAAATGTCCACACTACACAAAGCAATCTACAGAGTCAATGCAATCCCTATCAAAATCCCAATGGCATTTTTCACAGAAGTTGAACAAATAATACTAAAATTTGAAATCACAAAAGATCTTAAATAGCCAAGGCAATTTTGAGAAAGAAGAATAAAACTTAAGGCATCACACTTCCTGATTTCAAACTATATTACAAAGGTATAGGATGGAAAACAGTATGGTATTGACATAAAAACATACACATAAATCAATGGAACAGGATAGAGAGCCTTGAAATGAAATAAACCCATGCATATGTGGTCAATTAATTTATAACACAGGAGGCAAGAATATACAACACGGTAAAGGCAGTCTCTTCAGTCTCTTCAATAAATGGTGTTTGGGAAACTAGACAGCCACCTGAAAAAGAATGAAATCAGACCACTATCTAAAAGCATACAAAAATTAACTGAAAATGGATTAAAAACTTGAAAGTAAGACCAGAACCATAAAATTCCTAGAAAAAAACATACCTAGTAATCCTCCTGTCATCACTCTCGGAGACATTTTTTTAATCTGATTCAAAAGGCAGTGACACCTAAAGCAAAAATAAACAAGTGGGACTACCTTAAACTGAAAAGATTCTGCACAACAAAGGAAACCATCAACAAAATAAAAAGGCAATCTAATGAATGTGAGAAGATATTTGCAAATCACATATCCAGAAAGGAGTTAACATCCAAAACATAAAAAGAACTTTAACAACTCTATATCAAAAAATTAACAATCCAATTAAAAATGGGAAAAGGACCTGAATAGACATTTTATCAATTAAGATGTACAAATGATCAACAAGCACTTGAAAAAGATGCTCAACACCACTAAACAGGCAATGCACATCAAAATCACAGTGAGATATCACCTCACACCTGTGAGAATGGCTATTACTAAAAGAGCAAGAAATAACACATGTTGGTGAGTATGTGGAAAAATGAAACTCTTGTACAGTTGATGGGAATGTAAACTGGTGCAGCCACTATGGAAAACAATGGAGATTCCCCTGAAAATTAAAAACAGAAGTACCCTATGATTCAGCAATTCCACTTCTAGATATCTATTGGAAGAAAAAGAAAACACGAATTTAAAAAGATATATGCACCCCCATGTTCACTGCAGCATTATTTACAATAGCCAAGAAATGGGAACAACCTGTCTATAATAAGTGAACAGAAAAATAAGACACTACATATATATGTGCAAGAATGAATTCCTTTATATGGCTGAGTAATGATATATCATTACATATGATCATATGTAATGACATAACTAATCATCATTTATCATTACAATGATATATATCATTACTCAGCCATACAAATGAATTCATTAATAGATATACTATTAATATATCATTTTATATATTATATAAATATTATATTGTATTATATAATTATGTATTTTGTATATTATATATTAATTATATAATATTCTATATATGTATCATTACTCAGCCATACAAAATTTTTTTGTATTTCACTTGTACATTAATACATAACATTCCATATATACAGTAACATAACACACACACACACACACACACACACATATACACACACATGTAAAAGAATGAATTCTTGCCATTTGTGACAACATGGATAGACATTAGGATAATATGCTAATTAATGACAGATAAGACAAACACTGTATGATTGCACTTATATGTGCAAAATAGGTCCTACAGGGAAAGACAAACACTATATGATAGCACTTATATGTGGAATATAAAAGAAAAAATAAACCCATAGATACAGAATATAGATTGGTGGTTGCCATAGGGGAAAGGGTTGGGGGTGGGGGGTAGTTGAAATGGGTGAAGGTACAAACTTCAACTTACAAAATAAATAAATCATGGGGATGTCATGTACAGCATGGTGACTACTATCAATGATATTGTAATATAAATTTAAGAAAGGAAATAACCAAATAGAAATACTAGAACTGAAAAGTGTAACATCTGAAATGGAAAAATCACTGGACAGGCTTAACAACAAATTGAAATAAAGGTTAGTAACTTGAAGAGAGATCCATAAAAATAACCAATTCTAAGAAAATAATAAAAGAATGAAAACACAAACAAATTTGTGGGACAATATCTAGAGTTCTCACATACATTCAGTTGGATTCCTAGAAATAAGGGAAAAATTGGAGCAGAGAAGAAACATAAAAAAAAATTGCTGAAATGTAACCAAATCTGGGGAAAAATAACAACAGACATATTCATAGAAGAAGAGAAGCTCACAGAACAGGCAGAAAACATACAAAGAAAACCACGTATCATAGACAAATGACACAAAACCAAAAAAAAAAAGTTATCTTAAAAGCAATGATAGAATACTTTTAATGAGATAAAAATGGAGGTCAAAGGGATGATGTCTTTAAAGTGTTAGGAAATAAAATATTGCCAATCCAAAACTGTATGTTCAGAAAAGATAACCTTCAAAAATGAATGCAAAATAAATAAATTTTCAGAATGATAAACACTGAGAGAATTTATTGCCAACAGACCTGCACTTTAGATATCCAAAATGAAATTCTTCAGCCTGAAGAGATGTGACACTATATAAAACTCAATGGTCCAGGGAAAAATGAAATGCACATGGAATTGTGTAGATGTGGATAAATACAAAGGTAATTTTTTTTCATCTCAATTTCTGTAAAAGACAACTGACATTTTAAGCCAAAATCATAAAAATGTATATGGAGGTTATATCTTACATACATGTAAAAAATGTGAAACAGTGACACAGAGGACTGAGAAACTGAAATGTAATGTTGGAAATTTCTTAATTTTGTACTAAATGATATTATATTAATTCTAAGTGGACTATGGCAACTTAAGGGCAACCAATTAAAAATAATAAAATGAAAAGATGAAACTAAAAAGCATCAAGACAAGTAAAATCAGGTATTTTTTTAAAAGGAATGAGGTTGTTTGTTATCTCCTAACTTATTATTAATCAAGTTGGAACATTATCAGATCATGGCTTTAAGACCTGAGTTTAGATCTCCATAGCTTTGGTTACTACTTCTTAGTTTTATACCTTAGCACAGTAATCCTACATTTGAGAAATGTCCTGTGCAATCTCTAATGAAAAATACAGTACAATTAAAAAATCTATTGTCACATACTATCAATAGCATACATACAAAAGAAAACAGAAAGTTCCAGAACTCCATTCCCGTATGTCTTCCTCTCTCCAAACTTCCCCTATTGTGGAGCACTGCCAAACATTCAAGTTTAAAGGTCATCAAATCAGTAATTTCAAAAAGACATGGATTTGAATCATTCTTCCTACCCTCAAAACATGTGATTTGTGACATATGATGTACTTTCATTTATTGATTCATTGCCTCCCTAAAACAGTATGTTTCACAACACATGAATTGCTCTTGACTTTTTTGGGGCCTTTCATGTGGCCACTGTGGACATTCGCATTCATAAACTCAGTTTCTTGATCATTCTCATTAATCTAAAACAAAGCATTAATAAATAGTATATTTTGCTGTACTTTTGGTACGGGTTTCTTTGTTCTTTCAATGTAACACTATTTCTGTATTTGGGTGAATCTTGGGAAATTATAACTGACATATACAATGAGTTTCTAAAAACTATTCTCACATGCATACTATCAATAGCTACATACAAAGTAAAAATGAAAATTCCAGAACTCCATTCCCATATACCTTCCTCTATCCAAACTTCTCCCATCGTGCAGTACTCTTTAGAACTTAATCCAATATACTTCTGTCTCGTTCTAATTTATAAGGTCAGGGACATTTAGATTCTCCCAGTTCCTGTCAATGGACTGACTTCCTCCTCATGGCGCACCAAAGACCTGAACCCCGTTAGTTGGAAAAAAGCATTTGTGCCTACTAAGGATAATTGCCAAATGGCATTTTTCTCTGAACGTCAGAACACAAGGAACTCTGCTCCCCTCTCCCTTTTTCCTGGCATCCCTCCAACATCAAACTGACCTCCTCCAATCCTGGGGAAAAGAAAGCAAAATGCCTGGGCAGGCGCCTGAGTATTTCCAGCCAGCATTGCGTTGCCAAGGCCCATTCTCCAAGCCGGGGGCCTGGGGCTGGGAGCACAGGCGAGTCGGCCGGGCTCTTGAGGAGCAGCTGTCTTTCTCTTTTCCAAACTCAGCAAAATCCTTCCTCACAGGCTCTGGAACCTGCCTCTGGAATTCGAGGTAACTGCCCACTGGCTCTTACCCGTGTCCTCACCTCCCCATTAGAGCTGCGACAACTTTTTCCTCATTTCCCCCTCCCCCTCGTTTGCATCCGGAGGCCCAGGCCCCGGGGTCCCGACGCCTCTGGGACCGGCGACCTGAGCGGCGGGGCGCCCGGCGCGGGGAGCGGACCTGGAGCGCGGGCGGCCGCGCGCCCAGGGGGAGGAGGGTCCGGGCAGGCCGGGCCACGCCCCTGCGCCCTGCGCCGCCCCGCCCCTGGCCGCTCTATTTTGTTTTCAATTTGAGACGCCCTCTCTTCCTTCTCTTTGCTCGCGGATGAAATCAGAACCCCGGCCTGGCCTCGCGGGGGTCGAGAGACAGCGGGCTGGGCGGTGAGTGGGGCCCCGCGGGCGGCCGGGCGGCCAGGCGGCCGGGCGGAGAGCGGGGTCCGGGCGGCACTGGCGGCCGAGCTACGCCGCGAGGCCGGCGTCCTGGGCTCGTAGGTGGTGGCCGAAGTTGCGGGCGCCTGGCGCTCGCGTCTGCCGAGGAGACGCGGGGGTCCCGCAGCGAGCTGCTCCCAGCGGGGCCTGGGCGTCGGGTCCCCCGGATCTCAGCGTCCGTGGCAGTGGCCCCGGGATGAGGGCTTCCTGTTGGGGAAACGGGTCCGCCCGAGGGACCTAACCCGGGCAGAGCGCCGCGCTTTCAGCCTCCTGCAGGCTGCTGGCGCGTTGCACCGGGCCGCCCTCGCCCCCGCGCGTCCCTGTCCCGGGCCTGGTCCCGCTCACCGGGCCCCTCCTGTGTGTCACAGGCCTTCCCTTGGCGCAGCTCCACGGACTCGGGCCAGGCCGACTCTCAGGTAAAGGGTTACAGCAACTTCTTTCTGTGCTTGGCAGGCAGAAGGGGGAGAGGGTGCAGGAGGGAACCCATCCGTGTAGCAATTCGGGCAGACTGGGAGATGTATTTATTTGGGGGTGTATTTGCATATAAAATGAAATGACTCGTATTTTTAGAGTCTGGTTTTCTTCTAATTTGTATTGTCACCATTTTTAACCTTTAAGTTTTTCATGTTATATTGCATACTTTAAAAAGAAACCATCTATACAGTTCCCAGTGAAGACAGTATGTACTAAGTTGTTTTCCCACCTACTTAAGGATTTAGTATTTTCAGTTGCATGCCTCTCTTACAGGAATATACGAATAATCTTACAACATCAAGTTCACTCAAGTGTTTGTAGGATTGATTTCATAGTAAGATATAATTAAATTAATAATTATATGCAATTCTAATAATAAAAGCTCTGTGTAACCATATATGGGTATCTATATGTTTGTTATTCCATAGTAATAGATCTTGATTTATCTTGTAAGTGCAAAGCCTTTTGTAACTGGCGGTAGGTCAGGAATCCCAGGGCAAAATACCTTTGAAACCGAAATCAGGCAAAGGGAGAAATAAGGTGGGAGAAACCAGTTTATTGCTTACAAGCAGTCATACACTTCTACTCTCCTGTGTCTCTTGTGACCTGGCTGGAGAAGAAGGGCCACCAGTCAGCTTCTGCGGTCCAGATGTGCCCTCCCACACCTTTGTAGTTACCTGTTGATATGGAGATGGACTACTTATCTCCAACCCTTGGCAACACCTATTGCTATGGAGATACACTAAGGCCAGGCAAGAGATTCTGGAAATATTGCAGTTTTACTCACAGCCCACCCTTCCAGAAATCTCACCTCACAATATACTCATTTGCCATCTTCCACAGTGGCCCCTGTGCAAGGAAACTGGAGCATTGTAACCAAACTAGTAACATACAATAGCAACAGCAATAAAATCCTGATAATCCTCCATCCAGATAATTCAGCTATGTTCTAAGTCCTATGCAGATTAAGCCCATAGCTCGCCATTTCCACAGGCAGTCAGTAGCTGAATGGGTAGGGAGTTCAGAGCGCAGCAGCTGCAGCCAGGGGGCACATCCAGGCCACAAGGACTATAGAAGAAAGTAACCTTAAGGGTGATAAGATACATGTTTTAATGATACCAGCATAAGCAAATCTTTCCATTGGGTAAGATGCATGCAAGAGAGTGGTCCTCTGATAGGACAGTGGCAGGAGTGGGACCTCATCCTGGTCTAGTATGCCAGATTTTGACCACACTCCCTGTGGGAATTACAGATGGGTCGATATATAGGGCTATGGGAGGTACATGCACTGGCCGTGAAGATCAAACAAAACTTCCCTGTAAGATGCTCTTACCTCCTGGATGTTTGGCTACTCTACTGTGATCTTTTGGGGGGAACTCTGCTGTTACTCCAGGAACACACAGGAGGCCAACTTCCAGGCCATTTCCCCAATGTGCCAGAAGGGCCAGCCATGGCTGGTTCATGTGTTGAAATGTCCAGGAACACGTCCTCTCACCAGTGTCTCCAGGATTTAACACAGTTGGGGCTGGCAGCAGGAGGTTGCTCTGCTGGCCATATCCTGGCTTCAATAACTCCTCTTTTTTTGCACATGTAATTGTATAGGAGAGGCAGCAATGTGTGTTAGCATATCCACAAGGCCCAAGGCTCCTTTTCAGGGCTTCTCATTCAAATGCCATAGCACTGTCCATAAGCAAACTCAACAGCCCTATCCATAGACTAATGGTGTCTGATTTCAGGCCAGATTTTAACAAACTGTTGTACCTCTCTATCGTGCCTGCCTCAGTAGGGTTATATGGTACATGAAACTTCCACTTTATTCCTCATCGCTACATCCATTCTTGTAACACATGTCCAGTAAAGTGGGTACCTTAATTGCTCTCAATCACCTACGGCTGGCCGTAGGCTGCAAAGAGAAACTCTAGGCCCCTTCTGGTGTTTTGCTGATCTGCATGACATGGAGGAAAGCAACCAACAGTCCAGTAACTGTGTCCACAAAAGTCATGGCATACCGATACGCTTCTGATACAGTTTATCTGCCACCTGACAAGGGGTATTGACCCCTTTACCATTGTCCCATATTGCTGCAGGACTCAGTGTTAAGTCCATCTTAGAGCACACAAGGCACTCCTTCTGGGCTCTGCTGACTTCTTCAAAGGTCAACTGCAAGCCCCACTGATGCACTACAGCCCACATTGTCTTTTGCCCCAAGTGCAACAAATGCTGATGTAACCATTGGGATACATCAGAGGCAGGATTTTCTTCTAGCCAACGCACCTGGGCCAATGTGTCTGCTTTGTCATTCCCTGGGGATGCCGAAGGCAAATGGCCAGTCATGTGATATACAGTAACTGTCTTAGTCTGACCAGAGGCCCATAGGTTTTGTCACAACTCTTGCCCCCAGAGGGGCCAGTGACCAACCATCCAGTTGGCACGGTACCATGTCAGTAGCCACAGGGTCAAGCCCTGATAGACGGCCCAGCTGTCAGTGCAGACAACTATGGGGTAAGGCTCCTGGGTGATCATGAGCCATACTGCCTGCAACTCAGCCCATTAGCTGCTCTTCCCTTCTCCATTCGCCATTCATAGTGTCTCAGTCTTAGGATAGAAAGCCACAGCCCTCCACTTCAGGGGCTGCTCATGACTGGAGCTGTCTGTATACTGTGACTTTATTCATTCTCTGTAATCCCCGGTCATAATCCAGTTACAGGGGCTTTTCCCTCCTGATAAGGATGCACCTACCAATGGCTCAAAAGCAAGTTCTTCTTGCTTTTCATTGGTATATGTCACTGGCCCCAATAAACGGTGGAGTTCTCCACTTAACGGGCTAGTAGAAAGGGTACTATGCTACTGTAAATAGGCACCCCATTTGGCCAGTGTAGGCATCTGTGCCACGTCACTCCATGGACTTTGGGTCCACTCTTGCACCCACCCCAGGATGGAATAGGTGGTTATTAACTTGGTCGGAGCTGTTCCATCAGTGAGCTCCATAGCCAGCAAGGCATGGTACACAGCAGCCAGTTGCTTCTCTGTCAAGATGTACTAGATCTCTGCTCTTTTTCATAGTTGTGACCAGAATCCAATAGGTTGGCATGTCCATTAAAGCCACTGCCAAAGGCCCCATCCATAACCATCTTCCATTACATGAACATCTAGCTCATGGGAACTTGTTCTGTCCGTTACACTCAAGGCCTATACAGCCCTGACTGCTTGCTTAGCAGCAGTAAAAGCAGCTGCACTTATTTCATCACAGTCACCTTATGCCCTTTCATATCAAACAGTATAAGGGCTTCAGAATTTGTGCCAAGTGTGGGATAAACACTCTCCAGTAGCCCAAAAGACCCAAAAACTCTTGTAATACTGCTACCGTGGTAGGGGTAGGGAAAGCCTGGACCTTGTCTATGACTGCTTCTGGGATAACTTTAGTTTTACCTGAACAGACAACCCATGTATTTTAGAGACAAACCATGTCCCTGAACCTTGGTGCTGTTCACAGCCCATCCTTTCTCCTGTAGATGTTGCAGCAGTCTGGGAGCTGCCCCTTCTAGATCTGCAAGAGAATCTGACATGAGTGTAATATCATCAATGTATTGATACAGCCACACCATTTGTGGTTTCTTCCATGTGGCCAAGTTCTGGGCTAAAGTCCATGACAAATGGTGGAACTGTGGAGGTATCCCTGTGGAGGGACAGTGAATGTCCACTGCTGGCCTTTCCATGTAAAGGCAAACTGTTCCTGACTTTCCTGTGCTGTATCAATAGAGAAGAGAGCATTAGGAAGGTCCACAACATAATGATATGTCCCTAGTTCATGACTGAGGGTGTCCATAGGGATGATATAGAGGGGACAGCAGCATGCAAAGGGGATGTGACTTTATTCAATTCCCTGTAATCCCCGGTCATACTCCAGGAGCCATTTGGCTTTTTCTCTGGCCACACCGGGGAATTAAAAGAAATATGAGTGAGCTTTATGATGTCCACCTTCTTCAACTCCTGTGGAGTTTCTCCAATTCCCTTGTGACCCCCAGGCAATTTATACTGCTTTGTATTTATCACTTGCTGAGGTACAGGATGAGCTATAGGTGGGTGCTTAGCATGTCCCCTCAGAACTGAACACATACCCTCAGTCTGAACTCACCTGTAGTGGTCTATAACCACAGACCCTTCATGGTATCTAGCCCCAAAATATATTCAGGGATGGGAGAAATGTACACAGTATACTCCTTTGGGGGTAAACACCCTATCCCAGAAGGGATTTAGGCATTCTTCACTCTAAATGCCTTACCCCCACAGCCCTCTATCACAGCAGGGGTCCCAGGAAAACACTTACGGTTGCCATAAATCAGGAAAAAATCAGCTCCTGTGTTCACCAGTGCCAGGACACACTGCACATTCATGGGGGACCAATGAATTGCTAATTCTACATGTGGCCTCTGGTCCCCACCACATCCCCAAGGTGGGGACCTTGATCCCCCTTCAGTTGAACCACGATGCCCATTCATCGTCTTTTGGGGGTGAGGGCTCAGGAAAATCCTGAGTACTGTCCGCCAGGAAGTCTTACAGGGACACACGCCAAACATGGGGCTTTGCCTCTGGCTTCCATGTCCTGGACCTCAGTGGCTGGAACTGCTGCTATGGCTTTAATTGGTGCCACAGTTCTAACAAGATCTTATTGGGCTGCCCAGCAAGTTTTTCTTTCACTACCTCCACCTTTATCAAATCAACCCACATCTGGGTCCTCAAAACATTTATGGGACTGTGGGAGTCCAGCTCCAGCCTAGGGGTGGGATGCCCGAAGGTGCAGGATGGAGTCGGCGTATGGAGAGACAGGACACGGAGTCAGAAGGAGGTGGTCTCTTGACAAAGTGTCGATGACAGCTTTATACCATTTTGCACAAGGATATGATTATTTTTTATTGTTCTGATGATTCATTAGTATAGGCAGTTGGTTAATAAGTATAGGCAAACTTTTTCTTTTCCTTTCTAATATATTCATGGTTGGTCAAGCGTTAGGTGATTGTTTTTCTGTTCTTTGACTGAAACTTTTCTTATTAACATGGACTCTATTGTGTTTTACGTTTCTGTGCAACGCAGTTTCTAAGTAGTGCATATGACTGTAGGAGCGTGCAGTATGTAGCAGCGACTATGGAGTCTATCAGCTCAGGGTGAAATACAGGTCACCTAGTGCCACAGGTAGAATTCTTTCCCACAAAAATATTCTTAGAGGCTTTAATAAATTTATAATCAATCTAAAATCATAAACTCATATCTTCACTTTATACTCCTTTATAGGGCACAGTAGGCAGCAAACTAAATTTCTCCTTCTTATCTACATTTCTCTTTCTTCTGTGTAGATACTAAAATCTCCTTAACATATGCTACACAGGTCTCCATGACTCTACTACTTCAGGGACTAAACAAGTTCTTACATGGTGAACAATGCAAGGGCATTCATATCATAGAAACTGTTTCTGTTTTAACTACAAACTTTAAACTATAAACAAGTCAAATATGATGTATAATTATTCATTTGATTTTTATACTTTATATGCGAATCTAATAAAGTGTTAATGTAGTAGGTATAGATATGCAAGATATAGATAGAAAGCATGATTTGGAACTGTAAGAAGGCAGGTGTAGATGATCAGGTTTATGCCTACAGACCAGGTCTTATTCCAAGCTGAACAAGGGCAACAAAACATCCACAGGTGTAGAAGATTTATCTCAAGACTGGGGGGGTGAGGTTCTAAGCCTCACCTCTGTTGGCCCCCTTTTTCTCACCTGATGGCCCCCCTGTGACGGTGCCTGTCTTAGGTTGTTCCTCCCTTGAGGAATCTTACCTGTCTCTGGCTAACCAGCCATCTTATGGGGCCATACAGGGAGATGTAAAGCTGGTAAGTGAGAGAGAAGTAATATTCTTTGAAAAGGTTAGTTTTTTACTTCTTTGCAGATTTATGCTCCATGGCTTCTATGCCCAGCACTTGTTTTGAGGTATCTTTACTTCCTGGAAAATTATGGTACTTGGTAATTTCACATATGAGGCACAAATTCTAGTAAAGGGCTGTGATTAGGAAAGAAGAAAAAGTATAGAAGTAGTAGAGGGAAGAAAACATGAAATGATTAATTAAGTGTCAACAGAGTTATTCTATTCAATATTTTCTCATGACTCTATTTCTATAAAACTTTCCATCACTAGTTTCACTAGCATTGTAAACAAGGGGGGCATTCTCAGTGGAAATGGGGTGGTCAATGTTTGACTAACAACAGGTTTCGGTACTTTTATGCTAAGATTGCCATTTGGCCCCTGCGTGTTCTATTCTTCAGGAGCACTGTCCTGAAAAGCTTCTGGGAAAAGTTCTCATCTTTTCTGTGCTGCTTAGCAAAGGTTAGCTTAGTCATTGGCAACAATGCAAGCAAAAACAAAGCCAATAGTATAATGGAAAATAACAAAATCAAGGTGGGTAATAGAGGGAGCCAGCTGCAAAGGCCCCTGCCTTATGGGGGTCTTCTTCCAGCCTGAGCTTCGCTACACAGCTTGAGTAGCATGGCTCCCGGCATGGGACCCTTTGGACCTCTCCTTTCAGTTGTAGCCTGTACTTCCTTCTGTGCTCTTACTGTTTCAACCTTCCCTAGATCTGCTAAAGTGCAAGTAGCCTCGCATATGGGTTGCCCTATGTCGGGGGCAAGAAGAGAGCCAAAGACTAAGCTAACCTTTGCTAGGCTAAGAGCCTAGGGACCCAAAGAGAGATGGGGTTGCTGTATGAAGCACCAGATTTCTCATTCCTGTGGTGAACAACTCATCAATGGGGCCCTCGGGAGTCCATATTAATGATGGTATTTTTCATGCCCAGCTCCCATAATACCTGCTGGAACTCTATTTATGTTTTCCAGCTAGTGGGTATATATGGTGAATCACATGTATTAGACCAAACTGATCTGATGGCTGCTGTCAGCCAATCCAGAAGCGCCTAATTTCTTGAGGTGTGATGGGCAATTTGCAGCTGCTACTGGAGGGAAGGGTCAGTTGTCTACCCATTTCAGAACCCGACATAAGGTTTTCCACTCCCATGCATATCCCAGAGACACAGAAGCCATGTAGGCAGAGGTTCCAACAGCTTCTGCCAAAACCAGATGCTCATCCTGGGTATAGGGGCGGAGCATGGAGTGCTCCACAACCTGGGATGGGAGTGGCTCCTCCCCCTGAGGAGCCCGCTTTTGCTGCATTTTTATTTTCTTAATTACAACTGGGAGGGCTTTTAATATGGGAGAAGCATGTGCAGTTGGCCTTGACAACAGATCAGCCTTTTGCTTCACCCCCTCATCCTCTCTCAACATCTCCTCTACCATCTCCAGTGCAAAAGCACCACTCTTTCCTCCCCCTCCCCCATGGCCTCCTGCAATGTAGATTCTCCTGCTGCCTCCTCCCTCGCTACTAACTTATCTTCGGAGCAGGACCCATCTTTTCAATAACTGTCTCTCTTTCTTCAGGGCATCCCATAGATCATCACCCAGCTCCTCCAAGTGATGCTGAGGTATGTCTCTCTCCCACCAAAGTCCCTCTCTCTCCTCAGTAACCTTCTCTCTCTCCTCGATAACACTTTCCACTATTTCAAAAAAAAGACACCCCACCATCCCAGCTGCTACATGGCCACTCAGGGCCTCTAAGCAGTCTTCACAGAGGGCTAATTCCACAGCTTCTGGCGTCTCCTCCCTTCCCCAATTCTGGGGTAGCCCCCACCCCTCTAGGAGGTGCTTTACCCTAGACCAATTCCCCACTAGAGGCTTCCCAATTGGAAGCTCCACAGGTAGGGGGCTCCTGAGTGAAGTTGCAACCTCTACCACTGACACCACTGGGGCCTCCTGCCATCCACATGGAGGCTTCCGGGCATCTCCCCACCATCTCTACAGACAGCCTGCCCAAGGGTTGCACCTATGTAGAAGATTTCAGGTTCAGGGGTCCTGCTGACTGCCGCCAGATGTAACTTAAGGGGGAAAATCCTGGAGCAAAATATCTTTGAAACTGAAATCAGCCAAAGGGAGAGATAAAGTGAGAGAATCCTGTTTATTGCTTATAAGCCATCATACATTTCTGCTCTCCCATGTCTCTTGTGACCCAGCTGAAGAAGAAGGGCCCCACCCAACCTCTCTAGTCTAAATATGCCCTCTCTCACCCTTGTAGTTGCCTCTTGATATGGAGATGGACTACTCTCTACCCCTAGGAAACACATATTGCTATGGAGATGCACTAGGGCCAGGCAAGAGATTCTGGAAATACTGCAATTTTACCCACACCTGTATACTGTATACTGACTTTGAGTAGGACTTAGAATCTTTTAAAGTTCCAAAGTATGGATTAGGAATGCCTGAATCCTTCATAAGTCATTAAACTTTACTTCGTATTGAGCCCATACAACTATCCAGGTCCTAGGTAACCAAGAAACCCATGAAACTAATCAATACCATATACCACAGAACTCAAACTTTTAAGTCAGAAGAATTAAGTTTTGAACGATGTGCTTAAAACATTCATCTGGTGAACTCAGAGGTCCTTTTACTTACAGATTTACTACAAAAGAGTACTTTGTCAGTTCTGGGTTTTTTTCATAGTTTAATTTTTACTCAATTTTTTAAACTCATCATACCAAATATGCATTTTCTATTTTTAATTTAGCTTTAAATGTAAATAGAAGCATTTGCTGCTGCTATAGATGAATTATTGGCTTTTTTCTTTTTTGTTGTGATAAAATATACATGACAAAATTTACCATTTTAAATTTTTAAGTGTATGGTTCAGTTGGTGTTCTATTTCTTTTTACAATTTTTTTTTCCATTTTCAGATTATTAAAATCTATTACATACTTATTGTAGAAAAGTTGAAAGGAAATATTGCTTTCATTTTAGTATTTCCTCTAGGTTTTCCATTCTTTTATAAAACAAAATTACCCATCTTATACTTATTCATATTATATTGTAAACATTTTATTATTTTTATAAAAGTATTTGTAACCTACATTTTAAAGGTGTCAATAAGATTTTATCAAAAGCTTTCACTATAATGAGTTTAATTAACCATTATGATATGTTTGAATAATTTTTCTTGGGTTTCAACATGATGATAAATGCAATGTTTACAGTCTCACAGAACAAATTCAACTGTGGCTACCTAAAAATATATTGAGCTAATTTCATTTTCTAGTACATTTTGGACAGTATTTCAGTGCTTTTCAGTGTAGGAATATGAACATTTTGGAAATAGATTCATCAAATAAAAAAAAAGAAATTGGGGAGATAAGTCATGAAAATGGAAACACAACATTCCAAAATCTATGGGAGCAGATCTAAGAAGGAAGTATATAGCAAGCAAGCCACCTCAAGAAACAAGAACAAGCTAAAATTAAAAACCTAACCTTATACCTAAAGGAATTAGAGAAAGAAGAAAAAAGAATGCCCAAAGTTATTAAAAGGAAGGGAATAATAAAGATCAGAGTGGAAGAAAATGAAATACAAAGTAAATATATATAAGATCAATGAAACTAAGAGATGGTTCTTTGAAAAGATAAAAAATTAGTAAACCTTTAGTCAGACTCATCAAGAAAAAAAGAGAGAAGACCCAAACAAATAAAATCACAAATGGAAAAGAAGTTAAAATCCATACCACAGAAACATGGGATCATAAGAGACTATTATGAGCATCTATGCACCAAAAAATGGACAACCTAGAAGAAATGGTTGAATTTCTAGAAACATACAGTCCTCTAAGACTAAATCAGGAAGAAATAGAAAATCTAAACAGACCAATTATTAGTAATGAAATTGAATCAGTAATAAACCCAGCAAATAAAAGTCCAGGATCAGACACTGCACAGATTAACTCTACCAAACATTTAAACAAGATAAAATATATATCCTCAAACTATTACAAAAGATATGAAAGGAACCCTATGAGGAGTTTCTAAGGCCAGAGTTAACTAATCACAAAACCAAAGACACTACAAAAAGAAGAAAAATTACAGGCCAATATCCCTGAAGAAAATACATGCAAATATCCTCAACAAAATAGTAGCAAACTGAATTCAACAATACATTAAAGTAATTATACACCATGATCAGTGTGATTACTCTAAGGATGCAAGGATGGTTCAGTATTTGGAAATATATCATTGTGATACACCACATTAACAAAAGGAATGACAAAAATCATATGATCATCTCAATAGATGCAGAAAAATATTTGATAAAATTCAACCTCCATTTATGTTAAAAACTCTCAACAAAGTGGGTATAGAGGGAATGTACTTCAGCATAATAAAGGCCATGTATGACAAACCCACAGTTATCTGAAGAGATACTTTTCCTTTCAGATCAGGAACAAGATAAGGATGCCCACTCTCACCACATTTATTCAACATTTTATTGGATGTACTAGCCACAGAAATTAGTCAAGAAAAATAACAGACATGCAGATCAGCAAGGAAGAAGTAAAACTCACTGTTTGTGATGACAGGATACTATGCATAAAAAACCTAAAGCCTCCACCAAAAACTATTAGAACTAACAAATTAATTCAGTAAAATTGCAGGATACAAAATCAAAATAAAGAAATTAGTTTTGTTTCTATACACTAATAACTTTGGAATCAAAGAACAAGTCTCTTTTACAAATGTGTCAAAAACAGTAAAATGCCTAGGAATAAATTCAACCAAGGAGGTGAAAGAAATGTATTCTAAAAACTATAAGGGAATTGAAGATAATATAAATAAATGGAAAGGTATGCTATGTTCATGGATTAGAAGAATTATTACTGTTAAATATCACAATACCCAATACTATCCACAGATTCAATGTGATACCGGTTCTCATTGAACTAGACCATACAATTCTGAAATTGGTATGGAACCAGAAAAGACCCCAAATATCCAAAGCGATCTTGAGAAACAGAAAGTTGGAGGTGTCATGCTTCCACATTTCAAACTATAGTACAGAGGTATAATAGCCAAAACAGCATGGTATTGGCACAAAAACAGACACACATATCAGTGGAACGGAATAGTGAGCTCAGAAATAAACCTGTCCTTATATCATCAATTAATCTATGATAAAAAGAAGGCAAGAATATACAATGGGGAAATGAAAATTGGTGCAGCCACTGTGGAAAATAGTATGGAAGTTCCTCAAAAAATTAAAAATAGAGCTAATCATGTGATCCAGCAACTTCACTTCCAGGTATTTAACTAGAGCAAATAAAAAAACATAGGTTCTCCTATGTGCATTGCATTCTTATTCATAATAGCCAAGATGTGGAAGCAACCAAGTATCCATCAATAGGTGAATGGATAAAGAAAATGTATAAATACACAATAGAATATTACTCAGGCATAAAAAAGAATGAAATTTTGCCATTTGCAATAACATGAAAGGTATTATGGTAAGTGTAATAAGTCAAAGACAAAACACTGTATGATCTCATAAGTGTGACATAAAAAAACAATACAAATGGACAAAACAAAACAGAAACAGATTTAAAGATACAATGAACAAACCTGATAGGTGACAGAGGTTGAGGTAGGAGAGCATGGAAAAAATAGGGTGAAGGGGATTTTTAGTTACAATCTTCCAGGTATAAAATAAATAAGACTTGGGAATATAATGTACAACATTATAGTCAATAGAGATAATATTGTAACAACTTTCTATGGTGACAGATGGCAACTAGATTTAATGTGGTGTCCATTTTGTAATACATATAAATGTCAAATCACTATGTTATACATCTGAAACTAATACAATATTGTATGTCAATTATTCTTCAATTAAAATTTAACCATACATCATAGTGTAAAAATATCTCAAAGACCATGCCCACCCAATTATGAATTACTTTGGCAACATGTTTTTAATCTCACTCTACTAATATATATTCCCCAGAAAGGTGAGCACATTTATTTCTGTTTTACTGCTGTTTTCAACATCTATAATAGTGCCTAACACAAAGTAGGTGCTCAGTAAATATTTGTGGAATTAATGAAGAAATCAATGAAAGGTAATGAGACAAAAAAACATAAAACTTGTTATATATACATATCACTAATTAATAACAATATATGTATGTGTAAACATATAATCTTAAAACATTTTTTAGTATTAGAATTCTTAAAAAATGTCAGCAGGTGGGTCTTTTGGGGACAAATTTATTATGCTTTATTTCAAATGTGAATTATGTGATTGTTTTCCTTGAGTTTATTTCATTTTTAATTTTTCTTTATTGTCTAACGTTTGAACAATATAAATATATCCTTTCTTAAGATATTCCTATCTTCCTATATTTGGCCTAGAAAGGATTAAAAGAGACTTACATTGGTCAGATCTAAAGAAAGATACTAAAAATACATGAGGAAAATTAGGTAAAGGAGCCATACAAGTAGGAAAATAAGTCTGACAAAAGAGTTGATATTAATAAAAAGCTTTCCTTGATAGAGGAGGTCCAAAAAGCAGGCTAAGTTTTCTAACAACTGATAGAAGAAGAAAGACACCACATTTATGGGACTCGTGTTTTCTGTGAGATAAAAGAATCCATTTGTTTTAGAAATACTGAACTATTCCTTATACTGAGGTCAAGGAGAAATATCTCACATCTCAATGAAAGGCCAGGGTTAATACGAAACGTGACCTTTACAACTTCCTTTCAGTAATTAAAGTGACCAAGGTTCTTTTAGGAGCAGTAAGTCAAAATATGGGCCACTGGTGAAGTGAACTAAATCATCTCTTAAGTGAGTTGTGTGGGGTACACTGCTTTCTTTTTTATTAAGGTATTATTGATATACACTCATATGAAGGTTTCACATGAAAAACAGTGTGATTACTACATTTACCCATATTATCATGTCACCCCCATACCCCATTGCAGTCACTGCCCATCAGTGTAGTAAGATGCCACAGAATCCCTATTTGTCTTCTCTGTGCTACACTGTCTTCCCTATGATCCCCCACACACCATGTGTGCCAATCATAATACCCATCAATCCCCTTCTCCCTGCCTTCCCACCTGCCCTCCCACACCCCTCCCCTTTGGTAACCACTACTCCCTTCTTGGAGTCTGTGAGTCTGCTGCTGTTTTGTTCCTTCAGTTTTGCTTCATTGTTATTCTCCACAAATGAGGGAAATCATTTGGCACTTGTCTTTTTCCACCTGGCTTATTTCACTGAGCATAATATCCTCTAGTTCCATCCACATTGTTGCAAATGGTAGGATTTGTTTTCTTTCTATGGCTGAATAGTATTCCATTGTGTATATGTACCACATCTTCTTTATCCATTCACCTACTGATGGACACCTAGATTGCTCCAATATCTTGGCTATTGTAAATAGTGCTGCAATAAGCATAGGGGTGCATATGTCTTTTTGAATCTGAGAAATTATATTCTTTGGATAAATTCCTACAAGTGGAATTCCCAGGTCAAATGGTATTTCTATTTTTAATTTTTTGAGGAACCTCCATATTGCTTTCCACAATTCTTGAACTAGCTTACTTTTCCACCAGCAGGGTAGGAGGTTTCCCCTTTCTCCACATCCTTGCCAGTATTTGTTGTTGTTAGTCTTTTCAATTCTGGCCATCCTAACTAGTGTGAGGTAATATCTCATTGTGGTTTTAATTTGCATTTCCCTGAAAATTAGTTATGTGGACCATCATTTCATGTGTCTTCTGGCCATCTGTATTTCTTCTTTGGAGAAATCTGTTCATATCCTCCACCCATTTTTTAATCAGGTTATTTGCTTTTTGGTTGTTGATGTGCATGAGTTCTTTATATATTTTGGATGTTAACCCCTTGTTGGCTATGTTGTTTACAAATATATTCTCCCATACTGTAGGATGCCTTTTTGTTGTTCTGCTGATGGTGTTCTTTGCTGTACAGCTTTTTAGTTTGATGTAGTCCCGTGTGTTCATTTTTGCTTTTGTTTCCATTGTTTGAGGAGATGCATTCAGAAAAAAGTTGCTCATGTTTATGTTCAAGAGATTTTTGCCTATGTTGTCTTCTAAGAGTTTTATGGTTCCATAACTTACATTCATGTCTTTGATCCATACCGAGTTTATTTTGTGTATGGAGTTAGACAATAATCCAGTTTCATTCTCTTGCATGTAGCTGTCCAGTTTTGCCAACACCAGTTGTTGAAGTAGCTGTCATTTCCCCATTGTATGCCCATGGCTCCTTTATCATATTGACCATATATGGTTGGGTTTATATCTGGGCTCTCTAGTCTGTCCAATTGGTCTATTGTTCTGGTCTTGTGCCAGTACCAAATTATCTTGATTACTGTGGCTTTGTAGTAGAGCTTGAAATTGGGGAGCATAATTCCCCCAGCTTTATTCTTCCTTCTCAGGATTGCTTTGGCTATTTCGGGTCTTTTGTGCTTCCATATGAATTTTACAACTATTTGGTCCAGTTTGTTGAAGAATGCTATTGGTATTTTGATAGGGATTATGTTGAATCTGTAGATTTCTTTAGGCAGGATGGCCATTTTGACAATATTAATTCTTGCTATCCATGAGCACAGGATGTGTTTCCATTTATTGGTATCTTCTTTAATTTCTCTCAAGAGTGTCTTGTAGTTTTCAGAGTTTAGGTCTTTCAGTTCCTTGGTTAGGTTTATTCCTAGGTATTTTATTCTTTCTGATGCAATTGTGAATGGAATTGTTTTCTTGATTTATCTTTCTGCTAGTTCATCATTAGTGTATAGGAATGCAACATATTTTTGTGTATTAATTTTGTATCCCACAACTTTGCTGAATTCAGATACTAGATCTAATAGTTTTGGAGTGGATTATTTAGGGTTTTTAATGTATATCATGTCATCTGCAAACAGGGACAGTTTATCTTGTTATTTACTAATCTGGATTCCTTTTATTTCTTTGTGTTGTCTAATTGCCATGGTGAGTACCTCCAGAACTGTGTTGAATAAAAGTGGTGAGAGTGGGCATCCTTGTCTTGTTCCCAATCTTAAAGGAAAGGCTTTCAGTTTCTCACTGTTAACTATGATGTTGGCTGTAGGTTTGTCATATATGGCCTTTATTATGTTGAGGTACTTGCCCTCTATACCCATTTTGTTGAGAGTTTTAATCATGAATGGATGTTGAATTTTGTTGATTGCTTTTTCAGCATCTATGGAGATGATCATGTGGTTTTTGTCCTTTTTGTTTGATGTGTTGGATGATGTTGATGGATTTTCTAATATTGTACCATCCTTGCATCCCTGGAATAAATTCTATTTGATCATGATGGATGATCTTTTTGCTGTATTTTTGAATTCGGGTTGCTAATGTTTTGTTAAGTATTTTTGCATCTATGTTCATCAGGGATATTGCTCTGTAATTTCTTTTTTTTGTGTGGTGTCTTTGCCTGATTTTCATATTAGGGTGATGCTGGCCTCATAGAATGAGTTTTGAAGTATTCCCTCCTCTTCTACTTTTTGGAAAACTTTAAGGAGAATGGGTACTAGGTCTTCACTAAATGTTTGATAAAATTCAGCAGTAAAGCCATCTGGTCCAGTGTTCTTAGGTAGTTTTTGATTACCAATTCAATTTCATTGCTACTAGTTGGTCTGTTCAGATTTTGTGTTTCTTTCTGGATCAGCCTTGGAAAGTTGTACTTTTCTAGAAAGCTGTCCATTTCTTCTAGGTTATTCAGTTTCTTAGCATATTATTTTTCATAGTATTTTCTAATAATTCCTTGTATTTCTGTGGTGTCCATTCTGATTTTTCCTTTCTCATTTTTTATTCTGTTTATGTATGCAGACTATATTTTTTTTCTTGATAAATCTGGCTAGAGGTTTATCTATTTTGTTCATTTTCTTGAAGAACCAGCTCCTGCTTTCATTGATTCTTAGTATTGTTTTATTCTTCTCAATTTTATTTTTTTCTGCTCTAATCTTTATTATGTTCCTCCTTCTAAAGACTTTGAGCCTCATTTGTTCTTCTTTTTCTAGTTATTCTTTATCCATTCACCTACTGATGGACACCTAGATTGCTCCAATATCTTGGCTATTGTAAATAGTGCTGCAATAAGCATAGGGGTGCATATGTCTTTTTGAATCTGAGAAATTATATTCTTTGGATAAATTCCTACGAGTTTTATTTGTGAGTTTAGACTGCTTAAATGGGATTGTTGTTCTTTCCTGAGGTAGGCCTGTATTGCAATATACTTCCCTCTTAGCATGGCCTTCACTGCCTCCCACAGATTTTGCAGTGTTGAATTACTGTTGTCATTTGTCTTCACATATTGCTTGATCTTTGCTTTTCTTTGGTCATTGATCCATTGGTTATTTAGGAGTATGCTGTTAAGCCTCCATGTGTTTGTGGGCTTTTTTGTTTTTTTGTGTAATTTATTTCTAGTTTCATACCTTGGTGGTCTGAGAAGGTGGTTGGTACAATTTCAATCTTTTTGAATTTATTGAGGCTCTTTTTGTGGCCTAGTATATGATCTATTCTTGAAAATGTTCCATGTGCACTTAAGAAGAATGTGTATCCTGCTGCTTTTGGGTGGAGAGTTCTGTAGGTGTCTGTTAGGTCCATCTGTTCTAATGTGTTGTTCAATGCTTCTGTCTCCTTACTTATTTTCTGTCTGGTTGATCTGTCCTTTGGAGTGAGTGGTGTGTTGAAGTCTCCTGGAATGAATACATTGCATTCTGTCTCCTCCTTTAATTCTGTTAGTATTTGTTTCACATATGTCAGTGGTCCTGTATTGGGTGCATATATATTTATAATGGTTATATCCTCTTGTTGGACTGACCCCTTTATCATTATGTAATGTCCTTCTTTATCTCTTGTAACTTTCTTTGTTTTGAAGTCTATTTTATGTGACAAGTGCCTTTTTCTGCAACACCTGCCTTTTTCTCCCTATTAGTTGCATGAAATACCTTTTTCCATCCCTTCACTTTTAGTCTATGTATGTCTTTGGCTTTGAAGTGAGTGTATTGTAGGCAGCATATAGTTGGGTCTTGTTTTTTTATTCATTCAGTGACTCTATGTCTTTTGATTGGTACCTTTAAGACCATTTACATTAAGGGTGATTATTGATAGGTATGTACTTATTGCCATTGCAGGTTTTAGATTTGTGGTTACCCAAGGTTCAAGGGTAACTTCCTTACTTTCTTAGAGTAACTTAACTCACTTAGTATGATAGTAAAAACACATTCTAAAGTTTCTTTTTTTTCCCCTCCTTTTCTTCCTCCACCATTCTTTATATATTAAGGATCATATTCTGTACTCTTTGTCTCTCCCTTTTTATTACTTCTGATGACAGCTATTTAACCTTAGGAACACTTACATCTATAGCAGTCCCTCCAAAATACACTGTAGAGATTGTTTGTGGGAGGTAAATTCTCTCAGCTTTTGCTTATCTGGAAATTGTTTAATCCCTCCTTCAAATTTAAATAATAATATTTCCCAATAGAGTATTCTTGATTCAAGCCCCTTCTGCTTCATTGCATTAAATATATCATGCCACTTCCTTCTGGCCTGTAAGGTTTCTGTTGAGCAGTCTGATGATAGCCTGATGGGTTTTCCTTTGTATGTGATCGTTTTTCTCTCTCTGGCTGGCTTTAATAGTCTGTCCTTATCCTTGATCTTTGCCATTTTAATTATTATATGTATTGGTGTTGTCTTCCTTTGGTCCCTTGTATTGAGAGATCTGTGCACCTCCCTGGCCTGAGACGCTATTTCATTCCCCAGACTGGGGAAGTTTTCAATAATAACCTCCTCAAAAACACTTTTTATCCCTTTGTCTCTCTCTTCTTCTTCTGGTACCCTAGTAATATGAATATTGTTCCCTTTGGTCACACAGTTCTCTCAGTGTTCTTTCATTCCTAGAGATTCTTTTTTCTCCCTGTGCCTAAGCTTCTTTGTATTCCTCTTCTCTAATTTCTATTTCATTTATTTTCTCCTCCACCATATCTAATCTGCTTTTAAAACCTTCGATGGTATGTTTCATTTCTGATACTGTGTTCCATAATGATTGGATCTCTAACTGGAATTCATTCCTGAGTTCTTGAATGTTTTTCTGTACCTCCATGAGTATGTTTATGATTTTTATTTTGAAATCTCTTTTAGGAAGATTCATGAGGTTGGTTTCATTTGCCTGTTTGTCTGGTGTATTTATGATTTTGCTTTGAACCAGCTTCCTTTGATGTCTCATATTTGTATGTGGCGCCCTCTAGTGCCCAGAAGCTCTACTCTCTGGAGCTGCTCAGTCACTGGAGCATTGTCAGGGGTCACAGGGGAGCAGTGTTGGTGCCTGAGGGGAGGAAAGATTTGTTTACTGCTTCCCGGCTGCTATGCCTTCTCTGCTACAAGAACCAGTGGGCTGAGTATGCAGGTGTAAGCCTCTATGCTTTGTGTTTGTAGCTGCTGTAGACAGGGCTTCCCTCTTGCTGGCCTGAAGCCAGGGAAGGGTTTGCAGTTTGTGCGCTTGGTACAGGCTGACTGGGAGGCAGGTGCCGCAGGCTGCATATCACTGTGGGGGGCATTGGAGCTCTGTAGCCAGCCATGGGAATGGAGTGCCTGAAGATCATGAAAGTTCCCAATCTGCTGGGCAGAGTGCACCCAGACAATTTTGTCTACCTGTCTTTTCTCCTGAGCAATAGTCTCTGTGCAATCCTTGTCCTTTTAGCAGCCCTCTCACTTTTAGGAGGTCTCTCAGTCTGTTTTCCCAGATCAGCTGGATATGGATGCCTGTTTTCCACAAGCAGCTGGAATCTCAGTCTCTCCAGGTATTCTGCCATTCTTAGCTTTCCAGCCCATCTAATCTCCATAGCACCATTCAATGTAGGTTCGTGCTCCCAGCACAGATCTCTAGGGCTGGGTGATCAGCAGTCCTAAGCCTCCACTCCCTCTCTGCTCCATTTCTCTTCCTTCCACTGTGAGCTGGGGTGGGGGAAGGTCTTGGGTCCTGCCACATCACGGCTTTATTACGTTACCCTGTTCCATGAGGTCTGTTCTTTTCTCTAGGTGTGTGCAGTCTGGCGCAGCCATTTTTCTTGTTGCTCTTTCAGGATTAGTTGTATTAATTGTATTTTCATATTATGTGTGACTTTATGAGGAGGTCTCTGTCTCACCTCTCATGCCACCATCTTTAAACCTCTCCTTTAATATGTTTGTTTTTGGCACACTGCTTTTTAAACCATTAAGTGTTTATGTTGTTTTATTTTGAATTTGATGCAGTCATTTTCCAAAAAGGATGGAGTGGGACAGGAATCAGATTCATTCTATAAGCTTCTGACATAATAAAGTAGGAAGAAAGGAGCATGATAAACGTGAAGTCTATCCTCTCTTCATTAAATTGTTCTGACCCTTAAAACAACTACTCTACATATTCACTTGACACCAACATGAAGCCTTCAACTCTTCTTGGTTCCTTTTTCTATTTTCAGTTTGTAATGACCTTGATCATCTTGCTATATTTCATTAGGTGACTAATTTGTGATGCAATATATAATTTCATTAAAATATTTTTATAACTACTTTTCTGAATACAGGTGTTATATAGTCCCTCAAAAACTCCTGTAGGATCTGTTACAAATCACGTCATGCATCTGTCTTGTATATGATATAAGATCAGTCTTCTATAAGATGGTTTCAGTCTTTCCTGTTTTGTGAAAGAATACTTTAAATCATCTTACTCTAAGCTTAGAATAAATGTTTAAATACTTACAAAGCTTACAAAGGTTGTCAAATATTTTGATTTTCCAATCAATTGTGTATGTTACTACTGAAAATTTTAAAAGGTATTTCTCTTTACACCCTAAGAAATGCTATATGAATACTTTGTGAGGCCCATTTTAACTGCTTTTTATTTAAAGTGACTTTCTTGTTTTCATTTTTAGTGATGATATGTTTGAAAGTTATAATAGATATTAGATTAAAAACAACCTCGGCCAGATGGTTTACATCATAACTGAAGACACAGAAGACTGTACAAGGAATGCTGATCAGATGCTAAGGCCCTTCATCCTCCAGGTCACTGTGTGGGTCGAGAAATGACCCTGCAGAGACCTTTCTGATGCACCTGCTGTGGCTTCTGTTGTCTCTCCACCAGACAAGAGGTCAGAGAACAGGGTCCAATCCATTGTTCCTCCCAGATCCAACTCTTCACAGCATGGTTGTGCTCTTCCAAAACTGCACAGTAGGGGGTTTTCACAGGCTCTGCCAGTCAGAATGAAGGGAGGTACCGCGTTCGCCCCTTGTGGCGGTGACGACAGCGATACGTACACAGACCTGGTTCACTTCAGTTGTTTATTGTTGCTCGGAAGGCCGGGAGAAGGTGAGTGAGAAGAAGCAACAGCCGGGGGGAGCGAATGAGAGGAAGAATGAGAGGAGAGAGAGACAGAGATTGAGAGAGAATGAGTGAGAGACTGAGAGAGTGAGTGAGTGACAGAGTGAGAGAGTGGGAGAGTGAGAGAGTGCTTCTCTTTCCTGCTTATGCCTTATATAAAGGAAGCTAGCCTATGGTGATCAAGATCATGCAAGCCTATAGGAGCAACTTCCTTATGCTAATGCCACCAAACCAGGCAGGGTGGCGCCCAGGAAGCGTGCGCCACCTTAGGGCATTGGTCAACTAGAGTGGAAGGGCGGTGTTCAGCCATAGTGGGACTCAGCCTTGGCCATAGGCCGGCCCCTACATCTCCCCCTTTTTTGTTTTTTCGCACAATGAGGCTCGGGGACCATGCCTGTCTTAGGTTGTCAGGGAGGCGCAGCATCCTTACCCGTCATAAGGCAACAGACAGCTAAGGTCTGCGCCCTGTCTTAGGTTGGTATGCGTACTTCCTGATCTTACCCGTCTTTGACTACTGGTCCAACATACTGTGCTACACCCTAGGGGAGATGCCTTCTTCTATAGCTGCCATGGCCTGCACCAGAGCCATCCGCACTTTCCGATGTTGCCATTGCATGGAACAGAACACCCATGCCTGACCAGGCTTTGGTGGCATTTAGCACGGCTTCAGCAAACTGAGCTACAGACAGTGCCTCTAACTTTTGGGGACTAACATTCAATATTTCTTGCCATAGCTGAGTGGTGAGCACATCAAACTCACTGGACCAATTGGTGGATAACATCTTGCCTAATTTCCTGGACAGATTGTCAGCTTTAGAGAGGTTATGAAAGGAATGCCAGCAACACATAGAGCTGTCAAAGGGCAGATATGGGAGATTAAGTGTACTATAGGTAGAGAAAAAGGCAGGAAAGGTATGTGCAGTTTCAGTCACCGGGAGTGGAATAGGCCAAGCCTTCACCAGACCCCATAGTTCTCTGGGTTCCGCTATCGCCTGCTGAAGAATCAGTAGCAGGATGAGCATCAGCGGCGTCGGCATCTCGCACTTCCGGTTCTGGTCTTGCCACTCTCCGTGTCAGGCGTTCAGGCACCCAGATGGGATTGTTTCGGTCCTGTGGGAAAACACAAACAGAGCCTCAGTTCCAGATTAACACTGGATCCGGGCCTTTCCATGATCCTTCCAATACATCCTTCCACATAACTGCGGGCATGTCTTTAGGCCTGGAACGGCGATTATGCCGCTCTGCTGCACTGTGGCCATCTTTGTCCAATGTCAAAAAATTTAAAATGAACAATATGATGTTAAGTTTGTCTCTGGGTGATCTGAAGTCTGCCCCTATTCCCCCTTTTTGTTTATAGAGAGCATTTTTAAGGGTCAGGTTGGCACGCTCTACCACGCCTTGCCCTTGAGGGCTTTAGGGAATGCCCGTGGTGTGGGTGATATCCATTGTTTTTAAAAAGCTGAGGAGCGATTGGGATGTATATGCTGGCCCATTGTCAGTTTTTAAATGTTTGGGCTTTCCCCAGGCCGAAAACGCCTGGAGGCAGTGAGATATGACATCTCTAGATTTTTCTCTTGTATGGCAAGAGGCAAAAATGATGCTTGAGCAGGTGTCTACAGACACATGGACATATTTCATCTTACCGAATTCTGGAATATGGGTAACATCCATTTGCCAAATGTGATTGGGGAGTAGCCCCTTTGGATTAACTCCTTCTGAGATGGAGGGTAGGAGTGTGACACACTATTTGCAACTGACTAGTATGGCTCTTGCTTGGTCTCTAGTAATATTATATTTTAGGCGAAGGGTATGTGCATTGACATGGAATTGTTTGTGAAATTGAGCAGCTTGTTCTACAGGGTCAAATAGAGCTAAGATGTTAAACTCACGGGTCAGGGCATCGGCACGTCTGTTTCCCTCAGCAATGGGTCCTGGTAGGGAAGTGTGGGCTCTTACATGTCCAATAAAGAAAGGTGTTGATCGATCCCAGATCAGTTGTTGTAGCTTTCTAAAAATACTGGCAACGGGGGAAGACTGGCTAATATAACTTACATTCTCTAAGATGGACACAGCAGTCACTACATACTGACTATCTGCTAAAAGGTTAAAAGGTTCCTGTGAGAAAAGCGTAAAGGCTTGTGCTACAGCCAACAGCTCTGTTTGTTGGGCTGAAGTGGTTGGAAAACTGAATGTCCAAGATTGGTCACCAGTGACCACAGTCCCAATGCCATTCTTTGACCCATCAGTGAACACTACCTTGGCTTTGGGTATGGGATTACATCTTGTGTTTTTAGGAAAGATGACGGGATTAGAGAGGCAGAACTGTAGCCAAGGATGTTTTGGGTAGTGGTTGTCAAAGGAAGCATTGGTGATGGTGTAAGCAACAGCCCATGCATCACAGCATGCAGTAAGACATTCAATCTGCTCAGCAGTATAAGGCGTTATTATTATGTTTGGGGGAATCCCAAATGTTTTTATAGCTGTCCTGATTCCCTTGATGATCAAATCAGCTATACTCTGAGGATACCATCTTAATGTTTTTCCTGGAGAGTGGGCCAGATATACCCAGAGAATTGGCCCTTCCTGCCAAAGTACCCCTGTTGGGCTATTATTACTGGGTATCACTATAAGGAATAGCAATTTGCCATAGTCTATTCTATCTACCTGGGCAAGCTGCAAGCGGGATTGGACTAGGCTCAAGGCTTCCTTGGCTTGCTTACTGAGAGAGCGCGGAGATGATAAATCAGAATCGCCCTTCAGTGTCTCATATAATGGACTGAGCTCTTCATCTGTAAGCTTTAGGAATGGCCTTACCCAATTTATATCTCCAAGTCGTTTTTGAAAATCATTAAGGGTTTTTAATTGATCTGTTCTTATGGTTATTTTTAATGGCCTAGCAATAGTATCTTCCAATTTAATTCCTAAATACTGTTTGGTGCAAGTTGCCTGTATTTTCTCTGGTGCTAGTTCCAGGCCCCATATCTTAAAGTGTGCTTGCAAGAAGCAGAGGGCTTCTTCTACTTTAATATTCTTTTCATGACATAAGAGAATATCATCCATATAATGATAGATAATTACATCAGGGAACTTTTTTCTAACTTCAGCCAGGGCCTCATGCACATACAACTGGCACATAGTAGGGCTATTTGCCATGCCTTGTGGCAACACTTTCCACTCATACCGCTCATCTGGGCAGTCATGGTTGATGGCTGGTACAGTGAAGGCAAACTTTTTACAGTCCTCAGAATGAAGAGGGATGGAAAAGAAACAATCTTTGATATCTATTACAATTGATATCCAACCTTTTGGCAGGGCCATAGGCAATGGTAAACCTAATTGCACTGATCCCATGAGAATCATCTGATTATTTACAGCTCTTAAATCATGCAGCAATCTCCATTTCCCTGATTTCTTTCTTATGACAAATATGGGTGTTTTCCATGGGGAAGTAGAACTTTGAAGATGCCCTGCGGCAATTTGCTCTTGCACTGATGTGTGGGCTGCTTCTCTTTTCTCTCTGGTAAGGGGCCACTGAGGAACCCACACGGGCTCCTCTGATCGCCATAATTTCAGGCAATCTCGCTTTAAATGACCCATCTGCTTGCAATGGAAGCATGCCCCGGAAGGGGTAGCCCTGCTGCGCGCATTTTGCAGTCCCTGAGTTATGGCTGCAGCCATTACCTGTCCTTGCACTACAGTGTCATTGATGTCCCTGCAAACTTTGAGGTACACATTTAAATCTTTATTTTTCCAAGGCCTGATAGCCTCCTTGCACCATCTATTTGCTTGCTCATAGGCCAACTGTTTTACTAGGGGAATTGCTGTGTCAACATCTCCAAATATACGGCCTGCAGTTTGCATCAACCTTGCCAAGAAGTCTGCATAAGGCTCATTTGGTCCTTGGAGTACTTTAGATAATTGACCCTGTAAATCACCAATGCCCTGGAGTGTTTTCCAGGCCTTGACAGCTGCTGTAGCTATTTGCATATACACAGCAGGAGGGTAATTTATCTGATTATGCTGTCCTAGGTAAGGTCCTGTGCCCATTAGCATCTCCAGGTTCCACTGACTGTTCCCTGCGGCAGCGTTGTGCCAGGCAGTGTCTTGAGAAAGCTCTGCCCACGCAGTTTTGAATAGCAGGTACTGACCTCCAGTAAGGCATGCTCTGGCTACATTAGCCCAATCATCTGGTGTTAGATTCTGAGTGGCTAATGACTCCACTATGGCCACAGTGAACGCTGCTTGCACTCCATAGGTGATGGCAGCTTCCTTTAGGCTTTTAACAAGCTTAAAATCTAGGGCTTGATGGTATCTTTGCTGGGTGTTTGGATCTTCTATTACTGGGAAGGCTGCATTCCCCTCCATGTTTAGCCATTCCCTCCATCTATTCTTGCCCAATTGTTCTTGGCACCCCTGGCCACCACAACATGAGTAACTGTGGTAAAGGGGTGGCTCTGCTCTATAGGTTGGAGAGCAAAATGGATAATTTGGGGCGGTTGGCACAATCTCTTCTACCTTACTGCTCTTATTGGGGAGAGGGGCTGAGCTAGTCTCTCCTTCCTCTCTGCTTATTCTCAGTCGGCTCAGTGAGGAGCACAATGTGGGCCGATGTCCTCTCTGAGCAGCCCTAGCCTCTAACTCTTCTCCTGATAATTCTTGGTCCTCTTCCTCATCAGAGGACCCCCCCTGTGTAGATCCACTTTCAGATGCTCTCGCAGAGGCTCTTTCCTCTTTCACTTCCTCAAGAATCTCCTCTCCCTCCCTTATGGCTTCTCTACAACTAGGTTTATTCTCCTTTAGGCAGCTCTTAACCAGCCCCCATATGAGGAGCGTCCCAGCTGGGAGTGGCTCCCTGCGATCTGCGTTGTGCAGATCCTTGCCTAACTTTTCCCACACGGGGGTAGTGATTCTTCCTGCATCTAGGAACCACGGAGCATGCTTCTCCACTGTGTGGAGGAAAGCCCTTGCAGTTTTTGTTTTTAATGAGGTTCCGTTGGCCCTCAGGAGTGCTCTCAAAGGCTCTTCTACTCTAATTCTAGACACTTCAGATCCCATGTTAGCGATTAAAGGATAAAAGGCTACTTCTAAGTTTATGGGTAAAGGGTACTCTTATCGCTAACCTGCATTCGTCGCTATCCCGCGAACTTTCCTGGCTTCGTCGCTATCCCGCGAACTTTCACTGGCACCCTAACTTTTCATAACATTTTTGACAAAACCAAACAGTACAACAAAGAACACTATGACGGACAGACAAAACAGAAATCCCCACCACAGCCGCTTGCTATCTCCTTTCCTACTCCTACATTTGCTTTGCTCGTTGGTCCACTCACCCTTCTCATCTGAGGCGCCTTCCCGAGCAAGCCTTCCGAACGGGGTCCACAGGTACTGCTTCAGGGTAAGAAGCTCTATGGCGTCCGCGTCCGGCAGATTCTCCTCTGGGTGGTTGGAGAAAAACTCCCGGGTTTCGGCACCAGATACCGCGTTCGCCCCTTGTGGCGGTGACGACAGCAATACGTACACAGACCTGGGTCACTTCAGTTCTTTATTGTTGCTCGGAAGGCCGGGAGAAGGTGAGTGAGAAGAAGCAACAGCCGGGGGGAGCGAATGAGAGGAAGAATGAGAGGAGAGAGAGACAGAGATTGAGAGAGAATGAGTGAGAGACTGAGAGAGTGAGTGAGTGACAGAGCGAGAGAGTGGGAGAGTGAGAGAGTGCTTCTCTTTCCTGCTTATGCCTTATATAAAGGAAGCTGGCCTATGGTGATCAAGATCATGCAAGCCTATAGGAGCAACTTCCTTATGCTAATGCCACCAAACCAGGCAGGGTGGCGCCCAGGAAGCGTGCGCCACCTTAGGGCATTGGTCAACTAGAGTGGAAGGGCGGTGTTCAGCCATAGTGGGACTCAGCCTTGGCCGTAGGCCAGCCCCTACAGGAGGTAGTGGGGAGGGAGGAAGGCAGACCATCTCACAAAGGGCTTTTTCTTGTGGGTTCATGTTCCCAGTGTTAGTTGAGTGGCTAAGTACAAATTAGGGTCATTTAGTCAGTGATCCTACTTGTGTCTGCTAAATTAGGAATGTACCTCTCAGCTAGAACAGTAGTCAAACACATTTATCTCAATGTACCTACCAAATCCCCAGAGAACGTAATGCATAAACATATGCTTTTAGAGTTCTTAGAAGAGACTAGATACCTTTACTCTACCTATCATAACCCATCCCTTGCTACAGATAAAGAACGCCTCAAAAAGATTAATTGCCATAATAGCATTTCACTTGGCAGGGGATAGGGCTGGAAATAGAAGGCAGATGTTCTGAGCCAGAGTCTAGTTATTCGCTAACTTGTGCAGCTCTAGGAAGGTTGCTTGCTACTGGGAAAAGCAAAGCAGTTTAGAGAGAGGCCAACCAGAGTTTTGTATCCTAGATATGCCACCTACTTAAATTTGTACAATTTACTTAACCTCTTTGGGCCTCAGGGTTCTTGTGTATAGATTATGTGTAATAATACCCCATAAGATTACTGACATATTTAAAAGAAATAATTTTTTAAGTACCAGCATTTGCTAAATGTGACTCTTTTTTTATAGCTCTGTGTTTTGATTTCCTATATAATGGAAATAGTAATAGTATCTCTCACATAGGATTTTTTGAGGATTAAATAGTAAATGAATGTTAATTACTCAAAACAGCACCCAGCACAGAGTAAGTGCTCAAAAATGTTACTTGTTTCCAGATACCTTACTCCTCTATCATTATCATTTTTGTAATAACAACCTTATATTTGAGATAAATCTTCACCTCTAATTCTTGATCCTTTTGAATATACTACGAGTTTTTCTTTATTTGCATGACTTGTTTTTTCTTATCAAATCCTGTAAGAGCAGCCTTCCAAGATTAGACTAAGCCGTGACCTAATAAAGCTAATCGAAATTACAAACTTACTCAATTTATGGTAGTTTATCCCATGCTAGAGATTTTTGTCCCACTTTCTCCAGCTTTACTTGTCCTGTGTGTATATTTAGTTCTATGAAGTTTTGCTACCTGGGTAGCTTCCTACATCCACCACCACAATGCAGACACCCAACAGTTCCATCACCACAAAAATCCACTTTTATAACCATACCTGCCACAGAATGAGAAAGAGAACTGACCCTCTCATAGCCTGTGATAATCAAGCTTCCTCTGTATCCTGAAGAAAAAGATGACCTTATCCCTCAAGGCTGCTCCCTGCAGAGACAACCCTGAGAAATGGCCAAGGCAAGGAACAGTAAGGGCCTTGCATTCTTGGAACATGCAGTAAGAAGTTTGCAGGTGCAGGAGACCCATGAAGGATGATTTCTCCCAATAATAATTCTTCTTGTACTTGAATGAACTAAGAGTGCATAAGGTGGTGTGCATGTGTACACATATGTATATTGCATCTTCACCTCTGTTGCTGCCATCACCATGGGCTTTGTTGCAGGACACTGGAACCTGTGCAGGGCAGTTTGCAGCATCCAAAATGAGAAGAAATGAAATATGGTGGGAGTACATGGGCCATGTTCAACCTAGGGCTGTGGTTCAGATTCTGTTTTCAAGGTAAACAATTGCAAAAATATTTTTAGAATTTCCTCTTCATGACTAACCAATCTCAAAATTACCTTGTTTCAGTCTACTTTTCCATGTAATGAATTGAGGTTTAGCGTATCATTTATAAAACGAATACAGTCATATGGTGAAGCATTTGTAAGATACTATATTAGGTATTTACAGAAACTTAAAGATGTATAGAATTGTACTCTATCCCTCAGCAAGTGTTTAAAGCAAATAAATGTATAATTTAGTATGAGGCTAAACAAGAATTGTTGATATAAATCAATACAACTTAATCAGTTAGCATATGTGTACTTTATGATTCTGCCAACCCGGTCATGAGATAATTATCAACCCCATTTTTCAGAGACAAAGCTGAAATTCATCAGGAGTAGATCATAAAGAGATGGGGTAGTGAGGAATTTTTTCCCACTGATGCATTTGTAATGAAAGGCATTGGATGGAAAGTGAGAAATCTCCTGGCGGAGGGGATGCAGAACAGGTGGGCTTTAGCTGATACAACTGCTTGTAGAGCTGAGAAGTTCCATCAGAAACCTGGTGAGGTAGCCCACTGTCCTAACCTTGTTTTCCCAGTTCCCGGAGTAGGCTGGTGGTCAGTGTCCAGTGTGTGTGTGGCAGGGGGAGGGCGAGGGGCTGGGTCCATGATGCACCCACTCTTGAGGCGAAAGCTGTATTCAGTTTCATCAACCATGTGTGTATATTTATAAGTATAGTTTTTAAAAACAAAAACACAAAATAAATAACAAGTTCTAAACACACATCCTGTAATTAGATAACTATTGGTTGCCAGTTAAGTTTTCCTACAGTTCTTAGTTCTGCTTCTCAACAAAGGAACCAGTCATGTGAAATCATATAATTTTGTTATATATAATTACTAGGTTTATCTCAGGATTTAATTCTAGGCCGGATGGATATGCATCTGGGGGAATTTGGAGAAAAAAACATCCTAATCATGAAATGGGTGAAATGATCTGACCAGTTGCCTGTAATAACAGTGATGATAATGGTGATGCTAATGATGGTAAGACCAGCTATCCCTTGGTAGTGCTTCCTATATTCTAGGCATGATTCTGGTTATAACTACTTTCTATATATTAACTCATTTAACTCTATAAAAAACCTGTTAGATTACTAGGATAATTCCCATTTTAGAGATGAGAAAACTGAGGTTAGGTCTCTTGTACAAAGTCACCCAGCTGGCTGTATGTATATAAAGCCATTATTTGAAGGTGGCTATACCCTAACCCACTATGCCATGTGCCTCTTTCATCTTTCTATGACATTTGATTTCTTTGTGTGTGAACACAGAGGAACAGAAATAGAGTAAAATGGGAATGTGATACCTCATGTGTTCTCAAATGTAGGAACACAGCTGGGGAGTCCAAGAAGCTCCAGGGAGGTTTTGACTGGGGATGTGTTCTCCTTGAGGCTAGCTTTTTTGGCTTCTGCTCGTGTTCCAGTGGCATAACCAAATAAAGACCACTTTTTATATTGTTCTATCAGTTTGATGTTTCCCAAGTCATGTATTTGTTTTAAATGTGAACCCCTAAATAGTGAATGCAAATTTTGAAATTAGATCTTAGTGAACTATTTTTTCCCTAACTGAAACACAGGCCAAAACAGTCAAGCTTTCACTTAATCCTTATTTTCCGATGGATGATATTTTTGTAGTTTCTACCATTTGTACTAGGTTGTGTCCCTTTGTGGGTCCCCACTTTATTGGGGATCTCTATTATAATACATTTGTTGGCCAGGCCCAAGGTCTTACCAGTGCTTTACTATTAATTTATGAAATCAAATCTTACTAAGGAAGATTGGCAACTCTCAGAACCCATAGTGTCAGCTTCTGTGTAACACTCAATATTTTCTGATTTTTCCTTACTTTTGCCCCAGAGATTTCACTAACTTTCCTAGGAGCTCAGCTTTGCATGTGAATAGGTTTTAACTATGTATATCTTTAACTGTTTTAATTGTTAAAACTTTTTGCATGTAACTGTGTTTTAGCACTTTTAGGTTTTCACATTATGTACTTTGCAATATTGCCAGAAATGGAAATGACATAATTGTTAAAAGGCACACAGATTTTAGTGTCAGGAACATAGAAGAGAATGTTCAAACATCAACGTAATTAAAATTATTTTCTTCTTGTGAATTGTTTATTGTTGGCAATAACTAAAAAGATACTTCTGTTTTTTATTTCAGAGACCATATGTGATGTTCAGTCACATGGAATTCATGATCCTCTGAAAATGCTTGTTTCACATCACTGTTTCATTAGGTAAAACACCATTTAATTAATATGGTAGCAACTGTTTCAAAACCCAAGACAGAGAAAAATTTATCTTGGGAAAATTGCTGAAACCGTGTTTTTCTTCAAAGTTTCAACAGGACGTTTTCTTGATTATCTTAGCTAACAGTCATTGATTTATTTGTGGGTTTTTTTGTTGTTAAAATAAGCAAAATGGATTTGGAAAAGAAACAATTATAGAAACTCTTACTTTTTCAAGGATAGGCAGATGAAGGATGCCAGAGAGAATAATGAAATCACAAAATGTTTATCTAGTTTTGTAAATATATTGCTGCTGGCAACCTTTTTCACCCTCCCTGCCAAAAAAATGAATTAGAACAAGCCTAAAAAGGGCACAGCACTAGTTCATAGGTTTCTTTACTAAAATGAACTCATTTTCTTAGCCAAAATTATGCCAGTACAAGTCAATTCATTTTAATGAATAGAGCCAAAGGATTTTAGAGTTAGAAGGAACATTAAGGACTATCTGCTCTGCATTCTAAGATCAGAAAACCAAAAAGACCTAGTTAGTGTAACCAGAGTTCCACTTTAAATTAATAGAATCAGAATAATAATTACAGATTTCCCTTTTTTTGTACAGTGTTCTTGCAACTACACCAAAAATTTAAGATAATTTAAAACATTTCATTACACTGTCTTTCATAGTAGTGACACTTTAATTAATAAAAACATTTTTAAATCCTGTTTCAAATTTGTCTAATATTATAAATTATTTTTAATAAAATGCTAACAGATTCCAATTCAATAATCTGGAATGATCTCACAGCAATTTCCTAACTATGAAGACCTAAGTTATCGTGTTACAAAAACAGAAACATTTAAAATGTCTGTTATAAACATAGAGATTTATTTTATTTCAGATATTGGTATACTCATATCTTTCTTTTAGGAGCTACTATTCTTACTGAGTTTCTTTTATAAGTTTGTCTATTTTTAGATGTTTGAAGAATTTTCAATATTCAGTATTTGATAGATTTCCTTGCATTGAAGAAATGTAACTATTGGTAGGACAAAGAATATCAGATGAGCAGAGATAGAATCGAACCATTATCTCAATTGGAGGAAGGGAAATATGTCTAATGGGCAGGTGGATACAATACCTAGCCTGCCTGTTGGCCTGAGAGAAGATATGCCTGGAGACATGGGAATGTTTTATTCAGGGGTCTGGCAGAATCACAGTCAGCAATACAAGTTATCCTGGGGATTGCTACTGTATTTTCTATTTCTTTGAGTTTATTTTTATTTTTCACTAGTTATAATATTTCTACTTTTCTCTATGTTTTCAGTGTCTGTATTTTTCTCTATTCTATTTCTATTGTGTATTTCTGTGCATCATGTAATTTATGCCACTTGTTTGAGAAATGGCCATAGGACCTGCCTGGATTTGAAAATCAGGAGAAATTTTGCTGTTTTCTTCACTGATAGCTTTATAAATTTCTAAGACAAAATGTTCTCATATTTTTGGCATTTTGAGAGATCACTTTATCCTATCACTGTTCTTTACCTGTGAATGAAATCAACTGAGAGATAGGAACAGGAGTGAGAAATGCATCGTCTTTGTCTGGACAAAACTATTGTGAGGATGTGGCTACATTCTCTGGCAACAGTAGGTCTGCAGAAGGGTGCAGTTTGAGAGTTACTCTCCCTATCTCAGGCAGAGCTGAAAAACCACAGTCCCTTATGGAGGCATGTCACTGTAACTTCACTCCACAGTGAGATTAGAAATGTATGCTCCCTGTGGACAGGCTGCTTCTCCAAAGAGTCCACAAACTACTCATAGCCAGTTTTTTCTTTTAAACTCGTCAGTCCAATAATTCATCCCTGCTTCCTGAGGCAAGCAAATAAGGGGAAAGAGAAAGGTCAGGTATGTTCTCTAATACCACTGTCTTAGCATGGAAATTTCAAGAGTGCAGAGTAATTATGGTAGTGGTGAGCTTGTCCTTTAGGTCTCCTCTCCTCTTCCATAATACTATACTTGAGTACTAATAGGAAGGAATATCCTTCACACTGGTAGTTCCCAAGCCTCCATTTCTCTCCCTCTCTCTTGATTCTTAAATAAACCAAGTCTTCTGCCATTTTCCCAAAACCTCCTAAACACTATGATCAAAAGATTAAACAGTAAAAGATGTGGAATTATTTTCCTTTTTACTGGTTTAAGAGACATTGAAGAAGACACTTCAGATTCATTTATCTAAATTCTGTAATATTTTCAGTCTTCCATATGCTCCCAATAAAACACAGTTATCCATAGTAAAGAAAACATTGTTACATCTAACCCAAAATTTCTGTGGGATCAGAGCAAGATAAGATGTCCCCTCTAATCAGTTCTTTTGAACCTTGTATGGAAGTCCTAACTAATGCAAGAAGACAAGAGAAGGCAATAAAAGTAATATGGATAGGAAAGAATATAAAGCTGTCTGTTCACAGATGACATGATCATCTGTAGAAAATCTGGAAGAATCAACAACTACTGCAATTATAGCAAGGTTGCAAAATACAAGGTTAATATACAAATATCCTGTATATCACCAATGAACAAGTGTAATTTGAAATTCAAAACACATCACCATTTACATTAGCAACCCCCAAAATGAAATATGTAGGTATAAAATAACAAAGTATATACAAGATCTATGAGGAAAACTATAAAACTAATGAAAGAAATCAAATAATTAAATAAATAGACATTTAAATTTCATGGGTAAGTAGACTCAGTATTATCAAGGTGTCAATTCTCCCCAACTTGTCTATAGAGTCAGTGCAATCCCAATCAAAATCCAGAAAGTTCTTTTGTAGACATAGACAAATTAATCCTAAAGTTTATGGAAAGAGAGAAGACTCCCAGTAAACACAATACTGAAGGAGCAGAGCAAATTTGAAGGACTGACACTGCCTGATTTCAAGATCTATAATTAAACTACAGTAATCAAGACAGTGTGGTGTTTATAAAATAATAAAAAACTAGATGAATGAAGCAGAAAAGGGAACCCAAAAACAGACCCACACGAAATGGCCAACTGTTCTTGAAAATGAAGCAAAGACAGCATTTGCAACAAATGGTACTGGAATAGCTGGACATCCACATGCAAAAAAAAAAAAATGAATCTATACATAGACCTTAAACCCTTCACAAAAATTAACTCAAAATGGATCATAGACCTAAATGTAAAATGCAAAATAGAAAACCTAATTTTAGAAGATAACATAGGAGAAAACCTATATGACCTTGGGTTTGGTGATGAATTTTTAGATAAGACATCAAAAGCATGATCCATGAATGAAATAGTTGATAAGATAGACTTCATTAAATTAAAAACTTCTGCTCTGTGAAAGAAAGACAATGTCAAGAAAATGAGAAGACTAGCCACAGACTGGGAAAAAAATATCTGAAAAAGACATTTGATACAGGAATATTGTACAAAATCTACAAAGAACTCTTAAAACTCAACCTAATCAAAAAATGGACCAAAGACCTAATCAGACACCTGCTGAAGAAAATAGACAGATGGCAGATAAGCATACAAAAAAATGTCCCACATTACATGTCATCGGGGAAATGCAAATCAAAACAACGTTATACCACCACACAATCTTAGAATGGCCAAAATCCAGAATACAGACAACACAAAATGCTGATGAGGATGTGGAATGACAGGAATTCTCATCCATTGATGATAACACAAGATTGTGCAGCCATTTTGGAAGACACTTGGGTAGTTCCTTCCACAACTAAACGTATACTTACCATATGATTCTTAGGTCATGCTCCTTGGTATTTATCCAAAGAAGTTGAAAATATGTCCACACAAAAGCCTGCACAGAAGCTCATAGCAGCTTTGTTCATAATTACCCAAACTCAGAAGCAACCAAGTTGTCCTTCAGTAGGTGAATGAATCAGTAAACTGATATATACAGGCAATGTAGTATTACTCAATGCCAAATATAATTAAAAAAATAAAGCATGAAAAGACATAGAGGAAACTTAGATGCATATTACTAAGTGAAATAAATCAATCTGAAAAGGCTACATACTGTAGATTCCAACTATATGACATTCTGGACAAGGCAAAACTATGGAAACAGTAAAACGATGAGTGGTTGCCAGGATGATGATGGGTAGGGCTAGGAGGAAAGTAGGGATGAAACAGACAGGACATACGATTTTGGGGGCAGTGAAACTACTCTGTACGATAACTATAATAGTGAATGTATGTCATTTTAAATTTTCCCAAATCCATAGAATGTACAGCACCAAGATTGAACCCAAATGTAAACTATGGACTTGGAATGATAATGATACCTCAGTGTATGTTCATCAGTATTAACAAATGTGCTGCTCTGATGGGGGATATAATGAGGAAAGTTACTCAGATATTGGAACAGTGAGTAAGTGGGAAATCTCTATACCTTCTCAATATTGCTGTGAATCTAAAACTGCTCTAAAAAATGAAGTTTATTAAAAACAAGTAAAATTCCTAAAGAGGCCTGATAAGTGACATAAATGAGGAAAAATTACCAGGGACATTTCAACTGGAAACCACAGGTGGCACCTAAAGGAGTTACCTGATATTTAGCATCAACAGATCGAGTCATTGGAACATGTAAGATGTACACAAATTGCCAGTCAGGGTAAGCTTAGGTTATGCTGTGGTGACAAACAACCCCAAAGTCTTAGTAGCTTATAAGAAAAAAGGTTTTTGTTTTTATTGTTTACACTATATGTCCAATGCAAGATATAAGAATACCCCTGGCTCATCACGTTCTCTTAACTGTGTGTGCTGGTAAAGACTGTCTTGACTGAATCTGTCGTAAGGCATGGGAAGTGCACATGGCAACCCATGGAGTGGTTCTCAAAGTTTCTGCCCCAAAGTGAAACACCTCAGTTTCAGTGACAATTGAATGTGAAACACCTCAGTTTCAAGGACAAAACTCAGCTGCAGTGACAATTCACTGATCATTGCAAGCGATATATATATGTATGTATGTATACACACACACACACACACACACACATATATATATATATACACATATATATATATATGACCAACCTCAAGGGAGCAGAAAAATGCAATCTTATATCCTTGGAAGGAAAGAAAAGACTTTGTAAATAACACTAATGACTACATTGCAGATGTTCTGGGCTTTTTGTTTTCTTTTTCTCCAAAATAGCCTGTAATCCAGAATATTATGTGAAATTACCTGATACATAAATGTGAGAAATTAGTTACATTTTTAAACACATCTGAGTTGATGGTGCTTGCTGGTTTCTATTGTCATTTTATTTTTGTCAATTAACATCTTAGTAGATTAAGATGAGTTTGACAACTGATTAAAGGCAATTAAAGGCTCTAGGGACAAAGGAAATGGAAGATATATGGGGAAGTTGCTTGACTAGACACAAGCAGGAGTATCAAAGGTAAGCTTTTACTTCAAAATTTGCCTGCCCTGAGTGGATAAAATATAAAAGATTGATAAAAACAATTATTGGTGAGAGTATAAAGCAACTGCAACTCTCATAAATTGTTTCAACCACTTTGGAAAGCCATTTGGAAGTATCTAAAAAGACTAGACTTATAATCACTCTATGATTAGCTCTTTAATGTTTTAGGTATATACTCACGAAAAGTAAGTGTAATTATTTACCAAAGGTCAGGTACAACAATGTTTCTCACAGCTATATTGACAGCCCCAAATGCAGAGATCCCAAAATGTCCATCAGTAGGAGAATAGATAAATTGTATTATATTCACACAGTGGAATGCCACACGGTGATAAAAGGAGAAACTGCTGATGTACAACATAACACAGATGGCTAAATCTTAGAAGTTATCTGTATTAGGGTTCTCCAGAGAAACAGAACCAATATATAGAGTTGACCCTTTAACAACATGGGTTTGAACTGTGTGGGTCGACTTATATGTGGATTTTTTTTAGTAAGTATATTGGAAAAAATTTTGCAGACTTTTGACAGTTTGAGAAAACATTTTTTTTCTCTAACTTAATTTATTATAAGAATAAAGTATATTGCATTTAACATATAAAATACATGTTAATTGGCTATGTAATCAGTAAGGCTTCTGATCAACAGTAGACTATTAGTAGTTAGGTTTTTGGGGAGTCAAAAGTTAAGCACAGATTTCCACTGCACAGAGAGTTGGCATCCCTAACCTCCACGTTGTTCAAGGGTCAATTGTATACAGAATTGGCTCATACATGGTTATGGAGACAGAAGTCTCACCATCTGCAGTTGGCAAACTGGATACCCAGTAGAGCTAATGGTATAGTTCCAGTCCAAGTCTGAAGGTAGGAAAAGACTGATGTTCCAGTGTATTCAGGCAGAGAGAGAGCAAATTCTACTTACTTTGTCTTTTTTTTTTTTCTCTACAGGCTTTCAGCTGATTAGATGAGGACCAACCATATTGTGGAGAGCAATTTGCTTTACTCAGCTGACCAGTTCATCTGTTAACCTCATCCAGAAACACCAGAATGTTTAACCAAATATCTGAGCACTCATAACCTAGTCAAGCTGACACATAAAATTGACCGTCCGAGTCCACTCCTCATCAATGTGGCACCCATGTACATCTCCTTAAACCATACTTTATCTATAAATATAGACAATAACAAGATCATAATTTCATCTAACATGATACAACTATACTGCCTACAATCAAAAACACACTACAGCTTCCCTAGAAGAGGTAAGTCCTTGAGTGACATTTACTCCTGATATCCTGTAAGTTAAATATTGTGATATAAAATTATCAATACTTAAATACCATGATAATAATTCAATATCTTATATATTACATGACAAAGAAATAGGGGAGGAAAACAAAGATATTTGCTACACACATAACATACAACAAAATTAAGAGTGAATACTCTTAACAATTACAATTCTTGTGTCTGTACCAAGTCTCATGGTCACAGCTGGCATGTGTAATGAACTTCTACCATCCATTCTGCATTACCTTTGCCTTCAGCAAGCATCTCAGTTTGTTGGGGTTCTTTGCCTAGTGGAATTACCCAAACTTTCATTCCTAAAGGATATGGGATATTAGCCCTGTGTGGATTGTGGTATTATCATTTTTCATTGACATTGAGACAGGATGTGGTAATGCTAAGAGAGGCCCTGAGGATCTCCTGTATTCCAGACATACTCTCCCTTACCTCCTCTGTTAATTGATCCTTTACAGTCAGGATCAATTGCCTCGATTGGCACAGCTCCCTTTGGTTGTTGATTCAAATGAGGACTCCAAAGTGCTAGGGTTGCAGTTTTAACTTTCAGTTCAGTGGAATCATTGTTTTGTTTTCTGGTCTAAGTACTTACTCTGGTACTAAGACTTCCAGGCCAGCAGGGCATAAAGTTACAGGAACAGGAAGCAGAAATTTTGCAAATGGGTCAGTACAAGTAATAATGAGGGTTGCCACTCCTATTTCCACTCATTGATCTGTGGACTTAGTGAATCCTGGTTATGGGAGAAAGAGCCATATATTGGATGCTGATTCAGAGTAGATACAGAATCCTGGAGAACCTTGCCCTAGCTTTGCAAGGTATTGCCACCTAGTTGGTACTGTAACAAAGTCTACAAAAGGCCATGCCAGTACCCTATCAAGCCAAGTGAAAGGTGAGAAATCTGGTAGCACCAATGAATTTCCTATGAGCACAGGTCTTTTGTCACACTTCTTTTGCTGTGATGTATGTTCCTTGATCAGAAGCAATGTTGTGTGAATATGTATATATGTAAATACACGTGGTAATTATTTTAAAAATGCATGAAATTATTAATATATCATTTGATAGTTGAAAAGATCTTACCAAATAAAAATCCTGTAAGTACAAATATTTAGGAAGTTTATGTAACATTTATTCAGTTGCCCTTATTTGGATATCTTCTTTTATTCCATAACCATGGCATTTTTCTTGCTAAGAATTAGTTACAGGTAGTTACTCGTCATTTTATTGTCTGACAGATATCCATATGATTACTTCTCATTTAGAGCAAAGAGGGTGTTTATGCTACAAACCTCAAAGTAAAGGTCTGCTAAAAAATAAACAAGCAAATATTTTCTTGCCTCTTTGTGTGCGTGTGTATGATTACTTTTAATGAGGTGTTACCATTACAAAGTACTTTGAGAGCTATGTAGTATTGAATTTTTATAAGTATATGTATATAAAGAAAGAGAAGGCCAAAATAATAGTGAACTTATATTTTGTACTGAGTTTTTCTAAGTTGTGCATAAATTAAAACACAGGACAACATGTACAAGACTCTTTTGTTCTTCCCTCTGTTATAAAATCTATATTCATATCCAGGGACTGACTCTAATTTCACCATACATGGTCTTTTCTGAGCATTAACACACTCTTTAACAATGTCAGAAGGAAATGGCATTTGAAGGGTGAACAACTGGGAGCCTTATTCAGTAGAAACAGATTTGAACCGATGATTTATTACATTTTCTTACTGAAAATGTGGATGTGTATTGTTTAAGCAACTACTTCCTCAAAAGAATTGACTCTTATCACTCTGTTAATGTAATAGTTTTCCAGTGCTTCTCATTTGGTCAAATTGGAGAATAAAATCGTCTGGAATTCTGCTTAATGTTCAGGCGGAGAGCCCAGTGTTTCAGATCAGGCGGGATACCAGGCTGCGGACACCGCGCGAGGCCACAGGGTCTTCAGCCTAAAGCAGCAGATGTGGAGCCAGTTTAACTAAAGGGTGTGTCCATTTTGTTTCCGTCTTAGTTTCTGGACTGTCCTGTTTTATTGTGCAGGTCATAAGCATGTGAAGTTCGGAACTGACCTAATTTTTTCAACTGAAGAGATAAATGCCAAGTTTACATCCATGCCCCTAAGCTTTATGGGCGTTGATATTTTGAGAATTACTAGCCAAACCACTCTTCTGATGGTGGCTCCATTTCATCCATCCTTTGGGAATTAGAAGTAAGTGGCAGATGAGGAAATTTAATCATATCATTAGATGTAAGACATATATAAAATGATATCATTTTTGCTTCAGAAATCCAAATATGACCAGGGTTTGATTTTGTGGCTCTGCCTTTTTTGGACAAAACCTTATTAAGTAAGGGTAATAATTCCCTCTTCTTAGGGCTTTTGTTATGATTATATAAGCATGTTTTACCATTAGTATTGTTATTATATTATTAATGCACCCCTGATTGTCAACTGTACTTACATAGATGACTATGTTATTTTTATGGCTTTCAAATGTTGTGTAAGTGCTCTAAGTGGGAGATAAATTTCTTTAGAAGAATAATGAGAAAGTAAAGTTTTATTAGTTCTAGGTATTGGATACTTCTAATCTAGTATTTTCCACACTGAGGATATAGATGCTTCCCTACACTACTGGCATATATTAATGATATATTTTTGGCTTTTGATATTTGATTCAAATAATAACCATAATTATGTGTGTATTTATGTAAACAGGTCACATATTCTCCAGTTGTGTGTTCCAATATTTTCTCCAATTTTAGTTTTCTTGAAGACTTGTTCTAAGTTGAGCTATAAATCATTTTAATTCCTACATCTCAAAATATGTGAACTTGCTTCAGAATACAATAAAGAGTATTTGAGAGCACTTCCACAACCATAGAATTTGATAACTAGAAAAAACTACTATATTAGTATGCAGATAAAATATGGTTTTACAGATAGTAATATAGTATTCTGTATTATTTATTTTATAGAAAAGAAAACCAAGGTTCCAGTATTGTTAATGTTCACTGATGCCATGCACAGGTCTGAGGTTCTGTTTTTATACCCACAAGCTTTCATAAAATGTCCAAGTCCCTTCCCTTTCTGTAGAGGGAGTTAAAAATGTCCAGGACTGTTGTGTTGTCGATAGGTCCATGGTTGAAGGGGTTCATGCCCAAGGGCAGCTCATCCATGGAAACCCTACCACTCTGCCTCTAGGTCTTGTGTGTTCAGTTTCCCTATCTCTTATGGTCAATACAATTTTTACTCCTGGTTTAAGTTAGCAGTCTTCTTTCTTATACCCAAAGGCTGGTACAAAATAGGATATTCTAATTCACTTTCCATGTCGTCTGTCTCCTGTCTTTCATATATATGCTTGAGGGCGCTACTTCTTGATACCTTGCCCTCACACAAAGTGCAAAAAAGTGAACCAATACAACACACAACAGCAGTCAATGCTCTTAAACCATTTCATGGGCTGTAATGTGATTCTTCATAATCTCAGACATTATCTCATCTTATCATTAACTTTATAATTACGTTAATTATATAATCTTCTGAATAATTTTTAGCATACTGAAATTACATCAGTTTATTACTATGCTTATCACAGCTTGAATGTAGGCAGGACTTAGAACTTCCTTCTAAAACAACAGGATATGAAAATGAGATGAGATGTCTCTCCTCCATTAGGTTACATTATATGACAAAGGTTAAGGGATGTCACTCTTAATTTTAATAGTCTAGCGAGAGATTTTTCTTTGTTGCTGGCTTGCAGAAGTAAGTTGCCAAGTTGTTATGAGCCTAGGGAGAGGTCCAGGTGGCAAGGAACTGCAGACAGCCTTCAGCGAACAGCCACAATAAAACAGACACTTCAGTCACACAGCAGCAAGGAAATGAATTACGCCAGCAACCTGAAGACCTTGGGAACTGATTCATCTGTAGTCAAGCCTCCAGAGGATAATGTAGCCTGGCTCACACCTTAACTGCAGTCTTGTGGAACCCTGGGCAGAGGGCACAGTTTAGCTGGGAGACAATGACTGTGACTCACAGAAAGTGTGAGATAATAATAAATGTATATTGTTTTAAGCTGCTGCAATTGTGGTAATTAGTTACACAGCAACAGAACAGTACTACAACCAGCAAAGTCAAATCGCAATCATTTGAGCTTGCTTTCTATTTTCTGTATTTTTCTCTCATAAACAGTTGCAGTTTAACTTGTGAATTATTTTTAGTTAAATAAAAATATTTTATTCTTCTGGATTTGAGGATATGTGTGACATTTGTCAATTTTTTTTTAATTTGCCACTTGTAAAATTTGTGATTTCTTTTATAAATCTAAAGCAATAGTCACCTTCACATCTAATTTTGAGCTACTTTTCTTAGAGGGGACTTGCAAAATCTGTGTGCTTCAGGATTTCAAAACCCAGACTCACCTTGAGCTTTGGTCACACTCTCTGGTCCTTGGACAGTCTTGCACACCAGACAGTGAGCTCCTTGAGCATCTGACCAAACCCCATGATCCAGCAGCATTCAGTTCAAGGCCAGGTGCAGAAGCATCAGGACTGTTTGTAACACAGTCTAGTCCAAAATTTGTAACCTTTGCTGTGAGAGGGAATCGTCTACAACGCTTTTTTTTTAAAGAGCTTTATTCAGATATTACTTACATGCCATAAATTTCATCCAATTAAAATTTACAACTCAGTGGTTTTTAGTATAGATACAGAGAGTTGTGCAACTGTATTAGTTTTCTAGAATTGTTACAACAAAATACACAGACTAGGTGACTTGAACAACAAATATGTATTTCCTTGCAATTCTGGAAGCTAGAGCTCTGAGATGATATTCTCATAGCTCTACATAAACATCTATCTCTTACTACTATTCTCAATGAGACCAAAGCTGAATTAAAACAATGGGGCTTATAAATAGCTACTGATAAAATACAAATACAATACCCAATGAATTACTTGGGGAATAAAATTCAAGAAAATTCAATAATCCCTTAGAAAACTCAGGTAAGGACAGATCATCTTAAAACTTTAAATGATTTTCAAAAATTATTAGAAGATATCAATTGGATCTGACAGTTAGTAAGTATTCCTACTTATAAACTGCAACATCTCTTCAATATTTTGAAAAGACCCTCAGGTCTTAATATCCTAGAGACTTAACCTTAAAAGCTGAAGAACTCAAGTAGGTAGAACAACACATTCAAAACAACTCAATTATCAAAAATTGACTTACACAAACCTTTACTCATTAATTTACCTTGCCCCCCATTCAAAGCAGTCCTCTTAGGCCTGCACCACTTTCTCCTGTGTAATGTAAATGAAGTCTGTAAGGCCATCAAGCTGAAACGTCAAACCAACATGTAAATAACTCTGTTCTATTGACTCCTTTCCTTAGAGGCAGTCATCCTGGGGCTGGGCATTTCCTTTTCTGCAGCCCCAGGGAAGCAAAACAGGCTTGTGACTCGGATCAAGGCTCTAACAGTGATAGGTCACACAGTCCCTGCACTTGTCAGACAGGCAGGGGGCTCTCAAGGAATGACTAAAGATCCAGGCAGAAAAAATTAGGAAAACTAACGGAGAGTAATTCAAACCCTAAACTCTAAAAAAGAAGTGTCTTATCTTTTGCACACAAACCTGGCCTCAGTACAAACTCTCTGATTAGAGAGGCTTGGTCCCTGAAAGAAGTATGCAATATAATGTTAAGCAGCTAAATATATTTTGCCACAAGGAAAGAAAATAGTCAAAAGTCCCGTGAACTACTACAATATGGAATTGGTTTTCTAAATTCTTTTAGTGAAAATCTATTCTACTTATTGGGTTCATCATTATCTTTAAAAATTGGGAAGTTTTAAACTAGACTCCCTGAGATAAAAGAAATTGATCTTTTACAATGAAGCCTGGCTTTAAATGACTGGTGCTAGAATTATGCTTGCATTTCATTTCCAGCCTCCTGGATGCACACAGTCCATATCAGTTCAGAGCCTTCTTCGGCCCTTTTAGTCTGGGGCTGTCTAAACCTTAACCCAGTTATGTAAACTGCTCACCCTTAGAGTATATTCTTGAAAACTGAAGTACTTTTAATCAAATAAGCTAAAAGGAAAGAAGGCAATTGAATATTAGTAACTCAAATCTTTGCATCAGTTTGTCTGTGTATATGTTCTTTTATATGAAAAGTGTTGCTAATTGTAGTCATTACATCTCAATTCTGTATGTTGGTGTGTCTAAGTGTGTAAATGAAAAATATTTTTCTACCTCTGGATGATATTAGTAAAAATTATTTAAAGACAAGCGCTTGTGAAAACTGGGCATTCTGAAACTTCCAGAAAATATAATAAAAAATATTAAGGGTTAATGCTAATTTAAGTTTAACTGAAACAGACATGTCTTTATAGCTATCAGCTGCCAAAGTTTACTTAAAGTCACTTAAGTTAATGTTACCTGTTAAATATTTCAAGAAGATGCTTAAAGAAAAGCTTGACTTTGTCTGATGTTTGGTAAAAGTTTTATAAGTTATCTAGCATAGTTGCTAAAAATAGGTAAACAAGTGTAGCAACTGAACATCTTAATAATAATAATGTTTTAATGTATAACAGTGTATATATCTGCAAACAGCCTGAGAATTTTTGTGGTAACCAAAATTCTTAAAGTTTTGCTAAGTTATATAGACATATTTTATGCTTAATGAGAAATTGTGCTCTAAGGCACATTTCCAAAAATGATAAAATATATTCATAGATGTATCAATCTGAAGAATGCTGGTGTAACAGTTTACAGTGGCCTATTTTTCAGTGTTCACTGAAGGTTAAAGTACCAAATGGTTTTAAGTTCTAATTAAAACTACTTAATATAATAAGGAAAACTGTCGGGAGCCCGTCTGAACCGCCAGCCTGATGACACAGCCTGGGCAGTCGGATGGAAGGGACTGCACAGCGGCCTTCCCAGAGGAGCAACCCCGATATCCCTCCTGCTCAAAATGCCCCTCCTAATAAATCTGTTTATTTTGGTTTCAACTCCAACTGCCCCTTCAGAGAAGAGGCCATATCTAATTCTCCCTGAAAATTTTAGGTACTGGCCTTAAAGGAAATTGGAAAAAAACACTACTGCCCTGGGACTACCCCTGATAATGGGAAAGTGAGACCCCCATGAGAACTGAACCCAAGTTTATGGGAAAAAGATAGGAAATTTACCTGGGTCGAGGTTCCTTCTCCCGCCCCTACGTGGCCTCCAAATAACATATTCAATGATAATGGCAACAGGTGCGTACAGAGAACAAATGCTATTATGTGGTTATCCAGCCAGAGAACAGCCTGATAAAGTATAAAACAAATGAGAACAGGGCATTACCTAACTCCAAATCAGAAAAATCTCCATTGTAAGTCTTACTGAAAATGGGTCCGAGGCACAGTCTGTAAAATTTGTCCCTGCCTGCCAAAAAATCGTGTTATTTAAAGAGAGCCTCCTTCTTTCCTACTGGAGATGAAGAATGGGTGTATAACTATGAAAGAATGAGGGCCTTACATAAAAATAATAGAATAGTGAACTTTAGATAGTCATCTGTTAAAAAAAAAAAAACCAAGAGTCTGGCACCTACCTAACCTTTGTGAGATTTTCTGGCTGCAATAACTGAAAACCAAGCTTACTTAGAAACAAGTTAACTGCTAAGACCTGCCAAATGATGTCATTTCAGTCTCCAAACTCATGTAACCATGCTATGTGTCAATTATATGATTAATATCTGTACTTTATGTAATCAAAAACTAAAATCAAACTGCTACTTTTCATTAAAGGCCAGGTTCAGCTTTTGCTAGTGTCTGTGTCCTCATTCACTTCGTCAGTCGCCAACGCTGTCCATCCTCCAGGGACTCCTGGACTCACTGGAGCTGGACTCCGGCAGAAAACATTTCTGTATGCTAAAGAATGTGTGTTTTAATAAGAGAAGGTATAAAGAATAGAAATGCATTGTACTGAAAGTAAAAGGAGATAACTTGTTCTTAAATACAGCTGGTTATTAAGTGCTCAGGAAAATAAAATCTTAATATTAAAAGACCTGTAAGCTAAGTGTTGTTAACAACTATGTAACCTTCTGTATTTGCTTTTAAACCTTATTATCATTCTGGTTAAATAATAAGTGTTATTTAATAACTATAATTCTATTTAGGCAACTGTCTTAAAAACTTTTGACAGCTTCCCAAGACCAAAAAAAAAAAAAAAAAAAGTATTTTTACCTCTAGTTAACTCTGATATTTTCCAGAAGGTCCCTAGAACATGTCAGTGTAATTTCTTCTCCTCATAAAGGAAAATATTTGACTAATTTGGCTTATTTACCTGATATATACTTATCTGGAAAGTGCTGTCAAAAGGAATAATGCTAAATTTTATTACTAATGTTTTTATGTTACAGGCATATCCAAATTTCCATATATCAACTTCCTTCAGTAAGCTCTCATCAGCTCTTTAACCACTGTCATTCATAAATCTTTTGTCATTTATAATTACTGTTTAATTACTCGTAAACTAGTAAAGAACTGTATTTCAGCAGAAGGGTATTGGTTACATAAAATTAAGTAAACTAAAGAAAATCATTTTTTAGCTTTTTGTTTCAAGTGTTGCTGATAAAATGTTTTAAGCTTTTTCTCTTAAGCTGACTGACAATGCTCCAGTTTACCTCTCTTCTACACTAAAAAAAATTTTTCAGCTATATGATGTCACTCATAAAACAGGCATTCCTTACAATTCTATAGGTCAAGCTCTAATTGAATGTTGTCATCTTACTCTTAAGCATTATTTATTACAACAAAAAGGGGGATTACTCCCCAATATGATAAAATTAATGCAAATCAATGATTAATACATGCTGTACATATCCTTGATTCTGATCTTTTAAAGGGTGACAGACGATCAGCTATGGAAGTGCATTTTCTGATAATATTTCCTTTTCTGAAACAACAGCAGTTTCTTTGTGGTGGTCTCCAGTAGGTTCTTCACAGTGGTATAAAGCTCATATCAAGGTGTGGGGCAAAGGGTTTGTTTCTGTTATTACAGAGGATTAATGCTTGATTTAGCTACCCAGAAAATGAATTAAGATACAATATGAAGAACTTCCAACATCAACATCCTCTGGAAGGATCATTCCAGAAGATGACCATCAAAAAACCTTCCATTAGAAATTGTCTACATATTGTACTCCTATATCTATGTACTACTTAAAAGAAAAGGGGTAAATGTGGGTTTGGTGGGGTTAATACATAATTCAAGTAAGGTAGAAATCAAATGTGTAAGCACATATGACTTGATTGGTTTTTCCCATACACTCTGTTGATGTGTAATCAAGGACTGAGTGATGAGAACCAAAGCAGTTCTCATGGCTCGGAGCCATCTTCACACAGTTTTGGTATCCTTGAGAAGTGTCACGTCCTTGGGCTAGACTCAAGACTGGATAATGATGTTTGAGTTCATTGTAAGTTCATTTATTCAATAAATACAAGTAATGCCTTTTCAGCATTACTCTTGAGCTGTTATGCCTTGAGTCCCCTGGCTGGCCCTTTCAAATCTTCGATATATCATTGAGTCTCCTCCCTTGTCTGTGGCAACAAAGCAGGGAGGGGACTGACAAGTGCCTAGCACATGAAGTGGTCTCCTACCCAATAGGGCATGAGACTTCTCCCCAGCCCACAAATGCCATTCAGCTGGCAGCATAGGCAAAGAGCATCATCACAGGATACACACCCAATCTGGAAATGTTCTTTGTCTCATGCACTGAAGAATGCCTTCTCTAGAGGCATGACATCACTCAGCCTGGGAAAGCTCTTTCAAACAGTATCAGCTGGGACCAGTGGCAACACAGGTCACAAGCTAAGACAAGCAGAAGAGCAGAATAGCACTTCACAGGCTCTGAAATTTAGACAGTCATTGGAACCACAGCCTACAGAGTCAGGCCAAGGATAAACAGGGGACTGCCTGCTAAAAGAAAAAATTTAAATAGGACCCTGAGGGCCTCCATTAAAAATAGCCAAAATATCCAGGGTACTTTGGAAAACCAAAAGTTGAATGAGAACAGAAAATTAACATACCAAGATGAATCAGATATTGGAGTGACCTGGCAAAGATTTTAAAGCAACCATCATAAAAATGATTCTATAAGAAATTATAAATTCTTTTGAAACAATTGAAAAAGTTGAAAATCTCTACAGAAAAAGAAATTACTTAAAGGAAACAAATGGAAATAATAGAACTGAAAAATACAGTAATAGATTAAATTATACTGTAGACATTATTTTGTAGACATAGACAAGCTTATTCTAAAATTTATTTATAAAGGCAAAGGCACAAGAATATCTAAAATAACCATAGAAAGAAAACAAAAGATGTAAAAATTCCTTTACCCAATATTAAGACCTAATATATCACTACAATATAAGGACTGGGTGATACTGGTGTAGGCACAGTCACATAGACCAATAGAACAGAATACAGAAGCCCCAAATTAATCCACAAAAGTTTGTTCAGCTGAATTTTACAAAGGTGCAAAAGCCATTTAATTGAGGAAATACAATTTTTTCAAGAAATGGTGCTGGAGCAATTGGATATCCACAGGTAAAAATATAAACCTTGACCTAAACCTCATACTTTACACAAAAATTAACCCACTGTGCATGAGATATTTAAGTGTAAAACAAAACTGTAAAATTTTTAGGAAAACTAATTTTCAGGTTCTTTTATTAGGCAAAGAAATCTTAGACTTGACACTATCATAACCCATAAAAGAAAAAATCAATAAACTTGCCCTCATCAAAATTAAAAACCTTTACTCTACAAAAACCCCATGAAAATAATGAAAAGACAAGCTACAGACTGGGCAAAAAATTTTGCTAACTGCATATCCAAAAATGGTCAACTACCTATACTCTTTAAGGAACTCTCAAAATTCAAGAGTGAAAAGATAAATGGTGACACAATTCCATACCAAGTGAAAATATGCTAAAAAATGAAGGTGGCATTAAGATATATTAAGCTAAAAGAAGATGAAGAGAATCTGTCACCACCATATTTAGACTGCAAGAAATGTTAAGGAAAGTTTCCAAGCTAAAGGGAAATTAAACCAGCTGAACACTATATCCATGAAGAATGAAGATGGTGGAAGTGTTAAATGGAAAGTCTTTTTTCTCTTAATTACTTTAAATACTTATGAATGTTTAAACCAAACATTTTAGCCCTAGTGGAGTTTAAAACATGAAGATATACCACATGTGACAACTGTAGCAAAAAGGATGGGAACAGAATAAACAGCCCCATATGTTTTCAATTTGTCTATAGTAATATGAGTGGTATAATATTAATTTTAATAGGCTGTGAAAAGTTAAGATATATACTATCATCCAGAAAAAAACCCTAAAAATTATATAAGTATAATTATAGCTAAACATCCAATAGAGTAATTGAAAGCCAGAAATTTTAAGCATGGAAAAAAAAAAACAAGACCTGACTATATACTACATATAGGTGTTGCAATTTAAAACAAAGATACCAGAACTGAACTTAATGGATAGAAAAATATACAAAGATAACAATCAATATCAGATAAAGTAGACTTTAAGAAACAGATATTATCAAATATAAAAAAGGACATGTCATAATAATAAAATATTCCACTATTTTGAATAAAGATATAAATAAAGAAAATACAGTGGTCTTCAATGTATCTAAAAATAGAGCTTCAAAATTCAAGAAAAACTTTGAAGGAACTAAAAGAAGACTAACAATTTCATAATCATAGTTGAAGATTATAAAAACATCTCTCTTAGCACTTGATAGAACAATAAACAAACAAAAAGCAGACTTAGAAGACCTGAACAATACTATTAACCAACTTACCTAATTGATATTTATAAAACACTATACCCAAGAACTACAGAATACATGTTTTTTTTCCATTGCAAATGGTTCATTCACTAAGATAAACAATATGCTGGGCTCAATAAATTTGAAAGTATTGGTTTCATACACAGTATACCCTCTGACCACTATAGGATTAAATTATGAAGTAGTAATAATAAAATATATTTAAACCAGTAATATTTGAAAATTAAGACATTTCTAAATAACTTATGGGTGAAAGGAAAAAACAGATATTATAATTAATGATAACAATAGAACATATCAAAATTTGAGTGATGCATCTAAAATAGTGCTTTCAGGAAAATTCATATTTTAAACATTATTGTTAGAAATTTTCTATAAAGTGAATTATTTAAGGACATTAAAACTCCCAAAGTATACATGAGGAAGAAAATAGATATAAGATCAGAATTCAGTGAAATATAAACATTAATGGAAAATATCAACAGAATTAATAAACCTAGCCAGACTTACCAAGAAGAAAAAAAATTGTGGTCATCAAGAATTGAAGAAATAAAGTATATAAATGTCCTAAAAATATAACTGTACAATTTACCAAAACTGAGATAAGATGGACTGGAAAATGTATATGGTCCTATATCAAATATAGGAATTGAATTTTTTTTTGTTATCAAAACTCTTCTACAAGGAAATCTCCAGGTAAAAATTGTTCACTGATGAATTCTATTAAACATTTAAGAAAGAAATAACACCATGTAGAGAAAATGGAAGTTCATATGTTCACGATCCTCATCTGACCCTAATCTATTTGCCCAGTGCACATGTGCAATGATGTAATGATTGGCCTACTGCAAAGACACATTCTTATATACTTGTTGGCAATTAACCATGATTGTTTGTGTTGCTATATACAGACCTCCACCCAGTGCTCTTGGTGGAGGCTGAGACAGACTGTGGACTTGCTGGATATGGACATGATTCTAACAGTGGAGCTGTCACCATGACAATAAAACTTGGTGTAAGACTTTTTATCTTCAATGACCCATTGTCCTTATTCAGTCTCACAGAATACCAAGTGAACTTGCCCAAAGCTGAAATCCTCTGGTGCTACACACCAATATTCCAAAAACTTTTTGAGAAAACATAGGGAGAAGAAACACTTTACAATTGGTTTTTTGAAGCTAGAATAACTCTAATATTGACAATTGATAAAAATATTATCCAACATAACCCACTCTGAACTGGTATTTTTCATAAAGCCACAAAAAATTTCTAGGAAGATATTAGCAAATCAAGTCTAGCAATATATAGAGAAGAACACATATTGATCAAAGGAATTTATCCTAAGAATGCAAGTCTCATTTCACATCCACAAGTCAACCAATATAATTCATTATGAAAAAACAATAAAAGACAAAAACAATACTATCATTCAAAAAGATTACAAAAAAACATTTGACAAAATTGAACATTCACTTAACTCTCAGCAAACTACAAATAATCTGAAAAAACTACTTACTGCTGAAATATTGAGTGCTTTTTCACTAAAATCTGAAATCAGCCAGGACACCAACTCCCACTATTTCTACTGAACCTTGTATTGGAGGTCTTAGCTGATTACTATGAAACAACAAAAATATTTAAAAGGCCTAAAGTTCAAAAAAAATAAATAAAACTGTCTCTTTTGGTAGATGACATAATTTTTAACATAGAAAAAAGCAAAGGAAATGGAGGATTAAAGATGGCGGTGTGAGAAATGAGACAGAGGCTTCCTCCTAAAACCACATATAAACGAAAATATAATTAATACAACTAATACTGAAAGAGCAACAGGAAGGAGGACTGCACCAGACTACATACACCTGGAGTAAAGAGCAGACTTCAAGGAACATGGTAACATACCAAAGCTGTGACCCAGTGGGGCCAAAGCCCTTCCCCCACCCCAGCTCACTGGCTGGAGGAAGAGAAATGGAGCAGGGAGGGAGTGAAGGCCTGGGACTGCTGAATACCTAATTCCAGAGATCTGCTCTGAAAGCACAAACCTACATTTCATGGTGCTTTCATGATAACTCTTATAATTAAGGGATTGAAAAGCTAAGACAGGAAGAATTCCTGTAGAGACTGAGATTCCAGCCACTTGTGGAAAGCAGGGATCCATATCTATCTTCTAGGACAGAAGAAAGGTGGGCAGTCTGAGGGCCTTTCTAACAAGGAAGCCCTTAGCAAGGGGGCTGCTAAAGGAGCAAGGACTGCACAGAGTTTACTGCCCAGGAGAAAGGACAGGTAGACAAAATTGTCCAGGTGTACTCTGCCCAGCAGGTTGGGAGCTTTCACGATTTTCAGGTGCTCCAGCTCCCTGGCTGGCTACACAGGTCCAAGGTTCCCCTCCGTTATAGGCAGCCTACTGAGCCCTTCTCCCAGCCAGGCCCACCTGGCTCGCAAACCGGCAAACCCTACCCTGGCTTTAGGCCAACCATAGGGAAGATCTGTCTACAGCAATGACAAACGCAAAGAATAGAGGCTTATATATGTGTGCTCGGCCCACTGGTTCAGGTAGTGGAGACAGGCATAGCGGCCGGGAAGCAGGAAAAAGCTCTTTCCTCCCCCCCAGGCACCAATACCATCTCCCTGCGACCCCCAACATTGATTCAGGGGCTGAGCAGCTTGAGAGAGTAGAGCTTCTGGACACTAGAGGATGCCATATACAAATATGAAAAGTCCAAACGAACCTGGTCCAGAGTAAAATTATTAATATAACTACCAAGAAAGACTTAAATGACATGAACCTTATGATTCTTCCTGAAAGGGAGTTCAAAATAAAAATCATTAACATGCTCATGGAGGTACAGAAAGATATTCAAAAACTCAGGAATGAATTCCAGTCAGAGATCCAATTGTTAAAGAGAACAATGGAGGGTATTAAAAGCAGATTGGATATGGTGGAGGAGATGATAAATGAAAAAGAAACTAGAGAAGAGGAATTCAAAGAAACTGAGGCACAGAGAGAAAAAAGGATCTCTAAGAATGAAAGAATATTGAGAGAACTGGGCGACCAATCCAAATGGAAAAATATTCACATTATAGGGATGCCAGAAGAAGAAGAGAAAGAGAAAGGGATAGAAAGTGTTTTTGGGGAGGTAATTGCTGAAAACTTCCCCAGTGTGGGGAAGGAGATAGTCTCTCAAGCCATGAATATCCAAAGATCTCCCAACACAAGGGACTGAAGAAAGACAACACCAGAACATATAGTAATTAAAATGGAAAAGATCAAGGATAAGGACAGACTATTAAAAGCAGCCAGAGAGAGAAATAAGATCACATACAAAGGAAAGCCCATCAGGCTAACATCAGACTTCTCAGCAGAAACCTTACAGGACAGAAGGGAGTGGCATGATGTATTTAATGCAATGAAGCAGAAGGGCCTGGAACCAAGATTACTTTATCCGGCAAGATAATCATTTAAATTTGAAGGAGGGATTAAACAATTTCCAGATAAGCAAAAGCTGAGAGAATTTATCTCCCACAAACCATATCTACAGTCTATTTTGGAGGGACTGCTATAGATGGAAGTGTTCCTAAAGTTGAATAGCTGTCACCAGAGGTAATAAAACCACAGTAAAGAAAGTAGAACAGCTAATTACTAAGCAAATGCAAAATTAAATTAACTATCCCCAAAGTCAATCAGGGGATAGACAAAGAGTACAGAATATGATACCTAATATATAAAGAATGGAGGAGGAAGAAAAAGGAGAAAAAGTAAAGAACCTTTAGATTGTGTTTGTAATAGCATATTAAGTGAGTTAAGTTAGACTCTTAGATAGTAAGGAAGTTAACCTTGAACCTTTGGTCAACATGAATCTAAAGCCAGCAATGGCAATAAGTATATACCTATTGATAATCACCCTAAATGTAAATGGACTGAACTCACCAATCAAAAGACATAGAGTCACTGAATGGATAAAAAAACAAGACCTATCTATATGCTGCCTACAAGAGACTCATTTTAAACCCAATGAAATACACAGACTAAAAGTGAATGGATGGAAAAAGATACTTCATGCAACTAATAGAAAAAAGCAGGAGGTGTAGTACTGCTATCAGACAAAATAGACTTCAAAACAAAGAAAGTCACAAGAGATAAAGAAGGACATTACATAATGATAAAGGGGTCAATACAACAAGAAGATATAACCATTATAAATATCTATGCTCACAACATAGGAGAACCTACATATGTGAAACAAATACTAACTGAATTAAAAGGGGAAATAGAATGCAATGCATTCATTCTAGGAGACTTCAACACTCCACTCACTCTGAAGGACAGATCAACCAGACAGAAGATAAGTAAGGACACAGAGGCACTGAACAACACATTAGAACAGATGGACCTAACAGACATCTACAGAACTCTACACCCAAAAGCAGCAGAATACACATTCTCCTCAAGTGCACATGGAAATTTTCAAGAATAGATCATATACTAGGCCACAAAAAGAGCCTCAGTAAATTAAAATAGATTGAAATTGTACCAACCAGTTTCTCAGACCACAAAGGTATGGAACTAGAAATAAATTATGCAAAGAAAATGAAAAATCCCACAAACACATGGAGGCTGTACAACATGCTCCTAAATAACCAATGGATCAATGACCAAATAAAAACAGAGATCAAGTAATATATGAAGACAAATGACAATAATTCAGCACAGCAAAATTTGTGGGATGCAGCCAAGGCTGTGCTAAGAGGAAAGTATATTGAAATACAGGCCTACCTCAGGAAAGAAGAACAATCCCATTTAAGCAGTCTAAACTCACAAATAATGAAACTAGAAAAAGAACAACAAATCAGGCCCAAAGTCAGTAAAAGGAGGGACATAATAAAGATTAGAGCAGAAATAAATAAAACCAAGAAGAATAAAACAATAGAAAGAATCAATGAAAGCAAGAGATGGTTCTCTGAGAAAATAAACAAAATAGATAAACCCCTAGCCAGACTTATCAAGAAAAAAAGAGAGTCTACACACATAAATAGAAGAAGAAATGAGAAAGGAAAAATTACTATGGACACCACAGAAATACAAAGAATTATGAGAAAATACTATGAAAAATTTATGCTAACAAACTGGAAAACCTAGAAGAAATGGACAACTTTCTAGAAAAATACAACCTTCTGAGGCTGACCAAGGAAGAAACAGAAAATCTAAACAGACCATTTACCAGCAACAATATTGAACTGGTAATCAAAAACCTACCTAAGAACAAGACACCTGGAACAGGTGGCTTCACCACTGAATTTTATCAAACATTTATTGAAGACCTAATACCCATTCTCCTTAAAGTTTTCCAAAAAGTAGAAGAGGGGGGAATACTTGAAAACTCATTCTATCAGGCCAACATCACTCTAATACCAAAACCAGGCAAAGAAACCACAAAAAAAAACATTACAGATGAATATCCCTGATGAACATAGATGCAAAAATACTCAACAAAATATTAGCAAACTGAATTCAAAAATACATCAATAAGATCATCTACCACGATCTAGGATTTATTTCAGAGATGCAAAGCTGGTACAACATTTGAAAATCCATCAACATTATCCACCACATCAACAATAAGAAGGAAAAAATCCCCATGATCATCTCCATAGATGCTGAAAATCATTTTACAAAATTCAACATACATTCATGATAAAAACTCTCAATAAAATGGGTATAGAGGGCAAGTACCTCAACATAATAAAGGCCATATATGACAAACCCACAGCCAACATTATACTTAACAGTGAGAAGCTGAAAACTTTTCCTTTAAGATCAGGAATAAGTCAAGGATGCCCACTTTCCCCACTTCTGTTCAACATAGTACTAGAGGTACTAGCCATGGCAGTCAGACAACACACACACAAAAAAAGGCATGCAGATTGGCAAGGAAGAAGTTAAGCTGTCCCTGTGTGCAGATGATATGATATTGTACATAAAAAAGCCTAAAGAATCCACTCCAAAACTATTAGATCTAATATCTGAATTCAGCCAAGTTGCAGGATACAAAATTAATACACAGAAATCTGTGGCATCCTATACACTAGCAATGAACTAGCAGAGAGAGAAATCAGGAAAACAATTCCATTCACAATTGCATCAAAAAGAATAAAATACCTAGGAATAAACCTAACCAGGGAAGTGAAAGACCTATGTTCTGAAAACTATAAGACACTCACGAGAGAAATTTAAGAAGATACCAATAAATGGAAACACAGCCCATGCTCATGGATAGGAAGAATTAATATTGTCACAATGGCCATCCTGCCTAAAGCAATCTATAAATTCAATGCAATTCCTATCAAAATACAGCAGCATTCTTCAATGAACTAGAGAAAATCATCCTAAAATTCATATGGAACCACAAAAGACCTCGAATAGTCAAAGCAATCCTGAGAAGGAAGAATAAAGCAGGGGGAATTACGCTCCCCAACTTCAAGCTCTACTACAAAGCCACAATAATCAAGATGATTTGGTACTGGCACAAGAACAGACCCATAGACCAATGGAACAGACTAGAGAGCCAGATATAAACCCAACCATATATGGTCAATTAATATATGATAAAGAAGCCATGGACATACAATGGGGAAATGACAGCCTCTTCAACAGATGGTGTTGGCAAACCTGGACAACTACATGCAAGAAAATGAAACTAGATTACTGTTTAACCACACACACAAAAGTAAACTCAAAATGGATTAAAAGACTTGAATATAAGTCAAGAAACCATAAAACTCTTAGAAGACAACATAGGCAAACATCTCCTGAATATAAGCATGAGCAACTTCTTCCTGAACACATCTCCTCAAGCAAGGGAAACAAAAGCAAAAATGAACAAAGGGGACTACGTGAAACTAAAAAGCTCCAGTATGGCAAAGGGCACTATCAACAGAACAAAAAGGCATCCTACAGTATGGGAGAATGTATTTGTAAATGACATATCCGACAAGGAGTGATCATCCAAAATTTATAAAGAACTCACATGCCTCAACAGCCAAAAAGCAAATAACCCAATTAAAAAATGGGTAGAGGGTATGAAGAGACAATCTCCAATGAAGAAATTCAGATGGCCAACAGGCACATGAAAAGATGCTCCACATCACTAATCATCAGAGAAATGCAAATTAAAACCACAATGAGATATCACCTCACACCAGTAAAGATGGCCAGCATTGAAAAGGCTTAGAACAACAAATGCTGGTGAGGATGCAGAGAAAGGGGAACCCTCCTACGCTGCTGGTGGGAATGTAAGCTTGTTCAACCATTGTGGAAAGCAGGATGAAGGATCCTCAAAAAACTAAAAATAGAAATACCATTTGACCCAGGAATCCCACTCGGAATTTACCCAAAGAATACAACTTCTCAGATTCAAAAAGACATATGCACCCCTATGTTTATCACAGCACTTTTTACACTAGCCAAGATGTGGAAGCAAACTAAGTGTCCATCAGTAGATGAATGGATAAAGAAGAAGTGGTACTTATACACAATGGAATACTATTCAGCCATAAGAAAGAAAGAAATCCTACCATTTGCAACAAAATGAATGGAGCTGAAGGACATTGTGCTCAGTAAAATAAGCCAGGCAGAGAAAGACAAATGCCAAATGATTTCCCTCATTTGTGGAGTTTAACAATGAAGCAAAACTGAAGGAACCAAATGGGAGTAGACTCAGAGACGCCAAGAATGAACCAGTGGTTACCAAAGAGGAGGGGTGTGGGAGGGCAGGTGGGGAGGGAGGGAGAAGGGGATTATGTTTAGTACACATGGTGTGGGGGATCACGAGGAGAACAGTGTAGCACAGAGAAGGGACATAGTGAATCTGTGGCATCTTACTGCACTGATGGACAGTGACTGCATTGGTGTATGTGTGGGGACTTGATAATATGGGTAAATGTAGTGACCACATTGTTCTTTCATGTGAAACCTTCATAAGAGTGTATATCAATCATACCTTAATAAAAAATTTAAACAAAAAACAAAAAACAAAAAACAAAGGAAACTACAATAAAGATACGAAAAATAATAAATGAGCTAGCGAGATCACAGGATACAATTAAAAGTCAATTGTATTTTAATACATTGTCAGCAAAAAGATTGGAAAATGAAGATTACAGAAATAATTCCATTTATACTGGCATCAAAATATTTGGAAATAAATTTAACAAAGGGTATAGGAGACATTCATTCCGAAAATTACAATACTTGTTGAAAGATAATGAAGAAGACCTAAGTAAATGGAGTTCATTTAATAGAGTTAATTGATTTGAAGACCTAAAATTGTTAAGATATCAATTGATACAAAATTGATCTATAGATTAAGTGCAATCCCAGCACAATCCAAGCATGTCCTTTTGTAGAACTTGATTCTAATGTTGATATAAAGGCACAAATGACCTAGAATTCTAAAGAAATCTTGAAAAAGAACAATGTTAGAAGATTTCATTGGCTAACCTCAAGACACACAGTAAAGCCATAGTAACCAAGATAGTGGAACTAGCATAGGATTGATAAACAGATCATTGCAACAGAATGGAGTCCAGAAATACAATCACATGTTGGTAGCAGATCAGTTTTTGACAGAGGTGCCAAAGGAATTCAATGGGGATAGGAAAGTCTTTTCAACAAATGGCCTGGAACAACTGGATATCCATACATGAATAATTCAAACTTGTCTAAAACCATGTACAAAATTTAACCCACACTATATCATGAACTAAAATAAATCAGCTAAATCTATAGAACTTCAGAAAAACAAATATGATATATAATATTTTTGTAACTTGGAGCTAAGCAAAGGTTTCATAGGCAGAACTAAGAAAGGAACAACCATAAAAGAAAAAAATGACAAATTAGACTTCATGAAAAGTAAGAACTTCTATCATCAAAAGACATTTAAAAATGAATAGATTACCAAAGATAGGAAAGAAATATTTATGAACATATATCTGACAGAAGGCTGCTATCCACAATATATTAAAAACCTCATAAAAAATAATTAAAAGACAAAAAAAATCAAAAAGTGATCAAAATTTGTCAACATTTGACAAAGGAACAGATACAAATGACCAATAAGCACATGAAAAACTACTCAATTGCTCATAACAAGAAAATTTCTATTAAAATCAAGAAGACACACTCATGTATCTCATTATAATCGTTAAAATGAAAAAGATTGACCCAACTAAATGTCAGAGAGAATGTGGAGCAGTTGTAATTCTGATATATTGTTAATGGCAATGTAATATGGTACAACCAGATTGGAAGAAGCTCTGAAAATTTTTATGAATATAATCATGTTTATTTTTGACACAGCAATTCAATTCCTCAGTATTTATCCAAGAGAAATGAAAACACATGTCCAAGAAACACTTGCATAAAATATTTATAGTAGCTTTACTCATATTAGGCAAAGCCTGGAAATAGCTTGAGTTTCCATGAAAAGACAATGGATGAAGGAATTGGTAGTATAGTCATACAATGGAACACTTTATAGCAATAAAGAATGAATCAGTGGTATGTACACCACCACATACTAATCTCAAAAATATTCTACTCAATAAAAAAAGCTCCATGTCTAGAGTACATACTGTGTGACTTCTTCTGTAGGTTCTATATACAGGAAAATACGTTTTATAGTAAGAAAAAAAAATCAGAAGAGCTGTTTTCAGTAATGGGTTGGATGGGAATTTACTTGGATGGGGCCTGAGGAAGCTTTCTGGTCTGAGGCTAATGTTTAATACCTTGGTACTTGTCTAGGTTACACAGGTAAATACATGTGTGAGAACTCATCACATGAAATGCTTATGACTTATGCATTTTACTGTATGGAAATTTTACCTTTAAAGAAAACAAGGAACCCAATGCAAATATCAGACAATAATCACAGCATGCTGAAATCTAATGGAAATGTACTGGTTTTCAATTTACTGTGAAATGCATCAAAAATGAAGAAGTGTTGATTGATGTGTAGAGAGATAGATGGATGGATATATGATGAGGCAAGTATAGTAAAACAGTCATTGTAAAATCTAGGTAACAGGTACTTGGGGGTTGACTATAAACATCTTCTAACTTTTCTGTATATTTGAAATTTTGTATAATTAAATACTGGGAAAAGCCAATACAATAGTCTTGTTAGTTGTCATTTGCACAATCCATTTCATTAATCAAGTTGAACATAGTTTTCAAAGTATATTTAACCAAAGAGAAAAAGATGTATTTATACATATATATACAAATACACAATATAATCAAAGAGAGAATGTATGCCTGTATATATACACAGAAAATTTACTAGCACTAATTTTTATTTACTTCTTTGGTTATACAGTAGTGATTATTATACGTGTATTATATATTTGGTGATATCTAAGATGATTCTGAAAGGTGGTGGTTGATGATTTTCATGGTATCAATACTCCCACTGAAGCAGATTTCAAGTCACTGAAGGCAAAGTTGGGAAGAGATGCTCACAGTTGGTGCTTGTGAGCCTGTGCAAGCCAGTGCCAACATACCCTTGTTCTGACTTCATCCAACAGTTTAGGGATTGTAACGGACTGAACTGTGCCCCGTACAAAATTCGTATGTTGAACCGCTAACCCCCAGTGTGAATGTATTTGGAAATCGAACCTTTAGGGAGGTAATTATATTTAATGAGGTCATAAGGGTGGGGCCCTAATCCGAAAGGACTGGTGTGTCCCTGTAAATAGGAGACGAGGGTTCTTTCTCCACACCTGACAGATAAAAGCCCATGTGAAGACACAGGGAGAAGGAGGCCACTTCCAAGCCAGGCAGAATGTTCTCACTGCAAACCAACCCTGATGGCACCTTGATCTTGGACTTCTAGCCTCCAAAACTGTAAGAAAATACATTTCTTTGTTAAAGCCATCCAGCCTGTGGTATTTTGTTATGACAGGCATGTCAGAATAATACAGGAATCATGCTTTATTATCTGAAAGAATGATGTAAGGTTGATATTACTATTTCTGCTTAAATTTTTTTTTGTATCACAGGATTTTGATTGATGAGTTTGGACGCTGATCCTATCACTCTTGAAAACTTTTATATCCCAGTCTACAAAACTCTTCCCTTTCTACAAGGAAGACAGCCTATATCACACTGTCTTTCAAGAGACCCTCGTAGTATGCAAATGCCATATTCCAAGAAAAAGAAAATCAAACGAAAGACTAAAGAACATCATGATCCTGCTTGAAAGCACATTTATTGTTGTCTAGACAATTAGCAGTACTTTTTGTCAGATGCTACTGAAGAAGGATTTATACTAATACTGCTTCACTCTATCTTACACTAAGACGTAAGTGGCTTACTTTCTCTTTAGCTAAAACATTAGCTAAATCACACTGGGAAAATTAAACCCAGAGACGGAAACTAATTGGAAACATTGCTTTTAGGTAATGAAGCACTTATGCATCCATTTTGTGGATTCATTAAGTTTTAGTTTTGGGAAATTTTTACATGACTCACCTGAAAAACAAATAATTGTGATTGAAATATATAATTGCCAAAGTCATCAAATACAGGGCAACTTTGGCAATTCATTTCATTTCATTTCAACAATCATTTCAAAATTTTCCTAAATATTGGTGCTCCAAAGATAAAAAAGATGAACATGACAATGTGCCACTACTTAAGTAGCCTGGAAGAGGAGAAACACATTTAAGCCTTTACCAGGTGATAAGTGTAATTATGAGGTTTATATCAGGTGTTATAAACAGAATATATATATATATATATATATATTTTTTTTATTGAAGGGTAGTTGACAACAGCATTGCATTACATTAGTTTCAGGTGTACAACACAGCGACTCAACATTTATATACATGATATTTCTAGGTACCAGGTATCACCATACCAAGTTGTTACAATATTTTGACTATATTCCTTATGCTATACATTACATCCCGGTTACTTATTTATTTTACAATTGGAAGTGTGTTTATATATATATATATATATATATATATATATATATATATATATATATACACATACACATATATATATTGTGAGGGCATCTCTCATATTTATTGATCAAATAGTTGTTAACCACAATAAATTTCTGTATAGGGGGGTCAATACTCAATGCACAATCATTAATCCACCCCAAGCCTAATTTTCGTCAGTCTCCAATCTTCTGATGCATAACGAACAAATTCTTACATAGTGAATAAGTTACATGGTGAACAGTGCAAGGGCAGTCATCACAGAAGCTTTCGGTTTTGTTAATGCATTATGAACTATACACAGTCAGTTCAAATATGAATATTCATTTGATTTTTAAACTTGATTTATATGTGGATACCACATTTCTCTATTATTATTATTTTTAATAAAATGCTGAAGTGGTAGGTAGATACGAGATAAAGGTAGAAAACAGAGTTTAGTGTTGTAAGAGAGCAAATGTAGATGATCAGGTGTGTGCCTGTAGACTATGTGTTAATCCAAGCTAGACAAGGGCAATAAAACATCCATGTATGCAGAAGATTTCTCTCAGAACATGAGGGGGGAGGTTCTAAGCCTCACCTCTGCTGCTCCCCATTTTCTCACCAGATGGCCCCCTGCGACTGTGCCTGTCTTAGGTTGTTCCTCCCTTGAGGAATCTTACCCGTCTCTGGCTAACCAGTCATCTTCCGGGGCCATACAGGGAAATGTTAAGTTGGTAAGTGAGAGAGAAGCCTTATCGTTTGAAAAGGTTAGCTTTTTACTTCTTTGCATATTTATGCCCTGTGGCTTCTATGCCCAGCTTTTGTCTTGAGGTGTCTTTACCACTTGGAAGAATTATGATACTCGGTAAATTCGACATGTGGCACGAGTTCTATTTAAAGGTTGTGATTAGGTAGGAAGAAGAAAAGCTATAGAAGTAGCAGGCGGCAGAAAACCTGGGAAGACTGATTATTTCTTTGACATATCTTCTTGTAGAGTAACTTCAGCATGGATAGGTTTTAAACTACTAATTAAATTGTGCACACACATTAACATAATAGGAATATAGTTACCTAACCAAAGCATACCTGTAATTACCAGCCATCTCCAGTGAAACCAAGAAAACCAGTTAGGCACCTTAGGCATTTGTGAAAACTTATCTATGATATGGTGGATATTGTCCGACTGAACTTAAACAGTCTGAGAGAATTCAGATAAACTAGAACACCCCATTCCTGGGGACTGTTCATATCCCATATGTTCTTTTAACGATAAATAGTCTGTGGTTGTAAGATTTTGGAGTGCTACAATTTGCACTTCTCCTAATTCTTGGTTGAGTTCCAACAGTATAGATCCAGTCCAATTTTTGTTTTACTGTATGCACAGGCCAGCTTAGATATCTCCTTCATCTTTACCATGGCAAGTCTAGGAACTGGTGGGATGAGTGCATCTACACCTGTGACAGTGCGTGAATCTTTGTTGAAGTTTTTTTTTTTTTTTTTTTTTTTGATCATCTTCTGTCATGAGTCTTCCCGAGAGTGCTGATGTTGGAAGTTCTTTTCATATCGTATCTTAGTTCATTTTCGGGGTAGCCAAATTAGGCTTTGATCCTCTGTATAAACACAAACAGACCCTTTGCCTACACTTTTATATGTCCTTTATATCATTGTGTAGAACTCATTAGAGGTCACCACATAGGAACTGCATTTTTTTTTTTTAATCATTAAACTACACTTACATGACGAATACTTTGTTTACTAGGCTCTCCCCTATACCAGGTCCCCCCTATATACTCCTTTACAGTCACTGTCCATCAGCGTAGCAACCTGTTGTAGAATCACTACTTGTCTTCTCTGTGTTGTACAGCCCTCCCCTTTCTCCCACCCCGCTATGGATGCTAATCTTAATACACCCCTATTTCTCCCCCCCTTATCCCTCCCTACCCACCCATCCTCCCCAGTCCCTTTCCCTTTGGTACCTGTTAGTCCATTCTTGAGTTCTGTGATTCTGCTGCTGTTTTGTTCCTTCAGTTTTTCCTTTGTTCTTATATTCCACAGATGAGTGAAATCATTTGGTATTTCTCTTTCTCTGCTTGGCTTGTTTCACTGAGCAAAATACCCTCCAGCTCCATCCATGTTGCTGCAAATGGTTGGATTTGCCCTTTTCTTATGGCTGAGTAGTATTCCATTGTGTATATGTACCACACCTTCTTTATCCATTCATCTATCGATGGACATTTAGGTTGCTTCCAATTCTTGGCTATTGTAAATAGTGCTGCAATAAACATAGGGGTGCACTGATCTTTCTCATACTTGATTGCTGCATTCTTAGGGTAAATTCCTAGGAGTGCAATTCCTGGGTCAAATGGTAAGTCTGTTTTGAGCATTTTGATGTACCTCCATACTGCTTTCCACAATGGTTGAACTAACTTACATTCCCACCAGCAGTGTAGGAGGGTTCCCCTTTCTCCACAGCCTCGCCAACATTTGTTGTTGTTTGTCTTGTGGATGGCAGCCATCCTTACTGGTGTGAGGTGATACCTCATTGTAGTTTTAATTTGCATTTCTCTGATAATTAGCGATGTGGAGCATCTTTTCATGTGTCTGTTGGCCATCTGTATTTCTTTTTTGGAGAACCGTCTGATCAGTTCCTTTGCCCATTTTTTAATTGGGTTATTTGTTTTTTGTTTGTTGAGGCGTGTGAGCTCTTTATATATTCTGGACGTCAAGCCTTTATCGGATGTGTCATTTTCAAAGATATTCTCCCATACTGTAGGGTTCCTTTTTGTTCTATTGATGGTGTCTTTTGCTGTACAGAAGCTTTTCAGCTTAATATAGTCCCACTTGTTCATTTTTGCTGTTGTTTTCCTTGCCCGGGGAGATATGTTCAAGAAGAGGTCACTCATGTTTATGTCTAAGAGGTTTGTGCCTATGTTTTCTTCCAAGAGTTTAATGGTTTCATGACTTACATTCAGGTCTTTGATCCATTTTGAGTTTACTTTTGTATATGGGGTTAGACGATGGTCCAGTTTCATTCTCCTACATGTAGCTGTCCAGTTTTGCCAGCACCATCTGTTGAAGAGACTGTCATTTCACCATTGTATGTCCATGGCTCCTTTATCAAATATTAATTGACCATATATGTCTGAGTTAATGTCTGGATTGTCTAGTCTGTTCCATTGGTCTGTGGCTCTGTTCTTGTGCCAGTACCAAATTGTCTTGATTACTATGGCTTTATAATAGAGCTTGAAGTTGGGGAGTGAGATCCCCCCTACTTTATTCTTCTTTCTCAGGATTGCTTTGGCTATTCGGGGTCTTTGGTGGTTCCATATGAATTTTTGAATTATTTGTTCCAGTTCATTGAAGAATGTTGCTGGTAGTTTCATAGGGATTGCATCAAATCTGTATATTGCTTTGGGCAGGATGGCCATTTTGACGATATTAATTCTTCCTAGCCATGAGCATGGGATGCGTTTCCATCTGTTAGTGTCCCCTTTAATTTCTTTTAAGAGTGACTTGTAGTTTTCAGAATATAAGTCTTTCACTTCTTTGGTTAGGTTTATTCCGAGGTATTTTATTTTTTTTGATGCAATTGTGAATGGAGTTGTTTTCCTGATTTCTCTTTCTGTTGGTTCATTGTTGGTATATAGGAAAGCCACAGATTTCTGTGTGTTGATTTTGTATCCTGCAACTTTGCTGTATTCCGATATCAGTTCTAGTAGTTCTGGGGTGGAGTCTTTAGGGTTTTTTATGTACAGTATCATGTCATCTGCAAATAGTGACAGTTTGACTTCTTCTTTGCCAATCTGGATTCCTTGTATTTTTTTGTTTTGTCTGATTGCCGTGGCTAGGACCTCCAGTACTATGTTAAATAACAGTGGGGAGAGTGGGCATCCCTGTCTAGTTCCCGATCTCAGCGGAAATGCTTTCAGCTTCTCGCTATTCAATATAATGTTGGCTGTGGGTTTTTCATAGATGGCCTTTATTATGTTGAGGTACTTGCCCTCTATTCCCATTTTGCTGAGAGTTTTTATCATGAATGGATGTTGAACTTTGTCAAATGCTTTTTCAGCATCTATGGAGATGACCATGTGGTTTTTGTCTTTCTTTTTGTTGATGTGGTGGATGATATTGATGGACTTTCGAATGTTGTGCCATCCTTGCATCCCTGGGATGAATCCCACTTGGTCATGGTGTACGATGGTTTTGATGTATTTTTGAATTCGGTTTGCTAAAATTTTGTTGAGTATTTTTGCGTCTACGTTCATCAGGGATATTGGTCTGTAGTTTTCTTTTTTGGTGGTGTCTTTGCCTGGTTTTGGTATTAGGGTGATGTTAGCTTCATAGAATGAGTTTGGGAGTATCCCCTCCTCTTCTATTTCTTGGAAAACTTTAAGGAGAATGGGTATTATGTCTTCCCTGTATGTCTGATAAAATTCCGAGGTAAATCCATCTGGCCCGGGGGTTTTGTTCTTTGGTAGTTTTTTGATTACCGCTTCAATTTCGTTGCTGGTAATTGGTCTGTTTAGATTTTCTGTTTCTTTTTGGGTCAGTCTTGGAAGGTTGTATTTTTCTAGGAAGTTGTCCATTTCTCCTAGGTTTCCCAGCTTGTTAGCATATAGGTTTTCATAGTAGTCTCTAATAATTCTTTGTATTTCTGCGGGATCTGTTGTGATTTTTCCTTTCTCATTTCTGATACTGTTGATTTGTGTTGACTCTCTTTTCCTCTTAATAAGTCTGGCTAGAGGCTTATCTATTTTGTTTATTTTCTCGAAGAACCAGCTCTTGGTTTCATTGATTTTTGCTATTGTTTTATTCTTCTCAATTTTATTTATTTCTTCTCTGATCTTTATTATGTCCCTCCTTCTGCTGACCTTAGGCCTCATTTGTTCTTCTTTTTCCAATTTTGATAGTTGTGACATTAGACCGTTCATTTGGGATTGCTCTTCCTTTTTTAAATATGCTTGGAGTGCTATATACTTTCCTCTTAAGACTGCTTTTGCTGCGTCCCACAGAAGTTGGGGCTTAGTGTTGTTGTTGTCATTTGTTTCCATATATTGCTGGATCTCCATTTTGATTTGGTCATTGATCCATTGATTATTTAGGAGCGTGTTGTTTAGCCTCCATGTGTTTGTGAGCCTTTTTGCTTTCTTTGAACAGTTTATTTCTAGTTTAATGCCTTTGTGGTCTGAAAAGTTGGTTGGTAGGATTTCAATCTTTTGGAATTTACTGAGGCTCTTTTTGTGTCCTAGTATGTGGTCTATTCTGGAGAATGTTCCATGTGCACTTGAGAAGAACGTGTATCCTGTTGCTTTTGGATGTAGAGTTCTGTAGATGTCTATTAGGTCCATCTGTTCTAGTGTGTTGTTCAGTGCCTCTGTGTCCTTACTTATTTTCTGTCTGGTGGATCTGTCCTTTGGAGTGAGTGGTGTGTTGAAGTCTCCTAGAATGAATGCATTGCATTCTATTTCCTCCTTTAGTTCTGTTAATATTTGTTTCAGGTATGTTGGTGCTCCTGTATTGGGTGCATATATATTTATAATGGTTATATCCTCTTGATGGACTGAGCCCTTTATCATTATGTAATGTCCTTCTTTGTCTTTTGTTACTCTCTTTATTTTGAAGTCTGTTTTGTCTGATACCAGAATTGCAACACCTGCTTTCTTCTCTCTGTTGTTTGCTTGAAATATCTTTTTCCATCCCTTGACTTTAAGTCTGTGCGCGTCTTTGGGTTTGAGGTGAGTCTCTTGTAAGCAGCATATGGATGGATCTTGCTTTTTTATCCATTCTATTACTCTGTGTCTTTTGATTGGTGCATTCAGTCCATTTACATTTAGGGTGATTATTGAAAGGTATGAATTTATTGCCATTGCAGGCTTTAAGTTTGTGGTTACCAAAGGTTTAGGGTTAGCTTCTTTACTGTCTTACTGTCTAACTTAACTCGCTTGTTGAGCTATTATAAACACAATCTGATGATTCTTTATTTCTCTCCCTTCTTATTCCTCCTCCTCCCTTCTTCATATGTTGGGTGTTTTGTTGTGTGCTCTTTTTAGGAGTGCTCCCATCTAGAGCAGTCCCTGTAGGATGCCCTGTAGAGGTGGTTTGTGGGAGGCAAATTCCCTCAACTTTTGCTTGTCTGGGAGTTGTTTAATCCCTCCTTCATATTTAAATGATATTCGTGCTGGATACAGTACTCTTGGTTCGAGGCCCTTCTGTTTCATTGCATTAAGTATATCATGCCATTCTCTTCTGGCCTGTAGGGTTTCTGTTGAGAAGTCTGATGATAGCCTGATGGGTTTTCCTTTGTAGGTAACCTTTTTTTTCTCTCTGGCTGCTTGTAATACTTTGTCCTTGTCTTTGATCTTTGCCATTTTAATTATTATGTGTCTTGGTGTTGCCCTCCTTGGATCCCTTGTCATGGGAGTTCTGTGTACCTCTGTGGTCTGAGAGGCCATTTCTTCCCCTAGTTTGGGGAAATTTTCAGCAATTATTTCTTCAAAGACATTTTCTATCCCCTTTTCTCTCTCTACTTCTTCTGGAATGCCTATGATTCTTATATTATTCCTTTTAGATTGATCACTCAGCTCTCTTAAAATTCTTTCATTCCTGGAGATCCTTTTATCTCTCTCTGCATCAGCTTCTCTGCGTTCCTGTTCTCTGTTTTCTAGTCCATTAATGGTCTCTTGCATCTCGTCCATTCTGTTTTGAAGTCCTTCCAGAGCTTGTTTTATTTCTGAATTCTCCTTCCTTAGTTCTTGCATATTTCTCTGCAAGTCCATCAGCATGGTTATGACTTTTGTTTTGAATTCTTTTTCAGGTAGACTGGCTAAATCTATCTCCCCAGATTCCTTCTCAGGGGAAGATGTAGCAGATGCCGAAGCTGTCTGGGTTAGTCTTGTCTGGATCATATTTTTTTGCCTTTTCATGTTGACAGGTGCTATTGACTGTCAGCTGGGAGGGCCAAAATTTTCACTTGCTACTGGCCTTTCTTTACTGGGGCAACTGCGACCCCTAGTGGCTTGTGTTGGGTAATTGCGTGTAGACTGGGTCTTTGTGTCTTGCCTGGCCGGAAGGGAGAAATTTCCCTTTCTGTGGGCGGAATTTGTCTCAGGCTGCTTCTCTGCTTTCGCAGCGCCCGGTGGGGTGATGGATGGGGGGGCTGCTTGACTGTTTGCCTCCGTGAGGGGTCTCAGAGCTGTTGCCCAGGGGGTTAGTGCACCCGGTTTTCCCTGTAATTTCCAGCTGCTGTACTGTGACCTGGGTTGTTTCCGTCAAGCTGTTAAGTCCCTGTCCCTTTAAGACTTTCAAAAAGCCCCCGCTTTTCTTTGTCACAGGGGCATCAGCTTCAGCACCCGCTCAGAGGTCTTACTCCCTGTTCCCCCAGTATCCAGGGCCCCCTGGGCATGTACTGTGTCTGCGCTCTGGCCCGGATGGCTGGGGCTGGGTGTTCGGCAGTCCTGGGCTCCGTCTCCCTCCCGCTCTGCCTATTGTTCTCCCGCCGGGAGCTGGGGGGAGGGGCGCTCGGGTCCCGCAGGGCCAGGGCTTGTATCTTACCCCTTTCACCAGTCGCTGGGTTCTCGCTGGTGTAGCTGCAGTCTGGCCACTGTCCTGCGTCTTCTGGTCTCTCTTTTAGGGCTAGTTGTGTTTGTTGTATTTTCAAAAGTATATATGTTTTTGGGAGGAGATTCCCACTGTCCTACTCATGCTGCCATGTTGGCTCCGCCTCCCAAACAGAATATATTAATATATTCAATATTGTATAATAATTATGTAATAAAAATCGATACATTCTTTCTAGATAGGAGACAAACCTATACAGACAGTGGTTTCTCTCTTTCACTCTCTCTCAACTTTTTAAGTATTTTGAAGATAACTGCTGAGACGGGTCAAAAAACCCCTTCAGAAAACTAGAGGAAGTCACATTTGTTCTAAGTCTCACAGCTTGCTCAAGACCAAAGAACAGACATTCTAGGTTAACTATAGAAAGAACCAATGGGTATCTTCCTTTGGAGAACTCCAGAAACATTACCATGGATGGAGAGCACTTCAGCATCCAGTGAGCATATTCAAGGTTAGTGAGTACCATTCTCATAAAAGGAAAAACTGCTATTGGTGAAGCTGTTTTACCAATAATGAAAAGATATGGATTAGACCCCAAAATGTTCAGGAACAATTTTCTCACTTGATAAGCCTAGAGTTTATCATACTCGTTACAAACACAAAGACTGTTTGAAAAGCTGCTATTTTCTATTAGCAAGAACAGCTACATAATGCTGGGCACAGAGCAAAATACAGAATTTCAGGAGAACAGAACAGCACATTAAACTGCATGTGGTGACCAGTGTAACTGCACTTACACTGAAGCCCTTGAAGCCAGTTGGCCAGGGGCAGAATCACTTTAAATATTGGAGCAAGCTAAATATTTGTCATTTCTGTCTGATATGGGAAATCATAACCTTTAGAACGTAGCCACTGCAGATCTGAGTCTGAGCTTCATCACTTATCAACTATGGGAATTTGGGCAAGTTATTTCAGTTTCTTCATTGAAATGTAGCCATGCAAATTAAACTTCCATTGCAAGTTCCAGCATCACATGAATTATATGTGTGAATTTCATTCTGGTGAATTCAGAAATAACTGAATGTATTATAAAATAAGAATTAGGAAAATTAGTGACTTTAGAGTCTTTCTATTTGTTTTAGAACAAGAATTACATCAAGACAGTCTTTTGCTTTTCCTTCCTTTCCCCCTCTTGGCCATCAATTTCATCCCTCATCCTAGTTGTAAGCTGCCAATCACAAGTTAGACTCACCATAAAGACTGTTTTAAGATCAGAAATTTTATTATGTAAACAAAAGTTACATACTTAGGACTAAGAACATAATATTGTGTACATTATAGATTCTACATATTGTATCTTCATTGTAATCTTTCATCATTACTTTCTAGTATTCATAGGTAGATTAGTTTAATTTATGTAGTGTTTAACAATTCTAAAGATCTGTTTACTTACATTTTAACTTTCATTTTATACAGAAAAACAGGACTACTGGTTTTTGACTGTGGACCACTCTCTTTGGGTGACCTGGCAACTTCCTTTTCTGTTTCCAGATGCTAGAGAGCTGGCTTTCCAGTACATCATTAAAAACTAGCACCCATCTCAAAGAATCTGTTTCCCTGAGCAAGATCACTATTACCCTCTCTCCATTAAAAAGAAAAAACAGCAGGGGGCAGAGTCCCTCTGCCAGTATCTACTCCCATGGTCCATGCACAACTCTCTAGAAAAATTGCATAAACAAGACTTCTCGAATCTTTTTTCCCCTGCTGACACTCTGACTATAAATTCCCACCTGTATTATGTGATATTTGCTGCTATGTAACCTGAGACTTTGCAAGGTAACTTTTAAGGTTATTGTGGGATAACAGGGGCATGAATTATTCATCTCATTTTACCAATGAGAACACAAAGTTAGATGGATGAAGTGAAATGCCCAAGGTCACAAATCTAGTGATCAGAATTGATGTGCATTTGACCTTCCTATTCCAGGATAAGTCATCAGTGACATAGGCTTCCGAAAATCAATAGCTAACACATTACCTATTCTATACTAGATCCTCTCACAAGCACTTTATGTTTACTGAGACATTTAATCCTACAACAGACCTCTAGGACAGGCACCAATATTAGTCCATTTTTACAAAGGAAGAAACTGAAGCAATAGGAAATCTGCTGATTTCCTCAAGGTTTCACTGTTAGTAAACTGCAAAGCTGAGTTCAAATCTAGGTAGTCTGGGTGCGAAGTCCATGTTCTTACTCTCTGGCTGTACTTGTACTCATGTGCTTGCTGAGGAACCCTTTCCTGGTGCCAGGAGAGCTGTCTCACCATAGCTAGCTATTCTTGCACCACATAACGAGTTTATTATGAGGAAAAAGAAAAGAAGAATCTCCCCCTTAGGGGTTAGATGGTTGATGTTTGCAGCATCCCCAGAAGGGCAGGGCTTCTTACATATCACTGATGATTTAACCAACCAAGTCACTGGTTAGGGCAGGGCATTGGGCCAAAGGCAGCAGAAATGCAGAGAGCTGATGTGATAAGTCAGTAGTCTTTAACTTTCAGATTCATTAGACACTGATGACACATATTTTTTTCTTGTCCCCCACTAGGCATTCAAAGTCAGGCAGGACACCAACAAACGTTTTTTGCCCAGGACTCCTAGGTGCTGCAGGAGGTCTAGCACCTCTGGCTCCTGTCCTTTAAATGCCAGCATTGGCCCAATCAAAGTGACAATCACAAATGTTCCCTCACACAGCTTCCATTTGCAATATGAACTCTGAGATGTGGTTCATTCTATGTTGAGAATCACTAGTATCTACCCATGCAAAGCTTTAAGAGGTTATCTTGAATCATGAGCCAGAGGCAATTCACCTGCACCTCATTGGGATGTACCTCCTGTCTTTAAGTGCCTGGCCTTGAAGCAATTCCCATTTCCTGAAGGCATGCCCTGAATTTCTCCTGAACAAGATCTCCATTTTTTTTTCACCTTTGTTTCACAAGCCATGCATAAGAGATTGATTCTGAGCTCATCCCTGTTGCTATAGCTCATCAAGGGCTGAGTCCCAAGAAACAAAAATTGGAGGCAAAATGTGTGAAATGACCTTGTTATGGAAAACAGTGAAGTAACAGGAGTGGCTGGGGTGGGCTTATCAATGAATAGATTTTTAAAGAAAACTAAGGCAGGAAAACCCACAGAAGTAACAAAAATGAGAGAGCTGGTGAGCAATTCTAAGTCAAAGACCTCAAAGATTGTCAGAAATCAGAGACAGAATACAAATGCCAAGTCCCCAAGGCAGAAGAAACAAGCGTTAAATGAGAAAAGGGATCAAAAGTCATTAAACAGATGGAGTTGGAATTTAAGAGTTAGCAGGCCAGGAACGTAACAGTAGAGATGGTCCAGGATGACATAGAGGCTGTTGTGCATTTGGGGCTCATTATTATCATTCAGCAGTGATGGTTGCGCAACTCTCTGAATATACCCCAAGCCACTGAATAGTACACTTGGAAATGATGAACTTTGTGGTATGTGAATTATATCTAAATAAATCTGTTTTTTTTAAGTATGTGATTGGCATAGATTAATAAAAAAACAAGAAAGAATGTGGCAGTAACTTGCATAATTAGTAACCCTAAGATCCTTAAATGTTAACACAAAATGTTGGTAGACCTATAGAACTGAAAGTGAAATAGCATATCCCAGCCATGGCTTCTAGCATCATCACAAATCAGGAGATCAAGACATCACATGATGATAGAGAGCAGGAGAGGGGATTACACTTGTTTTCTTGATCTGAAAGCATGATGCTAGCACCCTCGGGTATATCAATGTGAGGAGTTTATTTTCTAGTCTGAGGTATTCAGTGTCATCAAGACTATCAAAGATACATTCCAAAAGATCGTATTTCTATGAATTTAATGAGATGATTCACATACAACGCTTTTTAATGAATCAATGTTTGAAATGTATCCTTGTTCTACAACTATTTTTAGAACACATTTGAGCTGTAGTTGACAATGTGTCTCTATTTTCTTTTTCTCAGTGGTATGAAGCTCAGTCATATCTCAATTTACTTAAGCCAATCACTTAAGCAATTCCTTCAAGACTTGGCTCAGGTCTAGCAGAGCACAAACAGATATTAAAATATAAAATAAACATGTAATGGATATTATTAGAACATGTCCAGCTCATGGCTAATTTTATAGTCAATTGTATCATATTTGTTCCTATGTCCAAGAACATTGTAAGTTTGTTGAAAATCTCTGCAGGATAAAGGAACAAGAATGTGTAAACATGGTTAAATAAGACAATGGTTTTAAGTTCCTTTTTGGATGTGTGCCAAAGTAAAGGAGAAAAAAAATTACCACCCCAGCTAACACTGAAATATTTAATTTAAAAAATATGCAATCAGTCTATTGTTAATTAGTTTTCAGGGTGCATTTTCAAATGTTTGTGGATCTTAATTAAAACAAGGGAAAAATCAGAAAAATAGAACAAACAGTATGTCCTTGGCCACAGTTCCTATGCTATTGTCCATTTAGTTGGCCCTCATTAAGTGACTACTCGAGAATTCTAGTAAAAGATACTATGCATTTGTCCATTCAAGATATGTATTCAATTCAACCATGTGGCAGCCACAGTGCTAAGAACTGGGGTTATACAGCGGCCCACTTGGATACAGTCTTTATCCCTACTGGGATAGACAACACATGAATCTATCAAGCTAACTGTAACACTGTGTGAGGATGATGATAGGGAGAGACACTCGGGAATCCAGAAAAAGAGTATTTAATCCAATGGGGTGAATTCAAGGAGGACTTAGAAAGACTTTGGGTGTAAAACCTGGGCCAAGCCTCAACTAGGAATTATGCAGGAATACCCAAGTAAAGGGCAAAAAGAAGAGCTGGAAGTAGAAGAGGATTTTAGAACAAGGAACACAGGTGACATATAGCATAGTGTATGGGAGTTTGCCAGCAATGTGTTCTAATGAACACAGTGTTGGTGGGAGTAACTGGAGAGGCAGAGGGGCCATGTGTGCGTTTTCAGAGGTTGGGCTTTACCTGTCTGTGTCAATGAGGCAGTGAAGGATTTAAACAGGGGACTAATGTGGTTTGAATTGTATTTTGGTTACATCATTATGACTGTGTATAGAATGGAGACAGTTTGAATACCTTAGTGAAATGAAGGAAGAAAAGAGGAAAATTGAGAACTATTTGGGAGGTAAGATCTATACACATACAACAATTGTTTAGAAGTGAGTTAGTTTTGAAATTTTGAAGAAAATTCCTGGTTTCTCGCTAAGTGGATTATTGTGCTACCAATCAAGACAGGGAATGTACAAGAACATGCCTGGGGTAAAATCAGTTTGTTTTGGATCTGTTGAACTTGGGATGTCATTGTCACACCCAGATGGAAAAGTCTAGTAGGCAACTGGTTTGTGAGTCTGCAGCTGAGGACAGAGATCTCTGTGGAAACTAGAGATGTACAAATTTTGAATACACAGGTAATTGTTGAAAAAAATTAGAGATTATCTAGTAAGGATTTGCCAAGTAATGGATCTTAGGGAACATGGACATTTAAGGGTTACACGGAAAACATAAACTGTTCAGGAGGCAAAGAACTGCAAAAATATGAGAACCAGGAGGGTGTGATATTAAGGAGCAGAGTGCCATGGAGGGTCAGTAAATAAAGACTGAATTGTTTCCATTGAATTTGGAAATACAGAGGTCATTGGTGAACTATGCCAGAATCATTTCCATGGAGAATTAAGAAAGCAAGCCAGATTACATGTAGTTGAGAAATGAATGGAAAATAAAACAGTAGAAATGCTTTTCAGTTGATAAGAGGAGAAAAGAGACTCCATGGTGGAGAAATAGAGATAAATAGATCATTATTTTTGGATGGTAGTGATAAGCCTAAATTTTGGTTAAGAAGAAAACAGAAAAAATAAGTTGAGGATACAGGAGGTGAATATTGCAAAGGGATAGGAATGGAAAAGACAGAGGGACTGTCAGGGCAGAAGAGAAGGGAGATAAGAGGAAAACAGATGGTGTCTGGTGCATGTTCTCAATCCAGAAAAATCTATATGCCCAGGCTCCAGAGGTTGGCACAATGTATTGTCATAAATTGGTTAAATGAAATGGAATCAACCAGACCAGGCTGCCACACCTGAATTTCACATATCCCCAGACTGAACTTGTTTCCTTTGTATTTAATAACACAATCTGGAAATTAACAATGAATTGAACTGTCTCTCTGTCCGGCATTCGTGTGTGTGTTTGTGTGTGTGTTTTTACCTGGCAGAGCAGCTCACTGTCTTCTGTGTTGTTTCAGTCTTCATATATGTAAGGATCATTTTCACAATCAGAAAATTACTGACAATATTCCATTATTAAATAACAAGAATCAATGGGCTAGGGAAGGTAGAGAAAAATATTGGATTAAATTCAGTGGATAGAAAAATGTAGAGTTTCCTGTAACATTAACCCCGAAAACACTAAACCCACAGGTAACATACACTTAATCAGGAAAAATATGTATAAACATTGAAAGTAAACAAATTCTAAATACTGAAAATAACCAGACCTACTTTTTAAAATGCTGTCATTTTGCATTGTTTATTTTTAGACCCCCATAAACAAATCCATTTATGACAGCCTTATGTCCCTAAGACTTAAAACTCTTCACAGTATAGATGTGATAGGAATAAATACACTGCAAGGACTGAACAAAAGAAGAGTAGAAAATAGATTAGCAAACATTTAATAATTGTCATATCTTTCTATCAATGACAGTTGCTGACAACTGAGTTGCTGACAAACTAAAATTTGAAAGCTAATCTACATAGTTTGCATTTTTTTTTGTTTGGAATCATTTAAAAAATATTCAATAGCCTTGTTACTAAGAACTATATATCAAATTCCATTTTCAAGAATTTCCTGGGCTGTTCTTGGGCATTTATTTTTCCCACATAATTGAAGATCATTTTAACCAATTTTTAAAAAATGTTGAGAGTGTTTTGTATTAACATTAATTTTATCGATTTTTAAAATCTCAATTCTTCCCATTCAAAAAACATTGCTTTCAGTTCCTATATTTTAAAACAATCATTAAGATTTCAGTCTTTATGAAGGCCCAGTCTACTTCTTGTTAAATATTTCTTATTAAATTTATTCTTAAATTTCAAAGTTGTCTCTATCATGCGTGGAAATTTTTTTTTTATACTCTTTCCTTTTCTAGGATTGATGGAGAGATAATATCGCTTGGGAGAGGCAGATAATATATTTAATAAATGCATTCATAAATCTAAGAACTTAAAATAGGTATGTTACATCATATTTGAGAAAAACAGAGGGTGCAACAATTGCCAAGTTCCTGAGGTGGGAGCATGACTCTGACTCAAGAATCTAAGAGACCAGTATGGCTGGAGTGAGAGAGGAATGGGAGATGAAGTCAGAGTTGCTAGATCATAGAAGTCATTGTAAGGTCTTTGGTGTCAACTGGTAGAATAAAAGCAAGCAAGTCGGTGTTCTTTAATAAGCTACTGCCAGAAAACCTCTCGATGACCCAGTGTACACCTATTCACTTATCCACAGAGCAGGAGGGATCTGTGCATGATTCAGTTTCTTCTTGGCTTTAGTACGTGAACCCTGGCTTCCAGGGATTTATCTGCCCAAGTCCATAGTTCTGCATCAGTTCCACATCATGGCCACCCAGGAACACTATACCTCACTGGTACACAGGCTCCCGTGGGCATCAGCATGCATCTGACTCAGGAAGAATAGACACACGGGAGTTGGTGGTAGAAGGAAGGGAGCTATCTTCCAGTCATCACCTTCCCAGAATATCCTGCTCCAGAATGCAAAACCATATTTGTTTTGGTCCAATTTCACAATGTCTCTTCATTTTCACCTTCCCATGTCTGAAAGCAAGTAATAAAGTAAAATGTCACAGATTAAAAGGAAATGGTCTCTGTATCCCAACACATAGCATTTCTTACAAGTATTTATTTGATATCTTTATCACAAATTTTGTGTAATAGATGATATTGTTCAATAAAGCATAATTTACTGCTGGTAAACCACCAACCCAAAGTCTTAGCTATGTTGTGTTCAACTACAAAACTGTAGTTGAACTCTTACAGGACAGCTATCCAGTTATCAAATTACACTTAATCATATCAACGAATATCTTTTCAGGGCTTCTTATTTGCTATTTATTTTGCTAAATCTGTTATGCATATAGTTACCTCAATCCTCAACCAACCCAGTGTAGGAGACTTTACTGATATTTTATTATTACAGAGGAGGACTTATACACAGGCACACACATCAAGTGGCACACTTGTTCTTGTCTGATTCCAAATCCAGGAGACCTAATGTCTACTCACTGTTTAAAAACCCACCCCAAATGGCAGAAGTACCCAAATCTAATAGAAACAGAACATTTGCAAAGATGTTAAGCTGTGTTATAAACTCATCCATTCCAGTCAACTTGTTGAGAGAGCAGAGCAGAGCAGATCACGACTTTTCAGCGAACATCCTACAGCTTTTAACAGAGTTGTGCAGGAACAGCTGTCTGCTCTAACCTTTGCCAGGATACTGCAGACCAAGAATTACATTTAGCTTCAGAGCACCCTGTCTCTTAGAGTTACAGATCTAAATTGACAGCATTAGCTGAGCCTCTGCTTTTCAGTCTGCCTCCTGAACATCAAAGGGTATTACTTTGAATAAAAGAGTAACAAAGAGCAAGAAAGTGAATGTGCTGTACTCAACTTTTCAAATGGGAACTAACATGACTGGCATAATTTACTATCATCATCACTATCAACAGCAGCAGCAGCATTATCAAAATCATCATTACCAGTATTTCCAGACAAACTTTGCATGGTCCAAGTGTTGAGTATGATCTGTTGTACTAAAAAGTGAACCTCTCTTGTCTTCCCTTCTCAGATACATTGTTGGGGGCTGTACAGTGTACTGGACAGGCACCCTTTGTGATTGCTCACAGATAACCCTCTAAGCTTTTGTAGAGCTCTAGTGATTAGAAAGTAATATATTAAATGAAAATCTGTTGTCCTTTCCTGAAAATTCTATTCCTTGTTTTCAGCTCCAAAACACAAAGGTGCAAAGTTACTTCTAAGTAGTTCAGATACTCCACTGCCGGCCTTCCCACGTGAAGGCAAATGGTCCCTGACTTTCCTGTGCTGTATCAATACAGAAGAAAGCATTAGCAGTTTCCACAACATAATGATATGTCCCTTGTTCACGACTGAGGGTGTCCATAGGACTCCTATAGAGGGGACAGCAGCATGCAAAAGGGGTGTCACTTTATTCAATTCCCTGTAATCCACAGTCATACACCAAGAGCCATCTGGCTTTTTCACAGTCCATTAAAAGGACTATGAGTGGGCTTTAAGGTGCCCACATTCTCTAACTCTTGTAGAGTTTCTCCAATTTCCTTGTATCCCCCAGGCAATTTATACATCTCCCCTACCATCTTCAGGGCTGAAGGCACCACTCTTTCCCCGTGCCTCCCTGATGGCCTCCTGCATCACAGATTCCCCTCCTGCCTCCTCCCTCGCTGCTAACATATCTTCCAGGAGCAGGAGCTGTCTTCTCAATAACTGTCTCTCTTTCTTAAGGGTATCCCGTAGGTCATTGCCCAGCTCCTCCAAGTGATGCCAAAGTGTATCTCTCTCTTGCCGAAGTGTGTCTTTCTAGATAACCTTTTCCACTATCTTGAGAAACAAACATCCCACAATCTAGCTGCTACATGGCCACTCAGGGCCTCTAAGCAGTCTTCTGTCTCACGGAGGGCTAATTCCACAGCTTCCGGTGTCTCCATCCTTCCCCAATTCTGGGGAAGGCCCCACCCATCTATTAGGTGCTTTACCCTAGACCAATTCCCCACTAGGGGCTCTCCAAGTGGAAGCCCCATGGACAGTGGGTTCCCAGGTAAAGCTGCACCCTCCACCAGTGCCAGAGGTAAGGGTGAGTCAGTTTGTCACAGCCCACCGCAGGGGCCTCCCCAACATCCACAGGGGAATTTCCAGGTATCTCCCCACCATCTCTAGGTGCAGCCTGCCCACGTGTCACACTCATGAATAGAGATTTCAGATTCAGAGGTCCTGCTGACTACTACCAGGTGTAACTCCGGGGTGAAAATATGTTCCTGGCCCGGCGCAAATTACCTTTGAAGCAGAAATCAGCCAAAGGGAGAAATAAGGTGGAAGAAACTCGTTTGTTGCCTACAAACAGTTGTCCACTTCTGCTCACCTGCGTCTCTCGTGACCTGGCTGAAAAAGGGACCCCAGCCAACCTCTCTGGTCCAGATATGCCCTCACTTCCCCTTATAATCACCTATTGATATGGAGGTGGACCACTTCTCTCCACCTCTTAGAAGCATCTATTGATATGGAGATACACTAAGGCCAGGTGAGACAATCTGGAAATACTGCACTTTTACCCACAAGCAGTATGTTTCACAAGACATGAATTGCTCTTGAGTTTTTTGGGTTTTTTCATATGGTCATTGTGGATGTTCGCATTCATAAACTCAGTTTCTTGCTCATTCTCAATCTAAAACAAAGGTAATAAACAGTATATTTTGCTGTACTTCTGGCACTTTTTTATTGTTCTATCAATATAACACTATTCTGTATTTGGATACTGTCTTGGGAAAATCTTACTGAGACACAATGAGCTTTTAAAAATGCATACTACCAATAACACACATACAAAGTAAAATGGAAAATTCCAGAACTCCATTCCCATATGCCTTGCTCTGTCCAAATTTCTCCCACTGTGGAGCACTGCCAAGTAATCTTCTGAGCTTAATCTAGTTTACTTCTGTCTAGTTACGATTCTTTGTAAGGTCAGAGACATTCAGACTCTCCTAGTTCCTGTCAATGGACTGAGTTCCTCCTCATGGCCCACCAAAGACCTGAACCCCATTAGTTGGAAAAAAGCTTTTTTTTTTCCTAACAAGGGTAATTATCGAATGGCATTTTCCTCTGAACGTCAGAACACAAGCAACTCTGCTCCCCTCTCCCTTTTCCTGGCATATCTCCAACATCAAACTGACCTCCTCCAATCCTGGGGAAAAGAAAGCAAAATGCCTGGGCCGGCGCCTGAGTATTTCCAGCCAGCATTGCGGTGCCAAGGTCCATTCTCCAAGCCGGGAGCCTGGGGCTGGGAGCACAGGCGAGTCCGCCGGGGTCTTGAGCAGCTGTTTTTCTCTTTTCCAAACTCAGCAAAACCCTTCCTCACAGGCTCTGGAACCTGCCTCTGGAATTCGAGGTAACTGCCCACTGGCTCCTACCCGTGTCCTTACCTCCCCATTAGAGCTGCGACAACTTTTTTCTCATTTCCCCCTCCCCCTCGTTTGCATCCGGAGGCCTAGGCCACGGGGTCCCGACGCCTCTGGGACCAGCGAACCTGAGCGGCGGGGCGCGCCCCCGGGGAAGGAGGGTCCGGGCAGGCCGGGCCACGCCCCTGCGCCCTGCGCCGCCCCGCCCCTGGCCGCTCTATTTTGTTTTCAATTTGAGACGTCCTCGTCTTCCCTGTCTCTCCGCCCTCTCTTCCTTCTCTTTGCTCGCGGATGAAATCAGAACCCTGGCCTGGCCTCGCGGGGGTCGAGGGACAGCGGGCTGGGCGGTGAGCGGGGTCCGGGCGGCACTGGCGGCCGAGCTGCGCCGCGAGGCGGACTCGCTGGGCTCTCTGGGCTCGCAAGTGGTGGCCGAAGTTGCGGGCGCCTGGCGCTCGCGTCTGCGGAGAAGACAAGGGGGTCCCGCAGCGAGCTGCTCCCCGCGGGGCCTGGGCGTCGGGTCCCCCGGATCTCAGCGTCCGTGGCAGGGGAGACGGGTCCGCCTGCGGGACCGCGCCCGTGCAGAGCGGCTGCGCTTCCCGCCCGCTGCCGCGCTTTGAGCCTCCTGCGGGCTGCTGGCGCGTTGCACCGGGCTGCCCTCGTCCCCGCGCGTCCCTGTCCCGGCCTGGTCCCGCTCACCGGGCCCCTCCTGTGTGTCACAGGCCTTCCCTTGGCGCAGCTCCACGGACTCGGGCCAGGCCGGCTCTCAGGTAAAGGGTTACAGCAACTTCTTTCTGTGCTTGGCAGGCCGAAGGGGGAGAGGGTGCAGGAGGGAACCCATCCGTGTAGCAATTCGGGCAGACTGGGAGATGTATTTATTTGGGGGTGAACTTGCTTTGTTTCCATAAAATAAAAAGTGTATATTTCAAGACTTAGATTTTTCTTTTATTTATTCTCTGGTCTTGCTTATCTTCTGTTAGGTACTGCAATTCAGTTGAGTTTTCAATTTTACGTTTCATATGTTAAAATGTATCCACCAAAACTACTACGGAATATTATAATATGTAATAAGGTTGATTGCCCGCCCGAGTAATGTTTTGAATTGGGTGTTGTTTCCGTTAGTAGTAGAAAGATAGCCTTCATCTATTTTACTATCAGGGTTAATCTTGAGGCACTAGCATCCGATCCATTAAATTTGGAAAAGCCACATATTCTCATCACCCTCTATGATGTTATGAATTGCTTAGGCCTGTGACATTAGGGAGTAGAGTTCATTAACATTCTGATTTGATTAAAAAACACAAAATTACCACTTTTTATCTATAAGGGATTGGATACCTTGAATGCCTACGGGAAACAACTGAAAATCTCACAGAAAAAAATAAGAAAATTTAGTAAACTGTCCAGTTGCCTCTGTTAATGATTTATAGATATCAGTAGATGTGATATACATTAACTAGAAAATACAGTAGAATAAAATAAACTATTCTATTTGGTCTGATAAAACACAAAATTGAAAAACCTATTTAAAAAAAGACAACATATGAAAATGTTGGGAAGGAAAGGACTTGGTGTGTCAGGGAAGTCAGATACAGTGAGAGGAGAGACCAAAGTCAAGAAAGCAAAGTCAGTTTTAATACACTCTGCATAGAGTAGCAGAGCGGGCCTGCCTGAGATAAGACAGGCAGGCCTGGATGCTCATTCTGAGGCTTCTTTTATGTGATTTTGGCAGGGCAGAGAGGTCCTTGATTGACAGCTGTCAGCTCTCTAGGCTTGTTCTGATTGGTGAAATGAGGACAGGGCTGTGCTGTGCCTGTGCTTCTGATGTTTGTTATCTGGGGGGACCCTGGACATTTCCTGAGTCGCTCTGGGACCCTGTGGCTTCATCTGATTAACTCTCTTGAGTCATTTCTGGCTTTCTGGTTCTATTTGATCAACTCCCTGAGTCATCTTTGGGGGGCCCTTTCTCCTTTTCATCCCTCTCATTTCTGTCTTCCTGCCTAACAAAAATACATGAAGTGTATGAAAATATATAGGTAAAAAATACAATAAGATATATAACATTTTGCTACAGAAAGAAACTATTTCTCTAAAAGAATATACAAATTAAATAAATTCCTAATTGAAATTTTTTGTTTTTAAAGCCACTGTTTAGCTCATGTGGAAAAACATTTAGCAGGAAGATTTCAATTAAAAGAAAAATGTACAAATATACATATGGGGACTTTACTACATAATAAAAGCTATAGTGAGCAGATGAATCAGTGAAACTGAAGAAGGATTTAGGAATAAAAAGAAAACTGACATTTGATAACCATACATTTTAAATCTGGGTGGGGACATTTAATTGATCATGCTTGGACAATCAGGCATGTATTTGGGAAACTAATAATAAAACTGGAACTTTACTTCAGTCTTAACATACAAATGCAATCTAAATGATTTACTAATTTAAATCTAAGTATATGAAACCAAAAAGTAGAAGAGAAACCTGAATGATAGGTGTGAGCATGGCATGTTGGGAAAGCAATTTTGAAGTTGATGCAAAAACCAAAAGCCCATTTAGGGACATGATTCTTACTAACATTTGCTTGCAAAAAACAGATACAAATGGAAATTGTTAACAGAAAAAGAGCTAATTTTAATAATAATTATATACTACTCACCTTTAGATGTACCATAAATTATGTAACCAAAATGTAGCTCTAAATGTTCTTACATGGAAATCTCCTCAAAGTGTATGTTGAAACACAAAAACTTAAGTTGAAACCCTTGTATATTATATATACACACATACATATAATGTATATTTTATATGTACAATAACATTTTTGTAAATAATTTATAGACTGAATTATGTGCATTCATATTCTGTTGCCCAGTTCTATAACATAAATGGTTATAAGGAAAAAAGTGATGTTGTAATGTGAAAGAAAATAATAAATAATAAAGATCCTGAGAGTATAATTAGTAATTTATACAGAATAATTCTTTTCTGAGTATATTAGTTGTCATTCTCTGTAGAAAGAAAAGTATTTTCTTAAACAAAACTTCCCATATTGTTCTTCTCTTCAACTACTTTCTCCTTGAATGTCCTCTTTCAGCTTCTTTGTTTGAAAATCCTTTCCTATATCTCTTTCCTTAATATTGTTTGTTGTGATGTTTCTTATAGGTACACAACTGAAATGTTTTGCCTAAGGGATTTCACAACCTGTTAACTTTTTTATAAACAGAAAATACTGGAAATGTTCATACTCTATATATTTCATCAGCAAAAGGAAAACATTTAAAATTGGACTACAGGAAAAAAAGGATGCATATCAAAACTGCAGTAAAAATAAATGTTAAATTTTGAAAAACATTCTTAAAATTTTTCATATAAATGACACAAAAAGAAAGCTAAAAAAACTAGCAAACAGAAAAATGGACAAATGACAAACAAGGAGTTTATAAGAATGGAGATGTAACTAACTTAAATATGTAAGAAAAACTTCAACTTCATTATAAGACATGGAAAACAAAACTAAAATGTTTTTACCTTTCAGATTGGCAATGACAAAAATATTGGTAGAACATCATATTAAGAATGTAACATCTTTGTCTGATATGTGAATTGATTCAAATTCTTGGGAGTGATTTGACAATGTATGTCAAAGTAAAAATCCACAGAACTTTGATCCAGCAATTCTGCTTCCATGAATTTAATACACAGATCTACAAAGAAGTATATGTAAGTGTTTTTCAGCATTGTTTGTAATAGCAAACATTTAGGAACAGTTTGAATTACCATCATTAAGTGCCAGTTAAATAAATAATGATGCAGCAGCCATTAAAAAGAATAAGGTACATAAGCTGCAGTGAAATCAACACTAAGGCATTCTAACAAATGAAAAAGCACGATACAAAAAGGTATATAGAAGGCTGCCATTTATATTAAAAAGCAAATTTATTAGTTTGTGTACACGTAGAAAATCTCTTGGAAGACACAAAAGATTTATCTGTGGCTGTATTTTAAGATGCGAAATGGGTTGTAGGTAGGAGGGATTCTTAATTTTCATGGAAAAAAATGTAACGCTCAATGACCTGATTTATTCCAGTGTTTGCAGATAACACCTATTTAAAAATATCTGTCATTATAAATGTAATGTTTCTTATGAAATGATTTTATTATAGGTCAATGACATCCTGTTTTGTTACAGTTTTTTAATACTAGAAGACTAGCCAGAAAATGACATGATTAGGCACAAACTGGTAATCTACCAAATAACATATTTGGCATGGTAATGTTTCCTTAAATGAATTATATAAAATCATGATAATATTATTCTTTCAATATTTTTTGTACTCCAAATAACAAATACATTGCCCCCTTGAAAGCTAAAATGGAGAGACCTGATAATCCCTTTAAATAATAATGGAAACAAATCTGTTTAAGAAAGTTATCTAGGATCACAGGAAGGTGGCGGCATGAGAGTTCAGAGGAAATCTCCTCCCCAAAACATATATATTTATGAAAATACAATAAATACAACTATTCCTAAAAGAGACACTGGCAGTACAACAGCTAGGATACATCTACATCTGTGAGAACTCAACATCACACGAAGGGGGTAAGATACAAGCCACGGCCAGGTGGGACCTGAATGCCCCCTCACCCCAGAACCCGGCGGGAAGAAAGGAGTTGGAACGGGGAGGGAGTGAAAGCCCAGGACTGCTAAACAACCAGCTCTAGAAATCCACACCCGGAGCGCAAACACAAGGTGTATGGGGTGCTGGATATTAGAGGAACCGCAAAGCAAAACCTGTGGGCAGGTCCCCGCAACTGGCGCCCCTGAGACAAAAGAAGAGCGAGTGGTTTCTGCAAGTCTTAAAGAGACAGGGACCCCATTGCTGGACAAAGTCGTCCCAGCACACTTAGCCAGGAGCTGGGAATCCTGGGGAACCTTAGGCGCCGTAGACTCTGGGGAGGCAGTACAGCTCTGAAGCCCCTCATGGCACTAAGCATCATGCCAGTTGTTCCTCCAACTGGCGCAGACCCCGACACACCAGCCCAGTAGCAAGAGAGTGGTAGCACATGCTGGGGGAAGCGGCGCTGGAAGGGACCAGGAGCAGATCGCGTGCACTAATGATGCCAGAGGGGACCAGGAGAGGCTTGTGCAAGCCCGCAGCAGTGGTGACCGAACAGCCCGGGTGCGGTTCGCACACACCAGCGGCAGTGGAGCCCGAGGAGCCCTGTAGAGGCCCATGCAAGAGAGCCCCGCGTGAACCTGCAGCAGAGCCAGAGGGAGCAGGCATGTTCCCAGAAGCCAACTAGAATCCCAGCCCAATGCATAGCCGCCTGGGCCAGACCCAAAGGCTGCTGCTGGCATACAGCTGCATGGCAGGGGCACCAATATCACGGAGGAGTGCACCTGGCGTGCCTGCCACTCCCTGCAGTGCTCCGTGCTGCTCTGACGAAGACCCCGCCCACAGCAGCTTAGGGGATGAACCCGGTGGCTGCTCCAGGAGTGCGGGTAACTGACACAGGCAGTGGAGAAGGGCAAGGCATCCAGCAAGCAGGAAAGGACTTTCTTCTCCCAGCTGACACACCCGCAACCTGCCTACAGCCACTGCTATCACCATGAAAAGGCAAAAAAATTTAGTCCAGTCCAAGATAGTTCAGAAAACACCTGAGAGAGGATCGGCAGAGACAGATTTAACCACTCTCTCTCCCTGAAAAAGAATTCAAAATAAAAATCATAAACATGCCGACAGAGCTGCAGAGAAATATGCAAGAGCTAAGGGATGAAGTCTGGAGGGAGAGTACAGACGTCTGGAGGGAGATTACAGAAGTGAAACAAACTCTAGAAGGATTTATAAGAAGAATGGATAAGATGCAAGAGGCCATTGATGGAATAGAAACCAGAGAACAGGAACGCATAGAAGCTGACATAGAGAGAGATAAAAGGATCTCCAGGAATGAAACAATATTAAGAGAACTATGTTACCAATCCAAAATGAAGAATATCCACATTATAGGGGTACCAGAAGAAGAAGAGAGAGAAAAAGGGACAGAAAGTGTCTTTGAAGAAATAATTGCTGAGAACTTCCCCAAACTGGGGGAGGAAATAGTTGCTCAGACTACAGAGGCACACAGAACTCCCGAGAGATGGGAACCAAAGAGGACAACACCAAGACACATAATAATTAAAATGGCAAAGATCAAGGACAAGGACAAAGTATTAAAGGCAGCGAGAGAGAGAAAAAAGGTCACCTACAAAGGAAAACCCATCAGGCTATCATCAGACTTCTCAACAGAAACCTTACAGGCCAGAAGAGAATGGCATGATATATTTAATGCAATGAAACAGAAGGGCCTTGAACCAGGATACTGTATCCAGCATGATTATCATTTAAATATGAAGGAGGGATTAAACAATTCCCAGACAAGCAAAAGTTGAGGGAATTTGCCTCCCACAAACCACCTCTACAGGGTATCGTAGAGGGACTGCTCTAGATGGAGCACTGCTAAAAAGAGCACAGAACAAAACACACAACATATGAAGAATGGAGGAGGAGGAATGAGAAGGGAGAGAAAGAATCATCAGACTGTGTTTGTAATATCTCAATAAGTGAGTTAAGTTAGACAGTAAGGTAGTAAACAAGCTAACCTTGAACCTTTGGTAACCACGAATCTAAATCCTACAATGGCAATAAGTACATATCTTGCAATAATCACCCGCAATGTAATTGGACTGAATGCACCAATCAAAAGACACAGAGTAATAGAATGGATAAAAAAGCAAGACCTATCTATACGCTGCTTACAAGACACTCAACTCAAACCCAAAGACATGCACAGATTAAAAGTCAAGGGATGGAAAAAGATATTTCATGCAAACGACAGGAAAAAAAAAGCAGGTGTTGCAATACTAGTATCAGACAAAATAGACTTCAAAATAAAGAAAGTAACAAGAAATAAAGAAGGACACTACATAATAATAAACGGCTCAGTCCAACAAGAGGATATAACCATTATAAACATATTTGCACCCTTTACAGGAGCACCAATATATGTGAAACAAATACTAACAGAATTAAAGGAGGAAATAGAATTCAATGCATTCATTTGGGGAGACATTAACACACCACTCACTCCAAAAGACAGATTCACCAGACAGAAAATAACTAAGTACACAGAGACACTGAACAACACACTAGAACAGATGGACCTAATAGACATCTATAGAACTCTACATCCAAAAGCAACAGGATACACATTCTCAAGTGCACATGGAACATTCTCCAGAATAGACCACATACTAGGCCACAAAAAGAGCCTCAGTAAATTCCAAAAGATAGAAATCCTACCAACCAACTTTTCAGACCACAAAGGTATAAAACTAGAAATAAATTGTACAAAGAAAGCAAAAAGGTTCACAAACACATGGAGGCTTAACAACATGCTTCTAAACAGTCAATGGATCAATGACCAAATTAAAATGGAGATCCAGCAATATATGGAAACAAATGACAACAACAACACAAAGCCCCAACTTCTGTGGGACGCAGCAAAAGAAGTCTTAAGAGGAAAGTATATAGCAATCCAGGCATATTTAAAGAAGGAAGAACAATCCCAAATGAAGAGTCTAAAGTCACAATTAAAGAAATTAGAAAAAGAAGAACAAATGAGGCCTAAGGTCAGGAGATGGAGGGACATAATAAAGATCAGAAAAGAAAGAAATAAAATTGAGAAGAATAAAACAATAGAAAAAATCAATGAAACCAAGAGCTGGTTCTTCGAGAAAATAAACAAAATAGATAAGCCTCTAGCCAGAGTTATTAAGAGAGAAAGAGAGTCAATACACATCAACAGAACCCGAAATGAGAGAGGAAAAATCACGACGGACCCCACAGAAATACAAAGAATTATTAGAGAATACTATGAAAACCTATATGCTAACAAACTGGAAAACCTAGGAGAAATGGACAACTTCCTAGAAAAATACAACCTTCCAAGACTGACCCAGAAAGAAACAGAAAATCTAAACAGACCAATTACCAGCAACGAAATTGAATCAGTAATCAAAAAACTACTCAAGAACAAAACCCCTGGGCCCGATGGATTTACCTCAGAATTTTATCAGACATACAGAGAAGACATAATACCCATTCTCCTTAAAGTTTTCAGAAAAATAAAAGAGGAGGGAATACTCCCAAACTCATTCTATGAAGCCAACATCACCCTAATACCAAAACCAGGAAAAGGCCCAACCAAAAAAAGAAAACTACAGACCAATATCCCTGATGAACGTAGAAGCAAAAATACTCAACAAAATATTAGCAAACTGAATTCAAAACTACATCAAGAGAATCATACACCATGACCAAGTGGGATTCATCCCAGGGATGCAAGGATGGTACAACATTCGAAAATCCATCAACATCATCTACCACATCAACAAAAAGAAGGACAAAAAACACATGATCATCCCCATAGATGCTGGAAAAGCATTCGACAAAATTCAACATCCATTCATGATAAAAACTCTCAATAAAATGGGCATAGAGGGAAAGTACCTCAACATAATAATGGCCATATATTATAAACCCACAGCTAACATCATACTGAACAGCGAGAAGCTGAAAGCTTTTCCTCTGAGATCGGGAACAAGGCAGGGATGCCCACTCTCCCCACTCTTATTCAACATAGTACTGGAGGTCCTAGCCACAGAAATAAGACAAAACAAAGAAATACAAGGAATCCAGATTGGCAAAGAAGAAGTCAAACTGTCACTATTTGCAGATTACATGATATTGTATATTAAAAACCGTAAAGACTCCACTCCAAAACTACTAGAACTAATATTGGAAGTTAGCAAAGTTGCAGGATACAGAATTAACACACAGAAATCTGTAGCTTTCCTATACACTAACAATGAACTAATAGAAAGATAAATCAGGAAAACAATTCGATTCACAATAGCATCAAAAAGAATAAAATACTTAGGAATAAACCTAACCAAAGAAGTGAAAGACCTATACCCTGAAAACTACAAGACACTCTTAAGAGAAATTAAAGAGGTCACTAACAAATGGAAACTCATCCCATGCTCCTGGCTAGGAAGAATTAATATCATCAAAATGGCCATCCTGCCCAAAGCAATATACAGATTCGATGCAATCCCTATCAAATTACCAACAGCATTCTTCAATGAACTGGAACAAATAGTTCAAAAATTCATATGGAATCACCAAAGACTCCAAATAGCCAAAGCAATCCTGAGAAGGAAGAATAAAGTTGGGGGGTATCTCGCTCCCCACCTTCAAGCTCTACTACAAAGCCACAGTAATAAAGACAATTTGGTACTGGCACAAGAACAGAGCCACAGACCAGTGGAACAGAATAGAGACTCCAGACATTAACCCAAACATATATTGCCAATTAATATACGATAAAGGAGCCATGGACATACAATGGGGAAATGACAGTCTCTTCAACAGATGGTGCTGGCAAAACTGGACAGCTATATGTAAGAGGATGAAACTGGATCACTGTCTAACCCCATACACAAAAGTAAATTCAAAATGGATCAAAGACCTGAATGTAAGTCATGAAACCATAAAACTCTTAGAAAAAAATATAGGCAAAAATCTCATGGACATAAACATGAGTGACTTCTTCATCAACATATCTCCCCGGGAAAGGGAAACAAAGGCAAAAATGAACAAGTGGGACTATATCAAGCTAAAATGCTTCTGTACAGCAAAGGACACTATCAATAGAACAAAAAGGTATCCTACAATATGGGAGAGTATATTCGTAAATGACAGATCTGATAAAGGATTGACATCCAAAATATATAAAGAGCTCATACACCTCAACAAACAAAAAGCAAATTAAAAAATGGGCAGAGGAGCTGAATAGACAGTTCTCTAAAGAAGAAATCCAGATGGCCAACAGGCACATGAAAAGATGGTGCACATTGCTAATCATCAGAGAAATGCAAATTAAAACCACAATGAGATATCATCTCACACCAGTAAAAATCGCCATCATCAAAAGGAGAAACAACATCAAATGTTGGCGAGTTTGTGGAGCAAGGGGAACCCTCCTACAGTGCTGTTGGGAATGTAAATTAGTTTAACCATTGTGGAAAGCAGTATGGAGGTTCCTCAGAATGCTCAAAATAGACATACCATTTGACCCAGGAATTCCACTTCTAGGAATTTACCCTAAGAATGCAGCACTCCAGTTTGAAAAAGACAGTTGCACCCCTATGTTTATCGCTGCACTATTTACAATAGCCAAGATATGGAAGCAACCTAAATGTCCATCAGTAGGTGAATGGATAAGGAGGGTGTGGTACATATACACAATGGAATATTACTCAGCCATAAGAAAAAATCTTATCCTGCCATTCTCAATAACATGGATGGAGCTAGAGGGTATTATGCTCAGTGAAATAAGCCAGGCGGAGAAAGACAAGTACCAAATGATTTCACTCATATGTGGAGTATAAGAACAAAGGAAAACTGAAGGAACAAAACAGCAACAGAATCACAGAACTCAAGAACGGACTAACAGTTACCAAAGGGAGAGGGACTGGAGAGGATGGGTGGGAAGGGAGGGATAAGGGCAGGGAAAAAGAAAGAGGGCATTACGATTAGCATGTATAGTGCATGGGGGGCACGGGGAGGGCTGTGCAACACAGAGAAGACAAGTAGTGATTTTACAGCATCTTACTACGCAGATGGACAGTGACTGTGAAGGGGTATGTGGGGGGCTTGGTGAAGGGGGGAGCCTAGTAAACATAATGTTCTTCATGTAATTGTAGATTAATGATACAAAAAAAAAAAAGAATGTTATCTATGAAAACTGTACCTATCAATTCAATCCATTTATCTCATTCTTTTATTTTATAATAAGCCAAATAACCAGTCTCCAAGATTCTTAACATTTGATTAAAAAGAAGAAAATATCCTACCATAGATCTTTTATGTGGAAGCACTGATGGTATAACCAAAATAAGAAATATATATAGGTTATAAAAACATAATAATGTAAATTGATGAGATTTTGCCAACATTTTCATTTGTTTATACTTAAAATCACAATTTCTCTGACGTTTCTTATAGGATTGATTTCATGAAAATATAATTAAATAAATATATATTCTACATACTATTCTAATGAAAGATTCTGTGTATATCTTTGACATTTCTACTCTATATTTCATCCCAAAGTAACAGACCTTGGATTATCTTGTTAGTGCAAGCCTCTGTAATTGCTTTTTGAATAGGATAGCTTCTTAATTCCAGCCCATGTGATAGCAAACTATTAAGTTGCCAACGTGTGGAACCAAAATGACTGAATCCTTCATAATCATTGGCCTTTAATACATTCATATTGAGCCCACTCAGTGTCCAGTTCCCTGATAACCAAGAAACCCACAAAACTAATCAACACAATATACCACATCAGCCAAGATTTGGGCTTAATGTCTATAAAGAGAATTGTACTTGGAAGAGCATAAAAAAACATTTACTTTTTGGTGAACCCAAGGGCTTTCTAGTTACAGATTCATCATCATAAGAGAGTATATTGTCCATTCCATTTCTCTTCATTTTTTTTCAATTCAGATTATGAAATCTATATTTAAACAATTTTTTTGAAAAGGAAATATTGTTCAAATTTTAGTCATTTTTTTCTTTAGGTTTTAAATACCTTTTAAAAACAAAACTATCCACATTATAATTATCAAGATTATAAGCAGTTTAATGATTTTTACAAAACTATATGTGGCAGTTTTTTTTAAAGGAATATGATTTAAAGATGTTTCACTATAATGTGATTTCTTAACCATTGTGCCAAATATTTGGGTAGTTTACAATGAGGACTGTTTCCACTCTATATTCCTTCTATAAGAATATGAACTTATTACTTTAAACAAAGATCTTACAGTACACATTGGATTTTTTTGAACTTTACAGGATATTTATTTGGGTTTATGAATGAGTTTTGAGGAAAAATTTAGAAAGGCGTTTTATTAGTAAATTGAAATTTGAATTGAGTTTATTAAGGCCTGATTCCTTTAGAAGACATATTTTTATTCAAATAGGAAAGGGATGTCATAGGTTTGTAATTTGAGGGTGGGGAGGGGTATATCAGGATCACTTGGGAAATGGTTTCAAACCTAATACACTTTAAAAATCACCTAGATAGAGGGTATTATGCTCAGTGAAATAAGCCAGGTGGAGAAAGACAAGTACCAGATAATTTCACTCATATGTGGAGTATAAGAACAAAGAAAAACTGAAGGAACAAAACGGCAGCATAATCACAGAACCCAAGAATGGACTAACAGTAACCAAAGGGAAAGGGACTGGGGAGGATGGGTGGGAAGGGAGGTATAAGGGCAGGGAAAAAGAAAGGGGGCATTACGATTAGCATATATAATGGGGGGGCATGGGGAGGGCTGTACAACACAGAGAAGACAAGTAGTGATTCTACAGCATCTTACTACGCTGATCGACAGTGACTCTAATGGGGATTGTGGGGGGGACTTGGTGAAGGGGGGAGCCTAGTAAACATAATGTTCTGCATGTAATTGTAGATTAATGATAACAAACAAAAAAATCACCTAGATTAGTAGTTCTCCAAGTGTGGTCCTGGACCAGCCGCATCAGTATCGCCTTGGCTGATAGGCATGAAGCCATGTTTGGTGTAGTTCCAAATGTCTTTTATACACTTAACATCCCTCCTTGGGAATCATTGTACTAAACCACTAGGGTACAGAATTTTTGTACAGGAAGGAACTTTGGAAATAAATTTTTTCAAACTTTCATACATGTATATTTAGCACATACCTGTCTGTATGTGTTTTGTGTGTGACTGAAACTTCATGAAATAGTTGCATAGTTTTTTTCAGTTTTAATGTGATTATATTTTGTAATTTTTCACTGTCATAAGAACAAACTGAACCATATTATTCAGTAATGTATTTAGCAAATTTAACTTTCTGTCAAATATTGGAGTGTTTAAGAAGGCAGAGAAATGGCTACATTCATTTTGGAAATATTACCATCAAATGCTGAGCTAATATTTGGAAAATGCTTGTAGGAACATTGTATGTCCTATTAGTCATTCTTTTAAATTTTTCAGTCAAGTGCTTTTAAATAGTATTTTAACAAAAGTTAAAGAAACTAAAAACTTTCTTTAAACTCACACTCTAAGAATATTTATTTAATTAAAAAATATCTTTATCGACTTTATCCAATTTAAAAATCTACACAAAATATCCCTTTTAGATTTGGCTAAAGTGTTCAATTATACTTCTATTTTATTTTTTCAATTGTGTTTGTATTGTTTTATGTTGGAGGTTTATATACTCTTAAAAGTTTTGAAGTTTTCACAAAAAAGAATTGCAAACTTGATCATATTGAAGATTTTTGGAATCATTATCTTAGTTGCTTATAATATATAAATATCGTATGTTTCTACATATGAATAAATATGCACAATAGTAAAGATATTTACTTCCTTTACCTAAAAGAATTTTCCCCAACTGAATTCTGATGACAGTGGTAAGCCCTTATCCAGGAAGGAATAATAAGATACATTTAAACAGGTGATGACTTTATTAAGAAATGATGAAGTAGATATTTCTGGGTTATTGATGCTATTTGTTTGGTGATACATATGGAAAATCCTTAAAATAAACTGTGTGTGCAGTATTTTTGCTGCAGATTTCATTATGGTGGAAAAAATCGACCCCTCATTGCAGTAGCTAAATTCCAGAAAGTTATTGACTGATAAATTTACCATGGTAAAATCACATTTTTTAAGAGGAGAAGGAAATCATCTGTTAATAATTTTAGTGGTTCTCTGAATGTAACTGTACAACATAAACCAATTAGTTTGCAAGTAACATGTTACAGTAATATTTCAGCTGCACAGGAAAGTTACATTAACTATAGTTGGAATCTAGTATATGAGGTCATTCTTCGGGAAAATTGCTGTATGAATTCCTTTGAGTTTATAAGATCCTTGGAAAATAAACTTACTTCTGATAGTTACTATATCAGACACTTACTAATATATGGTATTTTGTGACTGGCTTCTTTCACTTAATGTTTTCCAGGTTGATCCAGGTTGCAGCTTGTATTAATAGTTTATTATCTTTTATGACTGAATAATATTCCATTGCAGGGATGTATCACTTTTGAAAGGAAAGGAGCGACACACAGCAGCAATTCACCAGAGAATTCCGCTTTATTAGGGAAAGGTGCTGGGTTATATAGGAAGAGACATGGGGTGATTGTGGTGTTACTTCTACGGGGCTGGTGGCTGTTGGCTAGGTGCTGGGATTGGGAGGGGGGCGAGGGGTGATTGGACTTCAGGTGGCGCCGGCGGGAACTGAGGACCTGGAAGAGAAGCAGGAGGTTTGCCATCTTATGGGTGGGGGCCCTTCATTCCCCCTGTTCTCCTCTATGGGGTTGTGGACATTGCTTTCTCTCTGACTGCTTCCTGCTGAATGGGGGTGGAGAAGGGAGTGAGGGCTTGAGGACCGGGAGGAAAGGGTTGATAGGACTCCCCACAGTAAGGACGAGTAGATGTGGACTTCTTCAGGTTGGAAATCAATGAAGGTTCCCTGTAACCATAAGTCGAGGACTTGTTGATTCTAATGGTGCCAAGAGGATACAGGTGCCAGAAGCCAGGCGTCTGCGGCCATTGTTTCCAGGAACAGTTTCCAGCGGAGAGAGGGGTCCATCTCAGCGTGTGGTGAGGAGGTCACGTGAGGGTGAGGGATATTCTGTGGCTAAAAGCTGGTAGTTCCTGAGTAAAAGCTGGTTGAAAGTTTGATTAGAGATTTTACCGACTTGGGATTTGATAAACTTTATTATGCAAGGCAAGAAGAGACAGGCAAGGAGAATGATTATTATGGAGCCTGCAATGGGCCACAGCCAGGTGAGGAAGGGATTTGTTAGTATTGAAGAGAATGGGTTATAATTGGAAGCAGAGTGGAGGCTGGAGGCAAGGTCGGTGAGTTTGGTAATGTCAGTTTCTACAATGCCGGGTTCGTTGATGTAATAGCAGCACTCTTCCCGAAGGAAGACGTAGGTGCCGCCCTTCTCGGCTGTAAGCAGATCTAAGGCCCGCCGGTTTTGAAGGGTGACCTTAGCTAGCAAAGTGACCTGTCTTTGGAGAGAGGCCAGGGAATTGGCAGTGGATGTCAGGGCTCCCTCAAGTTTGGCATTGAGATCTTTAATTGCCCATAGAGAGTGACACAAGACTCCTCCCGAAAACCCTGCCCCAATGGCTGAGGTGGTCAAAGAGATACCGACCATGATGGGAAGGAAAGCAGCTCTTTTTGTGCATGAGGGCAAGGGAGGTTGGAGCTCAAGAAATTCTGCCATGCTGTAAAGTTTAAGCTGTGGGATTAGGGTGAGGAGAATGCAGGGTATATTGGAGTTGGGAGGCAGTGAGTTAAAAAGACTGCCATTGCACCAAAAGAAGTGACCTGGTTGCATAAAAGTCTTAGAGCTGGAGGTAGGGGTGTAGACAGAGAGACAGTGAAGTGCGCTGGAGGGGGGAGGGGTTGGGCCTACACAGTAGTGGATGGTAAGATTATCTGCGTATTCTGGTTCCCATAGGGGTATGTCTGCCAGGGGACAGAAGGGTTGTCCTGCATGGAAGGAGTAGTTGGAAATATTAAGGGGCACGGCAGCCAGCAGTGGCCGCTGTAGTGATGTGCACAAGAAACAACTGGCAGTGTTGAGGGTGTGGTTGAGAAAGATGGTGGTGTCTTGGATGAGCTGTAACCAAGAGTAGGAGCGGGGGTAAGAAGATGAGGCGCCGTCAAGAGTTTGGACAATAACTTTTTTGGAATGTCTGATGTCAGATGCAACTTGAGAGATCTAGGAATGAGAGGGAACGTACTCTTGAGAGATATGAAGGGTACTGTGGAGGGTCGAGGACCCCCCCATTGTAAACTGAGGCTGTGACTCCGGTGGCCCATCGAGAGTTCCAGGGATCTGGGATTAATAAGGAGAATGAGCTGTTGGTATATTTTATGAAATGGTTGGAGGAGTAATACTGTGGGTACCAGGAGTTACCCATGTAGTGAATGATGCAAGACCTGTAGGGACATCCCCCGTAGGTGTCTGGCCATCGCCTGCAATAGGCTTGTTTTTGGTCATAGAGGAAGCAGAGGTAGGGAGAATAAAGGTAGCTGCTAGTGAACACTTCGGTGGAGGGAGGAAACTGGAGGTATAAAGGCTTGGAGCAGCCTTTCAGAGGGCAGTCTGATGTGGCAATGAGGGTAGTAACTTTTGTTTGATGCTGTGTGTAAGTATGTCTGACTTTGAATCGCCATACAAAGGAGGCTGGGGTGGCAGGGAAGACAATAGGAATGAGGAAAAAAAGTGAGAGAGCAGTAAAGGAGGAAAAAGTCATGATTCGGGTATGGATGGCAAAGGGGGTGAAAGGGAGATGCGGAGTTTCAAGGGATCAGAGGGATGAGGCGTGGTAGAGCAGACAGCATCTTGGGCTGTATCCGAAGGATTCTGGATTGTGACTGATGGGTCTTGAGTGTCCAGAGAAGGTGGGTCCTGGGTGTTTGGTTTCAACCTGGAGATATGAATCCAAGGGGTGACAGAGTTATCAGGCAGTGAGAGCTTAGTGGCCGAGGGGGTGCAGAGAATGACTGGGTGTGGACCTTCCCATTTTGGGGTGAGAGAGGGCCGATCCTCTGGCGGCTTATAAAACACTAGTTGGCCGGGCTGTAAGACAGGAGGATTTTGGGAGGCGGATGGATCAGGAAGGAGCCAATCTTGATATTTCCACAATTCGGTGTGGAGGAGAGAGAATAGCAGAAGGGCCATATTGGGAGGAATTGGTCCCTTGTGGGAAGGGAGCCCTGGGGGTAGAATTGGGCAGCCGTACATGATCTCAAAGGGTGACAAGAAGGAAGGTTTCTTTGGGAGGGCCCAAATGCGAAGTAGAGCTAAGGGAAGTAGGTGAACCCAGTCAAGGTGTAGTTCTAGAGATAGTTTGGTCAGGATGTCTTTTAGAGTCCTATTGGCTCTTCCTACTTTTCCCGAAGCCTGTGGTTGATAAGGACAGTGTAGATGCCAGGGGAGTGAGAGCGACTTGGAGAGGTTCTGAATAATTTGGGCAGTGAACTCAGGGCTGTTACCTGATTGGAGGGAGGTGGGCATCCCGAACCTAGGAAAGATCTGGGTGAGGAGGATAGAGGCAACTGCGGATGCTCGTTTGTTAGTGGTGGGGAAAGCCTCGACCCATCCTGAAAATGTATCTACTAACACGAGTAGGTATCTGGTGCGCCGTACGTGGGGGGCATGTTAGTGAAGTCTATTTGCCAATCTGCGGCGGGGACATTACCCCGTGCTTGATGAGCCGGGAAGGGTCGGGCCTTGAGGGGGGTATTAGGGTTAGTGCGTTGGCAAATGGTGCACCTGCGGGTGATTTGATCAAATAGGGTTTTGTCTTCAGGAGAGAGAGAAAAAAAGGATTGTAAAAAATGGATTAAGGATTGGGGGCTAGGATGGAACAGATCGTGTAAGAGGCGGAAGAGAGACTCTCTGTCCTGGGAACAGAGGGTGTCTTGTGATAAGGCTAAAACCGCAGGGTAGACGGATCGCTGTCTGGTGCTTCTTCTGATAGGGCAACTGACCGGGCTACTCTGTCAGGTTTATTGTTACCTCTTGTAATGGGGGAGTCATCCTTTTGATGTGATTTGCAGTGGACTATGCCCCGTCGGTGTGGGAGTAGTGAAGCCTCTAGAAGTTTAGTAATCAAGGCTGAATTAGTGATGGAATTCCCTTTTGTGGTGAGGAGGCCTCGTTCTTTCCATACTGCCGCGTGAGACAAGAGAATGTGGAATACGTATTTGGAGTCAGTGTACAGTATGAGAGACATGTCCCGGGCCAGAGTACAAGCTCTGGTGGCTGCAATGAGTTCGGCCTGTTGATTGGTTGTACCGGGGGGTAGGGCTCATGCCTCGATGACGTCTTTGAGGGAGACTACTGCGTATCCTGCGTAATGGATGCCCTCATGTTTAAAGGAGGACCCATCAGTAAACCAGATGAGGTCGGAGTGTGAGAGGGCTCCTTCGGAGATCGTGGAGTGGCACGGAAGGAAGTTGTGAAGGGCTTCCAGGCAATCATGCGAGGGAGTATGAGGAGAGTAGGGTAGAGGAAGAAGAGTGGCTGGATTCAGGGGCGGGCAGGGGAGGAAAGAAATGTCTGGATTTTGGAGGAAAGAGGACAGTAAGGTCAGGAGTCTGGAGGGAGGGAGAGTCTGTAAACTTTTGTAGGTTAAGAGATCCTTTAGGTGATGTGGGAACAGAATGGTAAGGGGCGCTCCAAATGTCAGTTTATGAGCTTCCTTCTGCAAGAGCTGTCCAGCGGCTAATGCCCATAGGCAGGGGGCCCATCCCCGAACTGTGGGGTCTAATTGCTTGGAAAGATAAGCTACTGGGGCAGAGGATGGGCCATAATATTGGCCTAGGACTCCTAGAGCTTGACTGGACCTTTCATGAATGTATAATGAGAAGGGCTTCGACAAATCAGGAAGATGGAGAGCTGGGGCTTCCACAAGGGCTTGACAGAGCTTAATGAAGGAGTATTGGGGTGGGGAGGATAATGGTTCTTCAGGGGGGCCCTTGCTGAGGTCATATAGGGGTCTTGCCAACAGGGAGAAGTTAGGGATCCATGCTCTAAAATACCCAGCCATGCTTAGAAAGGAAAGGATTTATGTCTTGGTTTTGGGAAGGGGCAGGTCAGAGAGGAGCTGTTTTCTGTCTAAGGTAATGGACTTTGTTGAGATAGAAGAAATCCGAGGTAAGTGGCAGAAGGGGAAGAGATTTGAGCTTTGACAGGGGATACTCGGTAACCTCTGGAAGCTAGAAGGTTAAGTAGGGAGGCAGTGTCAAGTTGAGACTGTTCCCACGAGGGACTGCAGAGTAGAAGATCATCCACGTATTGTAATAAGGTGGACTAAGAGTGATCATGATGAAACTGTTTGAGGTCTTGAGCTAGGACCTGTCCAAAAATATGGGACTATCTCGGAAGCCTTGTGGCAAAACTATCCAAGTGAGTTGTTCAAAATGTCTTGTGTATGGGTCCATCCAGGTGAAGGCGAAAAAGTCTTGGGAGGAGGGGTCCAGAGGGATAGAAAAAAATGTGTCCTTGAGATCTAGGACTGAGAAGTGGGAGACTGAGGCAGGGATCCATGATAAAAGGGTGTATGGATTTGGGACTAAGGGATGGATAGGGACGACAGCCATGTTGACGAGGCGAAGGTCTTGGACAATGCGGAAAGATCCGTTGGTTTTTTTAACAGCTAATATGGGGATATTAAACAGGGAGTGAGTGGGTCTGAGGTAATTTTTGTTTAAAAGATCTTGAATGATGGGTTGGAGGCCTATGAGGGCTGAATTGGTTAGGGGGTATTGGGCCTGACAGATATACTGAGAGGGGTCACATAATTTGATAGAGGCAGGAGGACATAGAGCCACGGAGGGGCTTGTAATGTCCCAAACTTTGGGATTTACAGGATGTATGAGGGCGGAACTGGAGCTTTCATTGGGTAGAGGGGGGTCGTCGGCTATGAGGGCCATCAGAAAGGGAGTACTGGGGGCTGTGGGAGTGGATATAGTTATGGAAACATGGAGGAGAGAAAGGATGTCCCATCCTAGTAAGGGGATGGGACACTGGGGCATAACCAGGAAGGAGTGGGAGAAAGGTATGGGATTGTCTTGGATTGTGCATAAAAGGGGGGGTTTAATGGGAAAATCTGTTTACCTCCTACCCCGACTATAGGAGTAATGGCAGGCGTGGTAGGGCCCCGGTATTCTCGCAAGACTGAGAAGGTGGCTCCTGTATCTAGGAGGAAGGAGATGGGGCGACTGTCTACTATTAAAGTAACCCTGGGCTCCTGTTTGGTGATGGAAATGGTCGGGCGAGAAGCCCCCAGGCCCCGTCAATCTTCTTCTGCCAGCCCCACTACGGAGGGCTTAGGATGGGGGTTTTTCGTCCAGCCTCCCCTTCGGGTGGCTGGGCAATCAGACCCCCAGTGGCCCTTTTTGTGGCATCTGGGGCATGGGGTGGTAGGAGTTCTGGGGGAGGGGCACGCCCTTGACCAATGTCCTTCTTGCCCGCACTTGAAACAAGCTCCTGGGGGAGGCTTGTTTGTAGAGAAGTGCCCAGGTTGTGGTTTTATCAGCTGGGCCAACATTTGGAAATTGGCCTGATCAGCCTTTTGTTTACTGCGTTCTTTCTCCTCCTCCCAGTTATGGAAGACTTTAAAGGCCACTGTTAGGATCTCAGTCTGTGGGGTAGCGGGGCCCTGTTCTCACTTTTTGAGTTTAGCTTTAATGTCGGAGTAGCTTTGAGCCAGGAAGTATGTCATAAGGACATATCTCCCATCAGGCGTTTCTGGGTCCAGGCTGGTAACTGTAATAGGGCTTGAGTGAGTCTGTCTAAGAACTCAGAGGGTATCTCCTCCCTCCTTTGAATTATGTCTTGGAGTTTTTGAAAATTGACTACTTTATGAGCTGCCTTTTTCAGACCTGTTATTAAGCAGCAGGCAAAAATATCTCGAGAGCGGAGACCCACGGCGGTGTTATAATCCCAGTGTGGGTCTTGTTCCGGGACAGCAGTGAGGCCAGGGGGATAGGTGGGGTCAGTCCTGTGGGTTTCAGTGGCGTGCGTTTGGGCGAAGTCCCAAACTCATCTGCGCTCTTCAGGAAGGAGGGTATTTTCCAGAAGCATGAAAATGTCATGATGTGTGAGGTTGTATGACTGGAGGATCTATTGAAACTCTCTGATATATGTTGTGGGATCAGTGGAAAAGGAACCTAGGCGTTTCTCCAGTTGGGCTAAATCTCCTAAGGAGAAAGGGACGTGAATGCGCATGGTGCCTTCGGATCCTGCTACTTCTCGGAGGGGGGCAATAATTTTGGGAGGCCCTCGGGACCGAGTCTGAGGAGGACTGAAGGGTTCTGGCTCAGTCTGTGGGGGAGAAACAGGTGATGGGGGCAAAGACAGAGGAGGCTCCTAGAAATTAGTTGGAGGGGGGCTGAAAGGCTCAGGCTTGAACTGCAAGGGGGGTGAGGTGGGGGAGGAGATGGTGGTGGAGGAAGGGGGAGGGGCTGTTGTGGGAGAGGAGGGGGAGGCGGCACAGCTGTGGAAGAGGGCACAGGGGTTGTAGGAGGGGGAGGGGCTGAAGGGGGAAGCCTTTATGGCGGAGGTTCGTCAGCTGGGTCAAAGGTAATCAAGGAGGGACTGGGAGTGTGTGGAGGGGAGGGAGGCGGCCTGCAGGCTAGGAGAACTTGGGGCGGGGAACAGGTGGTGCAGAGGCTGGGATTTTGAGCTAGGAGGTGAAAAGCTTCGATATAGGGAATCTCCTTCCATTTTTTCAGGCGCTGGCAGTAGTTAAAGAGATCGCGAGTGATGTTAGGATCAAGAGTTCCCCCTGCGGGCCATTGGTTGTTATTGTCTAGGGGGCATGTCGGCCAATCTTGGGAGCAGTATTCACGGAGAAGTTTTGGTTTTATATCAGGCGTCAGGGAGAGGGTGGCTAGATGCTTGAGCAGGCATTCAAGAGGTGAACTTTCAGGGAGGGATGAGGAGGCTCCCATGGCTAAAGGGCAGAGAAGGAGACAAACGGGAAGATGAACGGAGATCCTCGGACTGAGAACAGACCGCAAGGAGACAAAGGGCGTCCCCGATGGTCCTTGGTGGTCTGCGGAAACTCGTATACGAGTCGGTTTCTTAGGAAGTGTGGGTCGTCACCCCGACTTCTCTAAGAAGGCAGAGTGCCGGAGTCCGAGGTACCTAGTACTAGGAGTTTTCAGCGGAAGGAATTTTCCGCGGAAGGAACAGAAGTGGGGGGGGCGGAGAACGGGAGCGTTTTCATCCGCAAAGGAGTCACCTCGTTTATGGCTGCTGGAGGAGGGGGCTGAGGGTTCGCCGCAGCCGTGAAGGCCTAAGGCAGGGAGAGTTCCCTCCTCGTCCCCGAGTGTCAGGACCTTGCCGGACGATCACGGTCAATGGCACTGCGATAGCTCGGGGAAGAGCGGCCCACTCTCGGGGGAAAACTTACCTAAAGGCCAAAGAGGAGTGGTGAGTGTGAGGAGCCAGCGCCGGAAAAAGAGGACGAGGGCAAGCTGCTGCTGGTGTCGGGGGGAAGACGGGGCCCAGCTGGGGTGTCCCGTCTCTTGGGTTTCGGCACCAATGAAAGGAAAGGAGCGACACACAACAGCAATTCACCGGAGAATTCCGCTTTATTAGGGAAAGGTGCTGGGTTATATAGGAAGGGGCATGGGGTGATTGTGGTGTCACTTCTATGGGGCTGGTGGCTATTGGCTAGGTGCTGGGATTGGGAGGGGGGCGAGGGGTGATTGGGCTTCAGGTGTCGCTGGCGGGAACCGAGGACCCGGAAGAGAAGCAGGAGGTTCGCCATCTTATGGGTGGGGGCCCTTCAACTTTTTTTTTAGAATTGATACATTTTCTGTACTTCAGACATAAAAATAAAATTCAGGAATATTTGTTAGTAAAATGTGTGAAAATTTGAAATCTAAACTCTGGCAGAAAAATCTAAGTTTTGCTATACCACTGTATTTTCAGTTATCCATTGGTCCTCAGGATTATCTTATAATTTAGATTCTATATCAGAAAATGGAACAAACTTAATGAGGTAGAATTTAAACAAATCATTGTAAGAACAGGGGAGATTGAGAGTAGATTTGTTTTTGCTGTACTCCCCACTAGACAGTGCTACTAAGAAGTTTTTTTTTTAATTCTAATTTAGGACTCCATTTTAAAATAAGCAATATAATATAATTCAATTCATATGTTTAATGATGGTTCTTTGATAATGCTTGTTTTTATAACTGCAGACAAAAATGTTCTGTGGGTTCCTATAGCTTCTGTGTGGATGGGATGTGGGTCAGTTTCATAAATAATAGACAATCTGAGTAGGTAGAAGCTGGAGATAGAATTTCAGCTGCAACAGCATTTGAAATTGTTAGGCAAGAGTTTGAAAAATAGTAACTGAACAGTTGGATTTCTGTTTCTACAAAGATTTTGTCTGTTAGACAGAAATTTCATATTTTCAGTGTATACTGTATATTGTATACCAGTATAAAATTTGACCTATTGGTAAAATATACCAATTAGTCCCTGTGGGTAAAATTGCGTATTTCCAGAATCTGTTGCTTGGCATTAGTGCATCACCATACAATAGGTGTTTCCAAGGGGTGGAGAGAAGTAGTCCATCTCCATGTCAGTAGGTGATTACAAGGGCGTTTGCGAGTGAGGGCTTATCTGGACTGGGGAGGTTGGGTGGGGCCTCCTCTTCTGCAGCGAGGTCGGGAGCGACTCGGGAAAGCAGAAGTGACTGCTTGTAAGAAATAAATGGGTTTCTACCACTTTATTTCTCCCTTTTGATTTCGGTTTCCAAGGTATTTTGCCCTGGGATTTCCCCCTCCCTGTCCACCCCGCCCCTCTCCACCCTGGAGTTACAGTCCCCTTGCCATTTCCTAAAAGCTGCTAATGTCATTGGGAAAATGCAATGGATATAGATAGTCATTTCTTTAATTTACTGTGGATTTGAGGCTTTCATGACAATTTGAGAGTAAAAGACCCCTTATATTTTATCCTCTTGGAAGTGGAATCTTACTGTGAAATAGCCATTACATTTGCTTTTCTAGATTAAGTTCCAGTTTCCTTATCTTTTACAGATTGATTCTATTTTCCATCTCTTAATCACTGCTTTTTGCATTTTGTTGGGGGAGAGGTGTTGTGTATTTTTCTCAGTTCTTGTCCCTGTTGCGACAAAGAATTGAAGAGCGAGACACAGTAGTAAAGCAGAATAAAAGTTTTATTTAAAGTTACTTACAGAGAAAGTGCAGGTGACCTCAGAGAGAGAGGAGCACCCTGAAAGGTTGGAAACATTAAAGTTTCGCACTCAGAAAGTGTGGGCGATCTCAGAGAGAGGAGTGCCAGGATGTATCACTTTTTAAAATCTGTCAATTCATCAGTTGATATATGTTTGAATTGTTTCTACATTTTTTGAGTAATGCTCATACTTTTGTGAGGATGCTGTTTACATTTCTCTTGAGTATGTACCAAGGAATGGAATTGCTGGGTCACATGTTTAACCATGCTAACCATATGAAACTCTGTGTTTAACCTGTCGAAGAACTACCAGTTTTGTTTCCCAAAGCAGCTGCACCATTTTATTCTCCCACCAGTAGTATATGAAGGTTTCAGTGTCTCCACATATTTACTAATACTTGTTTTTGTCAGTCCTTTTGGTAACAGCCATCCTAGTAGCTGTGAAAGTAACTGGTTGTAGTTTTAATTTTCACATCTTTAATGACTAATAATATAGAGAATCTCTTTATGTCCTTATTGGCCAACCAAACATCTTCTGAGAAGTATCCACATCCTTTTGACCATTTTTCAGTTGGGTTATTTGTCTTTATTATTGACGTTTTCTATATTATGGGTGAAAGTTTCACACCAAATACATAATTTGCAAATATTCCATTTTGTGGGTAATTTTAAAATTTTCTTCATAGTATCTTTTGAACTACAAACTTTTTAAATTTTGATGAAGTTCAATTTAATCTTTTATTGTTGCTTATTTTATTGGGCTCATATCTGTGAAACCATTGCCTAAATCACAGTCATCAATATCTATTTCAGTGTTTTCTTTTCCTATTTTTAGGTTTACCTTTTACATTTAGGTGTATGGTACAATCTGAATTAATTTTTTTTGTACAGGATTTTGTACAATGCTATAACTTTTTCTTTCAATAATCAAACCTATTATAAAGAATTTAAAAAGAGAAGACTACAAAGGCGATTCAAGATGGCAGCATGACAGGGAAGACAGAGAACTCCCAAAACCACATATATTATGAAAATATAGTTAACACAACTAATCCTAAAAGGGTAACAGGAAAGAAGGCTGCACTAGACTACATACACCTGGAGAACAGAGCAGACCTCACGGAACAGAGTAACATAGCAAAGCCATGACCTGGCAGGACCCAAGCCCTTCCCACACCCCAGCTCACCAGCAGGAGGAAGAGAAATGGAGAGGGAAGAGGATGGAAGCCTTGGACTGCTGAACACCCAGCTCTGGAAATCTGCTTAGGGAGCACAAACCTACATTGCATGGTGCTCTGGAGATTAGTGGGGTTGGGAAGCTAAGACAGGTGAATACTTGGGGAGACTGAGATTCCAGCCATTTGTAGAGGACAGGGATCCACATCCAGCTGCTCTGGGACAAAGGAAATGTGGGTGGTCTGAGAGGCTTTCTAGCAGTTGGAAGACTGCTGAAGGGTCAGGGTTTGCATGGAGGTTGCTGCTTGGAAGAAGGGAGAGGTGAACAAGGTTGTCTGGGTGCACTCTGCCCAGCAGGTTGGGAACTTTGAGGAGCTTCACACGCTCCACCTCCTGGCTGGCAGTCTGCTGCAACTTCCTCCTGACCTGCTGGAACCAGCTCCCAAACTAGCAGTCCCTACCCTGGTGTCAGGCCAGCCAGCTACAGATGCAAAGCACAGGGGCTTAAACCTGTGTGCTGGCCCACTGGTTCTGACAGTGGGAACAGGCACTGCAGCTGGAGAGCAGGAAATAGCTCTTTCCTCCCTCCAGGCACCAGCACCACTCCCCTGTGACCACCGATATCACTACAGCAGCTGAGAAGCTCCAGAGACTAGAGCTTCTGGGCACTAGAGGGTTCCAGATACAAACATAAAACATCAAAGGAACATGGTTCAAACAAAAGTCTTGCAAACACCAGAAAAAGGACCAAAAGAAACTGAACTCACCAATCTTCCTGAAAGAGAGTTCAAGATAAAAATCATAAACATGCTCATGGAGGTACAGAAAAATATTCAAGAACTCAGGGATGAATTTAGAATGGATATTCAATCATTAAGAAATTCCATATCTGAAATGAAACATACAATGGAGGGATTTTAAAGCAGATTAGATGTATGAGAGGAGACAGTAAGTGGAATAGAAATTAGAGAAGAAGAATACAAAGAAGCTGAGGAACAGAGAGGAAAACCAATCTCTAAAAATGAAAGAATATTGACAAATGTGTGACAAATAAAAATGGAATAATATTTGCATTATAGGGGTACCAGAAGAAGAAGAGAGAGTAAAAGGGATAGAAAGTGTCTTTGAGGACGTAATCCTGAAAACTTCCCCATTCTGGGGAAGGAGATAGCCTCTCAAGACATGGAGATACACAGATCTCCCAACACAAGGGACCCAAAGACGACAACAGCAAGACATATAATAATTAAAATGGCAAAGATCAAAGATAAAGACAAACTATTAAAAGCAGACAGAGAGAGAAATAAGATCACATAAAAAGGAAAGCCCATCAGACTTCTCAACAGAAACATTACAGGTCAGAAGGGAGTGGCATGATATATTTAATACAATGAAGCAGGACCTCGAACCAAGAATACTCTACATGGCAAGATTATCATTTAAATTTGAAGGAGGGATTAAATAATTTCCAGATAAGCAAAAGTTGAGAGAATTTACCTCCCAAAAACCACCTCTAAAGTGCATTTTGGAGAGACTGCTATAGATGGAAGTATTCCTAAGGCTGAATAGCTGTCACAGGGGAAATAAAACCATAGCAAAGTAAAACATTACTAAGCATATGCAAAATAAAATCAACTACTTCCAAAGTCAATCAAGGGATAGACAAAGGGTACACAATATAATACCTAATATATAAATTATGGAGGAAGATGAAAAAGTAGAAAAAAGAGAATGTTTATATTGTGTTTATGATAGCATACTAAGTAAGTTAAATTAGGCTGTTAAGTAGTAAGGAAATTACCCTTGAACCTTTGGTAACCACGAATCTAAAGCCTGCAAAGCCAGTAAATACATACCTATAGATAATTACCCTAAAGGTAAATGGTCTGAATGCAACAATCAAAAGACATGAAGTCATTGAATGGATAAAAAAACAATACCCTACTATAAGCTGTCCACAAGAGACTCACTTCAAACGCAAAGACATACACAGACTAAAAGTGATGGAAAAAGATATTTCATGCAACTATAGGGAGAAAGGGGCAGGAGTTGCAGTACTTTTATCAGACAAAATAGACTTCAAAGCAAAGAAAGTAACAAGAGACAAAGAAGAACATTACATAATGATAAAGGGGTCAGTCCCACAAGAGGATATAACTATTATGAATGTCTATGAACCCAATACAGGATCACGTACATATGTGAAACAAATGCATAATTAAAAGGGGAAATAGAAGGCAGTCCAATCATTTTAGAAGACCTCAATACTCCAGTCACTCCAAAGAACAGATCAACCAGACAGAAAATGAGACAGAGGCAATGAACAGTGTCTTGAAACAGATGGACCTAATGGACATCTACAGAACACTCCATCCAAAAGCAACAGGATACACATTCTTCTTAAGTGCAAATGGAACATTTTCAAGAATACATCATATACTAGGTCACAAAAAGAGCCTTGGTAAATTCAAAAAGATTAAAATTGTACCAACCAGCTTCTCAGATCACGAAGTTATGAACCTAGAAATAAATTATCAAAGAAAACAAAACAGCACACAAACAATCGAGGCCTAATACTCCTAAATAACCAATGGATCAATGACCAAATAAAAACAGAGATCAAACAATATATGGAGACAAATGATAACAATAATTCAACACTGCAAAATCTGTGGGATGCAGCAAAGGCCATGTTAAGAGGAAAGTATATTGCAATATAGGCCCACCTGAGGAAAGAAGAACAATCCCAAATGAACAGTCTAAACTCACAATTAATGAAACTAGAAAAAGAAGAACAAATGTGGCCCAAAGTCTTTAGAAGGAGGGACATAATAAAGATTAGAACATAAACAAATAAAATCAAGAAGAATAAAACAAAAGAATCAATAAAAGCAGCAGTTGGTTTTTTGAGAATATAAATAAAATAAATAAACCCCTATCCTGACTTTTTAAAGAAAAAGAGTCAGCACACATTAACAGAATCAGAAATGAGAAAGGAAAAATCACTATGGATACCACAGAAATACAAAAAATTATGAGAGAATACTATGAAAAACTGTATGCTAACAAACCAGATAACCTAGAAGAAATAGACAACTTTCTAGAAAAATACAACGTTCCAAGGCTGACCCAGGAAGAAACAGAAAATCTGAATAGACCAATTACCGGCAAGGTAATTGAATTGGTAATCAGAAAACTACCTAAAAACAAATCCCTGTACCAGATGGCCTCACTGCTGAATTTTATCAAACATTTTGTGAAGACCTAATACCCATTGTCCTTAAAGTTTTCCAAAAAGTAGAAGAGGAGGGAATACTCCCAAACTCATTCTATGAAGCCAACATTACACTAATACCAAAACCAGGCAAAGATCCCACCAAAAAAGAATATTACAGACCAATATCCCTGACGAACATAGAAGCAAAAACACTCAACAAAATATTATCAAACCGAATTCCAAGATACATCAAAAAGATCATCCATCATGATCAAGTAGGATTTATTCTGGGGATGCAAGGATGGTACAATATTAGAAACTCCATCAACATCATCCACCACAAAAGGACAAAAACCACATAATCATCTCCACAGATGCTGAAAAATCGTTTGACAAAATTCAACATCCATTCATGATAAAAACTCTCAACAAAATAGGTATAGAGAGCAAGTACCTCAACATAATAAAGGCTATATATGACAAACACACAGCCAACATCATACCTAAAAGTGAGAAGCTGAAAGATTTTCATTTAAGATCGGGAACAAGACAAGGATGCCCACTCTCCCCACTTTTATTCAACATAGTACTGGAGGTCCTAGCCACAGCAGTCAGACAGCACATTGAAATAAAAGGCATGCAGATTGGTAAGGAAGAAGTTAAACTTTCCCTGTTTGTTGATGACATGTTGTTGTACAGAAAAAAAATGGAAGAATCCACTCCAAAACTACTATATCTGATACCTCAATTCAGCAAAGTTGCAGGATACAAAATTAATAATCAGAAATCTGTTGCATTACTATACACTAACAATGAACTAGCAGAGAGAGAAATCAGGAAAACAATTCCATTCACAGTTGCATCAAAAAGAATAAAATACCTAGGAATAAACCTAATCAAAGAAGTGAAAGACCTCTGAAAACTACAAAATGCTCATGAGAGAAATTAAAGAAGATACCAGTAAATGGAAACACATCCTGTGCTCATGGATGGGAAGAATTAATATTGTCAAAGTGGCTATTCTGCCTAAAGCAATCTACAGATTCAATGCAATCCCTATCAAAATACCAACAGCATTCTTCAAAGAACTAGAGAAAATCATTCTAAAATTCTTAGGGAACAACAAAATACCCCAAACTGCCAAAGCAATCCTAAGAAGGAAGAATAATGCTGGGGGGATTATGCTCCCCAACTTCAAGCTCTACTACAAAGCCACAGTAATCAAGACAATTTGGTTCTGGCACAAGAACACATCCATAGACCAATGAAATAGACTAGAGAGCCCAGATATAAACCCAACCATATATGGTCAATTAATATACGATAAAGGAGCCATGGATATACAACAGGGGAATGACAGCCTCTTCAACAACTGGTGTTAGCAAAAACTGGACAGCTACATGCAAGAGATTGAAATTGGATTATTGTCTAACCCCATGCACAAAGGTAAACTCAAAATGTATCAAAGACCTGAATGTAAGTCATGAAACCATAAAACTCTTAGAAAGAAAACATAGGCAAAAATCTCTTGAATATAAACATGAGCAACTTTTTCTGGAACACATCTCCTCGGGCAAGGGAAACAAAAGCAAAAATGAACAGAGGGGACTACATTCATGCTAAAAAGCTTCTGTACAGCAAAGGACACCATCAGCAGAATGAAAAGGCATCCTACAGTATGGGAGAATATATTTGTAAGTGACGTATCTGACAAGGGCTTAACTCCCAAAATATATAAAGAACTCACACAGCTCAACACTCAAAAAGTAAATAACCCTATTAAAAAGTGGGCAGAGGATATGAACAGACATTTCTCCAAAGAAGAAATTCTGATGGCCAACAGGCACATGAAAAGATGCTTCACATCACTAATTGTCAGGGAAATGCAAATTAAAACAACAATGAGATATCACCTCATACCAGTTAGGATGGCCAACATCCAAAAGACTAGGAACAACAAATGCTGGCAAGGATGCGGAGAAAGGGGAACCCTCCTGCATTGCTGGTAGGAATATAAACTAGTTCAACCATTGTGGAAAGCAGTGTGGAGATTCCCCAAAAAACTAAAAATAGAAATAACATTTGATCCAGAAATTCCACTCCTAGGAATTTACCCTAAGAATGGAGGATCCCAGTTTCAAACAGACATATGCACCCCTATGTTTATCGTGCACAATTTACAATAGCCAAGAAATGGAAGCAACCTGTGTCCAATAGTAGATGAATGGATAAAGAAGATGTGGTACATATACACAATGGAATATTATTCAGTCATAAGAAGAAAACACATCCTACCATTTGCAACAAACATGGGTGGTGCTAGAGGGTATTATGCTCAGTGAAATAAGCCAGGCAGAGAAAGACAAGTATCAGATGATTTCACTCATCTGTGGAGCATAAGAATAAAGCAAAAACTGAAGGAGCCAAACAGCAGCAGACTCACAGAACCAAAGAATGGACTAACAGATACCAAAGGGAAAGGGACTGGGTAGGGCGGGTGGGAAGGGAGGGAGAAGGGGAATAAGGGGCATTACGGTTAGCCCACATAACATTGTGGGGGGCATGGGAAAGGCACTATAGCACAGAGAAGACAAGTAATGACTCTGTAGCATCTTAGTATGCTGATGGACAGTGATTGGAAAGGGGGTATGTGGTGGGGACTTGATAATGCGGGGAATCTAGTAACCATAATGTTGCTCATGTGATTGTATATTAATGATACCAACAAAAAAAGACTAAAAACAAATATTTAAAAAATAATGAATTAATTTTTAAAAAGACTAGTATCTGATTTATCCAAATATTTACCATTTTTGTTGTTCAAGTTTCCTTCTGCTATTTCATTTACCTTATATATGAAAACTTCCCTCATGAATTCCTTTTCATCAAATCTTGTGGCAATAAATTCCCTTTGTATTCCTTTATGGTTGGTTGTTTTTATTTCTCCTTCATTGTGAAGGAGATCTTATATGGATATAGAATTCTGAGTTGATTGGTGTTTTATTCAGCACTTAAGAAGTACTGTTTCTTCTTTTCTCCCTGATTTTCTGATGAGAAATCAGTAGTCATAATTATTATTCTCCAATTAATGTGTTATTTTTCTCTGACTGCTTTCAGGATTTTTAATTATCTTTTTAGTTCCCAACAGTTTGTTCAGGCAAGCTTCTGAATGTGATACCAGTTTTGCAAATCATACTTCTGACTTCTGATTAATATCCAAAATACATAACTCATTCAAACAACTCAGCAATAAAAGAGACAATGGTTTTCAAAATGGGCAGAGGATTTGAAAAGACATTTTTCCTAAGAAAACGTAAAGATAGACAACAAGCATGTGAAAAGGTTTTCAGCATCACTAATTATTAGGGAAATGCAAATCAAAACTGCAATGAGATATCATCTCATACTGGTCAGAATGGGTATCACCAAAAAGAAAAGAAGTGACAAATGTTGGTAAGGTTGGTAGGAATATAAGTTGGTGCAGTCACTCTGGAAAAGTACGGAGATTCCTCAAAAAAAAAAAAGAATAGAACTGCCATGTGATCCAGCTATTCCCTCCAGGGTATTTATCCAAAAAATAAAAAAACACTGATTCAAAAAAGATATATGCACCCCTGTGTTCATTGTAGCATTATTTACATTAGGCAAGAAATGGAAACAACCTAAGTGTCCATCAAATGATATAGAAGTTGGAATATACACAATGGAATACCACTCAACCATAAAAAAGAAAAAGAATGAAATTTTGCCATTTGTAACAACATTGACGGACCTGGAAGATAGTATGCTGAGTGAAATAAGTCAGACAGAAAAAGACAAATACCATATGATTTCACTCATATGTAGAATCTAAAAACAAAAACAAAATGAAAAAAACTAAACTAAAACAGACTCAAAAGATACCAGATGGGAAGGGAGATGGGGTACATGACATGGGTGAAGAGGGTCAGTTGTATGGTGATGGACAGTAAGTAGACTTCCAGTGGTGATCACTTTGTAGTATATATATGTGTCAGATTTTAATGTTCTATACCTGAATATACATTAAATACTAATTTTAAAAAAGAAATCTGAGAAAAATGATTTAATCCTCTTTAAGGCTCTTACCTTTCAAAACTCTTTACTCTTGTACCTGCTACGAATATTCTCTCTCCTTACTCTGAGTTTCCTTACCAGGAGGCTCACTCTACTGCCCTACCTCCTCTTCTCCACTTCCTCTCCATCACAAGGCAACACCTCCAAGCAGGAAAGGTTTTCCTTTGGTCCAGCAGGTCTATTGGGCTATAGTAGAATGGCTGGGACCCTAACACTCCCTCTCATAAACACGATCTTCCCTTGAGTCATTTCCCAGGGAGAAAGGTTGGAGAAGCCCATAAGAAGATCTTCATGAGTGACTTCTTTTGTCATAAGAATCTTACTGCAGGATGTTTCGTGAAATGAAGTCTTCTCCTACCTCATTACGTTGACTAAAATACATAAACTAAGTTAAAAATTTACAGCTAATATCATCTGTGGTAATGTCACATATGAAGTAGTCTATTTGTAATCCACATTTTGCTGAGCCAAAATAGATAGATTAATGTAAATGTCTCACCATTTTTATAAGAATAGTTCAAAGAGCAGAACCACCCTATTTTGAAATGATTTTTATTTCAAAGAAAAACATATTATGAACTAGTTGTTCCTGCTCTTTGGTTCTACCAAGTCTCTCTCCAGAATTGCTATGTAAAAACAGAGACAAGAAAAGTGGCTCACTAAATTGTACTTTTTTAAAAAGTAATTTTCCAATCCCCTCTATCTCAAAGGTAAATATTGATGGCCAGAAGGCAGTGGATAATAAGAAGGCACATGTGAAGTAACAACATATTGTAGTCTTGGGGGGAGTGGTTTGTTGTGTCAGATCCAAGCAGTACCTCTCACTAGCCATACATTCTTGGGGCAAAGCCTTTAAATAACTTCTCTGCGCCTCGGTTCCCACCTCTGTTATAGTACCTCTTCTTAAAGCTTTCTATGAAATGAATACCTGTAAACTGCCAACTAAGTTATTTTTAAGTGCTTTTGTAAACACAATTGAAAAATAAAACAGGATTATCAGTAAAGGGAGATCAGATTCTGACATGACATACTGGCCACAGAAAGAATAAACAGCTTTTGGGCATCCCAGCCTTTTTCATCCATTAATGTACAGCTAAGAAATGTAAACAGAAAAGAAAGCAAAAGGACAGATAGTATGTCTAGTGAATTTACTGCGAACATCTAGTTAAACCCTAAATGTGTCAGATTTGGGAAGGATCTGAAGCCATTTCTGGATACCCCTGTCAAAGCTGACTTGAACTCTTTTGTTCTGATTTCACAGAGGCAGCCCCTGAACGTGCACGTTAATTTAAATTTTCTCTCTTTCAGAAAAGTAGTGACCTATCTATTTTAGTATTCAATCCAGAATCCACCAGCAATCTAAATAGAAACATAATGTGTCTGTTGCTTTTAAACCTCCAGTTTGGGGAACTTGTTCCCCTAGGAAGCCATTAAATTCTCATTTGTCTTTGTCTTGCTTCATTGGAAATGAATAAAAGTTTTATGTTTTTATAAGCAGTAGGTATTTAAAGAGTCATTTAGAAAGGAAAAGCCAACATTTTTTTTGAATGTGAATGGAAGTTCTTTCCATACAATACAGAGTATCCACAATTTTGTAATACTTTTGCACTAGTGATTCTTTAAAACCTACTAGCCTATCAGTCCCCCAAATAAGGTACAGTGATTGGTACCTTATATGCAAATAAATATATTTGTTAGTTTCATAGTATTTCTAGTAATATTTATTCTAAAAATCCCCATGTATACACACAGGTATAAACACACACACATAGAACATTCACAAACATTTTAAGAATAGTAATTTTGGGAAGGTTGGTTTAAGGGTTTTGTTCATTTCTTTATACTTCATTTCTTGATGTTTTACAAATACTGATGTATTACTTTTGTAATAAGAATTATATTGTCTCTGTGCAATAGCTTAGCAACTTTTCTAACAATCTAAGTACTATTCAATTCTGACACTAACCACTCAGAGTTAGTGTACATTCCACAAATTTAAGGACAGAGTCCCCAATAAGATGGCCGCCACTTAAGACTCCAGCCATAAGTTCTGGGGGTCCCCAGTCACCCACACTTCTGAGTAACTGGCCACAAATTCAGGGGTTCCCATCACCTTCTTTGGGTTTGGCCATTTGCTAGAATGACTCACAGAACTCTGGACAGTGCTATATTTATAATTAAAGTTTTGTCATAAAGGACACAAATGAGGACCAGCCAGATAAAGAGATACATAGGGTGAGGTCTGGTAGGGTCCCAAATTCACAGCTTCCATGCCTCTTCCTGAAGGAGTCAGAATGTGTCACCCTCCCAACATATTGGTGTGTTTATCAACCAGAAGCCGCTCAAACCTCAGGCCAGAGTTTGTAATTTGGGTCTCATTAGAGTCATGATTACTTGAATTATTGGCCTAGTGGTTGAACTAAATCTCCAGTTCCCTTCATCTGCTCACTGTTCTAGTCAGATATCACGTGGCTCAAAGCCCCATCCCTGTTAATCACATGGTGCTCTTTCTGGCATGAGCTGCCCCTATCCTGTGACATCTCCTTAGTATGAAACCAGGTGTGGTCCAGGGACCCATCATGATTAATAAAGGCACTCCTATCACTCAGGAAATTTTAAGAGTTTAGAAGTTTCTCCTCAGAAGCCAGGAAAAAGGCCAGGTAAATTCTTTATTACACAGCACTAGGTTATGTGTAACAACTACAGTTGAGTAACCATCACTTCCTGTGGAGATGGAGGAAAATAATTCATGAGACATTTAGCAAAGTTAATAGATATTTCTTCTTTAAGCAATGCATATATACATTCCTAGAACTACTAGCATGTTAACTTATATTTGCCTGTTGATCCTTGTGAAATGAGGGGTTTATAAAATATGAATATTTGAAAAATACCAACATTTACATTTATTAAAAGTTTTAGCAGGGCTTCTAAATAAGCCAAATGTAATATTACTTCTAATCATTTCTACATAGATTATCTCAATTGAATTTTATACCCCAAAATACTATACTTATATAGACTTAAGTACTCAAATTTACATAGTGCAGGACCCATTTGAAAAATAACTTAATATTTGTATCTCAGAGATGTAATAGGTATTCTTTTAGATGTCTTGAACGTAATTTAATTATCTGTTCCTTTTAAAGTCTATTACTAGATAAATCCATTTATCTGAATAATAAATGTCACTCTCCTAAACTAAAGATCCTGTAGACTCTTAAGCTGTACTCTAACTCCTTTGTCTTTCATTTAGCTACAAATAAGAAAAAGCCCTCTAGCAATGTCTCCATTTTCCATGATGGAAACTAATTAGAAAAGACCAAGTGCCTTAGTGAAAAGGAGCCAAATTATCTACCATCTAGTTATCCATCCACCTGTTCAACAGCCTGTAACAGCAAATGGTATAATGCAAAAGTGATAAATTTGAACATTTTCTCAAACTAGGTGAAAATAGAGATTTGAATATTCGTATTTTCAATATAAAAACTTGAAGGAAAAAATACAGAATTATGGACCCCAAACATGAAGTGGTAGCTCTGGTGTTCATGTCTGGAAATCTGTACTTTTAACATATTTCTAAGTGAAGCTTGTGATCAGGCATGTTTGAGACTGATACTGTGTAAATAGAAATAACTGTTCTCAATAATGCCTGGCAGAAAGTAGAATTTAAATGTGGTTCAAGTGATTAAATAACAACTTGAAAAAATAAACCAATCTTGAAAATATTTTTAGTCTATAAAAATCCTTTTTAAAAGCAAGTAACATCCGTGAATTTTTTTTTTTTTTTGTAGATAATTATTTTTTATTGAAGGGTAGTTGACACACAGTATTACATTAGTTTCAGGTGTACAACACAGTGATTCAACATTTATATACATGATAATTCTAGCTACCAGCTATCACCATACCAAGTTGTTACAATATTTTGACTATATTCCTTATGCTATACATTACATCCCGGTTACTTATTTATTTTACAGTTGGAAGTGTGTACTTTTTTTTTTTTGAGGGGACATCTCTCATATTTATTGATCAAATGGTTGTTAACAACAATAAAATTCTGTATAGGGGAGTCAATGCTCAATGCACAATCATTAATCCACCCCAAGCCTAATTTTCGTCAGTCTCCAATCTTCTGAGGCATAACAAACAAGTTCTTACATGGAGAACAAATTCTTACATAGTGAATAAGTTACATAGTGAACAGTACAAGGGCAGTCGTCACAGAAACTTTCGGTTTTGCTCATGCATTATGAACTATAAACAGTCAGTTCAAATATGAATACTCATTTGATTTTTATACTTGATTTATATGTGGATACCACATTTCTCTCTTTATTATTATTATTTTTAATAAAATGCTGAAGTGGTAGGTAGATACAAGATAAAGGTAGAAAACATAGTTTAGTGTTGTAAGAGAGCAAATGTAGATGATCAGGTGTGTGCCTGTAGACTATGTGTTAATCCGAGCTAGACAAGGGCAATAAAACATCCACGTATGCAGAAGATTTCTCTCAGAACAGGGGGGGTGAGGTTCTAAGCCTTACCTCTGTTGATCCCCAGTTTCTCACCTGATGGCCCCCCTGCGGCTGTGCCTGTCTTAGGTTGTTCCTCCCTTGAGGAATCAACATCCATGAATTTAAACAAAGTCAAATATACCTACACATTGCCTCACAAGCTGCAATTCAAAGAACTGTTTATTGCCTACTCCCTGACCCCCAGCTTCAAGCCATTGATTTCTTTTCTTTTTTACCACCCTGAATTCTCTTCTCTTTCTTATAAAATATTACAATATGGTTTTATCCAAAATGTTATATAAGGCAGAATAATTTCCAGTTCGTACAAGCAAGAATGTTGTAACTTAATCCTCCCTTAGCATTCAGTGAATTGTTTTCAGATTTCCCAATCACTCAGCAAGGGCAGAGTGCCATGGGTTGAAAAGTGACTGACTTTTGGCTTTATTTCAGCTGGAAACCAGATTACAAACTGAACTGTGTGTTCATAATAGTTTAGCATTACGGGATCATGACAGTTTTTAACTGTAGGGGCCTTCTGCATTTTTAGGGCTCAGCCTGAATGCAGGGAGATCTAAGCCACCCCACACCACTCCCTTGTTCAACTCCTGTCCCCTCAAAAGTATAAATCAGATCTGATCATTCCACTGACTAAAGTCCTCCAAAGACTTCTCAGCTGCAGTGACAACAAATTGCCAGCATTTGCCATGGGCTTCAGCTGTGGCCAGACCACTTTATCTCCTATCTCAGTTCTCTGGTCCCCTTCATTCACTGCACCCCAGTCACACCTGGCCTCTTTTCCTCCCTTGAGGATTCTTACTCATTGCCACCCCAGGACCTTTGTACTTACTTTCCTATTTTTCTAGAGGTTTCTTCTCACATTTTTAACGCAACGCCTCCTTTCATAGTTCCAATAACTCAACGGCCACCTCCCAAGAGAGGCCTTCCCTGACTCTCTTGGAATTCCCCTCCCATATTTTTCTTAAAACTTCTTACTTGGTGTAATTTATATTTTTTCATTTTACTTTGTTTAGTTCTGTTTACTTTGCTTTTATAACCATATTATCTATATTTAAACATGTAATTGATGACATGTTTTTTAATCTCAGTCCACTAGAATATAAACTCCAGCATTGTCCATCTGGTTTGCTGATACATGTTCAGCATCTGTGCTAGTGCCTGGTACACAGGAGCTCAATAAATATTTGTTGAACTTATTCATCAAAGGGATGAATAAGAAGTAATGAGGTGAGAAAAGTTATAGAACTTTATATGTATCACTAAGTAATAATAGTAACTCTATGTGTATATTTTAAAGTATTAAAATGTTTTGTTTTTCAGGACTAATTGGAATTCTTCAAAATGTCAGGTAGGTTTTTATGAATAAACTTCAATATGCTTTATCTTCAAATGTGTATTTTGTGATCACATTCCTTAAACAATTGGAGTCTGTTTCCCTTTGAAGCTGTTTTTTAGCATATGCTGTATATATATAATAATTACATATAATATAATACATATTAAAATTTATACATATGAACATTCCTATTTATCTTTGACAGAAAAAGATGAAAAGGATTTTATACTGGCACATTTGTGCTTGAAAGATCTCTAATGTATGCGGGGGATGTTAGGTAAAGGAAAAATAGAGCGAGGAAGGTGAGTCTTCAAAAAGAGGTAGCATTGGATGGGATTAAAGATGGCGGGTGTGAGAGGAGAGACAGAGGCTTCCTCCTAAAACTGGATACAATTAGAAAATTTAATTGGTGCAACTAATCCTGAGAGAGCAACAGGAAAGAGGATGGCGTCAGACTGCACACACCTGGAGAAAAGAGCAGACCTCAGGGAAAGGGGTAACGTACCAGAGCTGTGGCTCTGCGGGATCTGAGCCCCTCCCCCACCCAAGCTCACCAGCGGGAGGAAGAGAAATGGAGCAGGGAGGGAGTGGAAGGCTTGGGACTGCTGAATACCTAGCTCCGGAGATCTGCTCTGGGAGCACAGACCTACATTTCATGGTGCTTTCATGAGACTCGCATGACTACGCGGTTGGAAAGTTAATACAGGCAGAGTTCCTGGGGAGACTGGGATTCTGGCCACTTGTGGAAAGCAGGGATCCATATCTGGCTGCTCTGGGACAAAAACATACCTGTGTGACCGGCCCACTGGCTCAGGCAGTGGAGACAGGCACAGCAGCCGGGAGGCGGGGAACAGCTCTTTCCTCCCCCCAGGCACCAGTACCGCTCCCCTGCCACCCTGGACATTGCTTCAGGGGCTGAGCAGCTCCAGAGAGTAGAGCTTCTGGACACTAGAGGGCGCCATATACAAACATGAAACGCCAAAGGAACCTCATCCAGAGTAAAATTGTTAATACAACTCCCGAGAAATATTTAAATGATATGGACCTCGTGACTCTTCCTGAAAGAGAGTTCAAAATAAAAATCATCAACATCCTAATGGAGGTACAGAAAGACATCCAAGAACTCAGGAATGAATTCAGGTCAGAGATCCAATTGTTGAAGAGCACGATGGAGGGTATTAAAAGCAGGTTGGATACGGTGGAGGAGACAATAAATTGAATAGAAACTAGAGAAGAGGAATACAAAGAACCTGAGGCACAGAGAGAAAAAAGGATCTCTAAAAATGAAAGAATATTGAGAGAACTGTGTGACCAATCCAAGCGGAAAAATATTTGCATTATAGGGATACCAGGATACCAGAAGAAGAAGAGAAAGAGAAAGGGATAGAAAGTGTCTTTGAGGAGGTAGTTGCTGAAAACTTCCCCAATCTGGGGAAGGACATAGTCTCTAAGTTCATGAAAGTCCACAGATCTCCCAAAACAAGGGACCCAAGGAAGACAACACCAAGACACATAGTAATTAAATGGGAAAGATCAAGGATAAGGACAGACTGCTAAAAGCAGCCAGAGGCAGAAATAAGATCACATACAAAGGAAAGTCCATCAGGCTAACATCAGACTTCTCAGCAGAAACCTTACAGGCCAGAAGGGAGTGGCATGATGTATTTAATGCCATGAAGCAGGAGGGCCTGGAACCAAGATTACTTTATCCGGCGAGATTATCATTTAAATTTGAAGGAGGGATTAAACAATTTCCAGATAAACAAAAGCTGAGAGAGTTTACCTCCCACAAACCATCTCTGCAGTCTATTTTGGAGGGACTGCTATGGATAGAAGTGTTCCTAGGGTTGGATAGCCATCACCAGAGGCAGTAAAACCATGGTAGGGAGGATGGAGCAGCTGATTGCGAGGCAAATACAAAATTAAATTGACTATCCCCAAAGTCAATCAAGGGATAGACAAAAAGTACAGAATTTGATACCTAATATATAAAGAATGAAGGAGGAAGAAAAAGGAGGGGAAATAGAAAAGAACCTTTAGATTGTGTTTGTAACAGCATACTAAGTGAGTTAAGTTAGACTCTTAGATAGTAAGGAAAGTAACCTGGAACCTTTGGTAACCACTAATCTAAAGCCTGAAATGGCAATAAGTACATACCTATCAATAATCACCCTAAATGTAAATGGACTGAATGCACCAATCAAAAGACATAGAGTCACTGAATGGATAAAAAAACAAGACCCATCTATATGGTGCTTGCAAGAGACTCACCTCAAACCCAAAGACATGCACAGACTAAAAGTCAAGGGATGGAAAAAGATATTTCATGCAAACAAAAGGGAGAAAAAAGCAGGTGTTGCAGTACTAGTATCAGACAAAATAGACATCAAAACAAAGAAAGTAACAAGAGAGATAAAGAAGGACATTACATAATGATAATGGGCTCAGTCCAACAAGAGGATATAACCATTGTAAATATATATGCACCCAACACCGGAGCACCAACATATGTGAAACAAATACAAACAGAACTAAAGGAGGAAATAGAATGCAATGCATTCATTTTAGGAGACTTCAACACACTATTCACTCCAAAGGACAGATCCACCAGACAGAAAATAAGTAAGGACACAGAGGCACTGAACAACACACTAGAACAGATGGACCTAATAGACATCTATAGAACTCTACACCCAATAGCAACAGGACACACATTCTTCTCAAGTGCACATGGAACATTCTCCAGAATAGACCACATACTAGGCCACAAAAAGAGCCTCAGTAAATTCAAAAAGATTGAAATCCTATCAACCAACTTTTCAGACCACAAAGGTATAAAACTAGAAATAAATTGTACAAAGAAAGCAAAAAGGTTCACAAACACATGGAGGCTTAACAACATGCTTCTAAATAGTCAATGGATCAATGACCAAATTAAAATGGAGATCCAGCAATATATGGAAACAAATGACAACAAAAACACAAAGCCCCAACGTCTGTGGGACGCAGTGAAAGCAGTCTTAAGAGTAAAGTATATAGCAATCCACGCATATTTAAAGAAGGAAGAACAAACCCAAATGAATAGTCTAATGTCACAATTATCAAAATTGGAAAAAAAAGAACAAATGAAGCCTAAAGTCAGCAGAAGGAGGGACATAATAAAGATCAGAGAAGAAATGAACAAAATTGAGAAGAATAAAACAATAGAAAAAAAATCAATGAAACCAAGAGCTGGTTCTTTGAGAAAATAAACAAGATAAGCCTCTAGCCAGACTTAATAACAGAAAAAGAGAATCAACACACATCAACAGAATCAGAAATGAGAAAGGAAACATCACGAAGGACCCAACAGAAATACAAAGAATTATTAGAGAGTACTATGAAAACCTATATGCTAAGAAGCTGGAAAACCTAGAAGAAATGGACAACTTCCTAGAAAAATACAACCTTCCAAGACTGACCAAGGAAGAAACACAAAATCTAAACAAAACAATTACCAGCAAAGAAATTGAAGTGGCAATCAAAAAAGTACCCAAGAAAAAACCCCAGGCAAGATGGACTTATCTCGGAATTTTATCAGACATACAGAAAAGACATAATACTCATTCTCCTTAAAGTTTTCCAAAAAATAGAAGAAGAGGGAATACTCCCAAACTTGTTCTATGAAGCCAATATCACCCTAATACCAAAACCAGGCAAAGACCCCACCAAAAAAGAAAATTACAGACCAATATCCCTGATGAATGTAGATGCTAAAATACTCAATAAAATATTAGCAAATTGAATTCAAAAATATACCAAAAGGATCATACACCATGACCAAGTGGGATTCATCCCAGGGATGCAAGGCTGGTACAACATTCGAAAATCCATCAACATCATCCACCACAGAAACAAAAAGAAAGAACAAAAACCACATGATCATCTCCATAGGTGCTGAAAAGCATTTGACAAAATTCAACATCCATTCATGATAAAAACTCTCAGCAAAATGGGTACAGAGGGCAAGTACCTCAACATAATAAAGGCTGTATATGATAAACCCACAGCCAACATCATACTGAACAGTGAGAAGCTGAAATCTTTTCCTCTGAGATCGGGAACAAGACAGGGATGCCCACTCTCACCATTGTTCTTCAACATAGTACTGGAGGTGCTAGCCATGGCAATCAGACAGAACAAAGAAATACAAGGAATCCAGATTGGTGAAGAAGTTAAACTGTCACTATTTGCAGATTACATGATATTGTATGTAAAAAAACCCTAAAGACTCCACTCCAAAACTACTAGAACTGATATCAGGTACAGCAAAGTTGCAGGATACAAAATTAACACACAGAAATCTGTAGCTTTCCTATACGCTAACAATGAACCAATAGAAAGAGAAGTCAGGAAAACAATTCCATTCAGAATTGCATGAAAAAGAATAAAATACCTAGGAATAAACCTAACCAAAGAAGTGAAAGACGTATACCCTGAAAACTGTAAAACACTATTAAGAGAAATTACAGAGGACACTAACAAATGGAAACTCATCCCATGCTCTTGGCTAGGAAGAATTAATATCTACAAAATGGCCATCCTGCCCAAAGCAATATACAGATTTGATGCAATCCCTATCAAATTACCAACAACATTCTTCAACGAACTGGAACAAATAGTTCAAAAATTCATATGGAACTACCAAAGACCCCGAATAGCCAAAGCAATCCTGAAAGAAAATAATAAAGTGGGGAGGATCTCACTCCCCAACTTCAAGTTCTACTACAAAGTCACAGTAATCAAGACAATTTGGTACTGGCACAAGAACAGAGCCACAGACCAGTGGAACAGATTAGATTCTCCAGACATTAACTGAAACATAAATGGTCAATTAATATTTGATAAAGGGGCCATGGACATACAATGGGGAAATGACAGTCTCTTCAACAGATGGTGCTGGCAAAACTGGACAGCTACATGCAAGAGAATGAAACTGGATCACTGTCTAACCCCACACACAGAAGTAAATTCAAAATGGATCAAAGACCTGAATGTAAGTCATAAAACCATAAATCTATTAGAAAAAAACATAGGCAAAAATCTCTTGGACATAAACATTAGTGACTTCTTCATCAACATATCTCCCCGTGCAAGGAAAACTAAAGCAAAAATGAACAAGTGGGACTGTATCAAGCTGAAAAGCTTCTGTACAGCAAAAGACACCATCAATAGAACAAAAAGGTACCCTACAGTATGGGAGAATATATTCATAAATGACAGACTTGAGTTGAGTGTGGCACTGCTGCTTTTTAAATCATTCAGTATTTGTCATGTTGTTTTGAATTTATTAGAACACAGTCAGTTGCCAAAAAGGGTTAGGGACAAAATCAGATTCCTTCTGTAGATGACCATGTTCTCCACATTCTATAATGGAAAATACAGTTTTTGCTACAGTGCAAGGAATGTATGTCAGTAGCAATCTCCATTGGGTCAGCATGAAAGCTCATTGCTGTGATCATAGCATAATTTCATTACTTTGTTTTATTTTTAAATCTATATTCAGCCTGACAATTCATCAAACATATACATAATAAATCATGGTTTTTTAGGAAATACGTGTGTTTCATATTGGTTACATCCATTGATGTATATCAAAAAATGATTATATTCTATTACCTTATTATCATTTCCATTGTAAATCATGTCTTCTGTCTGTCCTTTAAGTTGTAGTCCCCACAGCCCCTGAGCAAGCAGAGGATGAAATGGAGAATCAGATAAAGCCTCCTCACCCAAGGCCTGATGCCCCTCCTGACTACAGTGCCCATTTTGTATCAGGTAGGTTAAATATTCAGAAAGGATCTTTCCCCCCTCCAGAAATGCTCCATACTGCTAGCTAGAGTTGCTTTTAAAAATAACTCACTCAGTAAATAGTGAATGCCTACCAGCCAACTAGTTTACTAGATGTCAACTAAAATATGTTTCTGTTTTCATGGGACTTGCAGTCTACCGAGGAAGAAAGTTGTACAGACACCAATGGCATTATCTTTGCTTCTAATACAGAAACATGAGGAGAATGTTGTAGGGGCACAGATGACAGTAACTGATTACCAAGGATTTGAGGGAAGCCCTAACTGAGGAAGTCAATTATTGCTGGCATGATGAGGAGTTTCTCAATCAAAGAAAAAAGGGGAAGGGACCATGCCTGGAAAAAGAACAAACTGTCCAAAACACAAGATCATAAAGGTCTGGTATGAGGCATGCATGGGATGGAACCAGTGGCAAGAGAAATGAAGGTGAATGGCCTTCAGTGCTGATGAAGGGAGCCCTGTCATTCTGTACATGTTTTTAAATACGTCCGAGTGCTCTCCTGGTAACACCTCAGGAAAATGGCTATACTCAGATTGCTAGTGGAAGTTTCAGTCCTTATAGTCCTCTTAGAAAATAATTGGGCCATGTGTAAAATTTTTTAAATTAAAAATAGACTTATTTTTGACTAAGGAAATCGTTTTTAATCAGGATTGTATTCAAACACAGGCATGCCTCAGAGATATTTCAGGTTTGTTCCAGATCACCACAATAAAGTAAAGAGGATAATCAAGTGAGTCAAATGAATTTTTTGGTTTCCCAAAAAATCGAAAGTTATGTTCACACTGTTATGTTCGGTCTCTTAAGTGTACAATAGCATTATATCTAAAAAAATGTACACACCTTAATTAAGAAATACTTTATTGCTTAACAATTCTAACCATCATCTTAGCCTTCAGCAAGTCATAGTGTTTTTGGAGATGGAGGGTCTTGCTCTGATATTTATGGCTGCTAAATAATCAGGGTGGTGGTTGCTGAAGGTTGGAGTGGCTGTGGAAATTTCTTAAAATAAGATAACGTAGTGTGCTGCATGGATTAATGCTTCCTTTCATGAGTGACCTCTTTGTAGCATGTGATGCTGCTTGATAGCATTTTACCCACAGTAGAACTTTCAAAATTGGAGTTAATCTTCTCAAACCCTGCCATTGCTTTATCAACTGAGTTTATCATATTCTAAATCCTTTGTTGTCATTTCAATAATCTTCACATTATCTTCACCAAGAGTAGATGCTGTCTACTGTCTTTGCTCATTCATATGAAGCAACTCTTCATCTATTCCAGTTTTACTATGAAAGTGCAGCAATTCAGTCACATCTTCAGGATCTACTTCTAATTCTAGTTCTCTTGCTGTTTCCACCCCATTTGCAGTTACTTCCTCCACTGAAGTCTTGAACCCTTCAGTGTCATCCATGAGGGTTGGAATCAATTTCTTTCAAACTGCTGTTCATGTTGATAATTTGACTTCTTCCCATGAATCACAAAAGTTCTTAATGGCATCTAGAATGGTAAATCCTTTCCAGAGGGTTTTCAGTTGACTTTGAGCAGATTTATCAGAGGAATCACTATCTGTGGCAGCTATATCCTTACAAAATGCCTTTCTTAAATAAGACTGGAAAGTCAGAATGACTCCTTGATCCATGGGCTGCAGATTGCATGTTGTGTTGGCAGGCATGAAAACAGCATTCATCTCATTGTGCATCACCAGGTGCATTGCCAATATGCAGTACTTTGGAAAGGAATATTTTTTTTTCTAAGCAGTAGGTCTAAACAGTAGGTTTGAAATATTTACTAAACCATGTTATTCTCTCAGCCAGACTTTGTTTTTCTATTTATAAGAGTACAGGCAGAGTAAATTGAGCATAATTCTGAAGGACCCTTGGATTTTCAAAATGGAAAGTGAACATTGGCTTCAACTTAGAGTCACCAGCTGCATTAGCCCATAATTAGAAAGTCAACCTGTCCTTCGAAGCTTTGAAGCCGGTCATTGACTTCTCCTTGCTAGCTATGAAAGGAGATGCCTAGATGGCATCTTCTTTCAGTATAAAAGTATTTCCTCTCTACTGAGAGTCTATTGTTGAGTATAGCCCCCTTCATGAATTATCTGAGCTAGGTCTTCTGGATAACTTGCAGCAGCTTCTCCATCAGCACTTGCTGATTCACCTTACACTTTTATGTCATGGAGACAATTTCTTTCATTAAATCTCATGATTCCAAGTTTTCTTCTGCAGCTTCCTCACTTCCCTCAGCCTTCATAGAATTGGAAAAAACATTAGGGTTTTGCTCTTAATTTGGCTTTGGCTTAAGGGAATGTTGTGATTGGTTTGATCTTCTATCTAGACCACTAAAACTTTCTCCATATCAGCAGTAAGGCTGTTTTACTTTCTTTCATTAATATGTTCACTGGAGTACTCTTTTAATTTTCTTTAAGAACCTTCCCTTTGCATTCACAACTTGGCTAACTATTTGGTGCAAGAGGTTTAGTTTTTGGCCTGTCTCAATTTTAAACATGCTTTCCTCACTAAGCTTAATCATTTTTAGCTTTTGATTTCAAATGAGAAACATGCAACTCTTTCTTTCCCTTGAACACTTAGAGGCCATTGTAGGGTTATTAATTGGCATAATTTCAATATTGTTGTGTCTCAGAGATTAGGGAGGACCAAGAAAAGGGAGAGACATGGGGGAACACACAGTTGGTGGAACAGTAAAAACACATAACATTTAAGATTAAGTTTGCCGTCTTACATAGATGTGGTTTGTGTCACCCCAAAACAGTTACAGTAATAACATTGTAGATACCAGATCACAGTTAATCATAGCAAATATAATAATAATGAAAATGCTTGAAATATTGCCAGCATTACCAAATGTGACACAGACAGGATGTAAAATGCTGTTGAAAAATGGTGCCAATAGGCTTGCTCCAAAGAGGGTTGCTCCCAACCTTCAATTTGTGAAAAAGACAATATCTTGGAAGGACAATAAAGCAAAGCATAATGAAATGAGGTCTGCCTGTACATTTTAACGGCTTAGAAAATGGTAAGATGTAGCAATATTTTATGAAATTTTTATATATGTATATGTATATGTGTGTATATATATATATATATGAAATTTTAATATAGAAGTATGAAGTAGAGTGACAACAATTCACTGTGATCACCACCTAGTGGCCGAACTAAATACTTATTTTAGGTGACTGATGTTAATTATGTCCCTGTAATTCACATTAAGGAACTTGAAATACTATACTTATAATATCTGGCTTTAATGAATTTCCTTAAATTTAATTATACAATTCCCATGTGCATTGTAGTACTGGATATGTGTTCCCACCAGGAACACTTTTGTCCCAAATATGCTTAAAAGAGGAATTAATGTAGAAATCTTTGTTGTATGTAGTATATTTAAGAGAAAATGACAATTTCTTGAAATACAGCTGTTAATTAGTATATGAACTAAAAGCAAATTAAATTTAAAAAGATGGTAATATTCAAAATGACTAAGAAAACACAAACCCCCATAAAGCCATATTTCTAACACTAGTATTGATAGGACAATAAAAGTTTTTTTATTTAAATAAGTGTGGGATACTAGTTACACAAAGTTAACCATGTTGCTTTATTTTCCTGCAGTACTGATCAGAAACTTTAATGACAATTTCAAAGCTCAAAGGGGAGTATAATATTCTTTTTCCTACATAATTTTATCATAGTTTTTTCCTTCACTTCTCTTAATGTCTCTGAATAATATTTATAACAAAAATCATTTGATTACATAAATTTGTATATAATTTTTCTTAGAAATATAATCTCTATAGCCCCATAGGATAAATTGTAATTCTCTTCCGCATTTATTGATCTTCAAATTTTGCTACATGACGTACTCTTGTATTAAAATCTCACAATTGAAATCACAAAATTAATCAACTCATTGAAATGTTATAACCAATAGTATTCTTAAGATAGTTTATATGACCTTTAGTTGCATTGTTTTCAATAATAGTTGAAACACAGGGGATGGATCTATCTGATTTCTCGTCTAATTTGGTTACTCTCAAACACAATTCCTAAAGGAATAAAAGTAGAATCTTTATGACAAACTGAAACATAATTTCCTCCATTTTTTTCCTAAAGACATTAGGTCTTTTTTTCTCACATAGCTGTAATTTGACATTGTTTCTAGTTACCATTATTTTCCTTTCGTCTTTCCTGATTCTCAGCCTCTATGAAGTATGCTATGTCCCCTACCCTTAAAAACTGGTATTTCCCAGAGTTGACCCACTCCCCTGTCCTGCCTCTCTCACCCTTTTGGTTCACCTGTCCTCTTACACATTCTCCTGAGTGTTCTCAGTAATACCTGTGGTCTCATTTGCCTTTAACCACTTGAGAATCCTTTAGTCTCTGCCCATACCAATCACCTGTGCTCCAAACTTGCATTTCCGACTGCCTATGGAACACTTCCCCTGGATCTCCAGCTCAGTTATCTTTAATCCAACTTTGGCATCTTGCTACCAAACATGTACTTTCTTATTCTTTCTCTACTCTGGAGGCCTCCAGGGATCCAGGTCAAAAACTTGAGAGTCTTTCCTCATATCCAGTCTATTACCCAGACAAAACTGTCTCTTAAACATCAATTATTATTTCTCCACTTCCTATTCAGTTCATCACAAACTTCCTTGCCTTTCAGCTGGACTCCTTCAAGAACCTCTTGCCTAATTTAACCTTCTCATTCATAAAGGTTCTAAATGTAAGACTAATCACCCTTCTTTCTATTTTATTGGCATAAAGTTCAAGCTGTCACAGAGTACAGATCTTTCATAATCTTCACTCCCTCGCCACCTTCCTTTCTAGCGTTGTCTGCTAAATCTCCATGTATAGCTTTTCCTCCCACAATACTGAGGCTTCCCTGTGCAACTGCTTCTTTTGCACCTACTTGTTCTGTAAAACTTATGCCCATTGCAGAGGCGCTGAGTCTAATGTGTCAGCACTTAACAGCATAGGGTGCCACCTCTGCCTGGGTTAGGTGCCCTTCCTCTTTAGTCTGTTCATACGCTGCTCACCTACCTCATCTGACACTAGTTACTTACTCCATCATACCCATTCACATTTTCTTATAGACCTGTATTTCTTATAAGTCTGTGTCTTTGAAGACAGACATATCTTTATACATCTTTCTGTCTAACAGCAAGCATGGCAGCTCATTCTTAAAATGTGTTTGAAGAATACTTCCTAGATAATGGAATGTTTGATTTATTTCATACCCTTGTTTTCAGATAGTATTAGGAGAAATAGTTTCATAATTCATGACTTTTGCAGGTGGGATTTTTATCACAGAATGTCCCAGACTTCATCAGCTTCAAAAGCCACTCCTCTCCTTGCCTAATGCCCAAATCACCAGAAAAATCTGAAATCAGTAGTTCAACTTTCCACATCTGAAATAAACCAAAACCAAAGCAAGAAGGGCAAAATAATAGATTAAAGTAGAAGTAAATGAAATAGTAAAGAAAAGAAAAACAGTAGATAAAATCAACAAAACCAAAAGTTCTTTGAAAAGATCAACAAAATTGAGGAACTTAAGCCAGAATAACCAAAAAAAAGATAGACTCATATTATTAAAAAGCAGGAATGAAAATGGGCATATTACTAACAATCTTACAGAAATTAAAACATATGGTAAGAGAACACTGTGAACAGTTGTATACCAACAAACTAGAAAACCTGGATGAGACTGACAAATTCCAAAGACACAAACAACTGAAGATTCAAGAAGATATAGAAAAACCTTAATAGACCTATATAACAAATAAAGAGATTGGATTAGTAATTTCACAATTTCCATCAAACTAATTCCAGACCCAGATAGGTTCATTAGTGAATTCTACCAAATGCTTAATGAGTATTTTAACACCAATACTTTACAAAAAAATAAAGAATAGTAAATACTTCCCAACTCATTCTATGAGGCCAGTATTACCCTGTTAGCAAAATCAAACAAAGATATCATGGGAAATGAAAACTACAGACCAATATTGCTTGTAAATACAGATGCAAAAATGCTCAGCAAAATGCTAACAACATAGTAACCACATCCAGAAACATATAAGGATTATACACCATGACTGCGTGGGGTATATCCCAAGAATGAGAGGTTGATTTAGCATGACAGTCAATGTATGTTTAGTATGCTAAACAATGTATGCATACATGAAACCACACAATCATATTAATAGATGCAGGAAAAGTTCTTGACAAAATGAAACATCTCTTCATGATAAAAACACTAAACAAACTAATAAATGAGTTCAGCAGTGGGAGTCTAAAACAGTGAAGCCGTTTGGAAAATAGTCTGGCAATTCTATGAAAAGTTAAAGCCAATTCTACTACTAGGTATATACTCAAGAGAATGAAACACATATGTCCACACAAAAACTTGTACACAAATGTTCACAGCAGTGATATTTATAATAGCCAAAAAGTAGAAACACCAAATACCCATCAATTAACTAATGGGTACATAAAATGTGATATATCCATACAATGGGATGTCACTTGGCCATAAGAAGGAATGAAGTATGAATGCATGCCACAACAGAGATGAACCTTGAAAAGAGGATGCTAAGTGAAAGAAACCAGACACAAACACTATATGTTACATGATGACATTTATATGAAATGTCTGGATTAGGGAAATCTGTAAAGACAGTGGTTTACAGGGCTGGGTTGGAAGATGGAGAAGGACTCCTAATGAGTATGGACTTTCTCTCAGGTTTGGTGAAACTGTTGTGGAATTAGATAGCAGTCATTAAAACACCTCTTTGAAGTTAAGTAGACCTTACTATCTTTGTGACCTTAAACAATAGCAATAAACATAATAACAAACATTTACAGTGCTAATTATGTGCTAGACAGTTTTGTTAATTCCACTACAACCTTATGAGGTATATTATTGTCTCCAAAGGATGAACCTAACACGTAGAAAGGCTAACATGTTACTTACTGTTTCAAATCTTACTTCTGCATATGAGAATAGTTATTTTAAAAGGTTTAAAAGGATTAAATGAGATACTATGTAACATTGTTGGTACATGTTACACATTCAGAAAACGGAACATCTCTTAGTGGATGTCCTGTGATCTATATCATCTCCCTGTAAAAGGTCATGCTAATATCCAGTGTATTATAATATTAATAATGTATAACACTTTCATTTGTTTTTGAACACAGGACCCCCTGCACCTGCTGTCCCTCCACCTGTAGGCTACCCAGGAGGCTTGCCTATGGGATACTGTGGTCCACAGCACTCCACTACCATCCCCTTATACCAGCCACCTGGCAGTATCCATCCTATCCAGTACCAACCTGGCAAATATCACATGCCAAATCAGTTTGCTCCAATAACATGGATGCCAGAGCCAACTCTTATGCCAAACTGTCCTCCTGGTCTGGAATATTTGGCCCAGGTACTCCACACAAATCCAAATTATTTTCTTACGAAGTATGACTGGGGATCTCACAAGAGCTGAAAGGCTGCATAGAGTGGATAAAGGCAATGGGTCAATTATGACAGATGTCTAAAGACTGTAGGAGTGGTAGTACTAATTGCAGAAAAGTGAACAGGGAACAGGGAATATAGGAACAGTTATGGTGGGATGAGTATGGTTTTCTAAAGGATGCATGTTGAATTTTAATATATACAAGATGTCCTGTTGAAGGCAGTTTAAAAAGTAGGGACAGAAGAAAAACTACCTACCAGTGATGCTAATTGAGGTGTCATTTTCTTGGAAGAGTTAATAAAAGCAACAAACACAGAATGGAACAGTAGACAGAGAGAATCACTGAGGAGCTCAGCTCATTGCTGCTCACTACCCACAATTTTCATTAGCTACTCCAGCCACCACCAAATGTAAAATGTAAATAAAAACAGGTGACCTACCAAGAATATTGTCTCAGGCCAAGTTCCAGAGACCTTCTTCCTACAACACAGTGACTTCTTATTTTCCATCTACAGAGACATTAAGAAGCTACCAGGACAACCAGGTCAGAAACTGGGGCAGTATGTCAGACTGGTATACCAAATGGTATTTTTAAAAAATACATTGGAAATTTGAAAAAATTGCTTAATGAAAATAAAATAAAAGTAGTATTGGAAATCTTAGAAGCTATTGAATTTTGTTCTGCTTTTGGACAAAGGAAGCAGTGAAATATGTTATAAGCGAGGGACTTGCTAATTCAATGTGTCTCCCCACATAGTCAACCAGATATTCCTTGGAACTGACATGTTTCTCTTTTCAGTTTTACATATTGATGGAGACCCTGTTAATCCTGTGAATTGAGAACCATAGTGTTGATACTTAAAAGTCAGTACAGTTAGATCAGGAAAACTGGGATTTTACATAAGCCAAAAATTTTCCTAAATTGTTATTTTAGCAAAATGTTGACAAAATATGAAGCTTCTCATCCGAGTATGGCACTAGAATAAACTTCTACATTATTTTAGAAGCTTATAGATGCTTATAATTAATCAGTTTAGAAAGTCTCTTTCTTATATTTGATATCCTTGGAAATCCAAGATCTGGAGTAATTTCTCTTTTAAAAATGCACAGCTTTCATATTTTTCATTTAAATGAAAAACAGTTTCTTACTTTCTTCTGTTACTCTGAGAGAAGTTAAATGAACATATTTTATGAGTTCTGTTTTCCCTTTCAGGAATGTTTTGAGTTAAGAAAAATAAAAAAATAAAACAGGCTTGGAGCCAGCCAACTTGGTTTTTAATTTTAGTTCTACTCCCTCCTCACTCTGCCAGCTCGAGTAACTTTCCTAACTTGGTGCTTGTATTTCATCATCGAAGTCGTACTGGCAATACATACCTTATTGAGTTGTTAGGAGAATTTTTAATGAGATAAGACCCTTTACAGTGCCTAATATTTTTGACACATAGGGCCCACCTAATGGGTGATAGCTGTGGGGATGTTATTAGTTGAAACACCTTTCAACTGGAAGATACAAAGTCAATCATTTTCTGCAGTACTTTTTTTATCCTAGTCTTTTTGCAATCTCATGTACAGATCACATGAATGTTTATCTGGACTATCAAGATTCCATAGTATCCAAAGTAGCAGGAGTCTGTTATTTCTGGAGTACTCTCTTGGATAGTGACTCCACCAGTTTGTTAGAGAATTGCTTCTTAGCAGCCACTGTGTCTTATTGGGCATACTTCTTGCACACTAACGGGCATCATTTCTTTAGAATATTTTGCTCAGGAGTGGATGCTTTTACCAAGCAGTGAATATTTTTGCATTTTAGTTCTAGATTTTAACATCCTGGATTTTTCAAAAAAGACAATAAAGCACCTTAATGCCATTTTTGATATTTTTATAAGGCACATTTAAACCCCCTACCCTGACTGTGTTTTCATATATAAGAAAAAATGTTATGAAAGGATAGTATCCTCTCTATACCCTCCTGTACTGAATCACAGCACAAACATTCTTATCCAGTTACTGTTAGCTTCATTTATTGCTACATTCATGTATTTTTCATTAATTAATACATTCAATGAATATTTGATGAAAATGGCATTTCAGGCAGTGTTGTGGAATCTGGAATTCGGAATGACCTAATAATTTATATATCGAAGATTATATAGATATGATAAGTCTGTCCTCATGGAGGTTTCTTCTTTTCTGCTAGAATGTTGTCAGGTGTAAGAGATATTGGATCCATCAAAGTATCTGTCTTTAAGGTACAGGTAGAAGTTATCTACTGGTATTCCCAACCTCCTTTTCCAAGGGATCCCAGAATGCTTCCTCCTATTTGCCCTAATCTATTCACATGCTTCCAGCCCTTGTAGACCTTGCCCTTATTAAAGTATGCACCTAGGGAGACCCGGGCATTAGTAGTTCAAGTGGATGAAGCCTCTGTGTTATTCTTTTCCAGAGGTGCCTGTGAAATAGTATGAAACTGGACATCCCCTATGTGAGGGCCACCCTGGTTGACTTGCTCTCCCTAAGCCACACTTTCTCTGTTGCTGGTCCATGCTAAACTGTCCCGAACTTCTTGAGCAACTTCAGCCTGTAGGTGACATGTCATTGAGACCAGTGAGTAGGAACAATCTGTCAACATAACTTCTCCTCGATGCTGTTACTGTAGCAGGAAGATGGTTTCCCGATATGCCAGACAACTGTTTATCTTTTAAAGTAGAAATGCAGAAAACTAGTTTTCTTATCTGGACAGCTCTGCTAATAGCTATTTGATCAGGTGCAGATAAAGGAAATTTCACTTGATAAAAATTTTTTGATTCCATTTAATTTCAAAAAGATATTTTGGTATCCACTGATATGCTTTAATACCTATCTGATCAGTTTCTTTTCTAATGCTGATTTGATTTAATTCGGTTATTTCTATCTCCCCTAACTGCTTTGTTCTATTCCAACAGTTGGACAACGTACATGTTCTTCAGCATTTTGAGCCTCTGGAAAGTAAGTATAATTTTGTAGTGTTCAGCAGTATTTGAATCAAGTGGAAATTTGCATCACCCAATATCTAGTGCCTTATTTATATTGATCAGTTAGTGGTTCAAAGAGAAAGGACTCCTCTGTTACCCTCCCTTCAAGAAAGTAAGAAAGGGAATTGTTTTATATAATTTCATCTATTTATGCATCATATGTAAGTTATTAGACATGAAAGGACTTGCATTTCATCTCATCAGTTTCCCACCCCATACCCATCTGCTCCCTTGCATCTTCACCTTTCCTGGATGAGTAAAAGAAGGATCCAAGAGATTAAATGGGCTGGCCAGGGGCACCATAGTCAGCTAATCAGTGGCAGAATTAGAAATAGAATCTAAATCTGCTGAGTTCTCGTCCAGTGCCGTTGCTCTGGAAGTCAGAAGAAATCACAGTAAACAAGGCCTGCTCTCAGTTTAACCTTGATAAATCACTGACCCTTGCTGCACCAGATCTACATGTTCATTTGAACACCACATATAGCCTTTGACTTTCCTTGGCTCACTTTCTTATTTGTAATTAGTAATGACCCCAAACATTTCAGCATAGTTCATGAGGTGATTCGTTTATGGTCTAACATATGATTTTGTTTAAATGGTTTTATAATTAAAGTTTCCTTAATTCAGATACTCTAGGAATTCTTTTTAATCTTTGTTTTTATTTGGGAAAGTTTTTTAAATTACTTAATACTGAGCTTCTTAAATGAAATATTTAAAATTTTCAAAATCACCAAATAATAGGGCGTAGGAAATATTGTGGTGCTTTAATCAATTCATATGTATCTCACCTGAAATTTTTAAAATGCTATTTGCTTTAAGCCTCTAAAAAGTGTTAGAAAAAGACTTGTTGAGGCCCATTTTGACTGCTTCTAATTTAAAGTGGCTTTCTCATTTTAATTTTTAGGGATAACACGTTTTGAAACTAACAATAGATATGATATTAAAAACAACCTGGACCAGATGGTTTACATCGTAACTGAAGACACAGACGACATTACCAGGAACACTTATCGGACGCTAAGGCCCTTTGTGCTCCGGGTCACTGACTGTGCGGGCCGAGAAATCATGACCCTGCAAAGACCCTTCAGATGCACCTGCTGCTGTTTCTGTTGCCCCTCCGCCAGGCAAGAGGTCAGAGAACAGAGTCCAGTCACTGGTCCTTGCAGATCCAACTCTTCACACCACGGTTGTGCTCTTCCAAAACTACACAGGAGAGGGTTTTCACAGGCTCTGCCAGTCGGAATGAAAGAAGACAGTGGGGAGGGAGGAAGCCAGATTGCCTCATTGAAAGAATTCACAAGGGGCTTTTTCTTGTAGATTCATGCTTTTCGGAGCTAATTGGTGGGTCATGCACAATTATGGCTATTTAGTCAGAGACTACAATTCTATCAGCTGGGTCTACTGAATTAGAAATTCACCAATCAGCTAGAAGAGTAGTCACACACATTTGCCCAAATGTGCCTCCAATGTCCTCACATAAGGTGTTTGCTAAACTTGAACGTGTTCTTTTAGAATCGGAAAGGACTTTAGGTACTTCTGCTCTACCATTACAGTCTACACCTTGCTGCAGATAAAGAAAGGGTGGCTCAAAAAGGTGAAGCGCCTCACGCTAGGGTTGCCCTTTGCCACGTGCTGGGACTAGAATGCAGAAATGTTGAGCTGCAGTGCGGTTACTCTTCCGCAGCCTGCGCAGTCTAGGAAAGTTGTCTGCTACAGGGCAAAAGCACTTTTTGAGAGGCGTCCAAGGGATTCTGAATTTCAGACATGCCAGCCACTTACATCTGGACAATTTACTTAATACCTCTTTGAGCCCCAGTGTTCACATATATAAACTGGACAAACAATACCCCTGGGATTGCTAGGATAAGTATGTTAAGTACCAGCATTTACAATAGTAATTTATTTACAGCCTTCTCTGTAGCCTGATTAATTCACCTGTAAAATGTAAATATTAATAGTACCTATCTTGTAGGATGATTGTTTTGAGTATCAAGTAGTACGTAAATGCCAGCTGCTTAGTACAATGCCTGGCAAAAAGTAGAGTGCTCAGTGAATACTAGATACTGTCATCAGATCCTTGCTCTTTTGGTTGTGCATATGTACACGTGTGTAGGTAGCACCCGCCCGTGTCGCTGCTTCATTTGCAGCTGGAGGTGCAGTGTCCTCCTGGCGTCACCACTGGCTTCGTTGCGGAGCACTGGAACCTGTGCAGGGCGGTTTACAGCATCCAAAATGAGAAGAGAGAAAATGTGATGGGGGTGCGTGGGCCGTGCTCGACCTACGGCTGTGGCTCAGATTCTGTTTTTGAGGTAAACAAATATAAAAATACTGTTTCTACTGTTTTTTCTACATGTATTGACAGACCTCAGAATGATTGCTTTTAGATGATTTTTTTCATGTGAATGAGGAAAGAATTAATTAACAAGCTGACATCAAATGATTTTCAAATTAGTGGATTGCTTAATATTTTCAAAAGTGTGAGCTCCTTTCTTATGATTTCAGTGGTTGTAAAGGTCAGAAGAAACTGTTTAAAACACTAAACTTGAGAGTAAATAGCCAGACCTAATCTGTTTATTTTATTCTTGGTTGCATTTAATTAACCACTTTTACCAAAGATTTCTAGGATCAGAATATAGGTCATAAATAATGAAAGTGCCTAACCAGAAACATACAGAAATACACAAAATACCACAGAACATATAGAGTGCCCCCAAGATTGAACAGATTGCTTATTTGTGAATAGAAGTCTTTCTGCATTCTCAAGAAATAAGACACTGATAACATGAATAAAACTCATAAGTTATAACACTTTGTCAGGAAAAAGAAAATTCCCTTTTATTTTGCCTTTATCTCATGGCTAAAAAGTGATTGCTTATTACCCTATGAATCTGACAGAGAAGATTATTTAATTATTTCCTTAGCTTCTTAAAAAGTCCTCTCTCAATGCCTTGCAATTCAGCAAGTCTCATTGTATAAAATTGCTCATTCAGGTATGTCCTATAATGCCCAGTAAACTCTTCAAACATTGCTTCTTTATAAAAGACCATTGTCAAGAAATAGAAAATGCAGACAAGCCATATTTGGGGGTCAGGGTGTTTGGGATCATTCTGATCTCAACAGTTAAGTATTTGAATATTTTCCCTCTGGCAAGTGTCAAAGTTCCCCTTCTAAAAGCGGAAGCCCTTTGGGATCCTGACTTCCTTTAAGAAGACAGGGTGGATTTGGCCCACTAAAGCCTGGGTGATTATATGGTGTGTATGAAGTGTAGAGAACCATTCCTCCTTGCTTTTGCTCATGCATTTCTCTATATGAAGAGACACTCTCCCAATCACCAATTCCTACCCTTTGCTATATGGAGAATAATTTCAGAATCAATTCAATTCATACTTCCCTAATAACTCATTTAAGAGTGAAGTAAGAGCACTGACCTGAGAATTTTAAGATATCCTCAGCCAAGTTATTAACCAGTTGGAAGACACTTAACCTGTCTTGGTCATAATTGCCCATTTGAAATTGCACTATTAGTATATTCATTTCCTGCCTTGCCATGTATGTATCTCAGTGTTATTTGTTTCTAACTAGAAGAATAAAGCATGTAGTATAATATTTTTCAATCATCATAAAGTCACATTTTTATTCATTTTCCTAGGTTAAATCCCTAGATGGTGTATCCAACATTGGCAGTATTACTAGGAAGTGGAATGGTTTGTTATCAGCAATGGGCGATGCTGACCACTTTGACATTCATTTCCCAGCAGACCTGGATGTGAAGATGAAAGCCATGATTTTTGGAGCTTGCTTCCTCATTGTAAGCCTTCTACTTTAGAGCTATCTTGAGAGACTTATCTTTCTGAAGAGAAGCAGTTTAGTGTAGTATGAAGGCAATATGCTTTAAAATGAGGCCAACTTCTGTCTCTACAACTTAACTAGTTACCTATTTTGCAAAGTGTTTAATACTTAGAAGCCTCAGTCTCCTAATCTGGAGAATGAGAATGAAGATGAGAATGTTTATCATTTTCAGGGTTATGAATATCAGCCATCTTATGAGTAAAGGGACCAGGTGAGTGCTTGGGAAGCTGCAGGCACCCAACGGGTATAATTGTCATCACTGTATGTTATTTATCATTCTCACTACTTAAAAACGGCTGTCCTAGGATTTCATGATGAAATAAAATAACTCTAAAGCCTATGTTCTTTCTCTCCACCTTATTGCTTCTCTGTCAGTGTATTTCTTGGGGTTATACCCTCCTTCAATTTATTAGGTACAATTCCCTTGCTGTATTACTGATTAGTGGTTAACATTCTGAAGTAAAGCGTAGAAAAAAATTGATAATATTTACCTTGAAAACATGATTAGCATGTTACAGTTGGTCTATTTAACTTATGTAATATTGATTATCAAACTTTTCTTCTTAAGATTGAAAATTTAGTTAATCAGTACCCCCAAATGGAAAGCTGACTGGCTACCAATATTTAAGTTTGTAATTGCTGCTCTTCATATTAGGTCCTCTTCATAAAAATTTCATTAGATTTGTTTATCCTTAACTAGTATGGGAGGGTTTCCTGATGAGTTATAAATGATAATATTTTATGCATGTCATCTAATTTATCTATCTATAGATACAGTTCTGTATTTACCTATCTACCTCTCTCTATATGCATGTAATTCTTTTTCCAATTTCAGGACTTCATGTATTTTGAAAGATCTCCACCACAACGTTCATCAAGATAGATGGACACAGCAAGTCAGCAATTATGGTTAATAAAAAAGAATTTAGAAAAGTTGGATTGGGCTTACAGTCCCCTCAATTATTTGCAAATATATTTATCTGCTTTTTCAGAATGTTTTTATTGCATGTTAGCTCTAACAGGTAGGCTAAGCATGTTATTGCACTTGAAAGAAACAATCTAAACATGTGTTTCAATTGAATATCTGTCTACTTGGCTACTTGGTAGACTAGAAGTTCACCCTGAAAAAGTGATGACTCATTAACCAAGTAAACATGTATACAGTGAGCTTGAAAACACTTACCCATGAGATAAGGGAAAATGAATCCCATAGCTTTGACATTAATGGGTAGTAAAATGGTGAGCTTAAAGCAATCTTTGCTGAGATAGAGTAATAGAGCTTCCATCTCTAACCCACTCCTACTTCTCCTCTCCATCAAAATGTCCTAGTATTGAAGACAAATTTGATTCCAGGTGAAAAAAATTATACTTCTCATCTTCAAAAACAGAAAGGAAGGCAGATAGAAAGACTATATTTTATTGTACAAGAAAAATTTACCTGTGTACTTTTGCAAAGTTTATGTTTCAATGGAAAATTTGATTTTATTACAAAATGAAACTTGATTTTTATCCTAAGATTTGTGTTTTCCATACCTATTCCCTCATTGGCTAGCATGTGCACTCAGGAGCTCCCTATGTATGAAGACAGGGTCACACTATCAGGAATAGAGGCAACAAGGGCCACAGTCAATCTAGGTCTCTGAACAACAAGCTTGCATTTAATACATGTAACCTTTCTTGGTCACTGATGCCTTATACATAAAATTTGTTTGGCTAAATATCTAAGATTGACAGTTGAACTTTTTTACCTCATTTGATGTGACACAAAGGAGATCATTGTTTTTGCTGTCAAAGGGATCCCTGATAATCAACGTGCTGTTTTATTGCAAGAGTTGGAGTTTTGTTTTTAATTTTTGAAATGTGATATTCTGTGTAGCCCTTTGTACAAGCAGTAACTACAAATTCTGACATTACTTGATACTGCTTTGCTGCTTTTTATTTAAGTGATAGGTAAATCTGTATCTATGCAAAGAAAGTGATAAAACAGCAAACATGCTACTCCTCTGTGACCTGTACTTATCAGTAAAGATTATGTAGGATCAACAGAAAGTACAAATTGTACTTGCTTGTATTGACTAGTTAAAAGCATAGTGTATTGCTGAATACACTCTAATAAATCAACGAGCCTCTGATGCAATTTAGCTTCCTATCTGAATATGGACTGAGTTCTTTCTGCACAGCCAGTATGTAAAATGTGATGCATTCTTCAAGCCCGAGTGTTCTTAGACGTGATTACTCTGAGAGGAGGGCTTTCACCCACAGTTCTTATTGAAGTGAAATTAAAGGTGCTCATTTTTTAACTGTATTCATCTTTTCATGGTGAAAGTTGTTTTACTAGTTTCTTGTAATGTTCATTTTTATGTGCTACTATGAACTTTTTAAAAAAACATGTAAAAGCTGCTGCTTTCTAAAATAATAATTATTTTATATTTGCATACACAACTGCAGTCTTAAATAGACATGTATTTTTTTCTTATCATGTTTGACATTTTATATAGGAAATCGGACAAATAGTATTGAGAAAGTTTATCTATGTAAACTTCATTTTTACTTGCTTGCATCCCTGCATTCTGAGACCTGCTCATTAATACGAAGAAAAAACAGTTTTTAGCATATGACATTTTAAATTCCTGTTTAAATTTTTTGTGGCCTTAACATGTCTTTTATATAGTCTCTTTCTTTAAAAATAATACATATCTTATATTTTTATACTATGACTCATATTGTAATTCCTATACTATGACTCATATTGTAATTTACACTATGACTCATATCATAATTTCTATATTTCTTAATATTTCATAAAGTAAAATTTATCAGATCAATTAAAAAAACAAGTTATTCTCTGACATTTCTGTGTTTTTCATGCTTCATCACATTGTTTATGGCTTTTAAAGAAATATGTTCATAGTAGAGTGCTGTTTTATTATTTGACTTGTGATTGAGCCTTTGTTAGAGACTGAATGTTTGGGGCCCCCCACCCCAAAATTTGTGAATTACCCCAATGTGATAGTATTTGGCAGTGGGGCCTTTGGAAGGTGATAGGTCATGTGGAGGGACTAACCAAGGGGTTGGTGCCCTTACAATCTGCCAGGGCCTTAGTCTTGGACTTCTCAGTCTCCAGAACTGTGAGAAATAAATGTTGTTTAAGCCACCCAGTCTATAGCACATTTTTGTTACAGTAGCTCAAATGGATTAAGTCAGAAATTGGTGCCAAGACGTGGGGGATGCTGCTGTAACAAATACCCAAAAATTGGAAGTGACTTTGGAACTGGATAATGGGTAGAGGCTGGAAGAGCATTGAAGTGCATGCTGGAAAAAGCCTAGATTGCCTTGAACAAAGTTTTAAAGGTGATTTGAGGGCTCAAGAAGAAAAGAGCTAAAGAGACAGCCTCAGTCTTCTTAGAGATTACCTAAGTAATCCTGAACCACATGTCAGTAGTGCCAACTTTAAAAATAAAATAGCCAGTTATTTTTCTAGCAAAATGAGTTTATTTAGGAATAGCAGCGGAATTGCGATTAGGGACAAGCAAACTATGACAACACCATAGGCAAGTCCAAAGAGACACAAGGATGGTCAGCATTGTTAGGTTTAAGGAGGACGTTTGAGGAGGGATGTTCTGAACAAAGTTCCTTGGAGAAGAGAATATGAAATTGTAGAGGTTTCTCACTGGCTGCAAGTGGTGGTTAGTGCATTGTTGCTGGGGAAAAGGGAGATCTTCCCCTTTTTCTTAAAAGTGGAAGATAAACTTCCTAGTGAAAAGTATTCTCTCTTGTCGAGATTAGAATTATGTCCCCTCTTCCTGCTGGTTATGCAGGCTGCACGGAGGCACGTGGGTGAGAGCTCCCCCTTCAGAGTCTCCCCACTCTATGTTAAATGAGGTTTGCTTTACTCACTTCCACAGTAGAAATACGGACTTTAAAGGCTGTTTGATGAGGTTTAGGTGGCACTGAGGAACCTGTTACTAAACAGTGGATAAAAGGTGGTCTTTGTCATAAAGTGGCAAAGACTTGGCTATATTGTAGCCATGTTCTAGTGTTTTGTGCAAGGCAGAACTTGGTGAATAATGAAACGATATTTAGCTGGAGACAAGTTCTAAGCTGTGCTGAAAGTACAGCTGGGTTCCCCCTGACTGCTGCTTATAGTGAAATGCAAGAGGGAAAAAGGACCTAATAACAGAATTGTTAAGAAAAAAATTAATAAATAAGAAATGGAACTTAAAGATTTGGAAAATTCTTAGCCTATTGAAAAAATGATATTTTAGCAAAAAATGAGAACACTAAGGGTGTGGCCAAGGTGCACTGATAAAAGAGACTAGTATGGATCGCTTTCTCATGAGAAGCCAGGCACTCACCTCCAAGACACTGGGAGAATAATCCTGAAGGTGATGCAGTAGCTGCCACTCCCATTACAGGCCCTGTGTGCAAGCCCAGGGATGCAGAGTGAATCAAAGGACGGGTGGCCAGCACCTGTGGGACTTTTGTGCACACTGCCTGGAAATAACTCACATTGGGGTCTCTGTTCCTGTGCCACCCCAGATGTGGCTCTGGTGGGCCCAGGCATGCCATGGGCTTTAGCGTCCACTCCTCCAGAGGGTGCAGGCAGCAAATTCTGTTGGTGTCCATGTGGCCCCATCTCCACCAAGGCTCAGAATGCACAGGCCAAGGGGCAATGGCCGCCTCCACCTAGGTATCAAGGAGTGGGGGCACCTGGAAGAGCCTTGGGCTTGGAACTCCAGCCCTGTAGAGCCAAAGGGTCCCAGCAGAGAGATCCTGCAGGGCTGTTCTGCCAAGCCCTGCGGGTGATATGGCCGTCCCCGCAGGTCTGGACAGCAGATCATCGAGTCAAAGATTATCCTTGAGCCTTATGTTTAATGTTTGTCCTCTTTACTCTTGGGCTTACCTGGGAACTGTTAATCCTTTCTTCTTTCCTGTTTCTCCCTTTTGGAATGGGAGTGTCTTCTATTGTTGTGCCACACTTTGTCCAAGTGTGGTTAAAGTGAGGCAACATATGCTACACAGTAACACAGAAAATCTTCTTAATGATCAGATTTTCCAGAAAGCATACAAAAAACTGGTTATGAGACTAATTTGCATGACGGCTGAATTTTTCAACCAACTAGATTCTAAATAAATTAAAGTTAAGTATAGAATAAACATATTTTGGAACCACAAAAGTTTTTTGGTTTCACAGTTTCATAGCTAGAGAGCAATTTGCCTCAGGATGAATCATACCTTGAGTCTCACCCATATCTGATTTAGACTAGATATTGGACTTTAGATTTTTGAGCTGATGCTGAAACAAGTTAAGACTTTATGACACTTACGAATGGAATTAGAACCCTTAAAAAAAGACTCAGTGAGCTCCCTTGCCCCTTCTGCCATGTGAGGACAATGAGAAGACAGGGGTCTGTGAACCGGTAAGTGAGCTCTCACCAGCTGTGCACTCTCCTTGGACCTGATCTTGGACTTCTGGAGCTGTAAGAAATAAATTTGTGTGAAGCTTTTTTTGTTATAGCAGCCCATATGGACTAAGACAGCCTTTGAATATTTCTTTCCAAAAGGGATACTTGGAGTAATTTCTTATTATGAGGTTTATTCAAAGTCCTTGCTTTTTTATATAACTTTGATACTAATAATTTCTATAGTGCTGTGTAGTGGTAACTAGCTTTCTGACATAAGTAAGTTACTTATAAATGCTTATTTCTAAGCCACTTCTTTAAGACATATTTAAATTTTAAGTATGATTTCAGTGCCAGTATTTAATGCAGGAAAGCTGCTAGAATTTGTAACTGTCAGTGAAAGATGCATTTTAAAACAAGTTTTCTTAATGATCAGATTTTCCAGAAAGCATACAAAAAATTGGTTATGAGACAAATTTGCATACTGGCTGAATTTTTCAACCAACTCGATGCTAAATAAATTAAGGTTAAGTATAGAATAAACAGTTATTCCTGGGAATGCATCCCACATCTCTTCACACAGCTGGCTATTTTTCAGTCTTTCCCCCACAGTGTTTAAGGTTTAATTTAATTTATACCGAAAGATGCAAGCTTGGAAAACCCATAGGTCTGGGTTTAATAAACTAATGTCAAATTTGGCTTTTTGTCTCATGATAGCTAATATTTAAAATGGGTCTTTTCCTGTAACTTGATTGACCTTCACAGACTGCACTTCACATTTGCCTCTAGGCTTTTTAAATTACAAAACCCAGAAAAGAGAAAAACAGAATAATACATTCCAAGTGTGGTCAAAGTGAGGCAACATATGCTACACAGTAACACTTGGCATAGTTAGTAACAGCACACAGTAGGCATTCACTCAGTATTTGCCTAATGAATAACAATACACTTGGTGGACATAATGGTGAAATATTTATTATAGCACCCAGGAAAAAGTTTTACTATCCTCTCCACGATTTCACTCTATTAATACTTTATGGAGCATCTAGTAAATTCAGGCACTGAGCTATTTCTGAAGGCAGAGAGAAATGCAAAGGTGAAAATATATGTAATTAGTACCTTCAGGGGTTCACAGGCTAATGGATGAGACAGGCTTTTAAATAAACAAAAAAATATACATCTTAGAGGACCACAATGGACATGTGTTCAATGGGATGTTAGCAAATTCAATAGAGGCCCTGTCACAGCAGCACCTCAGATACTGTATATTTCTGTCCCATTTAAGCAGACAGTTTAGGCTGACTGGTTGTATCATATGCCAGGTATACTTCCTGGCCCTGCTGGAGGGAAGATGCATTTTTTAGTTTTGTCTGCAAGTTGAATGCATGGTAAATGCAATTGAAAGGTCAATTTAGCAAATGTCCATCTAGCAGGACAATTGAAATGTCCATCTAACAGAGTGGGATTCATTTTTTTATCACAGTAAACATAGAGCCCAGGAGAGTGGTACGTTTAAAATGCTCAACAAACATTTGTTGAATGAATGAAAACAAATCCTGATATGTGTATGACACTGTGCTAGGTTTACAAGGAGACAGCAATCAGCGAGGATAGAGCAAGTAAATATGTAGTTACAGCACAAAGCTAAGGAATTGTTGCACAAAATAAAGATTATTTTGTTTGTGGCTGTATATGTCTTGTTCTCACAACTGCATTATGAGATATACATCTATGCCATTTTCCAGAGGCAGAAACAAACTTCACGAAGAGAGATGGGGTGCTAAGGAATTTCCTCCTCCTGCTGTAAGTGTAATTAAGGAAAACTGAAGTGTTGGATAAGAGGTGAGAAAAGTGTAAGCTCCTGGAAGAGGGAGAACCAAATAGGCGGAAATAGTGCAAGAGTTTGTAAAGCTGTCCAGTTTCAAGGTTCCAGCTAGAAATCTAGCCAGGCAGCACAGTCTCCCAAACCTGTTTCCCCAGTTGGCCACAATGTGCTGGGGGTGAGTGTGCACTGCTGTGCGTGGTAGAGGTGGGGGAACATGCTAAGGTTGGTGTTTCTGCATGCAATATCTAAAGAAAATGTAGAGTAAATTATAAAAACATTCTGTAATTAGCTAGGTTAATGGTCGCTCATTAAATTTTCCTGCAGTTCCTAGTTCTGCTGCTTCTCATCAAGACACACTAAGAACCAGTTGTGAAGTCATATAGTTTTGAGATGTATAGTTAGTGGGTTTGCCTCAAAATATGATTCCAGGCTAGATGAATCTTCATCTGGGCACACGAAGAAAAACCAACCTAATCATGAGACCAGTGATTTAATGTGCCCAATTACCTGTAATAACAATGATGATCATGATGAACACAGCTAACTCTTTTCAGTGCTTTCTGTAAGTCAGGCACCATTCTGGTTCTAAGAACTTTGTGTACATTAACTCATTCAATTCTCACAACCCTATAAAATAGATTACTATAATAATTCCCATTTTATGGATGAGAAAATGGAAAGTTAGGTATCTTACACAAAGTAACCCAGCTAGCTTCCATCCACAAAACCATTATTTGAAGGTGACTTCAGAGGCTAACCCTAAATTGCCTAAACCACTATGCCCTGAGATTTCTTTGTGTGTTAACACATAAATATAGGGAAAAAGAAACAGGAAAGTGGTGGCATGTTACCACACATTTCTCAGGTTCAGGACTATGGTGGGGAAGCCTGGGAGGCTCCAAGGAGCTTTGGTCTGGGGGTGTGCTCTCCCCTCCAGGCTTGCTACTGCTTCTGCTGGGGCCCAGTGGTATAGTCAATGGAAGACAACTTTTATGTTATTCTGTCAGTTTGGTGCTTCCCAAGTCATGCATAAGTTTTAAATATGAGCCCCAAGGCAATGAAGACAAATCTTGGTTATGAATTCTCATTGAATTCATTTTTTTTTTCCCCTCTACTTGAAACACAAGCCTAAACAATCAAGCTTGGTCTCTGTTTGCCAGTATGTTGGTCACCATCTACACTGGAGTGTATATCTCTTTGAGAGTTCCCATCTTATTGGAAATATCACTTTCAATACTACACTTCCCTACCTAAGGTGAAATCTTAGACCAGTGCTAATAGGGAATAGGTAACTCATTCTCTCTGGAATGCCGAAGACAGTGTCAGCCTGCGTTTAATAATCAGGTATTTCAAATTGCTCCTGATTTTGACCTCTACTAAATTCTCTTAGCCTCTTAGGAGCTATCTTTGCATTTAAGCAGCTTTTGGTTATACATTAGCTAGACTTTCTATGTATTCCACAGTAACAGGATTTTAAGATGATCTGGTTTGCAACATTGCCAGCAATGGGAGTGATCTATTTTTATTATTTTACTGTGAAATAATTTTATTATGAAATATTCAGGGGATAATGCTTTAACATAAATATAAAATTTTAAACAATTTTGACCTTGTAAATTATTACTATTTCTTAGACCAAACTGACAAATTTTTACTTTCTATTCAAGGTGATATATATTATTTTTCTATCATCATGTTACCAAATTCCAGATTCCCTTATAATACATTTAATGTCCCTAATACTGTTGTTATGTAAAAAAGAGTCAGCTAGCTCTTCTGAAATTATAGAAACAATCCTTTAATTAAACAATTTTAAAAGTTGTTTGTTCAAATTGTCTTAGATAATAGTCATTAAACATTATTTGAGTTTTAATATTTTTCATCATAACAGATAAATCAGACAAAAATTAGACAATTTCAAAACTCTTGATTATGCAGGAATAGATACATAGAGGGTGACAGAGAGAAGTAATCACAATGACAGAATATTCATCTAGTTTTACAGCCTTCACTCCACACCCAATGTCAGTCTACTATAGGGGGCAGCACAAGCTCATGGATTTCTTTGGTAAAGTGCTCATTTTTTCATCCAAGAATATATCGATACTAATTTATAAATTTTAATGAATATAACAAAAGGATTTTAGAGTTAGAAGGGGCATTAAGGACAATCCATACAATGATGAAATTGAGAAAGACCCAGTTCAGGTGCTCAGTTACACTGGGAATTAGCAGTAGAATTGAAAGTATGGCTCTCCATTTTTTATTCCAATTTCCTTCCACCACACCAAAAATTTAACAATGATTTAAAACATTTTAATGCAACATCCTTCATAACATTGAAATGTTGAGCAATTAAAAAAAAAGAACAGATCCAGTTTCAAATGTTTATAATGCTCTAAATCATTTTTAAGCACATGCTTATAGTGTCTTCCTCAATAACCAGACTAATTTCACAGAGGTCTTCTTACTATAAAGGAGAAACTAAATTGCTTTGATAGGAAAACAGCAACAAGAACATTTAAAATGTTTACGTCAAGGGTAACATAGAGGTTTATTGTATTCAAGCTTTCATCATTGATACGATGATATCTTCTGTAGTCACCACTCACATATGAGTTCACTTTGTTATTAAAATATGTATATTAAGGGTTTTTTTTAAAGGCTATTCGACAAATTTTTCTTCTTTGAAGAAATGTATTGTTGGTTCAAAAAGGAAAGTAGTCAAGCAAATACAATCATGCCATTACCCTGAGAAGGGAAAGGGAAATGGATCTAATGGGCAACTGAACACAACTCTTGCCTAGATGTGACCTAGTTTGCCTGTTGGCCCAACAGATGACATGGCTGAGGACATGGGGATATTTTATTCACGGATCTGGCAGATGGGATGATAGCTATGAGGATTCTTCCTGAAAAGGTTTAGCATCAATTTTATCCCCTAGAGCTGCTTTGCTATTATTATTTTTTCTATTAACTAGAACATTTTCATTTTCCTCTGTGTCTCCTGTGTCCATGTATCTGTCTGCACCCTATATGGCTTTGTGTATTTCTGTATGGCACACTCGGGCCACTGGTTGGAGGTATGGCCACAGGACCTGCCTTGACATGGAAACAGGGAGAGCTTATGCTTCTTACTAATAACTCTAACATTCAAAAGAAAACTATACTTATACTGCTGGTGTTTTGAGAGATTACTTTGTGAATAAAATCAATTGTGAGATAGACACAGGAGGGAAACATATATCATTTTTATCCTGATAAGACTATTTTAAAGACATTCAATGTTCTCTGGCAACAATAGGTTTACAGAATGGTGTGGAATCAGTTACCTCCCTGTCTCAGGCTGAGCCGGACAGTCAGAGGGATCCCTGGTAGAGGCTTGCTCCTAAAAATTTACCCCACGGAGGAACTAGGAATGTGTGCTTCCTGCAGACAGGCTGCTTTCCCAAAGAGAAATGAAAAGAAGGGATCCAACTGGTTAAGCTCAGTTCCTTCTTTCAATCTCTACTAGCTGGGTAGGTCATCCCTGCTCCCTGAAGCAAGTACATGAGGGCAGGGGAAAAACCAGTGTTCTTTAATGCTGCTGCCCTTCCATGGGAATGCCAGGAGTGGTGAGTGAGTGGTAGAGATTGTTGTGTCCCCTCAAGTCCTTCTCACCTTCTTCCCTATGTAACAGCTTCTCATCTCACTGATTCACAGTGAAGTCTGGAAAACACACAGTTTCCTGAATATAGTGATGTGACAGGTCTGAGCCATTAAAAGTGAAGTGTGGTAACTTCTTTAAAAGATAACTGACACTTACTGTTTGCCTCTCATTGTTTCTCTCCTCCTTCCTATATACTTGGCATTGGAAAACAGGTTTTAACAGTGGATGCCTCTGAAAAGTAGAATTAGGGATATTCATTCTTGTTTTAGATGCTTCTTTGTTGCTTGAATTTATTGTAATATTCATTTCATAACTTAAAAAATTAAGGATAAACTTTTTAAAGTTTCCTATAGCTGTCCCTTTCTCTAGGATGCTGTATTTTAGGCTATAATGTAGGTCTTTCTAACCCTGAAGGAACATTAAAATTTATTCGGACTTTCCTTAATTGTAGTGTAGAGGCCTGCCCCACCTCTTACCCTCTGTGGGTAAAATCGCAATATTTCCAGAATCTCTTGCCTGGCTTTAGTTCATCCCCATATCAATAGGTGTTTCCAAGGGCTGGAGAGAGGTAGTCCATCTCCACATCAATAGGTAATTACATGGGCAAGGGAGGGCTTATCTGGACTGGAGAGGTTGGGTAGACCACTCCCTTTTGCTGCAGCCATGTAGAGAGTGACGTGAGTGGACTGCTTGTAAGAAATAAATGGATTTCTCCCATTTTATTTCTCCCTTTGACTGATTTTGGCTTCAAAGCTATTTGCCCCAGGATTTTCCCCCCAGAGTTACACTAATAACTCAGTAAAATGTCCAAAAATCTCCTTTATTCACCTCTTCCCCAAGTCTTACATTTGATAATAGTTTCTTAACTGCATTCCCAGGTCCAGCTCAATAAAGAAACTAATCACTCCCAAGTCCACTCTTATCACTCCTACTCCGCCCTTAATCCTTCCTTTTGGCCAGCTGACCAACCTTTCAGATTTTGCTAATTTTTTTAATGGACCACACAAAAAAGTTTCCAAGAAAATGCACAGATTAGTTGACTGGTGTTTTGTGTTTGTGTGTGTGTACAGAACTTTCAGGACCCTTTCTTCAGGAATCATCCCACTTTCATTCATGTGAGGTTTTAGGCTTTAGTGTATAGCCTGTCAGTGTTGAACTTGGAATTTGAGTAAATTTGTCTCCTAACTGCTGCTTTCAGTGTCACTTTCAAATATAAACTACAGAGTCTCCTTCAGTAAATATTCTATTGAAGAGAAAGAAGGACTACTATTTCTGCCAACTTGAAAACTCCCTTGTCTGGAATTCTCTGTCAACAACACAAATCATCACTATAGATAACAAATACATAAGAGAACGACCAACACCTAAATTCTAGCAGTGTCTAGTATTCAGCTGTGGGAGGGAAGCATGTATCTAGGAAGCACTGGATATTTTCTGCAGAGACATTGTGTTGTATCAGATAGAGTGTACCAGACTTTGAATCCTGAGTGTAGTCCAATAGCCACCCTTCCTAATTAAGTCACCTTTGGCTAAAAATGAAGCTCATGTGCTCCTCCACTTCTGCCTCTGTAAAATTAAAACCAGAATTCCTGACTTGTTTTGATAACAGTGTTAATATGAGAACTCCATCGAGATAATTATATGGATAAGTTTGGACTATCCCAAACATTAGCATTTTTACTAGGTAAAAGAAAAGAAGGAAGAATATGAACAGGGTTTGTTTTGCTTTATATAAGGAAACTTAATCGGGCTCTAGTAAAGTCTCTTATGAACTATCAAAGAAAACTGACCCAGAAATACCCTCAAGGGATAAAAGAAATGTCAGTTAGCAAGACAGCTGTAAGCACTGATTTTTTTAAGGAAAAAGAAAAGATGAAAAGTGCCAAGCCACAAGATTAGCCCCTTTAGAGGATCCTGGCATTCTAACTGGGGATCAGAGATTTGTTAAATGATTATGTTCCCTTCCCTTGGTTAGATCAATGGAAGCATTAAGTCATCTGACCCAAGGATGAGTCACCGACAAACTTACGGGAAGATCCTCAAAGTCTGAATGTCAAAGTAAATGAAATGGAAAAAATGTGTATGGATGTCATGTTTCCATATGTCTAGAGAGATTAACTAGTTTAAATTCCCCTTAAGAGCAAGAACCCATTCCTGCTCTTAGGGTTCAAAATATTGACCAAGAAGAGAGGCAGAACTGAAATAAAACAAAAGCATTCATTTGGGGTCTCAGAATTGTAATTTGGGAACCATATATTCACGTAGCAAACAAAAGTTAGGGCTTTTTAAAGACAATAGGGAATGTTTGTATATGTTGTTTACAAAGACTTTTGAGTAGTGTTTGAAGGAGAAAACTAATTGTGACTGAATAGAATTTGTTGCTGAGACTATCACGGAGCAAAGTCTCTTACTGAACCAAGTTGCAGATGTTCCAGGTGAATCCTTGTGTTACCTACCAGGCAGGGGATTGTGAAATTCCTCGGGTCTTGTCTTCTTGAAGAAGTCAGTCCAGAGATCCAGCAGAGAATTAAAGCAGCAGGAGGCTATTATTTAGCACAACTCTTATCTGAATACACTCCAAGGGAGGAGGTGGCCAGAATTTAGGTAGACAAAGGCCCCATCTTTTAGAGAATGGTCTATTTAGCATATCCTGGCTGGGTGGTGTCCTTTGATTGATAGGTTGAGGTCATTTGATTGACAGTTCTACTTATACACCCACTCCTCTTGGCGTGCATGTCTTTTCCCAAAATGCACACAGAAAAGCCCAAGGTGGGGGCAGAGCAAAACTGCAATTTTATTTTAATGAGATTATGATGAAGTGTGGTTTGGGGGTGTTCTTAGTTTTGTTGGATTACACCTGTGCTGTGATCTGGGTAGGACTGGTTTGGCCTGGTCCAAATAGGCACGAAATTATCTCCCTCAAAAGCCTTGGTTGTCTTCAAGTGGGACCCCCCCTTAACTGGGTGTTTTTTCCTTGACCGTATCTTCCCCTTCCCCCGCTGCTCATACCTATTTTCTACCTAACACTTGGAACACTAGTTTTGAACTGGTTTGGCCCAGTACAAAAGTTCATGGTTCCAGTAGTGAGGATGAGCAAAAGACCCATTTCCTTAAGGACCTCCTGGTTCTATTTTAAAAGCCCTTAGCTTACATTATATCAGACTTCTCTAACTTTGAATATGTGATAATTCAGACAAGCTCTAGACTCTAGTATACTAATTTAGTTTTCATGAAGAATTAAAAAAACAAATGAAACAGTATATTTAAACTTCCCCCCAAAAAGAGAAGAAAAACAATGTAAGTAACCATATTATCTAACATATAATTATTGTATTCAATTCTTAGAATTCTTTACAAACTTAGCTGCCTTCATATATACATTCATTGTTATTTACTCTGCAGAAGGATTTTGTTAGGGAGAGGCCAGTGCAAGGAACCTCCTAAGGACGTGGTTTTGGAAATCATCTTTTAAAAATGACTCCCCAAACTACAAAACTCAGTTCATCCCGTAAACTCTATGACCTAGTTGAATCACACACCATATTCACCCACTTACCTTAAATACACTTTCAAATATCAAAGATTTACCAAATTAAGTTACTCCCTTCTGAAAACTCTCCAGCAGTTTTCCAGTCACCCATACATCAAAAAGCAAACTTTGTGTCCTTCCAGGGACCTAAATCATTATTGCCAAATCTTAAGACAATTTACTCCTTTTCTCTCACAGTTCACCTATCAGAAAGACATGCCCCAACCCCTCTATCTAAAACATTTAGAGTCTCCAAATCACTCTCCTTCTTGTCAGTACTTAACACCTGCAGAAATATTTACTTTTTGTTTATGCTAATTTCTGAGAAGGCAGGGATTTTATGTGTCATGTTTACCACTATATCCTCACTGCTTAGAACAGTGGCTAACAGGCACAGACTAAATCAATGCTGAATTAATGCCATTGAAAATTTGGACAAAATATGATAGCTTCTATGAAGATAATTTCAGCAGAGGAATTTAAAAGGGTTGAGATGAGAATTGCATTATTAGAATAATTGTGTCCCTAGACTTGAAGGGACACTACTTTGAAGGAGACACTACTTATTTGGAAACATCCAAATATATATAAAATCTTATATTACATACGATATATGTATTTAGCTTGATTCTCTTCTCTTACATTCTTCTAAGTATTTTGGCAAGAGATATTTAACATCTGGCTGCAGCTTTTTCCTGGGATACAAATCCAGGAATAATTTTCTCCCCACCAATTTATTCTGCAAGAAGCCTGTCTGTCTAGGACCTACCTGGTGGCTGGGCTTAGGAATACAACAGATGTCTCGAAAGTAGGCATAGGAGCTTGGGAGGTATTAGTTGGACTCTTTCTTTTTTTAGAACAACTGTTTGCTGGTAAATGAAGCTACCAGTTGAAGAGGTAAGAGTTTCCTCTACAGCTGACCCTTGAACAGCACAGGCAAGGACTGCATGATATGTGGATTTTTTTTCAATATATTTGAAAATTTTTTGGAGATCTGTGATAATTTGAAAAAACTCACAGATGAACTGCATAGCCTAGATATATTGAAAATATAAGAAAAAAATTATGTCATGAATGCACAAAAATATATGTAGATACTAGTCTATTTTATCATTTACTACCATAAAATCAATAGCAGAGTATTAATTATAAGACTTCGGGGAGTCAAAAGTTGTACATGGATTTTTGCCTGCATGGGGGTCCATGCCTCTAACCCCTGTGTTGTTCAAGGGCCAGTTGTTTTGTTAGGGATATTTGTTACAAGGAGAAAATAAGGAGACCTTAGGCTGTTAAATGATTGACATGGGTCATGTCAGTAGTTTCTGGAAGGGAGGAGTATGGTTGTTGGTAGCAATTTACTTTCTTTTCTTTTCTTTTTATTTGTTCCAGGAGCGGCACATTAATGAAAGATAGGGTCTGGTTTATAGGACAATAGCTGTATTGTATTTGAGTCCTGACTCTTACATGTATGGAAAGGAGTAATTAGTAACTTTGCTCATTTCTAGGTTGAGAGGACTTCTTCAAATTGGTAAATACTTAAAAAATAACAATAACAAAAACCTAGTGGCAGGCTCTTGGCAACAGGTACAGAAATTTAGGCTCAAGGGAACTCTATGAAGACTAATTTAGCTGGCTTCGCAGAAGTGACAACAGCTGAAATGAAAGTGGGCTCAGAGCAAGATGCCAGTCTGAAGCAAACTGACTCTCAGACTGAAAAACTAGACACAAATTTGATTATATGGTGTGATCACAATGTTGCTTCAAGTTGTGAAAGGTGAAATAAAATGGAGTCGCTTACATCAAGAGCTTTTAAAATAGAGCCAGTAGGTCCTTAAGGAGATGGGCTTTGGCTGGTCCTTGCTGCTGGGACCGTGAGCTTTGGAACAGGGTAAAACTGAATCCCAACAACTCAGCCTGAACACCTGCAACTTGCTACATACAGTAACAGACTTTGTTCAGTAACAGGCTTAGCAACCAATTCTATTCAGTCACGATTAGTTTTCTGTCTCCAACACTGACTTGCCAATGGGTTTCAGCCCCAGGCAAGTTCGCTACAGCTTCAATGTGACCAAAGAAATTGACAGCAAAACGTTCTTGGGGTGAAAGGGTTTATTACTGGGCTTGTTCTCTGGCAGTAGGTTGAGCACTCCACACAGAACACTGGGCTGAGCTCGCTATATAGCGCAATAATAGCTTATTGCCTAAAGGTGTAGAAACGGTAGCCAAGCAACAGGCCAGTTACATCATCAGGTGGTTTAAGTTCAGTGAGGATCCTGGCCATAGGAACCCCAACTTCCCTACGCTACACTCCTCCAGGATTCTCACCTTACAATCTACACACTTTCAATCTTCCACAATGGTCCCTGTGCAAGAAAGCTGGAGCGCTATAACCAGATTCCACAATAGCAACAGAGAATAAGAACAACTTAGAGATAATAAAAATTAAGATACAGCAAGATTTTGATACAGGTAACAAAAATTATAACAATCCTCAAGCCAGAGGAGGTTCCTAATAACAAAAAATTATAATAATCCTCAAGCCAGAGGAAGTTCCCAATCCACAAAGACTTTAGGGGCAATAAGGCATATGTTTTAATGACACTAACATTAGCAAATCTTGTCCATAAGATAGGATGCATGCAAGAGAGTGGTCCTGTGATAGGACTGCAGTTGGAAGGGGGTACCTTCTAGGTCTAGTATACCATACTTTTACTCCTTTCCCCATGGGGGTTACTGAAGGGTCTATATAGTGCTACTAGAGGTGCATGCACTGGCCTTAATGACAAAACAAAACTCCCTGGTAAGATGCTCCTACCTTCTGGCCGTTCAGGTTATACTACTGTGACCTTTGGTGGCCACTCTGTTGTTATTCCAGGAATACACAGGAGGTCACCTTCCAGGCCTTGTCCCCAAGGTGCCAGGAGAGCCAGCCATCGTTGGTCCATGTGTCAAAAGCTCCAAGGCTGCATCCACTCAATGGAGTCTCTGGGGTTCAGTGCAGTTGGTGCTGGCAGCAAGATGTTATTCTGCTGGCCAAAACTCGGTTTCAGTGATTCTTCCTTGGATTGTACTTGCAGTTGTACTTGCAGTTATATAGGGGAGGCAGCAATATGTGTTAACATGTCTACAGGGCTCAGGGCTCCCTTTCGGGGTCTCTTGTTCAAATGCCATAGTATGGTCCATAAGCGGACTGACCATCCCTGCAGACTATTGGTATCTGACTTTAGTCTGGATTTTAATAAGCCATTGTGCTTTTCTATCATGCCTGCTATGGTAGGATGGTATGGCACATGAAACTTCCACTTGATTCCCAGCTGTCACACACATTCATGCAGTGTATGGCCAGTAAAATGGGTGCCCTGATCACTCTCAATTACCTGTGGTCAGCCATAGGCAGCAAAGAGATGCTCCAGGCCTCTTTTGGTCATCTGCTTGTCTGCACAATGGGTAGGAAAAGCAACCAGAAGTCCAGTAGCTGTGGACACACAAGTCATAGCATACTGATATCCTTCTGACACAGGTAGAGGCCCAATATAGTCTATCTGCCACCTGACAAGGGGTATAGGCCCCTTAGCTATTGTTCTATGTTGCTGTGGAACTCGGTGTAAGTCCCTTTTGGAGCACACAACACACTCCTACTGGGCTCTACTAACTTCTTCAAAGGTCAAAGGCAAGCCCCACCGATGGGCTACAGCCCACATTGTCTTTTGCCCTGCATGCAACAAATGCTGATGTAACCATTGGGCTACATCAGAGGCAGGCTTTCCTTATAACCAACATATCTGGGCCAATTTATTTGCTTCATCATTTCATGGGAATGCCAGTGGCAAATGACCTGTCACATGGTATACTGTAATTATTTTAATCTGACCACAGGCCCATAAGTCCACAGTTTTTGCCCCCAAAGGGGTCCATGACCAACCAGCCAGCTGGCATGGTACCAGGTTGGTAGCCACAGGGTCAAGCCTTGATAGACATCCCAGCTGTCAGTGCAGACAACTATAGAGGAGGGCTCCTGGCTGATCTCAAGCCACATGGCCCACAACTCTGCCCATTGGCTGCTCTTCCCCTCACCATCTTCCATCCATATTGTCTCAGTCTTAGGATGGAAAGCTATGGCCCTCCATTTTGGGGGCTGCCCATGGCTGGAGCCATCTGTGTACCATGCATCTTCCGGTATAGGGGCTCTTCCTTCCCGATAGGTATTCTCAGCTACTAATGGTTCAAAAGCAAGTTCTTCTTGCTTTTCACTAGTATATGTCACCGGCCCCAATAAGCATTGGAGTTCTTCACTCAGGGGGTACTAGAGAGGGCACTACACTGCTGTATAGGTAAGCACCCCACTTGGCTAGTGTGGGTGTCTGTGCCACACCACTCCTTGGCTTTTGGGTCCAGTCTCATACCCACACCAAGATGGGATAGGTGGTTATTACCTTTATCGGGGCCGTTCCAGTGATGGGTTCTATAGCCAGCAAGGTGTGATACATAGCAGCCGGTTGTTTTTCTATCAAAGTGTAACTGCCCCTTTCCAGAGTATGACCCGAATCCAACAGGTTGGCAAGTTCGTTCCAGCCACTGCCAGAGACCCCAGCCATAAATGTCTTCAGTCATATGACCATTCAGCTCACAGGGCCTTGATGGGTCTATCACACTCAAGGCCTGCACAACATTGACTGCCTGTTTTGCTCTAATAAAGGCAGATGCACAGGTCTCATCCCAGTCCCACCTGATGCCATTTCATACCAACCAGTATAAGTGTTTCAGAATTTGTGCCAGGTGTGGGAAAAACACTCTCCAGTAGCCTAGAAGACCCAAAACTCCTGTAGCAATGCTACAGTTATAGGGGTAGGAAAGGCCTGGACTTTATCTATAACTGCTTCTGGTATAACTTTGGTCTTACCAGACCAGATGACCCCCAAGAATTTGACATACAAACCAGGTCCCTGAACCTTGGTGCTGTTCACAGCCCAACCTTTCTCCTGTAAATGTTGCAGCAGTCTAGGTGCTGCACGTTCTAGATCTGAAAGAGAATTGGATGTGAGCATGACATCATCAATATAATGGTACAGCCACACTGTTGGCAACATGGGAGAAATGTTTCCTGTGACTGTTTTAAATTTCACTGCCACATTTGGGGGTAATCTGTTACACAGCAGTAGCAATCAACACAGGAAACATTTCTCCCATGTTGCCAAGTCCTGGTCAACAAGTCCATGACAGATGGTAGGGCTATGAAGGTATCCCTGTGAAGGACAGTGAAAGTCCATTGCCATCCTTCCCACATGAAGGCAAACTGTTTCTGACTTTCCTGCTTAATTTCAATGGAAAAGAAGGCATTAGCAAGATCTACCACATAATGGTATGTTCATGGCTGAGAGTATTCATCAAGCCTGCAATAGAGGGGACAGCTGCATGCATAGAGGGTATGACTTTATTCAGTTCTCTATAATCCATAGTCATATGCCAGGAGCCATCTGGCTTTTTTACTGGCCACACCGGGGAATTGAAAGGACTATGGGTGGGCTTTATTATACCCACCTTTTCCAGCTCCTGGAGAGTTTCTCCAATCTCTTTATGCCCTCCAGGCAGTTTGTATTGTTTGGTATTAGTCACCCACTGAGGCACAGGCAAAGGATGGGCGGGTGCCTAGCATGTCCCCTCAGAACTGCCTTCACCACACGTACTCTCAGTCTGAACCCATAGACCCTGCAGGATATCAATCCCCAAAATATACTCAGGGATAGGAGATATATACACAGATTACTCTTTTGGGGGTAGACGCCCTATTCCCAAAGGGATTTAGGCTTTTTTCACTCTGACAGCCTTACCTCCGAATCCATCTATGACAGTGAGGGTCCTGGAGAACTGCTCAGAGTTACCGTGAATCAGTGAACATTCAGCTCTTGTGTCCACCAGAGACAGGACACGTTGTACGTTCACTGGGGACCAATGGATAGCTATTTCAACATGTGGCCTCCGGTCCCCACCTGGTCCCTCAGGGCAGATACCTTGACCTTCCCCTCACTCAAACCGTGTTCCCCAATCACCTTCCTGTGTGGGCTCAAGTGAGGTTGGCTCGCTTTCCAGCAGAAAGTCTTGCAAACACACAGGCTGGACTTGTGGCTCTGTCTCTGACCTCTGCCTCTTTGGTCTTAATGGCTGGAACTGCTGCTCTGATTTCAGCTGTTGCCAAAGCTCTAGTAAGATCCTATTTGACTTCCCATCTAATTTTGTTCCATCTACTCTCGCCTGTATTAAATCAACCCACATTTGGGTCCTCGTAACCTTCATGGGGCCCTGTAAATTCTTCCTGTGAGTAACAGATCTTATTTTTTTCTGGTTTATCATTGCTTCAGCCTCTCCTAAGTCTGCTACTGTACATGTCACCTCGCTTATGGGATGCCCTAAGTCAGGGGGAAAAATGGCCACTAGAGACCCAAAGAGGGATGTGGTAGTCATTTAAAGTACAGTATTTCTCATTCCAGTAGTGAAAATCTCTTCATCTGTGCCATAATTCTCTGGACTATAGATGGCATTTCTTATGCCTAGTTCTCATAACACCTGTTGGAGTTCAGCATACATCTGCCATCTAACAAGAGAGGATGGTAGATCACCTGGATTGGGCCACACAGCATGAAATGCAGCCATAATCCAATCAAGGGGTGAGTGACTCCCTGGGGTCTGATGTGCATTTTGTAATCGCTACCTCAAGGCAGGCTGCACTGTCAGGGAAGACAGCTTTCCCATCTCTGATCCTGACAGAACAATTCCATCCACCCCTAAGTCGCACAGAGACAGGAGCCAAGCTGATATTGACTCTGAGGGCTTCTGCCTAAACCAGGAGCCCAAATCCACCAGCTCAGCCTGAGTATAGGGGCAGATATTGTGCTCCACATAGAGTGCTCCATGACCTGGGGAGGGGGCTGATCCTCTCCTTGGGGAACTTTCAGCTGCTGGGTCTTTATTTTCTTTACAACCACTGGGCATGTTTCCAATACAGGAAGGGCCAGTGTCTCCAGCACCACCCATTCATCCTTCCCCAGCTCCTCTGTTTCTGGGGCTGCCACCTTTCTCTCCTCTCCCCTAAGTGCCTCCTCTGCTGCAACCTTTACCTTTTCTACTGTGCCTCGCAGCAATGCTACCTCATTCTTCAGAAGCTCTCTTACCGTCACCTCAATGCTTCACACTGACATTCTTGTGCTGCCTCCACCTGTGCTTCCCTCAGGAGTTCGTCTTTTTTGTTGATGGCCTCTTCCTCCTTCAGAACCACCTGGCAGTGCTGCCCTTTCGTTCTCTTAGGAATTTTTTTACCTTCAGTGGCACCTTGCTGCCGGCATTCTCGTGCTGCCTCCTCTTGCATCAATGTCATCTCCTTCTTCAGGTAATCCAGCTCACGTTCTCATGCTGCCATTCCTTGGGTCTCCTCTGTAGACCTTTTTAATACTGTGAGAAGCAGCCAACCCACAGACCCCGCTGCCTCATGGGCACTCTGTTTCTCAAAAGACCTACTTACTATATACCAAGGGCCACCCCTACTGCCTCAGGTGTCACCTCCACTTGCCTCCAGTCCTGGGACGGGGCTCAGTCCTCTAGGAGGCAAGCCACCTCAGACCACATACCCATTGGGGGATGACCCACTGTCTCCCCATTCACAGGGGCAGCCCGCTGGAGCACCCCTCCCATAAGGGCAGCCTGTCTTTTTCCTTGGTCAACAGTGAAACCTGCCAATTTTCACCAATTGTCTTGCCAATGGGTTTCAGCCCCGGGCAAGATCGCTATGGATTCAATGTGACCAAAGAAATTGACAGAAAAAATTCTTTGGGGTGAAAGGGCTTATCATCTCGCTTGTTCTCCCAGCTGGCTATATGTCCAGCACTACTGTCTCTGCCTCCACGCAGAGCACTGGACCGAGCTCTCTATATAGTGCAATAATAGCTTATTACCTAAGGGTGTGGAAATGGTAGCCTAGCAACAGACCAGTTACATCATCAGGTGGTTTAGGTTCAGTGAGGATCCTGGTCATAGGAACCCCAACTTCCCCACAAACACTTATCAAAATTCTTTGTAAACAATGTACAAACAATGTGTAAGCAATATGCAAACATTCCCTATTGTATTTAAAAACCCATAACTTTTGTTTCCTAGTGGAACACAAATTGGATTGTGTGGATAAAGTGAAGGTTCCTATGGCTAGGATTCTCACCTGGCCCCGGTCGTCTTGCTCACTCACTACACATTTGGGCAATATGTTGCTATTGACTGTAAAGAACCCGGCCCCGTGCTCTGGGTGATACAGCTGCACGGCTGCAGGAGAGCAGAGAGTGGAGTGGTGGCAGTACTGAGGATAGAGACTGAGATGGCTATGGGAGCAGAGAGACCCAGAGACAGAGATGGGCTTGCTGCATGCAGACTCGCTGAGTGGTCAGGATTCTAGTGATTGACTTGCCACTGTGCTAATAAAGTTGGGTATAAATCCTTTCACCCCAAGAATGTTCTTTTGTTATTCTTTGGTCTCATTGAATCCATAGTTAACTTGCCTGGGGCTGAAACCCATTGGCAAGACAGGTTGCTATTTGAATCTGTGCTCCCTGAATTGCAATTCTGAGACCCCCAAATAAATGTTTTTGTTTTATTTCAGTTTCTGCCTCCTTTCTCTGCTGACAACACACACACACACACACACACACACACACACACACACACACTCAAACTCACATAAATTATAAACCTTTTCACTCACATACGAGTAGACAGAGACCTTAAGGAAACACATCTGGTTATTTCTGGGTGGTTGTATTATAAGTGATTTTATATTTTCTGTTTTTACCTTTTCCCATTTTCCTTGCCAAGCTTTCTCATTCAATCCTTTCACATCTAGCTCTGTTAGCAAAGAAGGCCTAGATCCTTCTCAAGCCCAATCCAGACAAGTCCCACACTGTCCAAGTCCACCTCTGTTTCACTGGGCTCTGAAGTCTTTTATTGCTTCTCTGTTTATTTTTCATCCCTGGGTCCCAGCTCACAGGGTAAGACTGTTCTTTACCTTAGCTCTAGAGAATAGTTATTTCTCTAATGACTAGGCATTTAAAAATGCCTGGAACTCAGGTGTTTTTAAAACACATCCCTCTTCAACAGATGGTGCTGGCAAAACTGGACAGCTACATGTAGGAGAATGAAACTGGACCATTGTCTAACCCCATATACAAAAGTAAACTCAAAATAGATCAAAGACCTGAATGTAAGTCATGAAACCATTAAACTCTTTTAAGAAAACATAGGCAAAAACCTCTTAGACATAAACATGAGTGACCTCTTCTTGAACATATCTCCCCGGGCAAGGAAAACAACAGCAAAAATGAACAAGTGGGACTATATTAAGCTGAAAAGCTTCTGTACAACAAAAGACACCATCAATAGAACAAAAAGGAACCCTACAGTATGGGAGAATATATTTGAAAATGACATATCTGATAAAGGCTTGACGTCCAGAATATATAAAGAGCTCACATGCCTCAACAAACAAAAAACAAATAACCCAATTAAAAAATGGGCAGAGGAACTGAACAGACAGTTCTCCAAAAAAGAAATACAGATGGCCAACAGACACATGAAAAGATGCTCCACATCGCTAATTATCAGAGAAATGCAAATTAAAACTACAATGAGGTATCACCTCACACCAGTAAGGATGGCTGCCATCCAAAAGACAAACAACAACAAATGTTGGCGAGGCTGTGGAGAAAGGGGAACCCTCCTACACTGCTGGTGGGAATGTAAACTTGTTCAACCATTGTGGAAAGCAGTATGGAGGTACATCAAAATGCTCAAAACAGACTTACCATTTGACCCAGGAATTGCACTCCTAGGAATTTACCCTAACAATGCAGCAATCAAGTATGATAAAGATCAGTGCACCCCTATGTTTATTGCAGCACTATTTACAATAGCCAAGAATTGGAAGCAACCTAAATGTCCATCGATAGATGAATGGATAAAGAAGATGTGGTACATATACACAATGGAATATTACTCAGCCATAAGAAAAGGGCAAATTCAACATTTGCAGCAACATGGATGGAGCTGGAGGGTATTATGCTCAGTGAAACAAGCCAAGCGGAGAAAGAGAAATACCAAATGATTTCACTTATCTGTGGAATATAAGAACAAAGGAAAAACTGAAGGAACAAAACAGCACCAGAATCACAGAACTCAAGAATGGACTAACAGGTACCAAAGGGAAAGGGACTGGGGAGGATGGGTGGGTAGGGAGGGATAAGGGGGGCGAGAAGTAGGGGGGTATTAAGATTAGCATGCATGGGGGGGTAGGAGAAAAGGGAGGGCTGTACAACACAGAGAAGGCAAGTAGTGATTCTACAACATTTTGCTATGCTGATGGACAGTGACTGTAAAGGGGTTTATAGGGGGGACGTGGTATAGGGGTGAGCCTAGCAAACAAAATATTCGTCATGTAAGTGTAGATTAGTGATACCAAAAAAAAAAAAAAAGGGCAGTTCCTGTGTGGAAACCGCCAATGAGTTCTACACGAGAGTATAAAGGGCATATAAAAGTGTAGGCAAAGGGTCTGTTTGTGTTTATACAGAGGATCAAAGCCTAATTGGGCTACCCCAAAAATGAACTAATATACGATAATAAAAAGAACTTCCAACATCAGCACTCTCTGGAAGACTCATGCCAGAAGATGATCATCAAAAAACCCCAATAAAGATCCATGCACTGCTACAGCTGTAGATGCACTCATCCCACCAGTTCCTGGACTTGCCATGGGAATGAGGAAGGAGATATCTAAGCTGGCCTGTGCATACAGTAAAACAACAAATTTGACTGGATCTATACTGTTGGAACTAAACCAAGAATTAGGAGAAGTGCAAACTGTAGCGCTCCAAAATCTTACAACTACAGACTATTTACTGTTAAAAGAACATAAGGGATGTGAACATTCCCCAGGAATGGGTTGTTTTAATTTGTCTGATTTCTCTCAGACTGTTCAAGTTCAGTTGGACAATATCCACAATATCATAAATAAGTTTTCACAAATGCCTAAGGTGCCTAACTGGTTTTCTTGGTTTCACTGAAGAATGGCTGGTAATTACAGGTATGCTTTGGTTATGTAACTATACTCCTATTATGTTAATGTGTGTGCGCAATTTCAGTAGTAGCTTAAAACCTATACATGCTGAAGTTACTCTACAAGAAGATATGCCAAAGAAATAATCAATCTTCCCATGTTTTCTGCCACCTGCTACTTCTATAGCTTTTCTTCTTCCTTCCTAATTACAACCCTTAAATAGAATTCGTGCCTCATATCAAATTTACCGAGTATCATAATTCTTCCAAGTGGTAAAGATACCTCAAGACAAATGCTGGGCATAGAAGCTACAGGGCATAATTATGCAAAGAAATAAAAAGCTAACCATTTCAAACAATAAGGCTTCTCTCTCACTTACCAACTTTACATTTCCCTGTATGGCCCCAGAAGATGACTGGTTAGCCAGAGACGGGTAAGATTCCTCAAGGGAGGAACAACCTAAGACAGGCACAGTCGCAGGGGGGTCATCAGGTGAGAAATTGGGGATCAACAGAAGTGAGGCTTAGAACCTCACCCCCCCTGTTCTGAGAGAAATCTTCTGCATCTGTGGATGTTTTATTGCCCTTGTCTAGCTTGGATTAACACATAGTCTACAGGCACACACCTGATCTTCTACATTTGCTCTCTTACAACACTAAACTATGTTTTCTACCTTTATCTTGTATCTACCTACCACTTCAGCATTTTATTAAAAATAATAATAATAAAGAGAGAAATGTGGTATCCACATATAAATCAAGTATAAAAATCAAATGAGTATTCATATTTGAACTGACTGTTTATAGTTCATAATGCATGAGCAAAACCGAAGGTTTCTGTGATGGCTGCTCTTGTACTGTTCACCATGTAAGAACTTATTCACTATGTAAGAATTTGTTCTCCATGTAAGAACTTGTTTGTTATGCCTCAGAAGATTGGAGACTGCTGAAAATTAGGCTTGGGGTGGATTAATGATTGTGCATTGAGCATTGACTCCCCTGTACAGAATTTTATTGTTGTTAACAACCATTTGATCAATAAATATGAGAGATGCCTTTGCAAAAAAAAAAAAAAAAAGTACACACTTCCAATGGTAAAATAATAAGTAACCGGGATGTAATGAATATAGTCAAGATATTGTAACAGCTTGGTATGGTGATAGCTGGTACCTAGAATTGTCATGTATATAAATGTTGAATCACTATGTTGTACACCTGAAACTAATGTAATGTAATACTGTGTGTCAACTACCCTTCAATAAAAAATAATTATCTACAAAAACAAAAAAACAAAAAAACACATCCACAAAATTCTCTGACACTCCTATTGTGTGATGGGCTCTGTGTCCTCTCTTCTTCAATATAGGCAGTCTAGTGAGAGACTGTTTCAACCAATTCAGTATGGTAGGAATATACAATGTGACCTATGAAGCTGGATTATGAAAGGCAAAGCAGTTTGTAAATTTTTTCCTGCAGTACTCATACTTGGAGTCCTAAGTCACCATGTAAAGTCTGCCTACCTTAAGGCTGCCATGTCATGGGTTAGTCTTAGCTCTGTGGAAAGACCACACAGAGGTGCTGAGCCCAACAATGACAGTGAATGAGCCCTCAGGTGATTCCATCTCTGTAGGATTTCTCCCAGCCTTCAAATCTTTCCAGCTGAGACCTGGACATGGAGAATCGGAGTCAAGCTGTTCATTCTGTGCCCTGAGTTCCTCATGGCAGAATCTGTGAGCTTAATAAAATGGTTATTTTAAATTTCACTGCCACATTTGGGGGTAATCTGTTACACAGCAGAAGCAATCAACCAGGAAACTCTAACCCAACTCACATCAGACTTCTAACAAAGAGCTGAAGTTGGCTTTTTCTTGGCCCAGAAGCCAAAGGCAACCATTCTCCTCCAGTTGACATAATGCTTTTTTTCAAAGTGTTCCATCAACCCAAGCAGCCTGAAAGAGAAACATTGCTCCCTATTACAGAGATGCCCAGGAGGCCCTAGGAGAGACTCCTTTCATTAAGTCATATCTTTTCCTTATTAAGGAAAGATCCTTAATAAGTTGTACCCTTCACTGTGTAAGTTTGGATCTCTGGTATTTAAGGACTCATTTTCTTTGTCTCCCAAATTCTAGAAATCTTCTCACTTTCTAAAAAGCATGCATTAGCCTGTTACCTGGCCCTTCAATTTGGTTGTAGCTGAAGAATCTAATTTCTGAAAATTTTCTTCAGGCTTGACCTAGGGCTACATGTACCCCAAATCTCTGAGGTCATAAGGGGAGACAAGCTAAAAGGAAAGAACATGGACATAAATTGAAAGCACAGGAGAAAATTTGAAACTAAAGGAAATGTAAAAAGAACTTTCATTCTTGGTTATTTCCTGTATGCCAGTATATTACAATTATGTAGGGAAAAGGGAAGTTACAATTTCCTGGATCTTCACCTGACCCTAACCTACTTGTCCACTGTGTACATGCAATGCTTATAGGCGCATGCATTGAGTCTGTTGGCAAAGGGCCTGTATTGTCCCTGTTGCTGTATAAAGAGCTCTGCCCAGTGCTCTCCCTGGCTGCCCAGTTGGCGGAGACAGAGGCTGAGGGGAGATGCAGACTTTCTGGATGAGGATGTGATTCTAGCACTCAGCTTGTTACTATGAGAATAAAACTGGGTACAAACCCTTTTATCCCCAATATTCCATTGTCATTATTCAGTGTCATCGAATCCAGAGTGAACTCACCTAGAGCTGGGAAGCCCCTCCAGCCTGTATGTCATTTCAACATAGTAGCGGTCCTGATGATGAAGGTATTTTTCTTATTCCTGTAATAATGGATACACAGATGTTTCCCAAGGTGGCAAAGCTGATAGTCATACCTAGAAGTCTGACACCAGATCTTGCTCTTTTAACCACTAGACCCTAAAGTCTAGAAATAGCCCAAACTATTTTCATAATAATATTAGAGTTTTTTTTCCTTTTTCCCTCCTATTACTTCATGAGTATGTGGTAGAGTTTTCTACTGCATGTTTGGAAGATTTGCATAACTTATGCCAATATATTTCACATTTCCAATGTATAATGTTACAAAATTATACATAGGTAAAAGATCCATTCAAAATGCAAAATAAACTAATAGCTTTTAGTGTAACAGAATTCCAAATACTCATTGACATGGTTTCAGATTTCACTTTGCAACTAACCTTTCAGGAACTATCACTTCTCAAATGTTGATGTGGCAGACAAAGAAGAATGTCCATAATTATTTGAAAAGTCTATTACAATGATCTTTTTTTGACTACATATTTGTAGGAGACTAGATATTATTCATATACTTCAACCAAGAAACAAAAACATCAGAACAGATTGAATGCAGAAGAAGATATTAGAATCCAGCCATTTTCTATTAAGTCAAGTATTAAAGAATTTGTCACTCTTGTTACTAAATTTTTTGTTAAGAAAAATGCAGTTATTTTTCACAAAATATGTTATTTAGGTTAACATGTAGTAGGTTTTTCACTGCTAGTTTAAAATGAATAAATAAATGTTATTAAAAAGTCTTTTAATATTGGATATGGTAACTATTAATGAATATAACTCACATAAACAAAAGATCTTTGCACCTGTCTTAGGTAGCTCAGGCCACTATAACAAAATATCTTAGACTGGATGGCTTAAAGAGCAAATGTTCATTTCTTTAGTTTTGAAGATCATTATGCCAACAGATTGAGTGCTTGGTGAGGGCCCTCTGCCTGGTTTGTAGACAACTGCCTGTTTTTGTTGTCCTCAACATAACAGAGGATAAGAGAGGTATTCTTGGAAGGACAATAATCCCATCATACAGGTTCCACCCTCATGACCTCATCTAAACCTAATTACCTACCAAAGACTCCACTTCTGAATGCCATCACATTGGGGTTTTAGGACTTTGGCATATGGACAAATAAATTTGGAGGCTACAAACATGCAGCCCATAGAAGAACCTTTGATAATTTTTAAGGATGTAAAGTGTTCCTAAGACAAAAAAGTTAAAACAGTCTAGAAACTGGGTATGTCAGGCCAAAGAAGTAGGTATTTTGATTTTATTACAGCATAAGAGAGAGACGTATTGAAGGTATAGGAGAGAAGCAGCCCATTGATAGGGTGTGGTATGTGAGTTGAAGTGGCTTGATGGAGAACCCAGGTGGAGAGTCCTGCCTGGGAGGGTCAGTGATGGCTATAACTGAAGTTACATCTATAGTTGGAACAGTGGGAATTGGAAAGGAAGGTCATTCAAAACTTTTTTCTTCTACTTGGAAGACAAAGGATTCTTTTGAGATTGAGATTTTGGGTTGGGGTTGAAGAAAGAAGTAAAGAATCCTACCATCCATCACAGGATTACAGGAAGAGGAGAGAAAGCTTCCCAGGGGCATATCTTAGGTTGGCAAATGATCAAAGATGAATTTTTGAATTTCTGAAACTTCCCATGGAAGTACTTAACAATATTTTTGTTGTTATTGAATATTGCACTTAGCTCATGTGAAGAGTGAAAAATGAAGAGCTGTTTTATAAAAATGTAACATGTTGGTATTAGACATTTTAGGCTATCTTATTAATCAAATAGCAAAATTAGAGTTTTTTTTTCTTTTACAAAAATCACTACCGATATTCTTCTTGCATGTCCATTGTAGATTAAGAGCAATGCTATTTCAAATTTAGTGTGTGGCTTAAAAGGTTAGAGTCAGAATATACTGTTTAGAAAGTTCCCTAAAACAGATTGCATTGATACAACCTTAAAAATATGTGGTAAGTTCTATCTTGTTGTCACAACTGCAGATTCTATGAATCTGCAATTGTCTCAAGCAATTCTGTGCAAGTATTAAAAAATGTGATATCAACTTAATTCATATTTCAGCATGATTAAATATGTTTTCATGGGGGAAATTGGGTGGGAGTTAGAGTTCAGACTGCAAGGCAGGTGAAAAGCTTTGATGTAACTTGGGGCCTGCCATGTATCAGGAACTGGGAGGTGAGAGGAGGCAATTTCTGGTGAAAAATAACTGGAGAAGATCTCAAGGCTCAAAAGGTGACCTTGCACATTATTATGGAATCATTCTACTTTTTACAATCAGCTACATCCCTCTTAGAGACCCTAAATGTTTTATTGCTGAACTGCAAAGAGATTAGTGACACATCAGTGATGTGGAATTGTATTAGCAAAGCCTTGTGAGGGAGGATTCAGGGAAATGTAAAACCTCCATCTCATTTTCAACAACAAACTTTTTATGCTATCAGGAGATCAAAACCAAACTTTCTTCAAATGATGTGGCAAAACGCTATATAGATTTCTTTCACCAAAGGACATAGAAAGTCTCAGCAGCCATTGACAAGAAAGGTATAAATAATGACTTGGATTGCTTTAACCAGAGACAGTTTGATTGGCCAGAGACCAAATCTTCACCTCAGCCTTCAACACTGTGTGGCCTCCTCCTCCAGCAGGACCCCCTCTACACCCTGTTCTGCCTTTCTAGGCTCACCTCCTCTCACACCCACCTTGCTCACTACTGATCAGAAATTTGTGCTCATGCTTCCGCCTGTGACCTTCAAATCTCCAGAGAAGCCTCTCTCTCTCTCAAGCCAACCCCTCCTTCACCTAATCAAATCCCCCTTTTGATCTTGTTTAAACGTTTTCTAATTAGAGCCTTCTCCACTTAAGGCATCCCTCCACACTGCATCCCCTCTGCAGCCGCCCTCCCCCTGCCCGCCTCCCTTACCCCCCAGCATTTTGTGCTTCCCCTGCCAGTACATTTACCATCCTTGTAATTCCTTTTCTCACCTTTTCTGTCTCTGATAGACTGGGTATTCCAGGAGGACTGGCAACACTTCTGTCTAATTCAACACACCTCTTGCCTGCACTCATGAAGCACACACTATCCACAGCTTTACAAATGAATTGCAATGTTTGGCATTTAACAAAGCATCAAAATAGTTTGAATAAAAGATGTTTTCATTTAGACCTTTTCAGCCACATCTATTGATTTAAAACACCAATAGCACATTTTATTTATTCAAGGGGAAACATAAATAAAGGTGAGCAGTTTAGTGAGAACCAAAAATATGTTTCGGCTGACAGATGAGACCAGCACAGGTTATCTACAAATCTCATTAAAAATAAGAAATGCTTTAATACAAGATTAAACATGTTTAAACATGTCATCATGTTTAAAAACACGATCACCTTGTCCCTTTAGATCAAGTTTAGAGTTTATTAAAGTCAAATAGATACAGTCAAATAAACAAATTTACATGTTATCAAAATGTATTCTATGTAAACAGACCAGTTAAGATACAGAACATCTCCCTCACCATTGAAAATTTTTAGTGCTTTCCAATCATTCCCCCTCCTATCCCAGCATCAAACACTGTTGTGATTTCTGTGCCCCATACACAGCATCACAAAAGGAGAATCAAGTGATATAGGTAGCTACATGGATGAATCTCAAAAGCATTTTGTTGGATGAAAGAAGCTAGATATAAAAGAATACACATTATAATTCCAATTCTCTGAATACTCAGATTTTAAAATGCTTTCTTCAGCACACTTTTGGCTGCCCCATGTGCTGACATACAGCACATACAAGGTCTCAGGCTTTGAAGACATACACATGGGGAAAAAAATCACTTAAAAAAATACAACAAAGATGGTTAATTTAAAAATTGTTTTATCAAATACTTTTCATTCTTTCAGATTTCATCCAACAGACTATAATCACCTTTTGAAATTTCTAGCCTCATGATTCAATTAATTCAATTAATTATATGTATGATGATTGCTAGATGCACACCAAGACCTAGTTATCTACATGATAGGAAAGCAAGTATGTTTAAATAAATTCTCATGGCCCCAAGTTAAATCTTTTTAGTTCCTCAAAACACATACAACCTAATGTTTAGGTTGACGAGAAAAACTTCATTTGTAACTCTGAGGGAAAATCTTGGGGCAAAATACCTCTAAAACTGAAATCAGTCAAAAGGAAAAATAAAGTTTAAGAAACCTGTTTATTTCTTACAAGCAGTCGTCCAGACTCTCTGTTGACCAGGCTGCAGCAGCAGAGAGAGTGCCACCCAGCCTCTCCCATCCAGATAAACCCTTGGATGCCCTTGTAATTACCTATTGATATCTATAAGGACCACTTCTCTCAACCCCTTGAAATACCTATTGATATGGAGATGACTACTTCTGTCCAACCCTTGGAAACATCTACTGATATGCAGATGCACTAAAGCCAGGCGAGAGATTCTGGAAAAATTACAATTTTACCCACACCATTATTCAACCCCTTGGAGATATGACAAATATTTTATAGCAAACAGTTGATATGAAAATGAATGCCTTCTGAGAAAATCACCATAGCATCATGTTATTAACGATGCCTAGTCAAGATTGACTTTACAAAGTACTGGCATATATTTTATCAAAATCAGAAAAGCTTTATATAACTTTATGTAACTATCAAGTAGTTACAGTTTTGTAAAGTTGCCTGTAAATTGCCTCATTTTCCTACTGTCATCTACTACCAAATGAGAGTGGCACTCCCACAGAAAACATTTTGGTTTTTATTACATATTATTATTTCAAACCTGATAATACATTACACCTGTCTTTAAATAATGCTTTAAATGTCAGTTTTCTGATAATTTTTGGTAAGATTCATAATAAATCATAATATAAACTTGCAAAGTTACATTATTTTTCATTTATAACAAAAAATTAGAATTTGACAGGAAAAATTTATGACTCAACTGAGCAATCCCTCACTGGACTGAAAAGGTACAATCTGCAATAGTCTCTCTTGCCAAAATGGTAGCATGTGATGATAGGCTTAACAGTAACTTCCTAGCATATGATGAAAAAGAAGTGGAGAAGTAGAGATTTATATATAATGATGCAAAAGAGAGGGGGCATTGAAAATGGGGAAGAACAATTAACAATATATAGTTTTTAGATCAGGGGTGAGGTTATGGTTAATATTATGTAAGAACAGTCAACACCCTGTTTTATTAATCCTGGTAGGTAAAATAAGTATATATGAATTACTGACACTGGTTAGAAAAGGGAACCAATGAATTGGGTCTATATATGTGAAAGACAAGGAGAAAAATATAAATGGACTCATTCATTCTTTAGGTATTTATTGCATGTCTGCAATTTTCCAGGCATTGTGCCAGGGTTATGGGAAATATAAACATGAAATCAGTCATGGCCCTGCCTCAAAGGAAAATACAACCCACGTGTGAGGAAATACGTCCACTTTGAGATAGCAAGGATGGTGAAAGGACGCAGAGGAAATGGCAGGCAGGGCAGAGAGGGAGGGAGTATTTGCAGCTGCAGGATCAGGGAAGTCTTTTAGTGATAAAATGATTAATAGCTTCCCTTTTTTAATGGAATGTCCAGACACCACTAAGTTCATTCTTTAGTGACTTAAACTCATCTTTTTTTTAAAGGAATATACCTTCAATAATATGTTGATCACTTGGACTTCATATGCCTTTAGTGATGATGGTTTCTATCAGACAAGACTATGGAAGTCCCTCGGTTTTTTGAAAAATGAAGTTTCAGAATTTGAAATACAGAAATATTTATAAATCCATTTCAAGTCTATCTGCCCCTTGCCCAAATTATTTTATAAGAATCACTAGTTTCCCTTTAAGAAATGATTTCAAAAATGTAATTATTTGTAACCACAACCAAGACATAATTATTTGCTGGGGGTGGGAAGAGGGAGGTCATCAATATTTACCAACGACAGTGAGGTTTCTTAGCTTCTAGTTTGATGACTTGAGCCTCATGAAATCACCTTATGCCTCCATCACAAAACACATGATTGTAATTGCAAAGATGTTTGCTTTACTTAATTAATAGGATCTTATAATGCAAGTATTAAAATTTCAATTTAATTTAATTAGAAAAGCATATGCTAATAATAAACAGAACAAGCAACATTTCTATTCTTCTGGAATTTTTAATATAAAATAGAGAGAATTAAATATATTTTTCTATGCATCATTTGTATACAACTGTATGTATATATGTTGTATAACCTTAATAATAATAGTAATAAATATTAAGTTGCTGCTGTGGGTTAAGTAACATAATAACAATTTTAATATTTTGCTACTTTAATTCATCACCATACCATGAGGTAGGTACTATTCATAATTCTCATTTTATTGATGGGAAAATTGAGGCTTAAAGTAGTTAAGAAACATATACCTAGTTAAATATCTCAGATTAAAGACATGCATTCATGTCTACCTTCACTAAGAATCCTGCTAAGATTCTTGATGCTGAGATAAAGTGATTCTTAGACAAAGTGAAGGAATAAAATCCAAATGGGTAAACCCAAAAGGTAATATGAATAAAATGAGAGTGGGTGATATTAGTAAATTATGGGAGATGTAAAGCAGAAAAACCTGTGGCAACACATATACCTTAAACTTACACAATGTTATGTGTCAAATGTATTTCAATAAAAAAAAAAGTGGCCCAAATGCCAGATACAGAAACCTAACAAGTACACTAATTTTATATAAACACACACACAGTAAAGGCAGCTGAAGTCTGAGCACCAAAGAAAGGGATTCCGATGAGAAACGAAACAGTTCTTTCTAGAGAAAGGTTTGTAATTCGGAGTTACCAAATACCTTGGAATGTGAGTTTAAGTTGTACAGCTACAAGCAAAAGGATTTGTTTAAGGTCTGTACAGAAAGTTCACAGGCTTCAGATGCCCTGTCCTACATGTTGTGGCCAGAAACTCCCTCCCTTGATTTCTCCCTCTCTCCCCTCCAGCAGCATGGAGATTTATTCTCTTCAGATTATGGAACAAGGGGCCAGGACTCAGGAACCTACATCAGATGAAAATGATCTAAGCCAACACACTGAAAATGAGACAGTTAAAATTCTAAAAATGTAATTATTAATTCTAAGAAAAGCAGAAAGCATACAAGAAAGGGAATGAAACCACAGTATATGACTTAAACAGTGAATATTATTTAAATAGCCCTAATCATTCAAACCTTAGATATTAATATAACTAAAATCATGACATACTTTGGGAGTCTTGGAGAGAGAGAGAGTGTGCGTGTGCGTGTGTGTGTGTGTGTGTGTGTGTGTGTGTGTGTGTGTGTATAAAAGTACTAAATCCTCAACTTCTTGCTAGCCAGTGAACAAAGATAATGGGCTATGCTGCTATCAACCATTTATTCATTCTTTCTAATGGAAGCTCAATATTGTTTAAGTTTCTAAAGCAAACTCCTTCCCATATGACTCAGAGATAGCTGACTGTCCGCAGCTCTAGGGAAAGATCCTGACCAGCTGAACAGGAATGGCTAATCCCTTTCCCCCACCATGTTCGGTTTAGGAATGACTGTGTGACCTCATTCTGGCCAATGACACCAGGGGAAGTCTTTGAACACTTTTTCTTGGCAACTTCTGGGTGAAGACATGAAAAAAGGCACTTCCTTTTCTTTTTGGGGATATCTTCCTGTCAGAGAAATGCCCAGGACTCCTACACACAGAACCAGGGTGGGGTGGGCCAAGAGCATCAGAAAGAAATAGAGCCGGACACCTAGCACTCTGTCCTGGGAACCTCCCTGTTTCTGGACACCTGTGGATGTGTGATAGTAAATTTTCTTTAAGGTCAGCCAGTTCAAGAGATCAAGAAATCAGGTTAAGATCTCACAAGTATTAAGAGGTAGAATTAGGATTGGAACCCAGGATGTCCTCAGTCAAAGATCTGAGACAATGTCATATCACCATTGCTGAATTATCTTCAGAGTATACCTTAAAAATGGGAATCAATTTGTGACAGAAAAAGAAATTAGAGTAAATGAAAGTTAGGTGACATACTCTATTGGTCAAGAGTAAAGACTGCATTAAAACTTAACTAATAATTTACCTTTCATTGCTTTATTTTTGCAACAAAAATGGCATTTTGGTAATTATTATTTTTTAGGAACTAAAGTATCAAAATAATTATTGCTTTTGTCCACAATATACTTTCTAAAAAGAGTGATACTGAGAGTTGACATGGGCAAAAAGAAAAAAACCCACAAAAGCACATATTTCATATTATTTAACTATATGCCAAAATCAATACACCTCATCCTTATAAACAACAAGATAATTCAAATAACTTTTTTATCTGGGAGATTAAGATATTCCAGGCACTGATAATCCAGCCATTGATAATCCAGTGTCCAAAATCCAGAACATTAATATTTTCTTTAATAAATTTTTATTTAGATACATGGTGGACTAAGGATATGAGTAATATGATTTACTACTTAGCATAGCAATTTACATATGCATGAAGATATTCAAATTAAAAGAAGCATCTAATTCATCTTGGAATCCTGAAGATAAAGTACTATCTAGAACATGGTGCCTGCTCAGGAACTATTCGTTGATTAAATCAATAAACATCTGTGCACTATTTTAAGGAAATCATGGGTAGAATAAAGAGAAAAAGAGATTGTCAACTTTTGTGGTCAATTTGGGGCAATTTTGCTGTGTGGATACTAGTTGTAACATTTATTTGTTTTGATTTAGGCAAAAAACTGCACTTACTGAAAACTGAAGAATCGAAAGGGAGGCATTTGAGGAATTCATTTGATAATATTTCTCATTTTGAGAGATTTTTAAATTTTTAAGGAAAAAAATTCTTGTTTAAAAACTTGTTCTTTAAGTAATTTATTTGCCTCTTATAGTCTATACCTAAAACATTTAAAAAATACTAATAACTTTTTGCACCTAAATAGTGTTTCCACTTTGGGCTGAAATTGGTGTTAATTATCTCTAAAACGTGATTTTTAAGAATCATATTGACAGCCAGAAAAAAATAAGAAGGCTACACATTGAGAAAGTGACATTAGAGTAGTAATTAAGAAAAATACTGTGACTGGAGTAAAAGATAAATTAGAGGGAAAGCAGTCACCAGTGGCTACCTTCAGATACCAGGATGGTCTTATGATAATGCCAGAGAAATTTGCAAAATATGATGCCTGCTGGGAGTTCACTGAACATTTCACCTATGATAAAAAGAGGCTCATAAGCAGTCAGTAAGTGGGTTGCCTGATCATTATGGCTATCTTTAAAAAGTATAGAGGGGCTCTGTGGATTGTGATCTGTGTCTAAAATACAGAAAATTGTGTCTGATGCAAACAATCTCTTACGCAAACCTGTAAATGGAAAATGCTTTAAAGAACACAACACTTACTATTCTCTGTGCTGCATCTGTCTGGACATGGCATGGTACATTGGCCAATGTGATCCTTTTCTCCATTGGCACACCCCTTAAAGTAAAATTTCCTTCATTTCAGTTGTATCGCAAAAAAATTTTCCTTTATTGTATGTTATACAATTCACTTTCCAGATTTTAGCAATGACAGAATAAAAATACTAGTACTTTGATGGTATATTTTTGCATAATATCCATTTCTCTAAGACCGAAGCTGTATAATTTTCTATAATTTTATCCTCTCTGCTCTTTTTTTTATAACATCTAATATTAGAATTATTTACATCTTCTTATTGAATAATGGATCTGTACATTTTCCTCGTTAGGTCATGCTTGATTTTCAATTAGCATCTTTGGAAATCTCAGCAAGCGACATGATAATACAATTGTTTAGCTTGTAGTATTCTGTTTGAATCAAACATTTATAATCCGTGTATGTTAATTCAGTTCTGCCATAGTCAGGTCTGCCAGAACAGGCATGCCCAGAATCAACAGACCGGCCAGCCATGGGACAGGGCACACAAGGAAGCACCCATTGCAGGTGGTAAGCTAATGCCAGCGGGAGATCTGAAGAAGGTTCAGGAGCTGGGAAGTCACAGAACTCCATTCTCTGGAGACTTACGAAAAGACAAGGGAAAGTCTCCCCCTGAGATGAAATAGGCTATTAGATAAGGACCCAAGATAATGCTGAAGATACGTAAGGCATGTAAAGAAGACCTCAGTCACAGAGGGGTAAGTAACAGTACCATTATCAGAAGCTGGGCATTGTGTATGATCAGAGTTGACTCAGGAAGGTCCAGTTCCATGCCGAGCCCAGGAATTGTTGGTCACAGACTCCCTATATTACCAATACTTGTGGAAAGGACTGGGTCTAGTTTCTAGGGGTAGGACAGGACCGAATGAAGTTTATATCATTTTAGGGGCCTTTAAGAAAAAAAACTATAGATTACAAATATAAAATAAGGTAAAGAAGTGAGTCTTTATTTAGGACAAGGATAGAAAACCTAACAATTCACAGGATTCTTGGGGCTCAGGTCTCTATTTTCCTTAAGCTCTCCTTCGACGGATTCTGAGAAATGCTTTCTTAGTGACTGTTCCTGATTACACCCTGGCTTCCTTCCCAATCTAGGATATTGTACAACTCCCAGCCATTCCCAGCACTCACAGAGGCACTTGTAAGTGAAAGTGAGGGGCATTGACATTTCACCTTTATTAGCTTCAGAACCAATCTGCTCTGGGCAGAGATGATTCCTAAGAAACAGGTTAAATGTTCCTGAGGAGTGGGAGAAGGAGGGACCATAAGGGCAGAGTTATAAAAAAATCATAAGAAACTATTGTTGAATAAGGAATTTTTGACACTCTATTGCAGTTAATCATAATATCATTCTTGTGTTACCTATGTCAACAAATATGTCATAGCTTGGAACTTTGGTAAAATATGTTTCGAAGACTGAATGCAGAAGCCACAAACTTCTGCTGACCTTGTAGAATGACTCACATCCTAGATAGCTTCCAGTAGTACTAAGAGTAATAAACATCTGTTAGGATCATCTTTGGAATACTTGTGCTTCCTGGCTCTCTATACTCTCCTGGCTTGCTCTTCTTACTTTGAATCTGGCGAGTTTAGCTTTACATCTTACATCATTTTGCTAGGTATCAGGGTTTCCTCTCTACCTGGGGAAGATTCTATACAATCATGCTCAGATGACTAAAACATACAATAAAGGTTAAGAAAAAAATGTCCTTTGCCTGGAATGAGACTTTCCAAAAAAATGTACTTTTGCTGAATGAGAACTGGGATGGATAAATACAGTTATCTTTTTCTGAAGACAGTAAGAAACCAGAGGAGTGAAAAATTTAAGAAGATAACCCCCTTGCACCTGTTTTTTGTTGGGTGAAGAAACCTATTTTGCTTACGATATATGTAAGTAGTTCACTTTGTTTCCTCATACTGGTTTTGTTTGAAAGTCTAATTCTTAAAAAAGTCATTTTGGACCTCATTTCCCTCAAGTTGCAGCTTAAAAAATTTAAAAAGAAAACTGCTGGCTCCCACACAGTATGCTACAAACTTCTCATATATAGAAAGTACCTTCAACTTGGTGGCAACTAGCTTGCCCCAAAATTAGAAAGGCCGCCCCCTCCCCGGCCCCCCCGGCCCCCACATCTGCAGGACAGGCCTGGTTTAGACTGAAGAGTCACAGCATGAAAGTTTGCTTTACTGTGTCCTCCACACCCCCATCTCCAGTTTACATCTTGTACTCACTGTGGTTTCTGCTCCCAACTAAGGTTTTGATCTTAAACTTAGGTCCCCAGTGCTAAAATCAGTGATCTTTTCTCAGGCTTCCTCTTATTTCCTATCTCTCTTCTGTATATTATTTTCCCTACTTGTCTGACTTTAGTAATCTTCTTTGCAGACTCTTCCCCTTCACAAAGGGTCTTCTCTGAGTTTCAGCTCTTGGCTATATGATGCTTTTTCCTTCTGATCCATTTCATTTAACCTTCACCTCCCTCTCCATTCCCAGGGCTATTATGTGTTCCCAGGGATTACTCCTCATTCATTCAACAAATATTCATTGAATAAATAGTCCTGACTTCTTTTTTTTCTCTTACACCCACATTCAAACCATCCAATTTTGTTTGCTCTATGAACTGACTTGCTTTTACAGCTGCCAACTGGGTTGAAACCACCATCATCTCTTGGACCACTGCATTAGCCTTGTAATTGTTCTCCAGGCTTTGAATTTCATTTTCCCACCCATCTCCCTTAGTTTTCGTCTAACCCAGCATCTGGACTCTGTGATCCTTTTCAAACCCTACATCAGATCTCATGTCACTACTCTGCTTAAAACTAACCAAATGACTCTCCTTTTTTCAACTATGGTAAGAACACTTACCATGATATCTACCCTCTTAACAGATTTTTCAACGTATAATACATTGCTGTTATCTACACAGTGTTGTATATACAAATCTCTAGAGCTTATTCATCTTGCATAACTGAAATTTTATGCTCATTGATTAGCAGCCTCCTCCCCACAAGTCCCCCAAGTTCCTGGAAACCACCATTTTATTCTTTGCATCTCTGAGTTTTATTTTTTTAGATGTAAGTGGAGTCATGCCGTATTTGTCCTTCCATAACTGGCTTATTTCACTTAGTATAATGTCCTCAAGGCCAAAGTTGTTACGGAGCTCTCTACGATCACACTGTCTGCTTATCTGATTACCCCCCACCCTCCTTCTTGTTGCTTCTCTGGCTTCATCTCCTATTAAACTTACCCACAGTGACTGAACTGCACATTTCCCACTTGCCTTCTTACGAAACTGCAGATATGTTCTGGCCTCAAGGTTTGCACTTGGTGCTTGAATCCTGGCTCAGGGCTGGCCTTGGCAAGAACCCAAATGAAGACAGTGATTCTAACTCAGACTCTACAGGATAAAAGTAACAGTCTTTAGTCTAAAGCAAACCAGACTGGTTAGGCATAGGGAATAGGGAGAGGTGATTAGGTTTCATAGTGAAGGACTTTGAATTCTAGGTTAAGGGATTTGAATCGTTTCCAAATCTTTGTGTTTGGGGACAAAGTAATGAAAAGGACTTTCCAATACGATGAATCTAGTTGTGGTATATAGTGCTATTACACTGGGATAGGGAGGGTCTACAGGGATGGCGATCAGTTAGGAAACAGTTTAAACAGTACAGAATATATTCAGGCAGGTCTTTGTGAAGTGGCAGTGAGAATGGAAAGAATAGCTGGAGAGAAAATGTGAAGGGAACAAATGACAGGGTTTGGCATCTGGCTCTGTGTGTTGGGAGAGGTGGGGGGAGAAAAGTAGAAAATGTCTGAGTCTGTGTGAGTTAGAAAGCAGCAGTATCATTAACAGAGATGAGGAAGTTGTGAGTGGGATCTGGATTTGATGGCTTAAAGACATTTGGAGTTTGTGCTAGTGTAATGTCCAAGTAGAAATGTTCAGCAGACTGAAATGTTCGGTTGGGAATATAAGGCAGGAAAGGTTTGGTTTCAGAATTGGGACTCTTTCAGACGGCGATAAATGTGTCTGGCTATTTTGAAATACCAAAGAAACACTTTATACAAGTCTCACAGTTCAGATCTTATGACTCTTAGTGGAGAAGGAGGAATGACATAGTAACCACATTTTTGGTGGATGCTGTACTTGAAATACACATACACTTTTGATGGGGAGAGGCTGTAAGCATACATGAGAACAGGACGGGGTGTGGGAGGGCAGAAAGCTAGATTTTAACGAGGCAAATTCTAGAAGACATTGAACAACCAGAGAAGCAAGAAGTCAAGTTCCACAAGTTTGGCAGAATTCAGACATAGCAGACAGGCTTGGAAGTCTAAGACTGAGATCTGGCCAAGAGATGAGCCATTCCTAGCAGAGTCCTCAGACTCAGAGGACTGATGCTGTTTGCTTTCTGACTAGTTTTATGGAGGGGTGCTGGCCACGCACTGAAGGAATCCATCCCTTAGCTTTTTCTTCCTCAGGCTAAATAAACCTTATTTCATTCTTTACACAGGTCATACTTTCCATTTCTTTATTTCTTACTCCTCTCTGAACTTTCTCCAGTTTTCCTTTTAAAATACTGAGACCAGACCTTCAACACACAGTAACAACTGGCTTAGTTCTGGGCACAGGTGATAATTTTCTAAAGTGTCATGTCCAGGCAACATTTCTTTGCAGGTTTTCCACCTGCTTTTAATACGACCAGTTAGTACTCCTTTTATCTAGATACCATTAGACAAAATGTAATGATAATTGAACATATCTTTTTAACCTCAAAGGCTCAGAGTTGGAAAGGGTATTGGATCAACTCAGGTTTTTTTTTTCTTCCATTTTAGGAAGATAGAGGTAAGACAGAATACCGTCATACTGCCAGTCTGATGTTCTTTTTCCGCATAAGATAGGTCACTCGTGCCACGAAGTATATGGGGCAAAGTTGTCATGCTTTTGCCTCAATTTGTACTTTTGCCCTGCTCATCCCAACAGGTTCAACACTGGGCTAGCTAAAACGTTGATGAGAAGAAATACAGAAAAAGGGAATTTGTTTAGACATGAGTCAAAACTGGAAGCAGGGGAAGACGTTCCAGGAAGCTGAGAGATTACTCTGACATCTCTGAAAGTAGTTTTCCATGTGGACCAAAGAAAGATCTTGTAAGGCACAGCCCCAGTTTACACACACTGGACTCCAACTCCACAGGCTTTACAAGCCATTATTGGAGAGAGTCTGCGGCTCTCTTGGCACAGGAGGGAGGAAGAAATGTTCACTGGTTAAAAGCACTCGGTTTACAGAGTAAAAACAGGGCCTTCCATTTACATGATTAAAAAACTCTCCCCCTGAGTTAACGGGGGTGTAGGGGTGGGGTAGGGAACACCCACTTCCATAGCTTAGTCTGGAGAGGTCTCATGCAGCCCAGACTGCGGAGGATTTGCAGTCACTTCTGCCTTGCGGATAGTGTCCACATCCAGAGCAGCACAAATTCGCACCCCTTGAAGCTACCGCGAAGCTTCTGGGCTGGGGCAGCGCGGCCAGACTCCGGGCGGCTCCTCCCCCGTGTCCCAACCCACTCCCGAACTTAAGTACAGGCTCCATTGTTCCAGCAAGAGGCCCTGCGTGAGTCTCTCCACGTAGTCGCAGGCAGCTCCTTAAATAGGTCGGAGTTGAGCAAACAATCCCAGACGTGAAGCTGAAAGGCGAGCGGAGATCCCCGCACCGGCGCGGGCAGCGGCGCGGAGGGCCCGCCGGCGACCAATAGCCGGGGTGCGACCCGCCCCGTCCGCCCAGTCGCCTCCCCCTGGGGAGCCTATAAGTCTCCCGCGGCGCCGGGGCGCCTGTTGCTCCGCGTCTCCGCCAAGGCCTGAGCTCGGCCGCCCTCCCTTCCCTCGGGCTGCCAGCCGCGGGTCCGCTACGCGGCTCGGCCCGTCACCTCCCGCCTGCAGTCGCCGTCCGGGGCCGACCGGGGGCCCCGCGCTCTCGCGAGAAGTGCGCCGCTGCAGGGCGGTGGGGTGCAGGAGCCGACGCCCGCCCTCGGCAAGCCGAAGATGGGGAGCTGCGCGAGGAAGCGGCAGCTCTTGCTGCTGGCGCTCGTCCTGCAGCCCTGGAATCCCTGCCTCGGTGCAGACGCGGAGAAGCCCTCCAGCAACCCCACAGGTGAGCACTCCCGCGGCCCGCCCCTGTCCCGCGAGGGTCCTGCATCCACCGCCCTGGGCAAGAACCTTGCCAGGTGAGCAGGTGGGGGCCCGTCCCTCCCAGGACCGCAGAAGTGAGCAGGTGGGACCCCGCCCTTCCCCAGGAGCACCGACGTGAGTGGGGCGGACCGTCCCGTCTCCTCAGGACTGCCGAGGTCTTCCTCAGAACCGCGCTCGGGCTATGCTGGTCCCGGGAGAAGTGTGGGAGCACCTCCCTTGTCAGCTCTTGGAGTTCCCCTCAACCGGAGAGCGCACGATTTTCCTTTCAGCACAAGTCGGGGTTTCCTTTTGATGTTTGCAGGTCGTTGGGCACCAACACCTTTCCTGCAACTCTCCTGTATCCTTCCCTGGAGTTGGCTTGATTTGTCGTGTTGGATGAGGCAGCCCTCCCTCTGTGACCTAAACATGGGGCTCAGTGTATTTTCTGATTGATGGTGACACATTCCTTCCAGCGCCCCAGGAAGCAGCCGGTAACACCTACCTCTTGCCAAAATCAACGCTCAAAACCTTGGTTGTTTTCAGCAAGGCTGCCAGGCTACCCAATACCTCCAGGCGGCAGCCTTCTTCCTTGGGGATTTGGAGGGGAAGCTGCTTCTCCCCTTAGCCACCCCTTTCCTAAGCCTGGTTCCATTTCTTGTTTTCAGAAGCTGGAACTGCAGCGAATAGTCCAGTCCAGTTCATGTAAAACAGACCTTTTTACATTTAGCAAGACTACAGAGAGTGTCACCACATGTGTTTCTAAACAAACTTGCTGCCCTTTGCCGCACACTGAGATATCCTTGGAGTTCTCCACTTCTGTGCTCTAACTCTCTGCTCAGCTCCCTGAAATTAGATCTTGTATTAAATCTTCTTTGCTGTACATGTTGCCTTTTTTAAAAAAAAGTTAGGATAATTTTGTCGTTTGTTGTTGAGTAAATAGAGCGATTTTTTGCTTGAACTTTCAGGTTTACATTCAGAAGTTGACATTTGGTGAAGAGCCCAGCTATTCCCTGTAAGGAGTAGTTTTGTCTTCATCTTTAACTGTTCCAGAAAACTGCAGTGGGCTAAGTTGCTCATCTTTCTACATTCCTGCCCAACAGTGCTTGCATTCTTAGCTTGAGAAACTTTAGCAGTCAGATGGGTTTTTATCAGTTAAATGCTGCTTTTCTTTCTCTCAGAAATAAGTGATCATTTCAGAATGGATTTCTGAACTCTATTTGGTTCAATTAAATTTGAACTAAAATTTTTTGTGACTTTAAAATTTTCTTTTAATGTGTAACATCTAGGAAATAGACAATGCCTTTGGCAAACCTGGAAATGGAGACATAAAAAAAAAAAACCCAGAAAAACGACTTTCTTTGTTGAAATACCCAAGGTAATTTACTTGGAAATACAATAACCTCTAAGGGCTTTGGTATTTTGGAGGAACTTCTTCGGCCTTCGTATATTTTATTTCACTTCATTACCGATGCCTTACTTTTTATAGAAGGCATCTCTTTGTAGTCGCCTTTACATTTACAACTGAAATCGTCTTCCTTTCCCACCCTGGCTTTTGAGTTTCATGGAAGTGGACAGTAAAATCTTAATGGATTGTTAACATCAGAGAAAGAGAATTTCATATATGAATGTTTTCCTCAGAAAATGACCACATAAAAGCCACTCCTGCAGTATGAGGACTGATTGCTTTTTGGTGGTGGGTGTGGGAATTCATTTATCACCTAAATGCAGGAAAATACTAATTTGTAATAGATGGAGCCAGCAATAGCCAGTTTGATTATGAACTTTTGTGTAGGTAGATGTGATAACCTGATATATATAGACAGTACACTGCTTGATAACTGGGCCAGAATCATGGACTATGTTTCATTTTCTCCCTAAAATATTGCAACTGAAAATTGCTAAATTGGAAAACTTTGTTTATATAAATATCAAGTGAACTTTAGAACTCTTAAGTTGTCTAGCTTAATAGGAAGTCCTTAATAAAAGTACTTATCATCTTTAATCCTCTACATTTATCACCATATCCCAGCTAACCGTGAAGACAGATTAGACCAGGGTTTCTTGGCCCTGTCGATATTTGAGCCAGATAATTCTTTATCATGGGGAGCAGTCCCGTACTCTGTATGATGTGTAGCATCCTTGGCCTCTACCTGCTATATGCCACAAGCACCCTCCTCCAGGTATGAGAATAAAAAACTCCTGGAAATGAAAAATGGTCAAATCTCTCCTTAGGGGCAAAACTGCCCACGATTGAAAACAGTTGGGTGAGTCAAATCTATGTGCATTTGAGGCAATGTGGCAATACAATGTTATGGAAATTGTAATAACTATTTGTTGAAAGCAAATATATATAGTGATTTTCCATTATTCTGCTATAGAGGAAATGTGCTGTTTGAATCACATTAATCAATTTTTGGAATATAGTTTTTCCTAGCTTTGATGCTGTGTGTTGACCAGAGTTGAGATCACTGCTTTGTATTGTATTTACTGAGGGTTCTGCTTTGTCCTGTGTTCATTCTTTTTTGGTTGCCACTTGTTCTTGGCAGGGAAAGAATCTGAACAATATTTTGGTTAAAAATAATAATTTTTCTTCTAGAATCAATTATAGGAATTTCACTTTAAAATTTTATCCCCATGGAGCTTTCCAGGCAACACTCTCCTAGCGAGTGTGTACAATTCAAGTTCATACCCTTGATTTCTATTTCCTGAATTTTTCTGCCTTTTAGATGAGAGGAGGAGAGGAGTGCATGTATTCTTGCCAAGCATTTGCATCTAGGTTTCCAGACCTGAATCAAATTTTTGTGTGTGTGTTTTCCAGGGTACCCTGAGTATTCCATGATCTCAATTGGGCAGAAACCAAGTTTTGGGCAAAATGGAGAAAATGGATTCAGATGTTTCTGTCAAGAGCAGTATTTTTCAACCATGTTCATTTATAAACTCTTTAATTTACTCTGGCACAGTCAGTGAAGAAAGGAAAGGTCTGCCCCTATCTGCTGATGCAAACTGGCAATTTTGGGGGTGGATAGGGAAAGACCAAGGCCCTGGAGAAACCTCTGGAAGGGAGAGAGAAGCTTACCCTCTGTGTTTTTTCTGTGTCCTGAGCTCTAGCCACACAGAGAAATTCATCATCCTTAAACAGATTATGCCTTCATTTCATAATATAAAAACAGACATATGAAGCAACTCTAGAAATGTAAAGACAATAAATAAAAATTAAATTGAAATATCCTTTTTTTACCCATCACATTGACTAAGGCATTTTAAAGTTAAATTGATCATACCAACTGTTGTGAGAATGGGACCTCTCAAGCAGATGGAAGCACAACATCTTTGGAGAATAATTTAGTAATGTCTAGTGGAGCTGAGAATCCACATACCCTAACAAACCTAGATATATACATGCACAGTTGTCTAAAATTTCTTTGCCTGCTTCTCCTTGAAATTCAATTCATTGTTTAAATCTCCCACCTAGGAAATTCTTCCCCTTACTGTCTTTTGTTTGGTTCTCTTTCTGCCTTCTCAGGTTTATACAAATCATATACCTGCTTTGTGTGATAGATGCTATGGTATGTATGCTATGTATAGTAGGTTTGTGTCATGAATTGTATGAGGTGAGGGACAAAATCTTACTCATTTTTGTGTTCCTCGCAGTATTTTTACCTGTCCTTTTACCCCTGTTAAGATTCTCAGTGTATGTTAGTAGAGTTTCTGGCCCACTTGGGGAATTGTGAAAAGTGGCATGTAGTCAGTGAGATTACTAGCTGCTCATTTTCCCAGAATTTTAACTAAACTTACTGAGCTTCCTTTCTCTACCGAGGGACCCATACTCTACCATGATCTAGTAACTTACCAATGTAATTTCAGGCAATCCCTTATTTCGGAACTGTGGCTGGCAGTTCTCCATAGGTTATATTTTCCACACTACCTTCCACATTCTGTATGTAGTCACACCTCCAGAAACATGTTTATGTTTTTGGACACCATGATCCTTATTTATAACATGGTCACAGGGAGATGTGCAATGGGTATATAACTTGCAGAAGATCACATAGCTGAAAAGCAACACAAGAAGGGTTTGTGTCCTTTCTTCAGGCCATACCATGTGTCTCTTTTGGTGTCTTCATTCTTCTGGTGGACTTTTAGAATCTATGGGAAAGAAATAGAGACTAGGCATCAGAGACCTAAAGCATCAAAAGGAACACTTTCCTAAAGAGAAAACACATAATTTGTAGGTTTATGTAAATGGAGGGGAAAGAGATTGGCACAGGCTAAAAGAAAACTGGGCCCTAGGCCAGGGTGGCAAACTATATCCCATGGGCCAAATCCAGTGGACCACAAACAGCTACCTGTTTTTGTATGACTGGTGAACTACAAATAGTTTTTAGTTTTGAGATATTTAGTTTGAGAAATATCAAAAGGAAAATCATATATCATGACATGTGAAAGTTATATGGAATTTCATATTCAGGGGCCATAAAGTTTTACTGGAAATACTGAAAATTTGGGAAATAACTTTTTTAATGGCTCACAGCCACATTCACTTGCATATTGTCTGTGGCTGCTTTGGTGTAACAAGGCAGAATTAAATAGTTGCCACAGAGAATGTATGGCATGTTAAGTCTAAATTATTTACTATCTGGCCCTGTACAGGAAACTTTGCTGGTTCTTGCCTTAGGAGATGACATTCCCACTTAAGCTGTGGCTCATGGAGATCTGCTGCTCTCTTGGAAAAGAGCAGGGTTCTGGACAGTAGTAGCTGATCCTGGGCATTTGAGAGAGAGTCTGTTTTTCATTTTAGACTTTCCAGTGATTGCTATGGTGTTCTGAATTCAAACATACAACTTCTCTCTTTCATCTTTTAAAACCCAGTGCTTGATATTAACTAAACATGTACTTTGGTGTAAATAGTGTATTCATGATCACAGAGGATTAAAACACTCAGACGGCTGATTGGAAAGAAGATGCATATTTCTCCTTCAGAGTTTGTGGGTGTCCTGAAATTTTGGTTTAGAATACAACTTGGCCATGAGTTGGTGGATTAGTTCCTGGGAGGAAATGATTAGCACACTTATCAATGTGCATTTTTATTCTTCAGCCATTGCTATGAATTCAGCTAAATTGAGAAATTGGTGGCTTTTAAAGTGACAAATACTTTTAAAAAACATTTTATAGTTTGCAATTTGCTGTGGTGTGCTTACCTCACTAAACTAAACTTAAATAACAGAACTGATTTTCAGAGCAATTGAGATAATAGCCAAGAAACAGTCATCTAGAATAGGAGCATTATAGACATTGTGCTATGATTTGTGATCCTTATACTATGTATTACGTTAAGGACCTATTTGGTGCAACCTGTGTTTGGAAATGATGCTACTGAAGATGGTCTAGCAGTACAGAATTGATTACTACCCAATTAACTGTGTCCCAAGAATGCCTCTTCAAAAGTTATTGTTTATATTTAAAAATGTAATAAATTCAAATAAGTTTTAATGTTTCCCACTCAGTAACCCAAAGAGTGTTATTGTTATACCCAGAGGAAAGATTTTCATTACATATTGTCTTCTGTGTCTTAAAAGAGGGAAATTGACTTGTTAATAATTTTAATTTAGCTTTTAAAAGTAAATACCTTTATTAATTTACAGACTTGGTTACTGCATTTACAGATTTAGTTACTGGATTGACTTAAGTATCTTTGAGGCTATAAATTGTATTGCTAGCATACTCTAGCAATTTTTTAGGAAAATAGCAATCATTTTTTTATTCCTTTTGAAATATGGATGTCTTTCTTCTTCTTAAATTTATTTCTTAAAGGAGATATGGTTAAGTGAGAAAATGCTTTGTTATTGTGGAAATACACCTTCATTTTTCTACAAGAAATCTGGTTTAAAGTTTAGTTGGTAAAGGTTTAGAGTTAAGCTTTGTCTAATTAGGTAAAACTTTAAATAACAAGTAGACAGTCTGCTTTCATTTCAAGAACACTCAACACTGAAATCATATATTGTTCTTTTTGGCTTTTCCTACAAGGGACTATCGTTTCTATGTAAGTTTCTGAGTGATGGGGACAGTCTTGTCATCATTAAGACAGATCCATAGGGTCTAATATAACTGGGTATCCTCTCTCTTTGAGCTGAAAGTGCATATTTCTGAAAAACTACAGTATTTATAATCAAACTCTTCACTAGAAATGAAAAAAGCCTCACATTTTAATTTCAGTACAATTCAAAGAACATACAAATAAACTGTATAATATATACTCTGTAATAAGTATACAAATGTATTCTATAAAATGTGTAAAACAATTAAGAGTTTTGGTGAACATACAGCTCAAATGAAGGGCTGACTGAGAGAGGTGGTCAGAAAGTTTTTAACAAATCTGATTGTGTTTCTAAAATAGGCCAGAGTTAAAATTCAGCCTCATTTGCTATATTGTTATATTGATTTTAATAAGTGTTTTTATTATTTTTTATACATAAGATATCCTAGTTTTAATTACATTAACTGATCATCTGCTCATTTTCTCTAGGGTTACATTCTCAAATTTTTAAAAGGAATTCTATTTATTTTCTAGTTACTGCTAATCTGCTTTATAGTTCCTTCCAAAGAGAAAGAGAGGATTTTCCTCTGATTTAATTGCTGTGGTTCTGCTTCTTTGTGCTGTGGACACCATTAGTTGTTACTGGTTCTATTGAAGGAACTTTGAGGCTCACACAATTTTTACTGCTCTCACCATCATCTCAGTCAGTCCCAGACACTCAAGGACACTAAGGAGATAATGAATGTGCATCATGTCATACAACTCTGCCCTCCCTCAAGCAGCAACAGGAAGAGGTGCATGAAACTGGCAGTTTTGGGTTCCTGATTTTGGGGCCTTGTTTGGGAAAAGCCCCAGAAGCTATGTTTCTTAATTTCAAGTTACTGCAGATTTCCATCACAGAGCCAGGGTCTCATCAGCAAGTCTCTGTGACTGACTAGTCTTTTTTACTGGTTTGAAGCCACAGTTTGTAAGGGGACTTAGGGTATTAATTACTTACAGGTACTACATTAGGGCTAAGAAGGGAGCCCAGGTACTTTCAGGTATTTTAAGTGCATCCTCTAACCTGTTCTTTAAATATTTCATCCTTTTCTTCCTGGTTCTAGCAGTATATTAAACACCAGCAGCTATTTCAGCATCTCAAAAAAAAAAGCAAATATAGAATTTAAACCATTTCTTAAAAAAAAACAAAAAAACATGGCTAACAGTTTGCAGGCAGACTAAAATGGCCTCTCTAATTCAGTCACCTGGGAAGTCTCACAGAGCTGTTATACAGAGGGCAAACTGGCCCTTTGATGGGATTTTCCAGTTATGCCCAAGCGCTCTGAGGCCACTTGTCTTCAGAGGTGGCCCCTCTCCTGTTCTAGCCGTACTGGATCCTTCCTGGCCTCCAGCTGGCACTACAACTGCGACCAGAGTGCCCTGCTTGTCCAGACCCTCTGAAATTCCTGCTGGCCACGTCTGGAGAAGGACAATTCTCCTTTTCTTTTTACTTTAGTTTAAATGGGGTTGGAATTTTTTAAAGTGACTTTACTAGGTAACCAAGAGCAAACAAAACACAACCCCAAACTGGAAAACCACTGAAGCAAAGAAATGAAAAGATTTACAAAATAGAGACTCAGAGTTCTTTCTCTGCTCTGACTTAAGTACAGTTAGAGACTGACATAACTGGCATATCCTTGGGGGTTCATGGGCTGTGTCCCTGCTCAGCTCTGTCTCCAGTCTTTGATCTCACTCCTCGCTTCTCTAGAGTTGGAGTCCATAAAGTCCATGGGTGGATAAGTGTTGATAGGTTGTGAAATAATAAGAAATATATGATTTGGTCTCTGTCCCTGGTTCCTGCTAATATTTGGTCTTTGACCCTGGTTCTTGACACAGAGCTCCCAAAACCCTTGCAATTTTTTGATAAAACCATCTGACATGGAACTCCTAAATCCCTTAGAAGTTTCTGGGTGATAGGAGTATCTTTTGTTCTAATGAGGCAACTCTTGATGGGCTCTTGGATGAAAGCTGGCTACCAGAAAGACCAAACCATGATTAGAAGTTTGAGACTTTCATCCTCTTCATCTTCTGGAGAGGGAGAGGAGTTAGAAAATCAGTTAATAATCAGTCATACCTATGTGATGAAACGTCTGTAGAAATCCCTAAAGCACAGGGTTTGCAGAACTCTGGGATGGTGAATGCAACCATGTGCCAGGAGGGTGATGTACCCCAGCTCCACAGGCACAGAAGCCTCTGCATTTGGGATCCTTCCAGACCTTGCTTTTTGTATCTCTTCATCTGGCTGTTCATTTGTATCTTTTAAAATATCTCTTTGTAATAAAGTAGCAATAGTAAGTAAGCTGTTTTCCTAGGTTCTGTGATTCTCTCTGGCAAATTATCGAATCTGAGGAGGATGGTCTTGGGAGCCTCTGATTTGTAGCCAAATCAGATGGAAATTGTGAGTAAACTGGGACCTACTACTTGTGATTGACCTTGAAGTAGGGGTAGTCTGGTGGGGCTGAGACCTTAAGCTGTAGGGTCCACATTAATTCTGGCTGAACGGAATTGAATTATAGGACACCTCAGCTGTGGAGTATTGGTTGGTATGGGAAAGAGTCCACACATCTGGGGACAGAAGTATTGTGTGTACTGAGTAGTATAGGAGAAACTGCAGTGTTTTCCCTAGACCTAGCTAGACTAGAAATTTTTTTTCATAAGGACTATCAGCATAACCCTAGCATTAGGCAACCTGTTCCCATTCATGGTTGTGCATTTTTGCCTATAACTCTTTTGAGACTGCTTTGATTCTTTTTTTTTGAATAGTAAATTACATTTGCTTTTAGGAATCTACATACTTTATCAAGTCTACATTTATTTAACTTGACTTTAAAAATTCTTCTAGAATACATTTTTTTCTAGAGGTAATTCACAATATTGTAACTTCTTATATACAAATGTATAGTAATAATAATTCCCATTATCATTATGTAAGACTCTGAAGTGTGTCAGTATTTCAAAATTTAATTTGAATTATTTATTGGCTAGTCTGTGTTCAAACAGGTCTAAATTCTAATCCTACCACTCACCAACTTTGAGTCCATTACCTCGCCTCTCCATATTTCCTTTGTGATTTATTATCTTTGTAGCTCTGTTACTTGATGTTTCTTGAATTCTAAGTGTCAGGATGTGTACTAGAGAAAAAGTGCTGCAGGAATAAGAAGAGGCCTCAAGGAAACTTAGTACTGATACATTTATTAGACCAAAAGAAGCATAGGTACAAAGTTGTTTTGTATTTTAATATTCTAGTTATTCTCTCTGGAGCTGGACTTGGACAGTCCTGGATACTGCTTTTTTCCTAACAAACTTGATTTAGAGGCAAGAAAGTAAGGCCAAGGATAACTGGAATTAAATTTACATTTAAAAATATTCCAAGTGTTTTGATAGGACAGGAGAAAACAGTCTGGTCTTTATATGAAGCTATTTTCCATTTTCTGAGAGGAATTGTGTACTCTTCAGCACATTTAAATAATGTAAACTGTTTTGAAAAAATTACTTTATATTCCTCTGCTTCAGTCCCGACTGTTCAAGTCATATTGGTTAATAAAAATTATGCTGGTAATTATTTAGAAGTTAAATAAATTTTTTAATGAAATATGCTATTTAAAAATTGGAGGCCCTCCTCCAAATTGTTCCTAAACAGTTATCAAACCATCTAGATCTGCTTTGTAGATTAATTAAATATCTTTAAAATATGATTGCATTTAGTAAACTGGAAACATGGTAAATAGAAAGAAAATCAGTTTGTGGGAGAAAAGTATTTATGTGTGTGTATGCATGTTTCTAACCATGGGAGTACTGTTAAGCCTTAAAAATGGAGTAGAAAGTTGGATCCTCTTGATCCGGACTTTTCCTTGATACAGTGCTTGATCATCCTTGCCACAGCAGCATTTATTCTACTTGTTTGCACCCCAGAATGGAATATATCTAGTGAGTGGTGTATAGTCTTAGACCTGATTATTGGAGGGGGATGGTGGTGCCCATTGCTTTTTGTCTTTTCCTGGCTTTCCCCCCAACTGTTTGCAGTGGGATTTTAAGTAAATTGAAGGAAGCAGTTAAAATAAAACATTTGGAGGGCTCAGTGGGTGGCTTAATTTAAAAAATATATACAGTTGTTACTTTTTCAAGGTAAGGTTACCAAAAAAAATCACAGAACCATTTAGCCTGGATGTTGTTTTTGGAGAGTAACTGTGATTTATTGAATAGTAGCATATGTTTCTCCTATAGAATGGGTAAGGTTAAAGAAAAATCTGTTATTGAAATGATAAACTAACCTTTGCATTACTCTTTAATATAAAGTAGTTGATATTTTATTTTCCTCAAGTATAAGCATAGGATTTTTTCATAGGATGTAAAAGTCCCAAACAGCCAAGCCTCTCTTTTCCATAGCAAATCATTGAATGGCTCTGTAACACTAGTTAATACCAGCTGCAAAAACATGGTGAGCTGCAGTTTAGGGCTGAATGGATAGATAAGATTTTTCTGGTTGAGGTAACAGATAAACTAAGAAGTTGATTTTAGGCCTCACTGCAAACTAGGAAGTGACTACAGTTGATAGTTATATCTCCCTTTCTATAATTGGATTTAAATTCTTTGTAGATGCAGTGTATGAATTTTTCTTATTTCATACATTGCTGGAATAGCCCACCCTTGAATTAGGTCAAGCATATTTGAATTGTAGAAAATCCTTTTGAAAGTGAGTCTTATTCAGTGTAAAGAGGTGATAGATAAGAGGTGGAGGGTTAAGTAGAGAAGGGGAGGTGAAATTGCTTGCAGACATGTTAGAAAATTGTAAAACACTTGATTTGAATGTGTTCAGACAATTCAGAAAAACCTGAATTAAAAGCCACTGCCCCAAATGCTGGCAGAGGGGAATTTTCCTTATGTACAATTGGTCATGCCATAAACAGAAATAGAGTTTGAGTAGTTTCATATTTGAGTAGATTTATTTATCTGGATTATGCTAATTGATGGCGTAGCATTTCATCTTAACCATAATGAATTATATATCCCAGCCGTTCTTGCCGTTCCATGACTCGCAGCCAGCAGTCCTATGTGCATGGACCCTTGCAGGTCACACACCCTGAAACAATGTACGGTACTGGATTCACTCTACATTTGGTTGCAGGGAATTTGCTGTCTGCTTTGGTGATCACCACAGATTCAGAAGCCCCTCCCATCTCCTCCTTCCCTCCCTCCTTCCACAAAGTGGAAGACTGGAACACTCATGCAGAGTCACCTCACATCTTCTGGAATTTACTTACAAATAGAAACAGCCAAACGTAGTGGGGAGGAAATCATGTGTCTTCTAAATCTCATAGAAACAAATCTGAAAAAGGACATAATTTTCATTGAGAAACTTAACTTCAAAGGATTGGGGGAATAAAGCTTATTGTTTAAGTCTTTTTGACAGTAGGGTTGTTATGTGTGGGCTCAGCCTTACAGGAAACACATGCTCTACTTATTAACATGGAACTGTGTTACAAAGTTCTAAGATTGTTGAATGCTTTCTCAAGTTTGAAGGACAACTACTGGAGAAAGTCATGGGAAAAAAATGAAACAAAACCACAAAATAGAAACAACTAATTAATAGGTATTTATCTCCCCTCATCCACTTTTTATTTAGCTCAGTGGATCATAATCATAACTTATGTGGGGGACAGTGTAGTGCAATTTGTCTCTAATTATAATTTTATAGTGTTTATTTGACTTTCAGCTACTTACTCATTTTCTTATTTTCTAATGCTTTCATCTTATACAGTACTCTATTAGTTTTCCATAAGTACTGAGCTAACTCAAGTCACTTTTCTGAGATGAAACAATTGGGGCTTACTCAAGGTTTCTGGAATTTCAGAAGGTCAAGAGATAATGGAAAAATTCTGGCTCATTTAGGAAGGAAGAACTTAATTTGACTCCACTTCTTAAATATTTATGAAAGCAAAAGTACAAAAAATGTGCATCAGTAACTATAGTTAGCTGTACTATATAACTATACTTTATAACTAGAGATTGATATTTAATGATTTTTATTTGAAAGTGTTTTTCTTCTTACTTTTGTAGTTTCTTTGTTCATAGCAGAAACTATAAATAAACTTGTGTCTAAAACTTCTGAGTAAATCTACAGAGGAGTATCTCACATTATAATTACAATGCTGGTCTTCCTCAGAATTATTTGGAGTTGGGACATGCAAATGTTTCATTTTATTGGATTTCTCTAGGCTCTAGGCTTCCCACAACTGAACAGGACATTTATTTATTTTTAAATTACATTTGTATTTCTTACTATTTGTGATGGTACCAGGTGGTAAATATATACACATATACACTTCAATGTTAAAATGAATGAACAAACAAAACTATTGGAAATGGATAGGTCAAATTAATAAATGCTTATAAAAGTTTAATATGCTGCCATGGGGATTTTAACTTTTTGGTTTTGTGTGTGTGTTTGTGTAAAATGATACATCAAAAATTTTTGCTTTCGTTTTGATGAAAATACAAATAAATCTGGATTTATTCTGATGACACACACCTAATAACATGTGCCAAGTGTGCAGTTTAGCCCTTTCCAATGTTTTTCATCTGTAAATCACTCTGAAAGCCATAGCAATAAATGATAGATCTTTTATAAGAAATGTTGAAGCACCAGTAGGAATCAGTAAGAAGATGTAACAGACTTCATGAAGATGGTATAACTGCATTTAGAAATTGTATTTTTGGTTATAATGAAAATACATGTGTTTAACTGGAAGTGAAGACATTTAAGAATATTAAATTTTTCCATGATGTATCATTTGTAAACCATATAGAACATTGTATTTTATTCTTTTTTTTTCGTTCAAACATCTTTATGGATTTTAAAAATAAATTTAGGGTACAAACACATATTGACAAACATAAGAGGTAATTTTGTATTACACCTTATTCACTAAACCCTATATTGTAACTATTTTCTGATGGCTTCAAAAACTCTTCAAGTCATTATTTTTAAGTAATATTTTGATATCTGTTTGGGATTATACTATAATCTGTGTAACCATTATCCTTGCAATATTTTAAAAAGAAGTCCACTTTCTTCAGTGTACAAAAAATTATGAGTAGAACTAAAAGTAAATTAAGCATTATCACATTTGTTTACACTACTATCTAGTTTCATATGAACTTTACTATTCAAACAATAGAAAGTTGGTGGTTGTTTACGAACTGGGAAAGAGATTAAACCAAAAAAATTTTTTCTACCAGGTCTATTCTACACTGTGTATAGCTGTGCTCACAGAGATGGCTTCTTTTGCTTCCTCACTATGAAGAAATTCAGAAAAATTATTATAGGGATGTCTTTGAAAATGAGTTTTGGTCTCCACTTTTACAGCACAGGTCCAAGAAACAAAATATTAAAATCAAATGATATGACACTCTTGTATCTCATTGAATATTATCGAGTTGCTTTCTAGGAGACTGTATAGATTTTTATTTCCACCAGCAGGGTACCAAATGGTCTGTTGTATGGAATTCTCAGCAGCATTATCTTTAAAACAATCTCTTATAGTTTTTAGGGGAACATAGGTTTCAGTCTCTTTATCCTCCTTTTTATTTCTTAAATGTATAGTAATTTCTTGCCAAAATAAAAGCATTTGTTGTCACTGCTATTTCTTCTGTGAGTTGCATCTCTTTGTCAATGGACTGTACATTCTAGTGGAATGAGACAGGACATAAACAAATATATCGGGTGGATATAAGTACTAAGAAGAAACATAAAATGGGAATTAAGGGTAAGAGTGTTGAGATTGGAAATGCCATCATAAGCCGTTTCCAGGAAGGTTTTTTGTATCGGTTACATTTGAGCAGAGGCATGAAGGGAGTGGTTATTGCTGGGAGAAGAGCATTACAGACTGCAGAAATCACAAATGCTGACTCCCTGGTCCGAGAATGTGATTGATGTGTCCCTGGAACAGCAAGTTTTCTCGAGTGCCTGCAGTAGGGCGGGAGAAGCTAGTGGTGGAAGAGGAGATCAGAATGACAGGACCAGATCACTTTGGGACTGGGAGACTGGTAAGAAGGCTGGATTTTATTGAGAACAATAAGGAAAATATGGAACATTTTGAGGCAAAAAGAGAAAATCTGTGTGAATTAGAGTAAATTACCTCCTTCTAAATGGAATAACACTAGACTTCAGCCCCGTTTGTCCCTTCTAGCACCTTTGTTGGGTGGCTATGTGGAGTACAACTGCTCAGCTGTACATTGTAGCCCTCAAGCAATAGAGCTGTAGATGTGTCACTGAAGGGGCAGGATAAGTGCAGGGAGATCCTTTAGGAGTTCATTTCAGTGATCCAGGGAAGAGATGCTGGTGCTCAGATTTAGGCTGCTCACAGAGAAGTGGTCAGGTAAGGCTGGATTCTGTAACACTGAAAGAATTGAAGAGAGATTGGATCAGGGATATGAAAGGAAAAGAGGAGTTAAAACCTCGCATATTAAAATTTTAAATTTGCCTAAAAATAGACATCAGTTAGAAATACACACCTGCCATTCTTTATATTCTCACTCTTGTTTACATGACTTGGAACTTCCTTGAGGTATTTTGGTGACTATTTTACAATTATCTTAATCACCATTACTAAAATTTATAGTCTTATTTGGTATCTATGATGTTATCCAAGTATTTACTTAGTAGGGTGCTAGTGCTGAAAAACAGGCTCCCACAACAGAAATTTTGCAAAGAAAGTCTGAGGGTTAGACTCCAGGAAGAAGGCCAGAACAGCTCCTGGGATTCACTGAGCTGTGAGTTTGGGAGAGAGCGCTCTGCAAAATGATGGTTGATATGCTGAGAAATGACTTAGCAGCTTGAGAAGCAGATTTTTAAGTTTACAGAAATTGCCTTATTACCAAAGTAAGTAAGAGGGAAGCAAATGTAAGATAAAGTTGCTGCTCCAAGCCTCTGCGTCAGCTGTGGTTTGCACCCACACATCAATATATTGGATTTGACAGGAGATTGGAATGTGCTGATGTGCCTTGCTCTTATAATTTGATGCAGTTTTGTTAAAGAAAGAGCTTTATTTTGAATTTCACTTTTATTTGTTATTTGCTATGCTTAAATATGTTGAATGGCAAGTACCAGCAGATTTATGTATCCAGAAAAATACTCCCCTCTCCTCCTGCTTTCCATTTACTTCAATGAGAAAATTAATCTTACAATAAAAGAGGTTTGAGTTTTGTAGTAATGTCACTGGCCATACTTTGCATAAAAAATGCAGCTCACTGTAGTTGGAAAAAGATTCCTAGGTATTCTGAATGTGCTACTTACAGTTTTCCAAAGGAGAGGGAGGGAAAAAAAAAACCTGGAAAAAGAAACTGAAGATGAATAGGTAAAGAGAGAACAAAAATAGAAATGTCAAGAGGAAAGAGTTTCATACAGCTGGACAGTGAATTTGGCACTAAACACCTTTGCTAATTGAATCAAGACTTGTTGGATTATATAATTTTCTATTTGCTGAAAAAAGAAAACACGTTGATTTAGATGACCAAAATGTTTGGAAAAAAATTAGTTTCTTTTAATGAAAGGTATTAAATAACAGTAGACAGTAGTAGCTTCAGTTGTGGTTTATTTAGACTTAACTTTTAAAGGAACAAATATTTTCTTTATCTTTTTGAGAAGGAAGGAACTATGATGAACTATAACTTGGTAATTGCTTTTCTGACTGGAGCATTTGGTCAGTGACACAGTAAGGGCCGTTGTTACCAATCCTCTAACTCTCTGGGAAAGAAATGAAAAAAAATCCAGAATAGCTGGCAAAGAGGGGACCCCTGAAACATCAGTATTGCTGAATTATATTCAGTTCTACTCCCTTACACAAACAGCACATTTCTTCACCTGACGTCATCTTCCCTTCTGGTCTCAGTTTTAAGTGTGAATTCCTGAGTTCATCCCTGACCTTCCAATTTAACACAGCTTCCTCTGTTAAAATCTCGTATCTCGTTTTTACTTTGAATTAATTCTTAGCATTTAGAATATAGTTAACTTTGTACTTTTTGGCCACAATTTTTACTTGTACTTATTTATGCAATTATTGCTGTCTGCCACTTCTATGCCCACCCCACACTATATTGTAAGATCCATGAAAATAGCAATTGACTCTCCCAAAAGTGTTTGAGTGCCTTCCTTCCTTCCAAAAATATATACTGAGTGCCTACTGTGTGTCAGCTAGAAGTTGGGGATACATCAACTCCTGAAGTTTAAATTATCCTAAATTGTGATGTTTTCTTTTTTTTTACCATTTTTATCTTAAATGTTTAGCACAGTGCCTGGTTGCCAGAGTGGTCAATAACTATTTGTTTAAAGAATGAAGATGAATGCTTTTGAGGATTATATATAGGGTCCAAAGATACATGCAGTTAAGGTTCAAATCTGTAGTTCAGGAATATAAATTTCTCTTGAGGCTAGGTCTCTTTTCCTCTGTCACAGGCTGAAATTTCCAGGTGCCTCTGTGGCTGTCATACTCCTTTGGTGCACAAGAGTTTCTCTGTGACCACAGTGATCTACCTCTCTGACAAGGGAAATAAGAATAATCCAGGGATTCTGAATGACTAATTGGTCTGGTATGGGTTCTGGGCATCAGTGTTTTTAAAAAGATTTTTAGGTGTCTATATTATTCAAGCAGGGTCCAAAATTACTGTCCCAAAAGTGTATGAAATTTATGTCAAAAAGGTTCTCCTCTCTTCAAATACTAGTTTTATTTTGACAGAAGAATTTGTAGGTAGGGTGTGTGCATATATGTGTGTGTTTTATTCTCCAAAAAGGAGTTTGAATTTTTTCCAGGCCATTCTGATAATTATCAAAGCCACACAATTTGTTACCAAACACCATGGAAGCCTGAGATATTTTTCACTTCTTTAGCCTGAGAATGTTTTAGATCAGCCTGATTTTCTTTTCATAAAAACTAGAACCTCGCTATGTTAGCTATTTTTTATAAACTGCATCTGGGGAGTGTACACAGTTTAAGTATGTGGCAAGATAAATTTCTAAAGACTTCATGTGGTAGTGATCATTTTATTATTGATGAATATTTATGATATGCAACATAATAATTTTTATATAGTTCATATACACTATGAACAAATAAGTTTTTCATCTTTCAGTACATAATGTATTAAAAGAATTATAAGGGGGCAGTAACTGTAGAAACATGTTGTGTTGTTAGTAGAAGCAGTCATAATGACACACAGACATCAAAATGAAGACCAAGAAATTAAAGATCAGAAACAGCATGTAAAACACCTTCTGTCTGGGGCCACTTATGGGGATAAATAGCTGTGTAGAATTAGATATGTTTTGGGGGAATACTGCATCACTCTAAGGCACAGTAAGAAATGATCATGAAACATCAAGAAGAGGTTATATTTGTTTGGTATTCTTTGCTCAGTTGCAATATGTCATAGAATGGTTTCTGTTAAAAATGTTTAAAAAAGGTCAAAGCTTCCATGGTTTAACTGATGGGAATGCACAATAACTAAAAATGCTAACAAAGCAATTTGTGAATTTGAGTAATCTTTCCTATTTTTCTTTTAAGCCATACTGTATATTTCTTAGAAACTACCCATACATAGTATGGTTTAATACAGACTCTTTGAGACATATATATATATATATATATATATTTAACAATCTACCACTTTATGTCATTATTGTGAGTTTTCTTCACTTTGAGAAATTCTGGAATTAAGAGCGAATGAGGAGTGTTAGAGAGGTCATCAATGCTAAGAAATACTGAATGCTTACCCCTGCTTCTAGGTCACCATGAAATCAGATTACACTGGGGAGTTCTCTGTTCAGTAATGTCATGAACTCTTTCAGCAAGTGAAGTCTCCTTGTTTGACTCTGGAATGTAGAGGCTTTGTGAGAGCTTATATTTTTGAGGATTTCTCACCACAGTTCCATGTGGCACTGGCAAAACTTTTCAACCAGGGGGTCTTCTTTCCTGTCACTCAGGTTCCCTGAATGAGCTGCTGACTCATTCAGATACAACCTGACCCCATATAGGAGCATCCTGTCCTTGTATGGCTTTATACTGCTGAGATTAGAATGCATTCAGAGGAGAGCTATTTTATTAGCATCTGCTTTAAATACGTGTCTTCTTTATTACTACTTAATGTCCTTGCTATGTTTTTGTTCTTTTTGAGGAACCTGTTGGGGAACCATTCTCTGAGGTGTTGCAGCTAGGTATTAGCTGAATATGATTGCACAAGAGACAGGGAAAGAGAGAGGAAGGGAGGGATCAAGTTTTTCACACTGACTCTTCCTCCAACTGTGCTTTGCCAACAGCTGATATTTCTTTACCCTTATTGCTTTTTTTAAAATATATATCTTTTTTAACTGAAGTATAGTTGATATACAATATTGTATTGGTTTCAAGTATACAACACAGTGGTTCAGTAGTTACACACATTATTAAATCCTCACTCCAACTAGGGCAGTTACTATCTGTCAACATAGAAAGATGTTACAGAACCATTGGCTGTATTCTCCATCCTGTACTACCATCCCTGTAACCAGCTTATATTATGACTGGAATTTTGGGGTTCTTTTCTCCTCCTCAACCTCCCCACCCACCTACCCCAACCCCTCTGCTATGGTAACCACCAGTCACTTCTCAGTGTCTGAGTCTATTGCTATTTTATTCTTTGTGTTTCGTTTTTATATTCCATAAATAAGTGAAATCATATGGTAAATGATTAAAAATATTTTTTTTCTGTTTCTGGCTTATTTCACTGAGCATAATAGGTCCAAGCAGGACTTCTTTCTTTTTTATGGCTGAATAATATTCCATTGTATATATGTACCACACCTTCTGTATCCATTCATCTGTTGATGGACACCTATCTTGCTTAATAAACATAGGGGTTAGGGGTGTGTATGTCTTCTCAAATCAGGGATTTTGTTTTCTTTGGGTAAATTCCCAGAAGTGCAGTTACTGGGTCACATGGTATTTCTGTTTTTAGTTTTTGAGGAACCTCCATACTGCTTTACAAAGTGGCTGCATCACTTGACATTCCCACCAACAGTGTAGGAGGGTTCCCTTTTCTCCACATCCTCACCAATACTTCTTATTTCTTGTATTTTGGATAGTTGCCATTCTGACTGGTGTAAGGGGATATTTCATTGTAGTTTTGATTAGCGATGTAGAGTATCTTTTTATGTGCCTGTTGACCGTTTGTATTTCTTCTTTGGAAAAAAGTCCATTCAGGTCCTCCACCCATTTTTTAATTGGGTTGTTTGTTTTTTTGGTGTTGAGTCATAGGAGTTCTATATATATTTTGGATATTAATCCCTTATCAGAAAAAATCACTTATGAATATATCTCCCATACTGCAGGTTGCCATTTTGTTCTATTGATGGTATCCTTTGCTGTACAGAGGCTTTTTTGTTTGATGTAGTCCCACTTGTTCCTTTATTATTTTGTTTCCCTTGCCTGGGGAGATGTATCCAGAAAAAAAATTGCTTGTGCTTATGTTCAAGAGATTTTTTGCCTATGTTTTCTTCTAATTGTTTTGTGGTTACATGTCTTATATTTATGTCTTTAATCCATTTCAGGTTTTCAAGTTTATTTTTGTTCATGAAGCTACAGTAATCAATTTTCATTCTCTTGCATGTAGCTGTCCAGTTTACCTAACACCAGTTATTGAAGAGACTGTCTGTTTCCCATTGTATATTCATGGCTCCTTTATCATATATTAATTGCTGGGTTTATATCTGGGCTCTCTATTCTGTTCTATCGATCAATGGGTGTGTTCTTGTGCCAGTACCATACTGTTTTGGTTACTGTAGCTTTGTAGTATAGCTTGAGAGACCAGGCTGTATCTACTGTGGGTGTCCTGTAGGGTGGGGTTAGCTCCTCCCCTCCCCAGGACAGGGGTCATGCCAGGGTGTGACGGCCAGGTGTGGGGAGGGGGTGTGGTAGTCTTTCTTGCGAGGGATGCATGGTTTGACTGAGGCTGCCTGCCAGGTATGGCTGGGCAGAAGTTGTTTTGGAGAGGTACCTCCTAAGGTGTGTCCTCAAGACCACACTCGGGCAGTGCAAGCAAGCCATGCTAGCATGGTAAATGGAGAGTTTCATAACTGACTCCCATAAGTGTCTGGCCAGGTAGGCCGAAGTAGGGCAAGAAAAATGGCACCAGCATCTCCTCCCTCTACGAAAGTTCTTGCAGATCCCTGCCCCTCTGGTGCACATTCTGTAATCAGTCAGTAAATTTCCACCTGTAATCCAGGTATAATTCAAACTGCTGCTTCTATGCTGGGTCTCAGACTGATTGATATAGCACATCAGCCCTTTAAGATCAGAGACTTGGTTTCCCATAACCCTCTGGCTCTCCTGGAGATAAGTCCCTTTGATTTTCAAAGCTCCTAGAGTTAAGCCCTGCTGATTTTCAAAGCCAGATGTTTGGGAGCTGGTCTTCTGCAGGGCCAGGGGTACTCAGTGTGGGACTTGATCCCTTTGCTCCTCTGTGCCTGTTGCATCCCTCCCACTCTTAGTTTGCTGCATTGAGTGGGGAGGTTGTATCACATCTGTGCCTGTTGCCTTTTGCAATGTGGCCTTCTCCTTATTCTTTAGCTGTGGAAGAACTGTTCTGCCACTATTCGAGTCATCTTCAGTTACTTGCATATGTGTAGCTGTCACTTTGGTATGTTTATGAGAGGAGTGAACTCAAAACCTCCTCCCCAACCATCTTCCTGTTTTCTCTCCAGGTAGTCTTCCATTTTCAGTACTAGGTCACACAGCAAACTAAACATGTGCATGTATCATGAGTAAATATGGGAACCCCAAAAGAAAACTTAAAAAAGGTAATAATTTTAGCATGTCTACAAACTTTTAAAATTTGAAATCAAGTTTAGAAATATATATTATGATTCAAAGTATTTATACAGGACAGAGGTGCTCTTAGTCCACATTGACCTTTCAGGTGCCTAGGGCCTCTGGAAATCATGATCTGATCCTGCTTCACTTGGTATCTGTTGTTGGTTGACCTTCTGGTTCTAGAAGAGTTTCTCCTTAGCAGAATGCCATCCTACCCCTTGTCTCCTGGACCATTTGTCACCCAGTCTTTTGTATATAACTGGCAATACTCACCCTCTCTAGTCCCATATTGCTAGGAAGTCCACCTTGTCCTGGTTTGCCTGGAACTTTCCAAGTTTTAAAACTGAAAGCCCCGTGTTCTGGGAAGCCCCTCAGTCCTGTGCAGACTGGGATGGTTTGTCACCTACAAAATACCCTCCCCCACCTCACAGCACAACTCCTAATTTGCTGTCTGCTGTCCAGGATGGGCTGTGGAAGGTCATGCACCCATCTGAATGCTAATATGTGTGAAGATTTTCCCTGTGTAAGTTCAGTGGTTGGATGTCATTAACTGTTTTTTCTTCAAACATTCCTTTCTTCAAACCCCTTTCCTACAAAAATGGTAAGGAATCCTCTGATGTCTCTTTGACACATCCTTTGTTAGGTTTTTCCATATGAAATTGTGGCATGAATTTTCCTTAAGACATTTTTGTTTTGAATTCCTTTTAACGATTTCACTAAATGAAATGTTTTCCCTTGCCACTTAGACTCCATGACTTCAGTTTATTTGTCATGGTGTTCAGGTGACTCAGCCCTTAACAAAGCAACAAAATTGTGCAATATGACCTAGGAACACCATATTTTTAGTCTTTGGGAATCCTGAGTTCCAGCCCTAAGTTGGTTATCACCACCTAGTTGTAGGATCCTGGACAAGTCTTGTTTTCTGTAGGTCTTGGTTTCCCCTCTGTAAAAGAAGTAGGACATGCTAGATTGGTCCACAAGTTCACAGTTTATGTTAAAATTAAATGACTCTTAGTGAAGGAGCAGGTTATGATTGTCTTAGGGACTGACTGCTTCTTTCCTGGACTCCATTTGGAGAATCTTCTGTATCTCTAGCCTGGTCCCTCAGCCCAGTACCTCATACCCAGCCCATATCAGACACATAACCGGTTGGGTCCATAGTGCCTCTTTCAGATGAAGACTTGCTGACTGTAGCTAGAAGCATAATGGTTCAGGCACTCCCAAGCCCCTCCATCCCCAGGCTTAACCATTAACTAGGAGGACTCAGAATTTAGTATTTATCACTGAAGCTATGATTTGTTACAGTGAGCAGATACAGGCAAAATCATTAAAGGGAAAAGGCACATGAATCAAGTTCAGGGAAACCAGACACAGATTCAAACAGGGACACATAGACAGGCATAGCCTGATTCCCCAGCAATGAATTGTGACAACATATGTGAAAATTATTTATCAGGAAAGCTCATTAGAGACTGTGTCCAAGGTTTTTATTAGGGGCTGGTCACATAGGCAACCTCTGTACCAAAATCCCAAACACCTAAGAAGGAAAGCATTAAGTACATTTTTGTACAATTTAGACACATTCTTACCTGGGAATGGTAGAACACCCGCCCCACATCTGCCCTGCCCCACCCCAAAGACAGCTTTACAGTGCCAGCTAAGGATAAACGCAGCAAGCAGGACTCCTTAAGGATAGAAGTCTCAGGTTTGCTATGCTGTCTCTTTTCTGCACATGTCATAAAACTCAGTTTGCTTCTAGCCCCTTGACTGACTTCTCACTGCCAAGTGAGGTCAAATGAAATATTGGAAAGAAATGAACTTTGGAGAATAGCTGAATTTCTACTCCTGGCCTTGCCAGTGACTTGTTGGGTGACAAAGTAAGTTACTTATCCTGTTTAAGGCTTCCTTTCTTCATCTGTGAATTGGAGTTAATAAAGCTAACTGCAAAGGGATTTTGTTGAGAACAGATTATTATATACACAAATAACATGAAGCATAACATCATTTTTCCCTGAATCCACTCATTCAACAACTGTTTATTAAGAACCTATTTACTAAACACTGTGATAGGCAATGGAGGTGTTGTGTTGAGCAGAAGGCATTCTGCCTTATTGGAATTTATAGTCTGGTTGGGGAGAAAGACTTCAATTTCAAATAATAACCACGCAAATTTATATACTATTACAATTTATGGTAAGTGCCCTGAAAGAGAGGTAGAGAGTGCAGTAAAAATGTATAATGGGTACTAACCTATTCTAGTGGGTCAGGGAAGGTCTCTCTGAGGAAATGACATATGTGTAAGAATCTCAAATTTGAATAGGCAGTGGCAACATCAAGATATCAGGAGGGACATTAGATAATGGTCTTGCATAATCTCTTCTTTTTCAGTGGGAGAGAGCAGGCATTGTTGGAGAATCAAAAAAGGCCAGTGTGGTTAGAGCATAGAGAGCAGAAGGGAGAGAGGTATGTATGAGATTAGAGAGGATAGCGATATTTAAGGACCAATTGAGTTCATGGAGCTATGCTACCATCCTAAAGCTATTTAAGGGTGTTTAGCAGTGGGATGACATAATCAGATGTCTAAGTGTTTGGAAAGATCACTCTGGCTGCTTTGTAGAGAGATGATTGAGGTGGGTTAAGTGGGTTTAGGAGGCCATTGCAGGAGCCTAGGCTAGTGATCATCATAATTGAGTTAATGTTATAGCTTGCTTACAGTTGGAAAGAAATGTGAAGATTTGAGAAGGTGTATTTAATATTTTCTTGCTAAATTATTAGAATGAATAGCTTCAATTTGAACTGTGTGTATACATATATATATATAAATATACACACACATATATATATACTCAACTAAATATGTATTTATATAATTTATATATGTATATGTGTATGTATGTGTGTGTGGTGTTTGTGTGTGTATATATACATTTTACCATACTTGCATCATAAGCCCTTGAGAAGAGGAGATACCACATTCTTGAGTAGAGAAAGAGATGGTGTTAAAACTTGCTGAGATTTGCACAACTACAACTTGCCTTATCCATACATTTACTGAATAAAAATAATAAAGTATCTACTCTCCGATACTATCCAATGTATTGAACCTACAGTATGTCAGCCACTTTGTATATATTACCTAATTTAACTCTCACAGCAAACCTATCACATAGGTGCTATAATTACACACATATTTTAGATGAGACACAGAGTTTTAAGTAACTGACCAATTTCTAGCAAATAATAAATGGTGGAGCTGGAGTTTGAGTCCAGGTAGTTTGGCTTCAGATTCATATTGTCAACCACAGTGGCAACCTATGCCCTGTAGGCCAAATCTGGCTTATGGCTATTTTTTTATAGGCAGCCAGAAATTAAAAAAAAAATTTTTTTAATAAAGCATTTAAAAGAAAAAAAGAAAAAAAGGAATTCTGTGACGGGTTTATGTGACCGCAAAGCCCATTCAGACTTTTACAGTAAAACTCTTCTGGCCCCTGCAATATGCTGGCCATTAGGAAGAATACATACATGTGCCTTAAGTAGAAAGTTGAGAGCTATTACTGATTTTTACAAATTAAGGACATGTCTGGTTAGCTGCAAAGTGAGAATAGTGTACTCACAATATGGTAGAATTATTTTTCTTGATATTTGCAAATTTAAAATGAAGAACCTGTTTGCCTGGAGAAAGTTTCTTGGGAAAATAGGAGGTTTATCTCTCAGTCATGGGAACAAAGGCAGCCGGGTTTGTGCTGAGTTACTTAAGGCGATGTCTATCATTAAGATGGTGAATTTCAGATGGATTTTATGTGCTGATTTTGCATTGGAAACAGGACTTAATAGCAAAAAACTTTGTTTTAAACCTATGGTTTGTTTTTGAAAAGAAAAATTAAATCACTAAATATTGATAAATTTCTGCTTTTACATCAACAACTGTGTGGAGAAAGAAATGGCTATGTATTGCACCCCTTCTCCCCTTCCAGAATTATAACTGTATTAAAAAAAGAGAACATTGGATGTCTTGGCCTTTCTAAACAATTCTTGATTCTTGGAGAAATTCTCATATTCATTTGAATTTTTGTAGAGAGCTAAATATTTAGCCACTGCAATATTTATTACATCTTACTATAGTGATAGGTGTTTTGAGGAACTTTGTAAAGATGATTACAGAAGTTTTTTTGTTTGTTGTTTTGTTTTGCTTTTGCTATGATGTGATTTTCATTGGCAAGTGGTGGTTGTATTCTACCACATTCTGCGGATGTATTACATGTTTTTGTTCATGCAAACTATATTTGTCTATTTCTAATAGAGTCAGACAGTGGTTATAGAGGTTACATTTGGATCCAGTTGAGCTTCCATTTGCCTTTTCTTAGACACCATTGTAAACTGGTTTGTAGTGGTTGATGAGTGCCTTTTATTCAAGTCTATTTCCTCAATCATCTCCCTTTATCATTTTGGTTGTGGTGGGTAGATTGGGTAAGGTACTAATTATAGTTGTTAAATTATAATTTGGTTGGGAAATTTCTGCTGTTTCATCTTTTACTTAGATGATTCAGACTGTTAAGTTTTACACTGAATATTTTTCTGTCATTTTTCAGATTGGAAGTTTAGGGATTGTGTATAAAGTTGAGCTTTCTCTTTTTTTTAATTGTAATTTCCAAATGTAAACAAAAGGAATCCAAAAGTCATCACATGTGGTGCAGTCTTGTTTAATTTTTATCCTCCTCTGTTGCCTCCTGTCTATCCCAAGTAACTTTACAAGTCACAAACACTATACTTTTCATTGGGTAAATACTTTAGAATTATGTCTTTAAATTGTAAGACTTAAAAAAAAATTCAATACCATTAGCATGCTAAAAATTTCGCAGTAATTTCTGAATATCAACAAATATTCAATTAGCATTCCAATTTTCCTAATATTCTCAGAAATACCTTTTGCATTTAGTTTTTCAAATCAGTAGCCAGCTGAAGTCCATGATTTGCATTTGCTTGAATTGTCTCTTAATTCTGTTAATGTACTGTAACAGTTTTCCTTCCCGTTTTTCCCTTTGCCTTTGATTCCTTTGTCTGTTGTCCTTATATTTTTGGTAAATTTGTAGTGTAAATTTTAGTGAAAGCTAACAGGGGTATCAAACTTAGGTTAACTTTTTTGGCCAAACATTCTTCATCAGTGATGAAAAAATTGGACTCTTAAATGGTTGGTGAGTGCTTGTGACCTATCAGCACTTCCTTCTTTTACTTCCTTCAATTGAATAAGATTTATTTCTTGTCACTGTAATGACATTGATTAGCAGGTAAGGGGAAACATGTTTATATATGATATCATTAACATTCCCTCCCTTTAACCAAATTACTTACTTATTTGGTTTTTTGTAAAGAACAGAAATGCTGAAACAGGAATCCTTACTTGGCATAAGATTTCCAGACACAGTCAGACTATACATTTTTAGTTTTACCTTCTGAGTCATTGGATTTGGTAACATTTCTGTCTGTGCAAGGGTCTGGCTAACATTACTTTTCCTATTAAAGGTGATGAAATCCTTGACTTTAATTTTATACTGGAAATGATAAGTGCAAAAACCCATCTAGTCAAAATTTAAACCTCTGCTTGTTCTTAAGATTTATGTAGAAAAAGTTAAGTAAGTTATCTTTAAATGCGGACATTTTTTTCAGAGACTTTAAAATAAAGCTCTTAAGTCTTATAAAATAAAATCTAGTATTCCCTATCTTGAAATTTATTGTGAATGGTAATGTCAAAATTTGAAACTTTTGGAACTTTACAAATGAAATAATTTTTTTAAAAAAGGATAACTAACTGAAAAAGTACTCTTTTTTATGTTTAAATGGGACCTGACACTTTATGAAAATGACTTATGTATATTAATATTCATGTTCATAGAACTGTTTTCCTTTTTTTGTTTGACTAATGAATGTTTAAATTTATTATTTCTTTATGTGTATTGCATTTATTTTACTGTGTATTTTCAAAATTTGAAGAACTTTGATTTATATACAATAACTTCTAATTTAGTCCTATAATTCATTAATTCTATTTCTGATGATCTATCTATTGTTTAGTAGACACTTAACACCTTCTGAACTTTTTCTTATTGATAATGGGCAAGAATCAAATGATACCGTGCAATGCGTAGAATTTTAAAAGGGTGTTGATTTTGTTTTCTTAATCCATGGGTCCTCTGTATCCTCAGGTTAAAAAAAAAGTCCCAGCCCTGTTGACATTTCCCGATGCACTTGTTTCTCTTATGCATTTTCCAACCTGTCTTTTCCTGATAAGCATTTTCTTTACTATTTTTATAGATATTTTGAAATGATTCCTTAAATTTACCTACTTCTACTAAAAAGTGGTATTGTGTTGGATTGAAAATAATAGCCCTTTATAAAATGACTAAAAGCTGTTTATTTACTATGGCAGTGCTGATTTTTGTTCCTTTTATTCATTATAAAACACTGAAAGTGATGTCAATGTTGTGCCTTTTAAGACTTTTAATTACGAAAATTCATCAATAGGGGAAAAAGCTAAGATTCTTTTTGTAAATTATTTGATCCCAATTCATCAAAATTTGTTTTCAAGAAATAGGATCAGTCTCATAATTGGGTCCTTGATTTTGTATGTGTTGGCATTTTGATGAATGTAATGCAGTTCAGGTCTCACCATTGTGTGTAATAAATCGTGGTGACTTGATAGGCAACAGTGAAGCTGGTTGATTAGATAATGTCTAGGAGAACTGCAGTCTTTACAGATAAAAGCTTTTTGTATTTTTATGGGAGTATTTCTCCTAGTGTTGAAATTCTTTTTTGAGGGCATGGCTTTCCTTAAATGTTCATGCACTTTCTTACTGTTAAAATAATTCATTTGATGGCTCATTTGGCTGTAGTATAACCACTTTGAATTGCCTGTTTATCAACAATTCTTTGTTTAGCCTTATGAAGATTAACAAGCCAGAGCATTCCCATGGGTTTAATGAGGATGGTAATCGCTTATAGTGAGTTGTAAAGTGGGAGCTTTTAGCCTCTTGTAAACCATCTTACTGTTATTCCTGTCTGTCTTTGCAGATAAATTATTAGTCATAACTGTAGCAACAAAAGAAAGTGATGGATTCCATCGATTTATGCAGTCAGCCAAATACTTCAATTATACTGTGAAGGTACAGTATACTTTTAATTCATAGAGATGTTAGAATATGTGCCGAAAGTACATTTTTCGTAACAATAACAACAGCAGTATGATCTTCAGTCCATAGAAGGACAATGAAGTTTGGTTACATAATTGCTATTGGTTTACATATACTTACTTGATTGATTTAAAGATATATTTTGGCTTTTTAAATATTCTCCCGCTAAGGTAATAATTTTTAATATTTGCTAATGCTTTGTTTTGTATAAACATTTTCTATAAAACAACAGAAATTGTATGAATTTATGTTTCTTTTCGGGGTGTCATATACAAGCACAACATTATGAAGATTTGACAGTAATTTTTTTCTTTGAAGAATTTTTTTCTGTAATGGACTTGTCTTTATAGTTTCTTTGCATACAGAGAATTGGAAACATCACTGGGAAACATCCATTATTAAGAGTTGCTTTTCCTATTTGCTTGCTTTAGAGGAATTTGGGGACATTATAAAAAGGTTTTAGAAGACTTGTCTCCAGGGATGTATCCCATTGATAAATGATCAGAGGAAATCTGGAGAATTTGATAAGACTAGTAAACTAAGTTGTGAAAAGCTGGCCTATTTTTATTTACTTATTTATTTTTTTTATAGAAGTGAGGATCTGTCAGCCAGGTCTTTTCTACAAATAAGAGGAGAATGGGAAGGTATCCCAGGTAGGAAAATAAATGAACAAATTTCACACATTTACAAAGAAATCCCCCAAACAACCCACAAAACTTAAAAAAAAAGGGGGAACAGAGAGACATTGCTTTGCCTAGGGAGAAATTAAGCTGTTCCAGTATGTAATCTAGAAAGAAGGCAGTATTCGTTACATAAGCACTGGAAGACTAAGTACAGATACCAATATAGAACAGATTCCTAGAGGCTAATCTTTGCTTGAAAAGAGATCTAGTGCTAGCAACTAGATGTTTAGTACAAGATAAATGAAAAATGTGCTAGAAGTTTGTTAGGCTAGAGGAGAAATATAGTGGTTGATAGGAAGCACCCTAGAAATAACAGAAAAATCAAGGTAAAATAATCTGAAATCCAATGACGGTAATCTTTAGGGTTTCAGACTAGGGAGAGTGTGGAATGTTTCTTATGTGTGAAGTACTGTGTTAGGGACTTTATATATGGTATGCTATTGATTGATTACATAAACCAGGTAAGGTAGATACTTCTTTGTTTTTGAGTGAGGAAAACTTGGCTTGGGGTATGTAGCTGTCAAGTGTCAAATCTTAGACCGCAGCCCCCTTTTGACTGACGGGAGTTTTTAATTCTTCTGTTGTCTTCCCATTATGAGATGTAGTAGTTCTTAAAGTGTAGACCTCAAACCACTAGCATCAGCATTTTCTGGGAAATAGTTAGAAATGAAGATTCTCAGGTCCCACATCAGACCTACTGAATCACAAACTCTGGGAGTAGGATCCATCAGTCTGTGTTTTAGCAAGCCTTCCATGTGATTTTGATGCAGGCTAAAGTTTGATACACTGATGCAGTAGAAAGAAAATAGAGAGCAGAGCTTAACATAATGCACTGCACAGAGTATGCTCTCAATGAGGCTGGGCTTAGAATTACTGCAGTATTGGACAAGTGCAGAAGGATTATGGAACAGAACAGTAGGGTGACAACTCTCAGGGCCAGAGGAAGTCATTTTTTTAAGACAAGACCTAATACTTCTATTAGACGAGACCCAGTATGAATCCAGATCCATATCACTTTGCGTTTTCTTGGCCAGCATTTGTCCCCCAACCTTCAGTACAGGTATTGATGAAGTGAACTTAGGATCTGAGGGTGGGAGCCCTGTGGACTTTGCCAGCCAGGTTTATATTTGGCTCAGTGTTTAGTAAAGTTGGAACTAATAATGTTTGTTCTCTAAATTTATTTTATCCACTGTTTTCTGTATTTATTTTTAATTTCATTCCCATTTGATTTCATAAATCTCCTAGTAGATCATTATCTTGGAACTTGAGCCTTTGTTTTGATGAAATTAAGATACAAGTTGTATGTGGTGGAGGGGGACATACACTTCCCTCCTCCAGGCCAGGAGTGTAACCATGCACTTCCAAGTCAGGAGGCAGCTGCTGAGGCTAAGGAAAACAGCGATGGGAATGGCTACAAGGGTAGCTCTGAAGAATTGTGCTCAGGCAATTTCTTGCAATGATAAATTACTTTTAATCTTTTGAGAGTAATGTAAGTTTAAGATTTTAAAGGTGAAGATGGTGACATTTGGCATGCTGCCTTCTGTGTATAGCTGAACAAACCATTTGGCTCAGTAGGAAGATGGCTCAAGGGCCCTGTGTCCAGGAGTCACTGAGCATCAGGGGCTTTCATTGTTCGGCATGCAGATTTCCTGCCAGATTGAAGTGTTATGGAAGGTGTCTTCATTTTCTTTTTCATTTTAGTCTGAACAAATAGAAATAAGTTATGAGAGATACTTTTTGTGGGCCCCCCAGCTCCCAGCCTCTTTGAATTAGACTCTACTTTTGAAATGGTAAATGTGGAAATGGCATTTAATGGGTGAATAACACTGAAGAATTATGACCTGACCTAGGCATCGTTATTTTCTGTCTAGCATCATGATTTAGTGAAATGTTTAAGCAGTGGTTACTGTGTAATACCATACAAGTTGCTGATGACTCCCAGTTTTTATGATACTATCATAATTGGAGTTTTGCTCAGGAATGAAATGTTAATTTCATTTATAGGTCCTTGGACGAGGAGAAGAATGGAAAGGTGGTGATAGATTTAATAGTATTGGAGGGGGCCAAAAAGTGAGATTAATGAAAGAAGTCATGGAACATTATGCCAATCAAGAGGATTTGGTTGTTTTATTTACTGAATGGTAAGAGAAATGAACTGTGGATTTTTAAGTCTATATTAAATTATTTTTTTAGTAAATTTAAATTCATATTTGTAGATTAAATATTACATTATTTTATTCATAAGGGATTATTGTTTTAAAAAGTAGATTTACTTAGAATTATAAAGCCACAGTCTGGCATAGTTATGTAATATGATCAAATTTGTTGAGTTACCATAAACACCAATGAAAAAACAAGGAATGAACTAACATTTTTTTGTAAAATTTATGTCTCAGTCATGACTTGAGATAGAGTAAAGATCATGGTGAGCTTTTTTATTGAAGAGAGTAACTCAGTGGATTCTGGTCAACTGGGGTTAAGTACATCATGAAAAGTTAGAAGTGAAAAATAAGAAAGCCTATGTTTGCTAAGAAAAAAAAAATGCTTTCTAATATGTAATTTTTTTGTCTGTATTGTTTTACTTCCCTTCTAGTTAATTTGAAGTGTCCACTGTCTTTCTCTACCTTCTCCTAACATGTTTTTAATGATGTCAGGGTGTCATGAGTTATTAGTGGGTGCCACTTTCTGTTTTCCACTTTCTCTACCTTCTTTTTTATTTTTATTTTTTAGTCATTAATTGTTCACCTTAATTCCCTTGCATTTTCCCTCTACCTCAGGGAAATTTCACTATATCTTTCCTTCAGTTTGAAAATCCAAAATCATAAATTGTTGCAGGTGAAAGTAAGAGAAATGCTTTTTATGCAAATGAGCAAATAGGAAAGGATTAAGTTTCAAAATAAAAATAGACACAATGAAGTCCTAGTGCCATCAACATTTAAAAGTTTTGGAAGAGTCCATATACTTGCATCTTTAGAACTTCCCTAATGTCTTCTAGGAAAGAAATGAAGTTCTGCTTATAGTTACCTATTTCTGCAACATAAGATGTAGTATATTTGCTGTTAGCATGTATACTGGAGAGTTTTTCTATAGAATCTTATTATATATACATTTCTACCCTTGGAAAAAGAGTAAGAAGCTCATTATAACTATTTGGTTTAAATGTTGAATTTGTTTTGGTTTAAAATTAGCATGGATTTCAAATAACCATTTTAGTCAACTTGAACTTGCTGCTTGTACATTTTGATTTTGACTTTAAGGAAAATTCTCCTTGTAAAAGTTACTGTTACTATACGTGAGCCAGTAGTGGTTTTAGTTTCCTAAGCCTCCTTTTGCATTTTAGGAAGAGCTCCTTTTTCTCTGCCTTCACCCTCCTATTCCATTTCCTCTCTTTCCACCATCTGAGAGTTAGCATTAAGGGAAACTGGTTTAATAAGGGGTCAATTTATTTCTAATAAGAAAAGGGACACTTTGAGGTATCTGAAGCCTGCTTGAGGTTGTATTTGTTTATTTAGGTAGCGCTTTAAGACAGCTTGATAAAAAAAGAACAAAATTTTAATGGAAGATGCACTGCCAGGTACTGTTAGTGTGGGATGTATTAGTGAACTAAACAGACACATTTCTGACAACTTCTACTGTGAGTACAGCCAGCTAAGTGAAAGGATGGAGGCCCCACTCAGCCAAGCCACTGTTAAGAAGAATCATTAACATTCTCTGTCACCCACCATGAGCATCCTCCTGGAAGTATCTGGAGATGATGAGAATGTAGCCAAGGAAAAGAGGGATGTGCAGCTGGTGCCACTTTGGAACTTGTTTCTCCTGTTATTAATTTTTTTAAAACAGCACTCTTTAAAAAATGTACTGTATACAGAGTCATCAATACAGTTGAAAATTGTGGGTAACCTAAGGTCTGGGAGAAATGAATTAGGCTGTTGATAAATTATTTAAAATGGGATACCATTCTGCTAATCTTCTAATTAAGCTCACCTCTAGTCAAAGCTAGAATTCAAAATATATTGATTATATTGATTTTAATAAACAAATTAATATTTCTTAAGTGATTTTTAAAGAACAGTTTCAACTTAATAGTTTTATGGAAATATATGTCTCTACTATATGAAAAAAATACACAAATTTATATACTTAATTTAGATGGGCTTTTTAAAAAGACAGCTTTATTGAGGAATAATTTACATACCATGACATAATAGTCCTTTTAAGTGTAAAATTCAGTAATTTTAGTGAATTGCACAGTTGGGCAATTATCATTACCACTCAATTTTAGAACACTGCTAGTGTCACAAAATGATCTTTTATAAGTTAATTTGGAAATAATTTTGTAACATTGCTTCCATGGGAATATGTATTCTAAACTGACTTTTGCATGAATGTTTAAAATTAGAGACTAGATGTTTATATACTCTGAGGGTAAGGTTTATCATGTTTAATTTATATAAAATTAAATATTTGTCAAGGGTTTGGGTTCTTAAAATGGAAACTGAAGTCTTCATAGGAAAAAGTCCGTGAACTTTTTTTCAAGTTATTTCATATGGCAGGGTGTGTATGTGTGTGTGTTTTATTGCACTTAAGATGATTTGTAAAGCTGACAGTTTTGCCTTCATTAGGGCAACTACCAATAAATAAAATGAATTTGATAATCTTAATGGACCAAATGCTATGAGTTCTTTTGAATAGTCTCATAAAGATTTTGGGGACAAATATTGAAATTTGGTAGCTGCAGAGTCCCTTATGGGGAAAAAAATTATTATATAATGATTTTATAATTCACCTTACTCAAGGTGATGGAGCATTTTGAGTTGTATAATAAGGTACTTTACATTACTTCTAGAATTACATTGTAGAGGATGTATTTCTGTTACTCCAGTTATATTGTATACAGACAGAACAAATTATTATTATATAGTATGACCAGTTTTTAAAAAAATGATATTCAGACCAATATGTAACAAAAGATGTTTGTCTAAGTAAATTAGGTACATAGTGAAAATCCCCACAAACTTGTTATGTGCTGGATATAGTAAGATAACAGCCAGCAGAGTCCAGACCCTAGCTTAACCATGTGGTAGAGTATTTTTGGGTATAAGATAAATGTCTAATGAAACTTTGGTTGTTTATTCTTTTTCTTTTAGACTGAAGAAAATTCTCTAGGAGAAAAGTAATTGGTAATAAAGTCTATGCTATTATTTGACTTTGAATTTGGACTGACTGAGCAGAAATTTATATTTTTTGGTGGTATTGAATATAGCTAGTGCCAGTAGTCAGAATGCACATGTGCTCCATTTTGAAAGACTCCCAGTATATGAAATATTTGAAAGACCTATTTGCTGGTGGCTATTGGGCTACCAAAGGAGTATTTCCTCTAGGAAAGTATTTACCCAAGCATTTTGGTGTACAGAAACTCCTCAGTTCATTAATGTATTTGTTTAAAGATATTAACAGTATGACTTTGAGGTAAGATAAAGGAATCGATTTTGCAATTTATAGGCTTTTGCTAATGACAGTAGTAAGAAAGACTGAAGTTAAAACACTAGACTGGACTTAGTCATTGTTACAGTCCAAAAGTTGATATAGAATTAAAATGAATATAAAGTAAATCCATTATTATAATAGTTTTCTAGCTGTGGTCTGGGAGACTGATCCAAGATAAAGGAACACTAATTGAGAAGTGAGGAATGTCTTAATCACACTGATCTTTGCTGTTAGGGTATATGCCTATCATTTTTAATGTATATTGCTAGCTTCTATTTACTTATTATGTTGAACTATAATTGTATTTCCAGAAATTCAAGCTGGGGGCTACTGGTTTATAAATTATTGGGCTAAATAACAAGGAATCAAGAAATATTAGATAACAATAAATTACATTAAAAGGGGGAAAAACAGATCTTGCAAGAGGGAGAAATATAACGGATACTTTGAAACTACTTTTAAAGATTATTTTATCTGCATTCATTTGGAGAAATAAAATGATTTATAAAGGTAGAAGAGAATCCACATTTTCTAAATCTCAAAAATTGAAATTAATTAAAAAATTTGAATTTTGAATAAAAACCATGAAAATGACACTGTTGCTTCTGACTTTCATGTGTCAGCCAGTGTTTGTTTCTGTTGGCTTCTAATTAAATTTATTTTACTGCAAAAGTGAGATCAGAGAGCAGATTTTTCACTTTGCATTTAGTATACATATCTTAAGCACAAACTGTGATCCAGGCTTTGAACTTAACTATATAGGAAGAGATGAACAGAAATCTACCCTCAAGGAACTCTCATACTAATGCTGGAAACAAAGCTGAACAAACCTAAAATGAAAGAAAAGTGGTTATTTTCAGAAAAACTTGAATGTTGGAATAGTCTCTTTAGAATCACTTACTTTTAGAAAATTGTGAGATTATGTTTTATTGGATGATTTTGCTGTGGAAATATTTTTGGTTTTGTTGTTATTGTGATAGGAAATATAATTTATGTGTATTAATTCTGTAGGTGATCATATCCTATCCTTTTGTTTTCTTTGAAATACATATTTTATCCCTCGCATAATTCAAGTTCATACTCAGTATGCTGATATTTTATATTGTCACACAGTTTGTACAGAAGACAGAGTAAAAAGTTCCTGAATGCAAGCTCTTCAAGTATGATGGCTATAATTTTAACTAACTATGGCAGATTTGTTGGATGGACTCCTCCTTCCTGGCAGTGAAGACAGTTTAAACGTGCAGACACAAAGAGCCTACTCATTAGCAGTGGACAACATTTCATTACTATAGCATGAAGGAAAGCCAAAACACATCAGAGTGTTCTCAGTTTCTTTAGTATGTTTTTCTTTTTTCCTTTTTCTTCGAAGGAAGGATTGAAATCATTAGCTGTCATTTAGATATATTGCATTGCCTTCTGGCTCACCCAGATATTACGAAATACGTTTAGGAATTAAGCATCAGATAAGTGACTTTTTTTTCAAATTTTTCAAATGTTTTTGTTAATATCTGCTGAGTGTATTTGTGGGTATGTGGGAATGAGGAAGAAACAAATTGTACACAAAAGCATTCAGCATTAAATCCATACCACGGTACTCTTCATATGGATTTGTCTATTTTATGTGTGTGTGTATAAATATGTATACACACATATGTATTATATGTTTTTCACAAACCATATTGTCTACACCTTGAATTTTGTTCAGGTAAACATGTTTAAGCATATGTTATGTGCAAAATATGGTACTAGCTCCTGTAGTTGGATCAGGGGGCTGACTGGGACAGAATCTCACCCTCTTTATACATCTTTCTGTCCGTAGCTCTATATATGTTGTATCTGACTGTTGTAGCTATGTAATAGTAAATGCTGGAGATTTAAAAATAGTTTTTTAAAATTTCTTCACTGATTCAGTGAATACTGATTGTGCACTAAATATGTGTCAGATATGAAAGTTCCAATGTTACAGAGGTAAAACTTAACTATCACTTAAAACTAGAGGGCGATTTTCATTTAATTAACCATCTGTTAACCTTATTTTACAAATAGACTTAAAAACAAGTGGTTTGCCTCACGGCCCCACACATACCTAGCGGCTAGAGCAGTTTCACGTCTTACCACCATTCTCTCGTTGGCTGCTGTCTCTGCTAGGTGTTACTCCAGTGTACCCCATTCTCAGAAAGCAGTCTGGAGAAAGTGACCCTGCAGCTCAGCCATATCCTCACTGATGCCTCTACCCAGCCTCAGTAAGAATTCTATATTCTGGAAACAGAATTACATACATCTCAGTAATGTTTAGTTTTTAAATTAGTACCCATTTTATATGAGCCAATTCTTTTCCCTTTCCTCTATAATTTCTACATAAATTTAATCATTTCCTCTCTGATTTTATTCTGCAAATTCAACTGGGTGGACATTTTCAACTGGTGTTTTTTTTTGGGGGGACAGGGGTGTTTCCATAGTATTAGTTTGTAGTATTATCTATGGAAATATAGATTTCTATTTAAGATGAAGGCATGATTAAGGATAAAAAAATCAGGTGTGTTGCTGCTTATGTGGTTCCATGGCATTAGTCTTTAAGCTTTTAAACACTAGCTGCTAACAGTTTGGATGATTTTAACATTGGGCTTAAGCTTATATCAGTGTTGGTGAAGAAAGTGTTGAGTTAGGGAGGAACGAATAACTAAGATTAGGGAACATTTCTGTGGCTTTCTTTTCTGGCTCCCCAGGAGCTTTTGATTCTTAAGACTTGGGATGATTCATTCATTCATTTACTCATTCATTTGTTCAACAAGTATTTATTATCTTCAAAATACAAAGCTAGGGAAATATACACAGGTGAATAAAGACATGAATCTTGCATATGAAGGAAGAACATGCAGTCGAGCATAAGATAGGTGCTCCCAGCATGAATAGCAGAAAATAAAACGTTTGGTGAAAGATGAGAAAAGCTGTGGGAGTTAAGAGGAAGGAAACAATCTTTCCCATTTATGCTGATCAAGCAGAGGTTTGTAGAAGAGGTGGCATTTGAAATGGGTCTTGAAGGCAAATTCTTGAGACCTGATTGGGAAAAGATGTGTTAAGCAGATGAAAAATCATGAGTAAAGATGTGGATGACAGATCAAATAATTCAGTTTGGTTTCAGAACAGGTTATTTAATGGAAAGTTATTAATGTGAGGCTGATGCATTTAGACTGAAACACTCTGCTCATTTGTTTACTTATTGCCTATGCTTTTGCACCACAGTGGCAGAATTGAGTGTTGTGAAAGAGACCATATTGCTCTCAAAGCCTAAAGTATTTTCTGTAAAAGGCTAGAGAGTAAATCTGTTGAATCCCATTTTAGATCACAGTTGAGAACCCCACTGATCCAGACAAGGGACTAGCACAGAATGGTTTTCAGGAGAGTTTGTCAGACAGTTCTTACTAGAAGTGGGAAGGTGATGGATAATGTGGAAGGAAGCTTGTAGGGTTTTTTAATTAATTTGGGCCAGTGTTTTCTGGTGGGAGTCGGGAGGATTTGAATGCTAAATAGATTAAGCAGATGAAATCAATAGGATTTGGCGAGAGATGTGATGAGAGGGCGCATAGAAAGGGAGGGGACAAGGCTGAATGAAAGATTTTTAGCTTGGGTGACTGGTTGATGGTGCCACAGAAACAGGGAATACAGACGACAAATACTCATAAAAGTTTCAATGACCTGTCAGAGATCGAATACTGACATATCTGGTGGAGGACTCACATAATTCACATAACCACAGAATGTGGAACCTTACAGTTTTTGCAGGACCCAGGAATATTTACCACAGTTAACTGTGGAAAGTTTTATTCTATTCTTCATATTTAAATAGACCAAATTCCTATGAGAATTATTTTATGACCCTTGTGAATTTTTTAAAAAGCCTGACTACTTGTGTTGGTGTGGCCAAAGTAATTTTAAGTAGAAAAACTTTCTTGACCTTTGAAAAATATTAAATTGGTTCCACAGAAATAACAATGCCACTAGAATAAAATAGGAAATCTTCAGTACCTTAAATTTCTTTTCAAAGTCAAATCCTCATTTGAATTATGTGAAGATAGTTTTTGCCATTACATTTTACTTTAAAATAATTGCTTTTTTTTATAAAGGTAGTTAATGTATGCTTGCAAAATAACCAAATTATAAAAAGTAGAAGTTGCTCCATCTCCTCCTTTTGAAGCTATTGACTTCTGTTAAGCTTGAAATACACAGTGTAAATGCTATTACCTTCACTAGGATTGCAAAAACATTTTCCAAATGTGCATTTATAACTTTGAATATATGATGCTACCTACAAAATTTCTGAATCAGTTTGGTCCAGGTCTCCAATTATACATAAGCTCTTTTTTTTCCATCTCTAGGCAATGTGGGTTTACTCTGCAATGTGCATAGCAGTCTCTGTCTCAGAAAGTTTGATTTATTTGCACTGTCTCTCATGGCTCACTTACCCATAAAACTGTTCTTCTATTCTAATCTTCAATTTAAAAACATTTAACAAACTGTAGTCTTGAGGAAAATACCCCTGTAAAAAAGAGAATTATCTTAGGAAGTAAAATTGTTAAGTGGCTATTTGAGGAAATCAGTTGTATTGATTTATAAGAAAAAGAAATTTCATATAGTTTTGTATATATAACTTTGAGAAGTCAGATTAATTTAGTTCTTAAATAATAGACAGGGAAAAGTTGGTTCAAGGTTAGAACAAATTTATTCAGATTTAAAATTTATCTTAAAATGTATGTGTGTCTGGCTAAAAATGAAATTATTTTTTAAACTAGAGATTGGTATAAACTTAAAAGTGAATTTTCCTTCTGCCTTTCCCATTACTCCAGTCCCTTTCTTTTAGTAATAATAATGTTAATATTTTGTTAACTTTATTGGGTGCTATAATGTACCATGTATTCTTAATTTTTTATGTTTTATAATAACTTGGTGAGATAGTTACTAAACATTTTATACTAAAGAAACTGAAGCATAAAGAATATAAGTAATTAACTTGTCTAAGGGGTACTCAGATAGCAAGTGGCAGAGCTAGAATTAGAAACCAACTGTCAAACTTTAAATTGTATGACCTGAGTCACTTTATGATTATGTTACTAATAGTATTAATAGTTTCTTGCTTATTGATCCTGAAAGAAAAATACAAAGTACCAAAATGTATATGTATATATGTGTATATACATATATATGTTATATTTTATATATATTTATGTTTTAATTTTGAAGTGTCACTTTGGAAGTAAAATGACAACAAATGATAAAATTTAAGTCCTTTAGGACAATTTAAGATAAAAATAAATAGTCTCTCTTGCTAATTCTAATCCTGTTTTTACTATTTTTTAAGAAATTGGCTAGGCTTAATTGCTAAATTAAGTTGCACATTAGCAACATTTTAATCCTCATGTTTTTGTTTTTATTTTTTCCAAAGATTCAGCAGTGGTCTATATAGCGAGGGTGTGTATGTCAAATACTTTTTACTTGGAAAGTCTGGTTAACCGTGAAAAGGAAAGAGAGAGAGAGAGAGAGAGAGAGAGAGAGAGAGAGAGAGAGAGAGAGAGGAGAATCAAAGGGCAGGCAACTTTCTTTGTAAAGAACAGGACAACATGGAACCTGGAGATTACAGGAGCACATCAGGTCCACACACATTCTGCTGGATGGACTGAGTCATGTGGCCACATCTATTTTCAGAGTAGTCTTCAGCAGGATGGCCATTCGCCCAGTTAACAAGGGGGAATTCTGTTATTAAAATACAGGCATGGGAATGTGTGACAGGTCAGTTAGCATCTCTGTCACAAGCATAAACTTACACTCATTTGCTAAAGTAATTTTGAAAAACTTCATTAGGTTTTTACTTTTATAGAGATGAGCAATAATGTGTTTTATTTTTGTAAAATAATTAATATATGGAAAGTTATTAAATGTTGCCTAATTCATTCATACTGTGCTAGCGTATAAACAAGCTCCTTGACAGCAAGTTGGCTGGGAAAGGTTCGTGGGCCAGCCTCCTTGCTCCTGCATTCAGCTATCATGGCAGTGCATCTGGAGTTTTAGCTGTTACAAAGACCTGGTGCTGAATTCAAGAACATTAGTTCTGTTCTTATTGTTTGCCACTTTAAGCCATTATCTTGGAAGCCTTTGGCCTAGAGGTACTCTGATGTAAAAAAAAAAAAAATGCAAAGACTGTGGTTGTACAAGCCTAAAGAACTCACTGCAGAGTGGAAGCATATTAGGTAGAGGCTTGACACTTCATGTACTTTGTTAAGTCATTGTGATTATGTGGATGAACTATGACAAAGTCCCCAGAAAAATCAGTGAAACTATAGGCATTAAATTATAGTGTCAATTTTTACATTATTTTTTCAACTTTATTGAGCTTTTAAAAGATGTGCTTATCTATAAACTTTTATTTTAGGATTTCAGGTAAATAGTGATTCAAATAGAAATTCACATTGATGACATTTAGTAGTTGAACACATTGTCAAAGATATATAATGTAAACACTAATAATTGAATACAATCCATATCGTTTAAGAGGAGGGAAAATTGTGTGATGTACTCTGTAAATAGGTGCTATTAATCTTGCATTGGATTCTGAATTCTGACTTTTCTTTGATACTGTGTCTTGGTTTATGTGCCTGAATTCCTTGCTAAATACACTTGCTTGTGTATTTTAAAACTTCTTTTCTTCCTTATTAAACAGCTTTAGTGTCATATTTGCTGGTGGTCCAGAAGAAGTTCTAAAAAAGTTTCAAAAGTCAAACCACAAAGTGGTCTTTGCAGCAGATGGAATTCTGTGGCCCGATAAAAGACTAGCAGACAAGTATCCCATTGTACACTTTGGGAAACGCTACCTGAATTCAGGAGGTGGGTAAGATACTGGCAGAAATGTATAATGCAAGTCATAGTAAATTATAAATATTGATGAAGCAACCTCTGGTATATGTAACTAGACATGAAGTTGTAAATAACCATTATCTTCTTACTTCTTTGGAAAATTATATCAGTTTAAAATCCAGAGTGCATTTTATAGTTGACAAAGCATTTTCCCATGTTCCCCACATTTAAGTGACTTCTAAAGACAGTTATTAAAGGAAAAGCCACATGGATCCAGGTCTTCTGGTTAGGTGTCATTGAGAATTTTCTGGCTATAGAATAATGGGTTTAGTAAGTTCCCTTTCTTGTGGAAAAGTGCAGACTACAATCACATAGCTTTAAAAATAGACATTACTTAATTTTATGTATATTTTAAAATACATTAGAGTAAATGAGTGATTTCTCTTTAGTTCACTAATTGAAAATATTCAACACTGAGTATCTGGATATACTTAACAGTGCTACATTGGCTATGTTGCCATGGATTAAAGAAAGAAATTATCCTACCCACCCTTCAAAAAATAGAATTTGACTTGAACATTATTGCAGCTTCACATTACTCCTTAGGTTGAGATTAATGTAAACATATGGTCAGAGGACATAACCAAATAGGATTGGAGATATGTTAGAGAAACAAGTTTAGTGGAAATTGCAAGCCACTTTAGGAAAATAGATTTTTTTCAGGGGGTGATTTGCATATGTATAACTGATATTATTTGGGCTAGTTCAAATGTGAGATAGCAGCATGTCTGGATTCTAGGCTTTCTCAGCTACTTAGGGCAGTGGAATCTGTAGCAAGTAATTTACTTTCTCTAAGACACCTCACTTCCATGTCTATTCATCTGCATGTTGTTTTAGAAACCCATTTCCCCCATAGTTACACCTTGGAACTTTGTCAGTCCATATATGTATATTGTGCTTCTGAAACCTTCAATTCCTTAAGTTTGTACTGCCTATTTTCAGCTTACTTTTTCTCACTATATGGTACATCTACACTTGATGTTTTTTGAGACCATTTGGTCATTTTATTTTTCTCCTAATCTATCTACCTCCTTTGGATTTACATCCACATTCAAGTCAGAACATAGGGTTACTCATCTTTGTCTTCCTGTCCCTATTGTCTCAGCAGTCTTTCCCTCCTAAGTCTACAGCTCAAGCCCTGACAAAGCCCCTCTGGACAGCCGCCCACTCTTGACTCCTCTGAGTCAAGTGCTCACATTTCCAGGCCCTCAGGAACACACGTGGCTTATCTTTTAACTTACCTAAGTCATAGATAGTTAAAAAACCATTTAACTATGAAACTCTGGGGTAAGTTTTATATTTATTAATTTTTCCAAACATGACATGTGTACTGAAGTATCATAAGTAAATTCATCTAGTTAGTGACATATATACTCAGGAATCTAAATTTCAGACAGTCACACAGTACTGTGGAAACAGCAAAAAAAAACTAGTAAGTGAGTGCCTTTGAGAGCAAGCTTAAGTAAAAGGTGTTTATAAGTAGGAAAAAGATCATGCAAGGACATCAAAAGTCTTTGTCCTTTTTGCAGTCAAAATAATTAAAAAGATGCTAGAAATTTTAAATATTTTCAGTAAAAGTGTATGTAATTTCATGAATGATATATTGAGAATTATTTAAGGGACATGAGTTTTGTTTAGTTTAAAAAAAGATCTTTATCATGGATACTAAGCATGTTTCCCTTTGAGGAAAAGTTCAGAATATTAGAAACTATTGATTTGAAATAATATTGCATTTTGATAGAAAAATATAAATCATATAAAATGCTATGAAAATAGCTGTAATTCTTTTCTTTAGGACATCTGAGGTTTAAAAAAGGTAAGGAAGCAATTTTTGAAAAATGGTGATATAAACCATTGGAAAAGGTAATGTGTCATCCATGCTTGGATATATTTTTCATCACAGAAGATTGGTCATAGGAATTAAAAATGCATTCATTTTCAGTGTTTTAACATTTTTTTTTAATTTGGTGAAAATAACAAAAATGAGCCACCAGTTCTTGTTTTAGCCATGTTTTCATTTTGTCCTGTTTTCTCTTGGTAACAGTAATATTCTTGGACCTATTTCTTACAATTCTTTTATTCCTATGAGGAAATTTTAATTCTGAGAATAAATAATTAGGTTTCCTTTCAATTCACAGGAGTAACATTGGTCCTTTTTCAGAAATATTGCATGTCAATGAAACATAGCAGTTTGGCTGCATTTCTGAAAATTCAAACAGGGAAAAATCCTCCTGTTGTCTGTGTCTTTTATAGACTACTGTTACTGGCAAATTTAATGCTTATGCTCTTAGGCCAAGGGGAACATTCCAATTTTAGACTTCTTTTCTCCAGGCTGTGATACACAAAACCTGGCCACAAAGTGGTTTAGCAGGTACAAAAATGACTAGCTCAAGTAAAGGAAAAAATCCCAAAATGTTCTAGATATAAAATTTCTTTGGGATGTTTGCAGTCAATGACAAATCCAACATTTCTTTGATTGCATTAGCTTCTCTGCGCAGGCATTAAAACCACTGTGGTAGAGCTTTTATTCCCCAGCAACAGTGAATCCTCTACAAAGGATTGAAGGAGGGCATTTTAGAAGGTCAAAAAGAAAATTCCACTGTCTTACTCTATTTTTTCTTAGTAACACTTTTTCCTTAGGAGCCTTGGAAACCATTGTTTCCCCTTCTTGTGTCAATTAATTTTAGGAATGTGTTTACTCCAAAAATCTTTTATTTGGAATTGGTAGTAAAACCTCATGCTATTGTAGTTTATATATAAAACAAAGGATGTTCAATAATTATATTTCTGTCATGGTGAGCTGTGAAATTCCAACCTAAGGATTAGGCCTGAAGTCTTTACAACTCTGTGCAAATGGTCAATGGCATGAACATAGACATGAGTGGCTGAGTAATAAATTGGTGTTTGAATAATAAATTCTCCATTTTTTCTCTGTTATATTGCAGGATTTATTGGTTATGCTCCATATATTAACCGTATAGTTCAACAATGGAATCTCCAGGATAATGATGATGATCAGCTATTTTACACAAAAATTTACATTGATCCACTGAAAAGGGTATGCAGTAACTCCCATTTTCAATGTAACCTCCTTTTCCAAGGTAGTTATTGGAGCTCTGGTCACTGCATCCATACCCTAGACATTTAGCTGGCAGAACAGTAAATAAGGGTCCATTTGTGTCAACTTTGTTTAAGTGACCTTTGTAGAAGTCTCACAGAATACTTCCTGATGTTTTTCTTTGACCAGAATATATGTATGTGGCTGCACATAATAAGCAAAGGAAATTTTGTTCTTTATTTCAAGTACATGTATCCTACTAACATTCTGAATTCTGTCATTAAAAGTTGGGGGATATTGGGGACAATAGCAGTTTGCCATGGCCCTAGAGAGAATATTCCTGAGATTGATTTAAATGAAACTTTGGAGAAAAGTAGAACTAAAGTTCTCTAATTCGGAACATTTTTAGTATATTTACCTAAAGTAAGTTAATGTTTCATAAGTTAACTTTCATATAATTGATAAAGTTATAAAATTTACTAAATTGTGTACTTGTGGTGCTGTCATTAGGAAATGTAAGTTTGTTAAAACTCTATTTTACAGTGAGTTTGCAGCCATAGTTTCTTAACTATTAAGTCACCTAGATATTTTCATTACACACTCATACTTAAGAAACTTCCTTCTTAAAATGTTTATTTTTCTTCATCTGTTTTTTACCGTCCACTGATTGCCTGATGTGGAAGTCCTGAGGACTTGGCCTCTCATCTGGGAGGAGAAATCTGCTCTTGGCCTCAGTGCTAGCCCATGCAGCATGCTTGTCTGTCTCGCTATCGCTCTACTGTGAAAGCACTCTGAATCTTATTTAGCTGTCTTTGCTTTAGGATCCTCCTCTGAAGTTCACTGCTGGGTTTGTAATATTTTTAATTGTATAACTCTTGTGTAAGTTTCTCTCTAAGCATATAATTTTATCTGGTTAACATGTGTGTCTTAGTCTGCTTGATTGGCATAACAAAATACCATAGACTGGCTGCTTAAAGAGCAGATATTTATTTTCTCATAGTTCTGGTGGCTGAAAATCTGAGATCAGGGTGCCAGCCTGGTTGGGTTCTGGAGAGAGCCCTCCCCTGGTTTGTAGACAGCAGCCACGTCACATGGAGCGTGAGACACACAAAGACACAGAGAGAGAGAATGCACACAAACTCTCTGGTATCTCTTCTTTTAAGAGCACTAATCCCATCATGAGGTCCCCACTCTCCTGACCTCAGTTCAACCCTAGTTGTTTCCCAAAGACCCAATCTCCAAGTACCATCACATGCGGGATTAGGACTTCAATAGGAATTTTGACAGGATACAAACATTCAGTCCATAACAGCATTGCAAAGACAATTTTAGGAATATTATTATGACAGAGCAGTGTAAAGGAAAAATTAGTAGATTGAGAATTGTAAGGTTTGTAAAGCAGATTAATCTTTATAATTGGACTGATTAATTACAGACTTATTGTAGCAGTCCAGTGGGCAAAGTTATGCTGCAGTAACAAGCCCTAACCCCAACAGTGTAACACAACCAAGGTTTCTTTGTCTTGCTACCTGTCCATTGTAGGTCAGCAGTGGGGTTTCTGCTTAATTTATTACTTGGGGACCCTAGCTGATGGAGCAGCCATCTCAAGCCTTACTGATTCATGTGCCAGAGAGAAAGATCACACTTAGGGTCTCAAACTGGTAATTGCATGTTCCACATTGGAGGTGATAATTTAATTTTTGCTGACAATTTACTGGTCAGAATTAGTCATAAGGTGGAGAAATGGAAATATTTGGTGAACAGCATGAATGCTTTACCATATCCTTTATCCTCCAATTTAATCAACAATAAAATTATAGTCTCCATGTCTTTCTAAATATATTGCCTGAATGGCTTACTTATAGGATCTTTAAATTCCCCCAAAGAATAAACTATATAAACATGATGAGTTAGCTGCTTTTCTTGTCCTTTTCAATATTATCTCTATTCTTCTTTTTAGGAAGCTATTAACATCACATTGGATCACAAATGCAAAATTTTCCAGACCTTAAATGGAGCTGTAGGTATGCCTCCAATATTGGATTGCACATGTATATAAGTGAACACCTGCATTTTCAATCATCTGTCCTTTGTTATATCCATTTTGAGGCTACGACTAAGGTTTACCACATAGATTTTGCAACTTTTAAAAAATAATGGACTGAGCTAAACTTGATATAGTTAAATACATTCAGTTAAAATTATTTCCCAAGATTAGTGCAAAAAAGATAAGTTTCTGGCCTTAATAACTTAGGACCATCTGGGGTCTGTAAATATATTTTAAAATTGATTACCCAATTTTCAGTATATGTTATTTGTATTGTGAATTGCTTAGGAGTATTAGAGTATTTTAACTTAGCTGAAAGGTAACTGATAACTAGGTGTGCCCCCTGTGGAATGTATGTATGTGTTTGTGTGCATGTTTGTTTTCCTAGATAGACATATATCTTGATGAAAATATAGTAATACATTTGATTAATCAATATATTAAAAATTGAAATATATCAATTCACTAATACATTCATACTTTGAAAATTAAAAATACATTGTAATTTAATGCAATTCTTCAAGGCAGTTCATACAGTAAAGTGATTCTCAGACTGGAAAGCATTTAGCTTAGAGTGCTCAGGAAATACAAGGAAAAGAACTTGAAAACCATTCTGTACTGATCTGTCTTGCATATTCCTGGAATTTGCATTAGGCCCGATTTTTAAGAACTGGAAATGCTATCAGTGATGGCCAGTTGTAGAAACCTTGTTTGTGCCTGGCAGTGTTCTATTTGCCATGCATATATTGTCATTATCATCATAATAACCTTGAAAGGTAGGCAAGGATCCCATTTTATAGATGAATAAAACAGGACAATAATTTAATTGATCTAGGATCCCATCACTTCAAGAGGCAGACGTAGGACTGCAGTGATCCTCTCCTTCCACCACATACCTCAGTGGCTTAGCACCTCAGTTTGCTGGCACCAGCTTGGAGTAAGTGAGGTGTTCAGAACCTGTATGTGTGTCAGTGCCACCTTTCATTTTGGGTAGCTGCTGATTTGAAGTAGGCGATGTTTCTGAAAGTGTCATAAGACATGGAATAGCATGCTGAGGAATTTTTTAAATTTTGGTATCATTAATATACAATTACATGAGCAACCTTGTGGTTATTAGATTCCCCCCACTATCAAGTCCCCCCCACATACCCCATTACAGTCACTGTCCATCAGCGTAATAAGATGTTATAGAGTCGCTACTACCTGAGGAATTTTACAGCAACAAGATCTATAGATAGATACATATGCATGTGTATATCAATACATACACACACTCGCACTTTAAATTACTAAGACCTGTTTTTCTTTTTAACCCAGATGAAGTTGTTTTGAAGTTTGAAAATGGCAAAGCCAGAGCTAAAAATGTATTTTATGAAACATTACCGGTAGCAATTAATGGAAATGGACCCACCAAGGTGAGTCACAGTGACTTCCCTGTTTCCTTATTTCCTGGAGATAGACTGTGGGGGACTATGTAGAATGGCGTCACTGTCACCACTTCTTCCTCTTTGTCTCCTCCTCCTTGTGGCTTTATTTTGGTACCAACAATTTACTGCCTTTATCTTTTACACAGTATAATTATCTGATTTCATTTCGATTAATCGAACTGATGATTTCACCTCAACAAAATGATCAGTTTTCATTCTCTTTGTAAGACAGTTAGTTTTAGTGTTTAATAATAATAGCTAACTAGAGAGAGAGCCCACATTTCCCTTACACAGGGTATCCTGTCTGAATAGACAATGTTGAGCTCATTAAGGGATTATTTATTTCACCTGCGTCACCATTTCCTAAGTTAATTCTGCTAAGGCTGAGCTGTAACTATATGGAAAGTTCCATCTGGTGCTAATTTTATACCAAACTTTATGGGTTATCGTTGACAGAGACATAATTTGACTAATGAAATTTTGAATGCTTTTCAAATACAAATAATTGAGTTTGCTGAAAACATTATTGACTTCAAACTTTATAGATAAGCTGGTCTGGTATCCAATTAAAATGGAACATGAATTATGTATATACATACATGTTTAATAGTGAATATGTTTAAAACAATGTTCTGAGATACTGAGATGCCTGGTTTACTATTAAGTACCTAGAAAAGAGATGAACAGACTTGCACTGTAGAAAGAGAAGCTGGAGAGATGTGGTCTGCTGTTTCAGAGGAGTGAGTAGTCTGAATTCCAAGAAAAGCTATATTCACAGGAAGAAATTCAAGGGAAAGCTCACACTGACAGCTTGTCTACCACCACCATCAGTGGGGAACAGTAGATTCCCCTTCTCTTCTTGTTAATTTTTCAACTTTGCTTTTCATCTCGTCTCAGCCTCCTAGAAAGCCATCTTCCCATGTGCTCTTCTTTATCTCGTCTCAATTTTCCTAGCTCAGTTGTCTTCTCATTAGCATTTTAAAGAACCCTCAAGTCTTTCCTAGCCTATAAAGAAAACGAAACTGAGCCAACACAAACTACAGCATCCTCTTCAATCTTCACTGCCTTCCAGTCGGCCTATCTTTTCTCCTCCCCTTTGCAGGTACACTCTTTATAAAGTAGGGACAACTCATTGCCACCGCTATTCCTCTTCCTCCCCAATTGAAGGACTCGAAATAATCTTCTCCTTTGTTTCCGTGATTCTCAGCTGGTCTGTCTACGAATTTTCTGGGTTTTTCTCTTCAGTCTCTCTTTGCCTCTTTTTAAATACATACTTTAAGAACCTAGCACTCTATGTGTGTGTGGAGGTGGTCTTTGGGGGTTGGGGTTTATCCTCTTCTTTTACTGTTTTAGTTATGTTCCACACTGTTTATCTGAGATATTTTCCTTTTCTCATTTATACACATTCTTGGGTAATTTGCCGTATTTTCATGTCAGCAAATCCTCTCTTAATGCTGATACTTTTCAAATTTTTGCTGTAGCTCCTGTATCTTTTCTGAGCTCCAGGTCTAAATACCAAATAGGTAGATTTATTTGTGTGTCGTATAAGATCTGGAGTTCAAGACCTCCAGTTCTGCTTCCTCTTCCATCCAACTGATTAACCAGGACCTGGATTTTGTTTTGGCTCTGGCTTCCCACTCCTAATCCAAGAACTATTCTTTATAACTCCTGGCATGGTTATTTATTTAATTTTCTCAGTGCTGATAGCAACTTCCTTAGTTGAGTCTACCTGTAACCTCTTGCTAATGGCAATCTTCCACCTGCAGCCTGTAGCTAGAGTATTCTGTTGAAGCAGAAACCTGATCACATTACTCACCTGTGTATGCCCTAAAGTTCCAAATCCTCACCTTGTCTTATAAAGCTCTTTTTAAGTCTTGCTCCTGGTTTAGTGGTAACCAGTCTACCATCCCATTTACTCTCTCACTCCTGATTCTACAAATATCCACACACGTTTTCACATTCAATCATTCTTTCCCTCTTTCTCTCCTCGGCTCCTGCCATACTGAATTACTTTGAACTTTGCAGAAGTTTCATGTTTCTTCTTCCTGCAAGTCTTCTGTATGCATATTTCTCTCATTCTGGAATCCTCTGTCCCTAATTCCCACTTGCCCTACTCACCTAGTAAGTCCTAGTCATCTTTTAGGTTTAGTCTTTACTCCTCAGGTCTCCTGTATTTTTTTATTATATTTGGAACTTCATCCATCACAGTATGCAATGCCATGTGCTGGACAGGGATGGAATTTACCTACTTTGTTTTTCTCTAACTTGCTGGGCCCTTAGCCTAGGAATTGCAGAAGTCATACCTATCTCACTCATTTTTTTGTTTCCCCAGAGTCCAGCACATGTATAGCTTATAATAGCTTCTCAATAAATTGTAGTTGAATGTCAGAGTCTATAAACAATGTTATGACCTAGTATTATTATCTTGGGAGTGGTAAGGTGGATTTTTTTCTGTCAGGGCAAACAGTCACAAAATTTCTGTGGGTCACCATAACTTATCCCTAGGCAGATAAATGGACATATTTTGCCTATGAAGCCCTTTACAGTGTGTGTGTGTGTTAATGTGTGCATGTGCACACATGCACACACATGCTTCCTCTCTTGCTGTTTCTGTTTTAGCTCTTTGTCTGATACCCTTGGTGCCAGTTAGGCAAGGGCTTGTATAACTGGACATCTGTAAGTAAATAGTGTGCTCATTCTCCTTGGTAATGTAATCAAATTTAAGTATCTTTAAAAAGGGAGCTTGGTACTGAGAATTTAGCTATTGTGGGGAAGGCTTGATTATTCAGTGTCATCACCAGTTCCTTCTAAATTCCCAGGATACTGTGGACTGGAGTTTTACAAGGAGACTAAAGGACGTCTCATAAGAAAAGAGTTCTAATCCTTAATCATTTAGAAAAACTTGTACGTACTAGGAAATTTTATGGCTTTCAGGAAACATTCTCAGTTTGGGCTAATATCACAATTAAAGGCATTTCAAGCATTATGATGATCCTATTATATTTTCTTAATGTAGTCTATCCTCCTATGATTCTATACGGCAACAAAAAGTGAAGTAAGTTTTTTGTTGTGAGAATTATATTTGGTATAATACAAAAATTTGAGAAGAGGTTATATAAATAAGCATTCAAAAAATGCTGATACTTTAATAATATGTTAAAGTTAAATAGAGGCATATTAATATATCACATTTTCCCTGTGTCCAGACTAACAGGGAAAGAAAGAAGATTACTCTTTAGATAAGAACATTATTTTTTAATCATTATAAAAGGTGGAAGGACTTTTTTTTTGTCCGGACCTCAGCTCCTTGTCTATGAAATGGCACGGCTGGATGTAGGTGTCCCCAAGCCCTCTCATTTCCGGACCTGCCTTTTGGCTCAACAACCCAATCATCAGACTGCTGAGCAGTCCTGTCATAACTGGGGTCTTAGTGGAAAGTGGCAGATGGCGAGGAGACGGGATTGTGTGCTAGGAAGGACAATTCCCATCTCCCTCAGACTCCATGCCCTAGGTTTTTACTTTATTTTATTTTTATTTTATTTTATTTTATTTTACTTGTTTGCTTGTTTATTTATTTACTTATTTTTAAAATTTTGGTATCATTAATCTACAATTACATGAAGAACATTATGTTTACTAGGCTCCCCCCTTCACCAGGCCCCCCCCCACATACCCCTTCACAGTCACTGTCCATCAGCATAGTAAGATGCTGTAAAATCACTACTTGTCTTCTCTGTGTTGTAGAGCCTGCCCTGTACCCCCCCACATTATACATGCTGATCAAAATGCCCCCTTTCTTCCCCACCCCCCTTGTCCCTCCCTTCCCACCCATCCTTCCCAGTCCCTTTCCCTTTGGTAACTGTTAGTCCATTCTTCCGTTCTGTGATTCTGCTGCTGTTTTGTTCCTTCAGTTTTTCTTCGCTCTTATACTCCACAGATGAGTGAAATCATTTGGTACTTGTCTTTCTCCGCCTGGCTTATTTCACTGAGCATAATACCCTCTAGCTCCATCCATGTTGTTGCAAATGGTAGGATTTGTTTTCTTATGGCTCAATAATATTCCATTGTGTGTATGTACCACATCTTCTTTATCCATTCATCTACTGATGGACATTTAGGTTGCTTTAATTTCTTGGCTATTGTAAATAGTGCTCTGATAAACATTGGGGTGCATCTGTCTTTTTCAAACTGGGCTGCGGCATTCTTAGGGTAAATTCCTAGAAGTGGAATTCCTGGGTCAAATGCTATTTCTATTTTAAGCATTTTGAAGAACCTCCATACTGCTTTCCACATTGGTTGAACTAATTTACATTCCCACCAGCAGTGTAGGAGGGTTCCCCTTTCTCCACAACCTCGCCAACATTTGTTGCTGTTTGTCTTTTGGATGGTAGCCATCCTTACTGGTGTGAGGTGATATCTCATTGTGGTTTTTTTTTTTTTTTTTTTTAAATAATTATTTTTTATTGAAGGGTAGTTGACACACAGTATTACATTACATGAGTTTCAAGTGTACAACACAGTGGTAGAACATTTATATACATAATTCTAGGTTCCAGCTATCACCCTACCAGGCTGTTACAATATCTTGACTATATTCCTTATGCTATACATTACATCCCGGTTACTAATTTCTTTTACCATTGGAAGTCTGTCCTTTTTTTTTTTTTTTTTTTTTTTTTTTTTTTGTGAGGGCATCTCTCATATTTATTGATCAAATGGTTGTTAACGACAATAAAATTCTGTATAGGGGAGTCAATGCTCAATGCACAATCATTATTCCACCCCAAGCCTAATTTTTGTCAGTCTCCAATCTTCTGAGGCATAACAAACAAGTTTTTACATGTAGAACAAATTCTTACATAATGAATAAGTTACATAGTGAACAGTACAAGGGCAGTCATCACAGAAACTTTCGGTTTTGCTCATGCATTATGAACTATAAACAGTCAGTTCAAATATGAATACTCATTTGGTTTTTATACTTGATTTATATGTGGATACCACATTTCTCTCTTTATTATTATTATTTTTAATAAAATGCTGAAGTGGTAGGTAGATACAAGATAAAGGTAGAAAACATAGTTTAGTGTTGTAAGAGAGCACATGTAGATGATCAGGTGTGTGCCTGTAGACTATGTGTTAATCCAAGCTAGACCAGGGCAATAAAACATCCACGTATGCAGAAGATTTCTCTCAGAACGGGGGGGTGAGGTTCTTAGCCTCACCTCTGTTGATCCCCAATTTCTCACCTGATGACCCCCCTGCGACTGTGCCTGTCTTAGGTTGTTCCTCCCTTGAGGAATCTTACCCGTCTCTGGCTAACCAGTCATCTTCCGGGGCCATACAGGGAAATGTGAAGTTGGTAAGTGAGAGAGAAGCCTTATTGTTTGAAAAAGTTAGCTTTTTACTTCTTTGCATATTTATGCCCTGTGGCTTCTATGCCCAGCATTTGTCTTGAGGTATCTTTACCACTTGGAAGAATTATGATACTCGGTAAATTTGATATGAGGCACGAATTCTATTTAAGGGTTGTAATTAGGAAGGAAGAAGAAAAGCTATAGAAGTAGCAGGCGGAAGAAAACATGGGAAGATTGATTATTTCTTTGATATATCTTCTTGTAGAGTAACTTCAGCATGGATAGGTTTTAAGCTACTACTTAAATTGCACACACACATTAACATAATAGGAGTATAGTTACATAACCAAAGCATATCTGTAATTACCAGCCATCTGCAGTGAAACCAAGAAAACCAGTTAGGCACCTTAGGCATTTGTGAAAACTTATCTATGATATGGTGGATATTGTCCAAATGAACTTGAACAGTCTGAGAGAAATCAGACAAATTAAAACAACCCATTCCTGGGGACTGTTCACATGCCATATGTTCTTTTAACAATAAATAGTTTGTAGTTGTAAGACTTTGGAGCGCTACAATTTGCACTTCTCCAAATTCTTGGTTGAGTTCCAACAGTATAGATGCAGTCCAATTTTGTTGTTTTACTGTATGCACAGGCCAGCTTAGATATCTCCTTCCTCATTCCCATGGCAGGTCCAGGAACTGGTGGGATGAGTGCATCTACAGCTGTAGCAGTGCGTGGATCTTTGTTGGGGTTTTTTGATGATCATCTTCTGGCATGAGTCTTCCAGAGGGTGCAGATGTTGGAAGTTCTTTTTCATATCGTATCTTAGTTCATTTTCGGGGTAGCCCAATTAGGCTTTGATCCTCTGTATAAACACAAACAGACCCTTTGCCTACACTTTTATATGCCCTTTATACCCTTGTGTAGAACTCGTTGGAGGTTACCACACAGGAACTGCCCTTTTTTTTTTTTTTTTTTTTTTTGCTATCACTAATCTACACTTACATGACGAATATTATGTTTACTAGGCTCTCCCCTATACCAGGTCTCCCCTATAAACCCCTTTACAGTCACTGTCCATCAGCATAGCAAAATGTTGTAGAATCACTACTTGCCTTCTCTGTGTTGTACAGCCCTCCCTTTTCTCCTACCCCCCCATGCATGTTAATCTTAATACCCCCCTACTTCTCCCCCCCTTATCCCTCCCTACCCACCCATCCTCCCCAGTCCCTTTCCCTTTGGTACCTGTTAGTCCATTCTTGAGTTCTGTGATTCTGCTGCTGTTTTGTTCCTTCAGTTTTTCCTTTGTTCTTATATTCCACAGATAAGTGAAATCATTTGGTATTTCTCTTTCTCCGCTTGGCTTGTTTCACTGAGCATAATACCCTCCAGCTCCATCCATGTTGCTGCAAATGATTGGATTTGCCCTTTTCTTATAGCTGAGTAGTATTCCATTGTGTATATGTACCACATCTTCTTTATCCATTCATCTATTGATGGACATTTAGGTTGCTTCCAATTCTTGGCTATTGTAAATAGTGCTGCAATAAACATAGGGGTGCATCTGTCTTTCTCAAACTTGATTGCTGCATTCTTAGGGTAAATTCCTAGGAGTGCAATTCCTGGGTCAAATGGTAAGTCTGTTTTGAGCATTTTGATGTACCTCCATACTGCTTTCCACAATGGTTGAACTAACTTACATTCCCACCAGCAGTGTAGGAGGGTTCCCCTTTCTCCACAGCCTCGCCAACATTTGTTGTTGTTGTCTTTTGGATGGCAGCCATCCTTACTGGTGTGAGGTGATACCTCATTGTAGTTTTAATTTGCATTTCTCTGATGATTAGCGATGTGGAGCATCTTTTCATGTGTCTGTTGGCCCTCTGTATTTCTTTTTTGGAGAACTGTCTGTTCAGTTCCTCTGCCCATTTTTTAATTGGGTTATTTGTTTTTTGTTTGTTGAGGCGTGAGAGCTCCTTATATATTCTGGACGTCAAGCCTTTATCGGATGTGTCATTTTCAAATATATTCTCCCATACTGTAGGGATCCTTCTTGTTCTATTGATGGTGTCTTTTGCTGTACAGAAGCTTTTCAGCTTAATATAGTCCCACTTACTCATTTTTGCTGTTGTTTTCCTTGCCCGGGGAGATATGTTCAAGAAGAGGTCACTCATGTTTATGTCTAAGAGGTTTTCACCTATGTTTTCTTCCAAGAGTTTAATGGTTTCATGGCTTACATTCAGGTCTTTGATCCATTTTGAGTTTACTTTTGTATATGGGGTTAGACAATGGTCCAGTTTCATTCTCCTACATGTAGCTGTCCAGTTTTGCCAGCACCACCTGTTGAAGAGACTGTCATTTCGCCATTGTATGTCCATGGCTCCTTTATCAAATATTAATTGACCATAAATGTCTGGGTTAATGTCTGGATTCTCTAATCTGTTCCATTGGTCTGTGGCTCTGCTCTTGTGCCAGTACCAAATTGTCTTGATTACTATGGCTTTATAGTAGAGCTTGAAGTTGGGGAGTGAGATCCCCCCTACTTTATTCTTCTTTCTCAGGATTGCTTTGGCTATTCGGGGTCTTTGGTGTTTCCATATGAATTTTTGAATTATTTGTTCCAGTTCATTGAAGAATGTTGCTGGTAGTTTCATAGGGATTGCATCAAATCTGTATATTGCTTTGGGCAGGATGGCCATTTTAACGATATTAATTCTTCCTAGCCACGAGCATGGGATGAGTTTCCATCTGTTAGTGTCCCCTTTAATTTCTCTTAAGAGTGACTTGTAGTTTTCAGAGTATAAGTCTTTCACTTCTTTGGTTAGGTTTATTCCTAGGTATTTTATTTTTTTTGATGCAATTGTGAATGGAGTTGTTTTCCTGATTTCTCTCTCTGTTGGTTCATTGTTAGTATATAGGAAAGCCACAGATTTCTGTGTGTTGATTTTGTATCCTGCAACTTTGCTGTATTCCGATATCAGTTCTAGTAGTTTTGGGGTGGAGTCTTTAGGGTTTTTTATGTACAGTATCATGTCATCTGCAAATAGTGACAGTTTAACTTCTTCTTTACCAATCTGGATTCCTTGTATTTCTTTATTTTGTCTGATTGCCGTGGCTGGGACCTCCAGTACTATGTTAAATAACAGTGGAGAGAGTGGGCATCCCTGTCTAGTTCCCGATCTCAGAGGAAATGCTTTCAGCTTCTCGCTGTTCAATATAATGTTGGCTGTGGGTTTATCATAGATGGCCTTTATTATGTTGAGGTACTTGCCCTCTATTCCCATTTTGCTGAGAGTTTTTAACATGAATGGATGTTGAACTTTGTCAAATGCTTTTTCAGCATCTATGGAGATGATCATGTGGTTTTTGTCTTTCTTTTTGTTGATGTGGTGGATGATGTTGATGGACTTTCGAATGTTGTACCATCCTTGCATCCCTGGAATGAATCCCACTTGGTCATGGTGTATGATCGTTTTGATGTATTTTTGAATTCGGTTTGCTAATATTTTGTTGAGTATTTTTGCATCTACGTTCATCAGGGATATTGGTCTGTAGTTTTCTTTTTTGGTGGTGTCTTTGCCTGGTTTTGGTATTAGGGTGATGTTAGCTTCATAGAATGAGTTTGGGAGTATCCCCTCCTCCTCTATTTTTTGGAAAACTTTAAGGAGAATGGGTATTATGTCTTCCCTGTATGTCTGATAAAATTCCGAGGTAAATCCATCTGGCCCGGGGGTTTTGTTCTTTGGTAGTTTTTTGATTACCTCTTCAATTTCGTTGCTGGTAATTGGTCTGTTTAGATTTTCTGTTTCTTCCTGGGTCAATCTTGGAAGGTTATATTTTTCTAGGAAGTTGTCCATTTCTCCTAGGTTTCCCAGCTTGTTAGCATATAGGTTTTCATAGTATTCTCCAATAATTCTTTGCATTTCCGTGGGGTCCGTCGTGATTTTTCCTTTCTCGTTTCTGATACTGTTGATTTGTGTTGACTCTCTTTTCTTCTTAATAAGTCTGGCTAGAGGCTTATCTATTTTGTTTATTTTCTCGAAGAACCAGCTCTTGGTTTCATTGATTTTTGCTATTGTTTTATTCTTCTCAATTTTATTTATTTCTTCTCTGATCTTTATTATGTCCCTCCTTCTGCTGACCTTAGGCCTCATCTGTTCTTCTTTTTCCAATTTCGATAATTGTGACATTAGACCATTCATTTGGGATTGCTCTTCCTTTTTTAAATATGCTTGGATTGCTATATACTTTCCTCTTAAGACTGCTTTTGCTGTGTCCCACAGAAGTTGGGGCTTAGTGTTGTTGTTGTCATTTGTTTCCATATATTGCTGGATCTCCATTTTGATTTGGTCATTGATCCATTGATTATTTAGGAGCGTGTTGTTAAGCCTCCATGTGTTCGTGAGCCTCTTTGCTTTCTTTGTACAGTTTATTTCTAGTTTTATGCCTTTGTGGTCTGAAAAGTTGGTTGGTAGGATTTCAATCTTTTGCAATTTTCTGAGGCTCTTTTTGTGGCCTAGTATGTGGTCTATTCTGGAGAATGTTCCATGTGCACTTGAGAAGAATGTATATCCCGCTGCTTTTGGATGTAGAGTTCTATAGATGTCTATTAGGTCCATCTGCTCTACTGTGTTGTTCAGTGCTTCCGTGTCCTTACTTATTTTCTGCCCGGTGGATCTATCCTTTGGGGTGAGTGGTGTGTTGAAGTCTCCTAGAATGAATGCATTGCAGTCTATATCCCCCTTTAGTTCTGTTAGTATTTGTTTCACATATGCTGGTGCTCCTGTGTTGGGTGCATATATATTTAGAATGGTTATATCCTCTTGTTTGACTGAGCCCTTTATCATTATGTAGTGTCCTTCTTTATCTCTTGTTACTTTCTTTGTTTTGAAGTCTATTTTGTCTGATATTAGTACTGCAACCCCTGCTTTCTTCTCACTGTTGTTTGCTTGAAATATGTTTTTCCATCCCTTGACTTTTAGTCTGTACATGTCTTTGGGTTTGAGGTGAGTTTCTTGTAAGCAGCATATAGATGGGTCTTGCTTTTTTATCCATTCTGTTACTCTGTGTCTTTTGATTGGTGCATTCAACCCATTAACATTTAGGGTGACTATTGAAAGATATGTACTTATTGCCATTGCAGGCTTTAAATTCGTGGTTACCAAAGGTTCAAGGTTAGCCTCTTTAGTATCTTACTGCCTAACTTAGCTCACTTATTGAGCTGTTATATACACTGTCTGGAGATTCTTTTCTTCTCTCCCTTCTTGTTCCTCCTCCTCGATTCTTCATATGTTGGGTGTTTTGTGCTGTGCTCTTTCTAGGAGTGCTCCCATCTAGAGCAGTCCCTGTAAGATGTTCTGTAGAGGTGGTTTGTGGAAAGCAAATTCCCTCAGCTTTTGTTTGTCTGGGAATTGTTTAATCCCACCGTCATATTTGAATGATAGTCGTGCTGGATACAGTATCCTTGGTTCAAGGCCCTTCTGTTTCATTGTATTAAATATATCATGCCATTCTCTTCTGGCCTGTAGGGTTTCTGTTGAGAAATCTGACGTTAGCCTGATGGGTTTCCCTTTATAGGTGACCTTTTTCTCTCTAGCTGCCTTTAACACTCTTTCCTTGTCCTTGATCTTTGCCATTTTAATTATTATGTGTCTTGGTGTTGCCCTTCTTGGATCCTTTCTGTTGGGGGTTCTGTGTATTTCCGTGGTCTGTTTGATTACTTCCTCCCCCAGTGTGGGGAAGTTTTCAGCAATTATTTCTTCTAAGATACTTTCCATCTCTTTGCCTCTCTCTTCTTCTTCTGGGACCCCTATAATACGGATATTGCTCCTTTTAGATTGGTCACACAGTTCTCTTAATATTGTTTCATTCCTGGAGATCCTTTTGTCTCTCTCTATGTCAGCTTCTATGCGTTCCTGTTCTCTGATTTCAATTCCATCAATGGCCTCTTGCATTCTATCCATTCTGCTTATAAACCCTTCCAGAGTTTGTTTCATTTCTGCGATCTCCTTTCTGGCATCTGTGATCTCTTTCCGGACTTCATCCCATTTTTCTTGCGTATTTCTCTGCATCTCTGTCAGCATGTTTATGATTCTTATTTTGAATTCTTTGTCAGGAAGACTGGTTAGGTCTGTCTCCTTCTCTGGTGTTGTCTCTGTGATCTTTGTCTGCCTGTAGCTTTGCCTTTTCATGGTGATAGGAATAGTTTGCAGAGCTGGGATGAGTGACGGCTGGAAGGACTTCCCTTCTTGTTGGTTTGTGGCCCTCCTCTCCTGGGAGAACAGCGGCCTCTAGTGGCTTGTGCTGCGCAGCTGCGCGCAGACAGGGTTTCTGCTTCCTGCCCGGCTGCTATGGAGTTAATCTCCGCTGTTGCTGTGGGCGTGGCCTGGCTCGGGCAGCTACTCCAAAATGGTGGAGTCGCGTTGGAGCAGGAGCTGCTGGGAGGCTATTTATCTCCGTAAGGGGCCTCCCTGCTCCCTGCAGCCCAGGGGTTAGGGTGCCCAGAGATCCCGGATTCCCTACCTCTGGATTAAGTGGCCCGCCCTGCCCCTTTAAGACTTCCAAAAAGCACCCGCCAAAACAAAACAACGACCACAAAAAAAACAAGAAAAAAAATTTTTTTAATTAAAAAAAAAAAAAAAAAATTTTTAATTAAAAAAAAAAAAAGGTGGTCGTTCGTTTTTCTTTATTCTCCGGTGCCAGCCTCAGGCCTCTGCTCACCGGTCTTTCTGCCCTGTTTCCCTAATATTGGGGTCCCTGTCCCTTTAAGACTTCCAAAAAGCGCTCGCCAAAACAAAGCAGCAAAAAAGCAAAAAAAAAAAAAATGGTCGCGCGCTTTTCTTATGTCCTCTGTCGCCCAGCCTCCAGTGCCTGCTCACTGTTCTTGCTGCCCTGTTTTCCCAGTATCGAGGGCCCTGCACTCTGGCCCGGATGGCTGGGGCTGGGTGTTCGGCAGCCCTGGGCTCCGTCTCCCTCCCGCTCTGCCTGCTCTTCTCCCGCCGGGAGCTGGGGGGAGGGGCGCTCGGCTCCCGCGGGGCCGGGGCTTGTATCTTACCCCCTTCGCGAGGCGCTGGGTTCTCTCAGGTGTGGATGTGGTCTGGATATTGTCCTGTGTCCTCTGGTCTTTATTCTAGGAAGGGTTGTCTTTGTTATATTTTCATAGATATATGCTGTTTTGGGAGGAGATTTCCGCTGCTCTACTCACGCCGCCATCTTCCGCCCCCTCCTCATTGTGGTTTTAATTTGCATTTCTTTGATGACAAGCGATGTGGAGCATCTTTTCATGTGTCTGTTGACCATCAGAAGTTCTTCTTTAGAGAACTGTCTACTCAGTTCCTCTGCCCATTTTTTAATTGGATTATTTGTGTTTTCTTTGTTGAGGTGTGTGAGCTCTTTATATATTTTGGATGTCAACCCTTTATCAGACCTGTCATTTATGAATATATTCTCCCATATTGTAGGATACCTTTTTGTTCTATTGATGGTGTCCTTTGCTGTACAGAAGCTTTTCAGCTTGATATAGTCCCACCTGCTCATTTTTGCTTTTGTTTCCCTTGCCCGGGGAGATACGTTCATGAAGAAGTCGCTCATGTTTATGTCTAAGAGATTTTTGCCTATGTTTTTTTATAAGAGTTTTATGCTTTCATGACTTACATTCAGGTCTTTGATCCATTTTGAATTTACTTTTGTGTATGGGGTTAGACAGTGATCCAGTTTCATTCTCTTACATGTAGCTGTCCAGTTTTGCCAGCACCATCTGTTGAAGAGGCAGTCATTTCCTCATTGTATGTCCACGGCCCCTTTATCATATATTAATTGACCATATATGTTTGGGTTAATGTTTGGAGTCTCTATTCTGTTCCACTGGTCTGTGGGTCTGTTCTTGTGGCAGTACCAAATTGTCTTGATTACTGTGGCTTTGTAGTAGAACTTGAAGTTGGGGAGTGAGATCCCCCCCACTTTATTCTTCTTTCTCAGGATTGCTTAGACTATTTGGGGTCTTTGGGGATTTCATATGAATTTTTGAACTATTTGTTCCAGTTCATTGAAGAAAGCTGTTGGTAATTTGATAGGGATTGCATCGAATCTGTATATTGCTTTGGGCAGGATGGCCATTTTGATGATATTAATTCTTCCTAGCCAAGAGCATGGGATGAGTTTCCATTTGTTAGTGTCCTCTTTAATTTCTCTTAAGAGTGTCTTGTAGTTTTCACTGTATAGGTCTTTCACTTCTTTGGTTAGGTTTATTCCTAGGTATTTTATTTTTTTTGATACTATTGTGAATGGAATTGTTTTCCTGATTTCTCTTTCTATTAGTTCATTGTCAGTGTATAGGAAAGCCACAGATTTCTGTATGTTAATTTTGTATCCTGCAACTTTGCTGAATTCCAATATTAGTTCTAGTAGTTTTGGAGTGGAGTCTTTAGGGATTTTTATGTACAATATCATATCATCTGCAAATAGTGACAGTTTGACTTCTTCTTTACCAATCTGGATTCCTTGTATTTCTTTGTTTTGTCTAATTGCCATGGCTAGGACCTCCAGTACTATGTTGTATAACAGTGGGGAGAGTGGGCATCCCTGTCTTGTTCCTGATCTCAGAGGAAAAGCTTTCAGCCTCTCACTGTTCAGTGTGATGTTAGCTGTGGGTTTATCATATATGGCCTTTATTATGTTGAGGTACTTGCCCTCTATACCCATTTTGTTGAGAGTTTTTATCATGAATGAATGTTGAATTTTGTCAAATGCTTTTTCAGCATCTATGGAAATAATCATGTGGTTTTTGTCCTTCTTTTTGTTGATGTGGTGGGTGATGTTGATGGATTTTCGAATGTTGTACCATCCTTGCATCCCTGGGATGAATCCCACTTGGTCATGGTATATGATCCTCTTGATGTATTTTTGAATTCGGTTTGCTAATATTTTCTTGAGTATTTTTGCATCTATGTTCATCAGGGATATTGGTCTGTAGTTTTCTTTTTTGGTGGGGTGTTTGCCTGGTTTTGATATTAGGGTGATGTTGGCTTCATAGAATGAGTTTCGGAGTATTCCCTCCACTTCTATTTTTTGGAAAACTTTAAGGAGAATGGGTATTATGTCTTCTCTGTATGTCTGATAAAATTCCGAGGTAAATCCATCTGGCCTGGGGATTTCGTTCTTGGATAGTTTTTTGATTACCACTTCAATTTCTTTGCTGGTAATTGGTCTGTTTAGATTTTCTGTTTCTTTCTGGGTCAGTCTTGAAAGGTTGTATTTTTCTAGGAAGTTTTCCATTTCTCCTAGGTTTTCTAGCTTGGTAGCATATAGGTTTGCATAGTTGTATTATTCTCTAATAATTCTTTGTATTTCTATGGGGTCCGTCATGATTTTTCCTTTCTCATTTCTGATTCTGTTGATGTGTGTTGACTCACTTTTTCTCTTAATAAGTCTGGGCAGAGGCTTATCTATTTTGTTTATTTTCTCGAAGAACCAGCTCTTGGTTTCATTGATTTTTTCTTTTGTTTTATTCTTCTCAATTTTATTTATTTCTTATCTGATCTTTGTTATGTCCCTCCTTCTGCTGACCTTAGGCCTCATTTGTTCTTCTTTTTCCAATTTCGATAATTGTGACTTTAGACTATTCATTTGGGATTGTTCTTCCTTCTTTAAATTTGCCTGGATTGCTATGTACTTTCCTCTTAAGACTGCTTTTGCTGCGTCTCACAGAAGTTGGGGCTTTGTGTTTTGTTGTTAGTTGTTTCCATATATTGCTGGATCTCCATTATAATTTGGTCATTGATCCATGGATTATTTAGGAGCATGTTGTTAAGCCTCCATGTATTTGTGAGCCTTTTTGCTTGCTTTGTACAATTTATTTCTAGTTTTATACCTTTGCGGTCTCAACAGTTGGTTGGTAGGATTTCAATCTTTTGGAATTTACTGAGGCTCTTTTTGTGGCCTAGTATGTGGTCTATTCTGGAGAATGTTCCATGTGCACTTGAGAAGCATGTGTATCCTGCTGCTTTTGGATGTAGAGTTCTATAGATGTCTATTAGGTCCATCTGTTCTAGTGTGTTGTTCAGTGTCTCTGTGTCCTTACTTATTTTCTATCTGGTGGATCTGTCCTTTGAAGTGAATGGTGTGTTAAAGTCTCCCAAAATGAATGCATTGCATTCTATTTCCTCCTTTAATTCTGTTGGTATTTGTTTCACATATGTTGGTGCTCCTGTATTGGGTGCATATATGTTTATAATGGTTATATCCTCTTGATGGACTGAGCCCTTTATCGTTATGTAATGTTCTTCTTTATTTCTTGTTACTTTCTTTGTTTTGAAGTCTATTTTGTCTGATACTAGTATTGCAACACCTGCTTTTTTCTTCCTGTCGTTTGCATGAAATATCTTTTTCCATCCCTTGACTTTTAATCTGTGCATGTCTTTGGGTTTGAGGTGAGTCTCTTGTAAGCAGCATATAGATGGGTCTTGCTTTTTTATCCATTCTATTACCCTGTGTCTTTTGATTGGTGCATTCAGTCCAATTACATTGAGGGTGATTATTGAAAGATATGTGCTTATTACCATTGCAGGATTTAGATTCGTGGTTACCAAAGGTTCAAGGTTAGCTTGTTTACTACCTTACTGTCTAACTTAACTCACTTATTGAGCTATTACAAACACAGTCTGATGATTATTTCTCTCCCTTCTCATTCCTCCTCCTCCATTCTTCATATGTTGTGTGTTTTGTTCTGTGCTCTTTTTAACAGTGCTCCCATCTAGAGCAGTCCCTCTATGATACCCTGTAGGGGTGGTTTTTGGGAGGCAAATTCCCTCAACTTTTGCTTGTCTGGGAATTGTTTAAATCCCTCCTTCATATTTAAATGATAATCGTGCTGGATACAGTATCCTTGGTTCATGGCCCTTCTGTTTCATTGCATTAAATATATCATGCCATTCTCTTCTGGCCTGTAAGGTTTCTGTTGAGAAGTCTGATGATGATAGCCTGATGGGTTTTCCTTTGTAGGTGACCTTTTTTCTCTCTCTGGCTGCCTTTAATACTCTGTCCTTGTCCTTGATCTTTGCCATTTTAATTATTATGTGTCTTGGTGTTGTCCTCTTTGGGTTCCTTCTGTTGGGAGATCTGTGTTCTGATAGCGGCGCCCCTGCCGGGCAGCTGTGTGCCAGCAGCAGCCTTTGGGTCTGGCCTGGGCAACTGTGTGTCAGGCTGGGACTCCGGTCGGCTGCTGGGAGAGTGGCTGCTTCCTCTGGCACCGCTCAGGTGCGCATGGGCCTCTCCTGTGCCCCTCTGGTGCTGCCACCACTGGCACGCGCAGGCCGCTCCTAGGCCACTCTGTCACCGCCGCCGTGGGCTTGTGCGGACCTCTCCTGGGCCCCTCTGGTGCCACTGCCGCTGGCGCCCACGGGCCGCTCCCAGGGTGCTCAGTTGCCGCTGCAACAGGCTCGCACGAGCCACTCTCAGTCCCCTCTGGCACCGCTGTTGCACACGGTCTGCTCCTGGTCCCCTCTGGGGCCGCCACCCCTGGTGCGTGTTGCCACTCTCCCACTACCTGCCTGGTATGTCAGGGTCTGCGACAGTTGGGGGAATGACTGGCAGGCTGCTTAGTGCCGTGAGGGGCTTCAGACCTGTGCTGCCGCACAGGGGTTTAGGGCACGTAAAGTTCCCCGGGATTCCCAGCTGCTGGGTAAGTGTGCCGGGATGACTTTGTCCAGCTGTGGGGTCCCAGTCTCTTTAAGATTTGCATAAAGCACTCGCTTTTCTTTTGTCTCAGGGCCACCAGTTGCGGAGACCTGCCCGCAGGTTTTGCTTTTCTGTTTCTCTAATATCCAGCACCCTGTGTACCTTGTGTCTGCATTCCAGGTGCGGATTTTTAGAGCTAGTTGTTTAGCAGTCCTGGGCTTTCACTTCCTCCCCGTTCCGACTCCTTTCTTCCCACCGGGTTTTGGGGTGGGGGAGCGTTCGGGTCCCGCCTGGCCGCGGCTTGTATCTTACCCGCTTCATGTGGTGTTGAGTTCTCACAGATGTAGATGTATCCTAGCTGTTGTACTGCATCCACTGGTGTCTCTTTTAGGAATAGTTGTATTTATTGTATTTTCATAAATATATATGTTTTTGGGAGAAGATTTCCACTGAACTACTCACCCCACCATCTTGGCTCCGCCCCTCGGAAAGACTTTTTTATATGAGATTTTTATGTTATTATTTAGTAAGGGATGATTATAATGGCAGTGGTTTTGAGCCATAACCATTGACCTAACGTTGACCTAAACATTGACCTAAATGATAAGCCATTTTTAAGTTTTTTATTTAAAAATATATGTATAATCTATAAATGATAAATTGTTTTTAGTGTGTTATAAAGTATATAAAGACAAATTTATTTCCTAATTACTTTCTCTAAATCTCTTGCAGCTAGAAAGAACAATTTTTAAATTGTAAATAATTTTTTAAAATCACTTAACAATCTCACTGCCTTCTCATATTGTTTTCATTTATAGCTGCTTTCAGTTTTTATGTCCTTACAGTATATCTATGAGCACTCATATTTTTCACTTGTTTTCATACTGGTGTACAGGTAATAAAATAACTGTGTTTTTCAATTAACATTTTATTTAAAATATGTGTCTGAATTTATTCTACATATTTTCACACTTATCTAGATATAAGACAAATCAGTTTTTAGATATAGACTATGATTTCTTCTTTGAAGCTTTATTTTTTATTCTTGAAGCTCCTTTATTTTTAGTAACACATTATAAGATGCTTATTTTAACACCTAAACTTTTCTTTTAAATATCAGATAATATACATCTTATGGCAATCATTATGAATTTGGAAATATTTTATATGAACAGAAGTTAAACAGAAGATCAAATAACAAAACTTACACATGAAAATTCATATTTGGAACTAATTTGATACACTTTAAGAATAGGGACCTTAATTTTGTGCATCTAAACCTCAATGATGAGTCACTTTGAGTAATTGGATGATTTGAAAAGTAAAAGAAAGAAAAGATTTGGTTGGAAAAGTTTCTCTGCCAATAAAATGACATCATCCTGGAAATGTTTTGATATTGTGAAAGAAGGATCAGGAAAGAACTACCACCTAGTAGCTGGGGACTGCCCGGAACAGCCTAACCACATAAACAGTTCTCTGTATTTTCCAAAGCTGCCAGCATAAATGTCTGCAGTTTTTAATGAAGAAAACAGATATAAATGGAGGGTGGAGGTGGTGGATAATCTCTGCCTGTCTGGTAGGGCATCCAAAAGAGGGAGGTTTCCAGTCAAAAGTGATGTTTTTAAAATATTTTAATTATATATGAAAATTTAATTGAGGTAAAAAGTAGAAAGTGGGATGTTAGAAAAGTTTTCATGCTAAGTAATGCCTTTGATGCTCTGAACTTTTAAAAAATATTGCTCATTTTCATATTTACATACAGGTTCTAAAAGAATGATTAATAATTCTTGAAATACTTAATTTTTTATGAGATTTCTGAGAAAGTAAAGTGGCAGTCTTTATATGTAGATGGAAATTTTAAATATGACCAATTATTTGGGTGATATTTTTTATTCCTTAAAAAAAATTCTTTCCCAGTGTATTTTAAACAAAAGTATGTATTTCTCATTAGACTTAAAAAAATTCCTTTTAGATATAATTTTTAATAAAGGATTCATTTTTACATGCATCTCTATTTTCTTCCTTTATAACCATAATATCATATAGAATGTGAATAATGAATGTTTGCATTTGTAATTTGAGAAGTGAAATTTTTTGTTTTTATTATAGATGCACATGAAAATAACCACACTGACTCTTAAACTGTCAGTAATGAATGTCATAACTATGTATTTTCTGCCTTGTAATTTGTTTCCTGAATTTTCATAGGTTCAAAGGAGATGTGAATGAGTTATTTTTCCATATCTTGTGATTGTGCTACACAGATTAAATGTAACTCTGCCTACAATACCTATATGACACAAAGATTTTCCCATTGTAATTATTACTGTACTTGTTTCACCAGCATTTGTTTTAGTTCTAGTACAATAGAAATGTTTGGGTTGAACCCCAAATATTTGAGGGAAATCTGGTAAAATAATACTGGACTACTTACCTAGTCTATAGCATACAATCTCTTTTAGGGTCTTAGGAAGCTAGAAAAACCCACTTGGCACTTCTGTATGTTGTGACCATCATATTTAATGTGTAGACATTTTTTTTAGTTCATTTCACCTTTCCAGGGAAAAGTTACTGATTATGAAAGCATAATGGTGATTTTAGGTGCTTCCTTTTAATAATAGTATCAAAATCACAGCCAAACCTAGCTTGCTATCACTTCACTCTCTTGAGGTGAAATAATTAGTTTGTGAAAGGAAATTTTAAGAAAAACCTTTCATACCATGACAGGTTTTAAAATTGTAGTAGACAGTGTAGTAATTTTTTAAAAGTAAACTGGCAGAATTTTTCCTTAAATGTTCACATTGTAGGTATGTTCAAGATTTGTTTGAGGGCTCATAGCTCATTTACCCTCTCCTCCATCTATGTTCTTTCACTCTCTCTTCCACCCCAAACACACAAAAGGACTCAGATTTTACAGATGCCTAAAGATGCTTAAGGAGAGGGAGAAAATAACTCACAAAGGAGATGCTCTTAGAGATTTGAAAGCAGTAGGTGGGGAAGCAATATTGTGCTTTATTGCTGATAGGATTTGTGGGGTGACTTTAATAGGGCCTTGTTCTAGACCTGTTTTATTCTGCAGGCTATCTTTTCCTGAAGTCAGTGCCCTTGAATCACTGCACAGAAGCCTAGTTTATAGTAGGTAGCATAGTTTCCTGGAAGAGTTTAATGCCTTCTGGTGGTAAACTATATACAATATTTGTTTGTGGTGATGGCTGGTAAGAGGTCACAATGACACTGTTCGATCGGCAGTAGGTGTCTGTACTGCACCCTTAAACATATTTATCTTAATACTAAATCGCTATTCGTGTAACTGCTTTTATTTGTGTTTTTTGTTTGCTAATAAGTCTCTTTTGCTCAATTAAAATTATGTTTAATTGTTTAACATATTTCTTTAATTATGTCTCTTTGGGTATTATTTCTTATTTAATGAAATAAAATGTGATTTACAATGCATTTTTCTTGGGCACTTCTAAACAAATTTTGCCCTGATATTTGATTCATAGCCTGGAGAGAGAATTTTCTTCACTATGTATGTGTCTCTGGTTATAAATATTAGTAGAATTAAAAACTAAGAGTTTATAACTAATGCAATATACATGCTTTGAAGTTAGATGTTTTAGAATGAAAATGCATTGATGGGAGAGGCTTAGTTTTCTTAATATAGTTTTCTTCATTTACTAGATTCTCCTGAATTATTTTGGAAACTATGTACCTAATGCATGGACACAGGACAATGGCTGCACTCTTTGTGAATTGGATACAACTGACTTGTCTGCAGTAGATGTAAGTGGAATTGACTGTGTGAAATAGAGTACTAAAAAGTACATGATCATGAGATGCAGTGATTTGTAGGGAAAAAAAGGCACATTATTTTATGATTTTGATAGATAATGGATTTATAAAGCTAAAACATGATGATTTATAAAATTGCTAGATTTGTGTATTCCTGAATAGCTTTTGAAAGCAAACCCAAATAATAATTGAGCCCAATAGAAGAGGCTTAGTTGTTGATATTTAAAGCTTGCTATGATTATATGCTCTTGTTTAATTTTAGTCTGCTAACTTGGTCAAAGCATTGAGAAAAAAATGGTTATAATGCTCCAGCATTTGTAGTGACTAATTTTATCTGTTTGATTTTTAAATTTGATGATAAAAAGTCATGATATGTGATTGTATAACTGACTGTTTTAATTGTTTTATAGCTAGTAACTCTTTTAAACTTCACAAAATCCCTTAAGTAGGTACTACTATTGACTGAGTTTTACAGATGCGAATACCGAGATATATACAGGTTAAGTAACTTGCTTAAGAGCATGGAATTTTTTTAAGTGTTTGAGTTGGGATTTAAATTTAGGCATTCTGCCTCCAAGACCCTAAATTTTTGACCACTGTGAAATTTTACCTGGATGTATGTATATACTATAAGCTAAACACATTGTTACTTTTTGAGGAAATGAGCAATTATACTTCAAGAGTAAATGAGCAATTGGAAATAATTGTTATTTATCTATAAAACATTGTTATGCATCTTCCTTCTGTCATCAGCTAGAACAGTTTTAGGATATCCTATAGTAACATTTTTCTCCCGGAAAATTGCTCTTACAACTTGGAAGACTATTATGTATATAAACAATTGGATTGTAGGGATGATTTTGTCATTAAGGCTGATTCTTTTCTTTATTCACCATAGGTTACTGAGAATCTACAGAATACCAGACAAGTAGAATCAATAAAGGCAAAAATAAAAATCCCAGTAAAACAGTTCTGGTAACTCCTGGACCCATACAAATATAAAATACTCTCATTGTAAAGTACTAAACCTCCTGAATTCAATAGTTTCTATTATCACTGTCTGACTAAAAGGAGGATAAATAGTAACTTGTGCACGTTTAGGAGCTTATGAATGGAACCCTGCTTTACTTGAAAATAAAACTTCTTGGCCAGTCTGTCAAATAACAAACTGAATGTTTCCTATCTGGAAAGGGTGCCAGAACATTTCTGAATGAAATTGCATCATGAGGTTTAAAAATTCATCCTGATCTTTTTTGCAGAAAGTAATATTGTCCTCTGGAGGGAGAGCTAATTCTTTTTATCTGTTTAGTCTTTTATGTAAACATTTTGGTGCAAAGATAAAAGAAATATTAAATTTTTAAATCTTAATTTTTTGGCTTTCTTACAGTTTGTTAAATACACTAGAAAGGAATACCATTATTTTATGCAAAATAAGTTATGTGTTTTATATTTGTATCTATTATTCAGTAGGGATATAAAACTTAAAATTATGTGAGTAGTTAAGATCTCAGGCCAACTGTACTCTTAGATGTAGGTCACAGGCAAGTTTCTTTATTTGTAAAAGTAATAGTGGCTATTGCCATGGGGCAATTCAAATTTAGCAGATTATGTTGAATTTATATTCTAGTATATTTTATGTTATATTAAGACTTGAATAGAATTTAAAGTAAAACCACACTAATAATAATCTGTTTTTATGTTTTCCATAAAACAAAGGTCCATCCAAATGTAACAATAGGTGTTTTTATTGAGCAACCAACCCCTTTCCTGCCTCGATTTCTGGACATATTGTTGACACTAGATTACCCAAAAGAAGCACTTAAACTCTTTGTTCATAACAGAGTAAGTATTTAAGAAATGAATATTTTATATAAAAACTATTTTTGATCCTCTTTGGAATAATGTTATTTATTTATTTATGTCTAAAAAGATCAACTGGACTAAATTCAGTGGGGGATTTTGGGAGTAATCATGCCCTGCCTATTCAGGAACTAAGGATTTTAGAGTCTAGAGACTAGTCACATAGTACTGGGATGAGCCACATGACACTGTCAAGTTTTGTAGATCAAAAATGATTGACTATCAGCTATTTTCATATGGCTCAACTTAATGTATAATGAATAGTTGTCAAAGGGCCTTGTATTCCTTTGCCTTTGGGTTAATTATGATACTTTCTTTTTATAGAACAGGTCGTTAAATTGTTTGCAGTTTATGACAATCCCATAACATCAGACCTTGAAATATTGTTTTGAAAAACAGTATTATTTTGCTTATCACACAATGGCATGCTCTTCCCCAAAGGATTTGGATATTGTCATTTCCTTAAAAAATCTTCAGATCCTCCCAAACACCTCCCACATATAATCTAAACCTTAAGACATTTATTTTTCTCAATATTTTTCCACTTCTCTTTTCTGTTAAAATAGTCGGCATTTAACATCATCTAGAAAAACTCAATAGTTATAAACTATGCTATTTTCTCTCTTTGTCCTAATACTTTTTGTATGACATTGTTCTTACTTCCTAACATACATGTCAGCCAATTATTTGCCTTTTCCAGAGAATAATTTAAATTTGCAGAAAACCAGCTAAAATAAGTTTAGAAGAGTGACTCATTGAGTATTTGTTTTGTAAAATGTGTTGTAATATACATACTTAGTTTAAATGGTCTTGTTTTGTGTATTGTGTCTCCTGTTTATATTTTTCCTCCTTTCATGGGACCTAAAACCCCTGGATGGTGGGAGTTTTTATCTTCTCTTATCTACCATGAACTCTATGCAGCTTTTATATAAGTAGTTCTAACACTCTGTGAAAAGCTTTCAAAAATACTCAGAGAGACTTGATACATGAAAAGCCCTGACATGCTCTAATGATGAAAACAGATAATCTTACCTAAATTTTAGCATAATTGAATCATACCAACTTGATGACTTTTATGTTGATGATTTTCCTATTATATTTCCTTATCAACAAATTTTTGGTAAACTTTTCCCTCTTTTCATAAAAACACACTTTTATATGTGACTGTTAATTTTTCTCTCTGATTTCAAAGAATATTGTAATATTTATTTTATAATGCATAATTACATTTACAAATTAAATTAATATCTTTTAGGGTTAATAGACATTTTTGATGGATATTTTATAACACATGTCTAAGATTTTCAGGTCACAAACCATTTTTTGCTCTTGAGTTAGATCATAGCACCCAGGATTTAAATATGTATGCAAGAACCCTGTCTGAGAATAGATGTTGAAAGAAATTTGAAGTGTTTTCTGTTTAAAAAATATTGATGTGAATCTTTTTTGATTCTTCATGTGACATTTAGGTAATGTTTAAATATAATATACTTAGTATTGGTTATTTTGTCTGTAATTGAGTGATTATGTGAATTATGGAATACACAATACATAACTTTGAATGTGAAGCCATTGCCACATATCAATACTTCAGTCATCTTTACTGTCTTATATTCTCACTAATTTTTTATTTTTTAAATATGTTACAGGAAGTTTATCATGAAAAGAATATCAAGGCATTTTTTGATAAAGCTAAACATGAAATCAGTACTATAAAAATAGTAGGACCAGAAGAAAATATAAGTCAAGCCGAAGCCAGAAACATGGGAATGTATGTTTTAATAAATTTAAACATTTTTTACTGAAAGAAACATTAAAAAGAAACAAAAACTTTCCTTCAAAATTAATACCCTCAACTTGGATGTCTCAGCTGTGTTTGTGCGACTGTGTGTATGCATGTGTGCAAAAATGCCTCTGCTGGTAAGACTATATCTGTGTTTGTAAGTGTTTACATGTAAAGGGCCATAGAAGTTGTTTCCATTTTTCTTTTGAGTAGCTAAGACTCAGCTTATTTAAATAAACTCTTAATTGAACTTCAGATCAAGGTGTTTAAAAAATACTCGAATGGTATGTCTGATGAAGCAGTGATTTAAATGTCGATTACCTGAAGGTTGTTTCAGACTGTGGAGAAAAAAGGTATTCCCACTTTCTAGTTACCTACTGATCTAGATATTACTGTAACCTTCAGAAGAAATATTTTAGGTCCTTTGTTTAGCTCTCTTAATACTTCTGATAGATTACTAATAAAATTTTGGTAATAATTAAAATCAATCGTTTATTCAATGAATGCTAATTGAATATGCCAGAGAGTGGATTAAGAATTGTTGGTAAAAAGGTGTATAAGTCATGGTGACTTCTCATCAGGAAATGTTCTGTTCTTGTGCTGTGGAAGCTCAGGGCCAAGACTCATGGATAATGCCCGGTCTTGGGGTAAAGGGCTAAGCAGGGTAAACAGACCTCAGAAACACCAAACAGATGTTATTACTAATGATTCCATTGCTTATTCACTGGAGAATACCTTGGGTCCACATTCAGTTTAATGTGCTCTGTTGTGTCTGGCTTCCTTGGCTCAATACAGTGTTTTCTAATTTGCACATGTCATTGCAGTTATCAGCAGTTCATTCCTTTTCATCACTGACTATTACTCTGTCATCTGAATACACCACAAGTGGTTTATATACTCCTCTGTCGATGGACATTGGGTTATGTCCAGTTTGGGACCATTATGAGTAAGACTGCTGTGATGAAGATTCTTTATTACAAGTGTGTGTGTGTATGTACATATGCTTTAGTACATTTTGGGAAAATACCAAGGATTGGACTAACAAAGGCACAAGGTTAAAGTAGATGTATATTTAATTTTATAAAGCACTGCTACATAGTCCTCCAAACCCACTGCACCATTTTACACTCCTAAAAGCAAGGTAGTAAGTAGAACTCCAGCTGCTCTATATGTCTGCCACTGTTTGATATTGCCCATCTTTTTTATTTTAGCCTCCCTACTGGGTATGGAAGTGTCTTACTGTGGTTGTAATTTCATTTCTTGATGACTAACTCTCTGTGCATGTATTAATTGGCCATTTGTATGTCTTCATTTGTGAAGTACCCAAATTTTTTGTGCATTTTTGTTTACATTGGGTTGTGTTTTTTGTTATTGTTGATTTGTAGTTCTTTATGTTTTCTGTATACAAGGTGTATATGTAATGTTTTGTGAATATTTGCTTCATTCTGTGGCTTTCTTTTTTACTTTTTGAATATTGTGTTCTGTTGAGAAGGAATTTTAATTTTAATAGAACTTTATTTCTCTTTTTTTTAATGCTTTGTGGTTTTGGGGTTTATTTTCTGTTTAAGAATTCATTCTTATTCCAATATCATGAAAATATTTTTTTCATTCTTTTGAATTTTTCTTATAAAAGCTTTATGGTAATTTATGTTTATGATGTTTCAATCTGTAATTTATCATGAATACATTTTTGTGTTTGGAATGAAGTAGAGGTCATATTTTGTTCTTTACAAATGGAGTTTCAGTTATTTCAACACTTTTTATTTAAAGCTTTTCTTTTCCTACATAATTGACTTGGCATTGGTCAAAAATCAGTTGGCTGAATATTTATGAGTGATTGTAAACTCTTTATTGATTCCTTTATCTTAGATCAATGCCATACTTTATTATTAGGGAATTATATTAATGTTAAAATCAGGTAGTATAAATCCTTCAAATTTTTCCAAGATAATTTTGGCTATTTTATTTATTTATATTGAGGTATAACTGACATAACATTTTATTAGTTTTAGGTGTACAGCATGATCATTTGATATTTGTATACATTGAAGAATGACCAAAATAAGCCTAGTATAGTTACTGTCTGTCACTATACATAGTTACAAAAATGTTTTTTAAATTTTCTGTATTTTTTTGTGTGCAGTTTTAACAAAATTTCCTGTCTGGACTTCTATTTGACAGTTGCTTAGAAACAGCTGTGGTATGGAGACATATAGAGACATATACTGACATTAGCAGAAAGTGATAACTAGAATCAGAGTGAGGGAGGAAAGCTCAGAGAGAACCCTAAATGCAGAAACTGTAATACTTGGAAGCTATTACAAATGGTGCATCCCTTGGTGTTCCTGATGGTAGTGCTACAGAGTCCATGAAGGGAAACATACGTCATAGTCAGTGTCCCCTGATAAAAAAAAGGGGACTAAATGTCTTAGAAAGAACTCCAAGCAAATCAAGCTTAAAGAGCTCAACACCTAAAGAGTTATGCACTTCCAAATCCATGAGTCACTTAAAACTAAGATGTTGGATGTACAAGATTTTGCATTGTGTGTGTGTGCAAAAAACATTTTGATTTGTGAAAAAAGTTGATAATTGCAGTAAATTATGTTCCCTTTCAGAGAGAATTAAATACTAAATTATAAATTGTCATTCTGACTAGATGTTTGATGTCTTAAAGTATTTAGTGGCTTGAAAATATATTTCACTTGGCCTAAAACTAATTCTAGTGTTGATCTAATTATGAACATCTGTGGATAAGTTGACTGGAAATTTTAGATAACACTTATTCTTTTGGATATTACTACTTGTAGCAGATATGTTAGAGAAAACTTGTTTTACACATAAACTTTATGTTAACACTTTCAGCCAGCAAATATTTATTTTATGTAATTCTTATTTCATTTCTTTTTCAATGTCAGGGATTTTTGCCGCCAGGATGAAAACTGTGATTATTACTTTAGTGTGGATGCAGATGTTGTTTTGACAAATCCAAAGACTTTAAAAATTTTGATTGAACAAAACAGGTACTATACAAGATTTAGTGTCAAAGTATTTTTGATATGGTGATCGTTTTCTGTGTCTGGGGATGCACTAATTACTTATCTGTAATTAGTGAATTAAGGGAACTCACATGAACTTATTTTCTACACCTTATAAATTTTAATTCACATTAGTTTTCTTTTGAAAGCATCACCTAGGAAACAACCTGATGAAAATTAAAAGCATTTAATCTTAGTTATCATCACAAACGCAATGTTTTATCAATTATATTTGGCTTATTTTTATGTTTGAAGCTAGATGACATTATGATGTGTCTATAAAATTTGGAAGTGTTTTATTCTCTGTAGTTTTTTTAAAAGTAGAGCTTCATGAAACTTCTGACCTAAGAAGTTATTGCAAACAGAGTTGTAAGTTCTTAAAAACTGAAAGAAATCTCAGAGGTGCAAGTTATTACACAGCCATATCTATGATTTATTTAGTATTGAGCTATGATTATCACTAGGCAGCACTTGTTTTTATTTAATTAAATTAAAGTGGTAAAAAGATACCATGTGTCCCAGCTTATAATGATATTAACCTTCATTTATTAATACTACTGCTACTACTACTAATAATATTACTAATAGCCCACCTTTATTTAATGGTGCTTTGTAAGTGCCAGGTATTGTTCTAAGTATGTTTAAATATATTAACACAATTGTTTACAAATAGAATAACAGTGAAATGTTAGAATTACTGTTTTTATTTTGCTGAGTAAACTATATGAGAAATCTATTACACTATAGTAACTGACCTTATATATATAATAATAATTTGTCAATTTGATAATTCAGTTACTACTTCAAAATCTAAGAACTCTCAGTACTAATAAACAGTCCCATTATATAACTGTCAATAGATATTTATCTAAGATAACTATCTGCAAATTGTAGGTAATTTTCACAACATGTGAATAAGCTTTGATCATTGAAAAGGAAAGCAGGTTACCCTAGAGATAGGGGATGGAGTTGTAATTTGTAACTCTTAAAACTTGTGGAGTTCAGTAATATTTTCTTCAATTTGAAGTGTTAATTTCCTCTTAATTTGATTGAAATTCAATATTGTATAATGTGCATACACTTTTAATAATCTTTATATGTTTTTTGTATATGACACTTTGGTAGGTATTTAGTTATTCTGGTAGTGAACTATTTAATGAATTTGTATTATGTATTTAGCATACATCCCCCTTAATACCAATCTAATGTTTTAAACCTTGTAAAGAATAAAATTTCCCTCATAAGTAACTCAACTGACATCTGGGGCCCTTGCTTCTTGAAGAAATAATAAAACTCAGGTTATTTCTCCAATTCCATATATTTCTGTTAATTATCAAAGCTTTAGATTCATATGATACCTGTGGTTCTTGCTTCTGTATTCAAGCATGTAGTTTCCATAAAGCATTTACATACACCAAGAATGTTATGAGGTTTAGTAGCCTTGACTGAAGGTTAGAGGGGTAAAGAATGGGTCACATCTTAGGGCATGTAGCTTCCTAATATCTCATCATCTCTCTTTTCCCCTGCCTCTTCCTATTTCTGCTATTTATTGCCTTGCTCCAGTTTTACTCCTTCAGTTATGTAGTGCAATTCATTATCGCCCAGCTGCTGTCCTCATTCAGTAGTCCCTCCATATCTGTGGGGCATATGTGTCAGGACTCCCACTGGGTGCCTGAAACTGAAGATGGCACTGAGCCCTGTATATACTGTTTTTTCCTATACATACATATACCTATTATAAAGTTTAATTTATAAATGAGGCACAGTAAGAGATTAACAACAATAAATAATGAAATAGAACAGGTATATAATACACTGTAGTAGAAATCATATGAATGTGGTCTCTTTCTCTTAAAATCTTATTTACTATACTCTTATTGTTCTTGCGATGGTGTGAGATTATAAAATGCCTACATGATGTAGTGAAATCAGGTGAATGGTTCAGGCATGTGACATAGTATTAGTTTACTGTTTACCTCCTGATGATACCTCAGAAGGAGGATCATCTGCTTCCAGACTGCGGCCGACCACAGGTTACAAGCTGTGGAAAGTGAAACCCGCAAATGGAGGACTACTCTATTTCCATGCTCAACAACACTGAGGCACACAGCAGACAAATTTTGGTTTCAACATTTCTTTACCCAACCCTTTGGGGAGGCAGCTGGGTTTCTAAATTATAAATTTTTTTCCTATTAAGTACTTGACCTTGTCAGTTAATGTCATTGAATTATCATTGTTTAAATTAACATAATATATAGATTATAATTTGTTATCCTTTCTAGTATTGTAGGTAATCTAAACAAAACAATGTAAGTCTGGTTAACCAGGAAAAATGAATCAAAATCATTATTTGTACGATGTGTATTTACAGACTGTGTTTTACTTTTTATAGGTAAGAGAAAGAGTACCTCTGATCTTCACAAGATTGGAATGCTGTGAAATAGGGTTTTTCGTAGAGAGTAGTGGGTCCATAAACTTCCTTTTGGAAGAGTTGCGGTAGCTTTTCTTAAAAATTGTTTGATACCACTAGAGTTCACTTCATTTTAAAAGGATCTCCAGAGGAACCTCAGATTTTGTTGCCTAATTTGGAAACACATTATAAATTAGACCTCCCTAAGAAGAAATCTGAAATGCTTTGAATTCATAACATGCTTGTCTCAAAGGGACTACTTTCCTGGTAGGTCCTAAGACAGAGTGCCAAGGCAGTTACGCTCTGTTGAGTGTTCTAAAATAGGAGAAGGACCAGAAAGATGTTCAGTGTTGCCAGAGCTGGCACAACCCATTTTAAAAGTTGTAAAAAAAACAAAAACAAAAACAAAACCACACCAAAGACATCCTTTAAAGTAATTGAGGACTTAACGTTAGGGAAACTGGCCTATTTACAAATATCGCAGTCCATCTTCACTCATTTTTAAAAATTCAGCAAATATTTATTAGATGCCTTAATGCATCAGGGAGTATTGTGTCTTTCCAGTGAAAATGAAAATATTTGACTTGATTTACTATAGTTTTTGAAATACTTCAAATAATTAAGTTATTAAGATAGTTTCTTTTTCTTGGATATAAATAAGTACTTTAAAGTCATTTTTATAGTTTAAATAACATTTTCAATTGCTTTTTCCTCTTATTCTTTAAGGCATATCATTAAAAAATCAGCAGTGTAGCTAAGAAAAAGCATTGGGAAGAAATTCCCTTTTTATTTTACTTTTAGTTTTTTGGACCAACCACTTGTGTATTAAATGAAATTTATTGTTTTATGTGACATGTTGAGCCCAAAGCACATAATTATGAGATGACTTAAAAATAAATAATTTTTTTTTCTCTCCAGAAATATCATTGCTCCTCTTGTAACTCGTCATGGAAAACTGTGGTCCAATTTCTGGGGATCATTGAGTCCTGATGGGTACTATGCTCGTTCTGAAGATTATGTGGATATTGTTCAAGGAAATAGAGTGTAAGTTACTTGACTTAATTATAGAATACCATAATGTAATATGCCATAAACTAAAAATGTGGTCTTGTTAATATGACTTGAATTTTTAAAATTACTTCCTCTTTTCTTTATGTTCAATGAAAAATAGAAAATTTTTAAACCACTTGGGATCCTGAAATACTCATGTAAAACTAGTATCAGAAAATGGTTTTTAAGGTTCTAAATTTTTATGAGAACAAACTCACTGTTGTGACTAATACTGAGAAACAATATATGGTTACCAGTGGTAGCCATCTTTTGATTGTTACAAGAGTAGTATTCTTCCGTTAAAAGTTTGGAAAAGGAATTTAGCTTACCTAATTTATATAGTGGCCCGGATAAAGGTTGTTTCGATAGTTTTTAACATTTATAAACAAGCAAAGAAGAACAATAGCAACAGCAAAAAGCTTTCAACATTTCCTGTTACAAGAGTTTTTGTTGAAATAGGTAATATTCAGATTTAAGGATCAATTTATTCACCAGTGTCTGATTTCCATTTCTAAAGTTTGGAAAGAATATGCTCGCTAAAAAGTATCTGCATGATTGATATTTATTTCAGGGGCAACAGTTGATATTTTTTAAACTAAAAAATAATCAAAATAATCATAATTGAAATACTGTTTTCTTTACCTTAAGATAGAATTAAGGAAGAATGTTATTCTTTTTTCTCATACAGACAGTGGGCCAGAGTGACTGAAATGTCACATGCTTTGCCTAACTTCTCAAATACATCATCCCAACTTAAAAGGGAAAGCATTCTCTCATGACTAAAAGATAATGTGACCTTAAATTTAGAAAAAAGTCACATACTTCTTTTGGAATAGTTGAGTGGTAAAAAGATGTTTTGCTTATGAAAATAGTAATAGTGAATTTGAATGATGTAAATGTGATACTGGCTTTTATTAGCCACAATTAAGAAGCATGATAGTTGAGAAAATACTATTAAGATCATATTCCATTATTTCAAAGTACTTCTGTTGTTTCTGGGATGATGTATATATGCCTGATATGTCTGTGGGTACAGCAGAAATAGAATAGAGAATATGTTCCATTTAACTTGCTTTAGGCACTGGCGATTTTCTTTACAGCCTCCTGTCATTATCTAATATGCAAGGAAAAGAGTATGGAAGAGGCTTTTGATCTAGTAATACAAGAATGCATTTCATGTTCAAAAGCTACATGAAGGAATGACATCTTATGACATGTATGTGTGCGTATGTGTGTTATTTTCCTTCAAAACTGAGACACTGCACACTCTGCCAGTGATTAATTTCTGAATTCAGCAGCCACACTGAGTATTTTGTGTGGCCATTCCCTTTGAGACTCATCTAATAAAGAACAAATGATATCATATTCTTTTTAATGTCTAACTACTCTTCCTTGGTCAAGATCTTCCCTTTCTGTTCTCTGAAAGCAACAGGCATTTTCTTTCAGCTGAAACCTTTCTTACACTGTTCTTAAAAAATGAGTCATATTTAGAGTGAGGAGACAAGTGTGGGAAAGAGTGAAGGACAAAATAAAGTGTTTCCAGTACCCACATACTTCTGGCTGTATTTCTTCATATCTTCCTTTTTCTGCAGAAATTTGAGATGGCTTAAAAAATTTCAAGATAATGTATTTTTGGAGAATTTTAGGCTGTCTTCAGTGGTGTGCTAGTAATTGTCTGACAACTGCTGCTTATAGTTGGGTGCTGTAAATACCCCTACCATGTCCGATTTCAAGCTGCCAATGTGAAGTCACTGAGTGTAGGCTTGGGAAGTGAAGCTACATGCTTTGCAGAGCCAGTGTGAGCTGACTCTAGTACACCACCAGTTGATGTGATTATTTTTGCTTTCAAACTGCCTAATATTAAATGGAAACACTTTTTGTACTACAGAATATTATGCTCTAACTGTAAGAACAAAGTGGGGGATGACAGCCAAAATGCCAAACAGATATAACCTTAAAATGAAGTTTACATAGGGAGATAATGATTTATCTTAGAAAAATGTAGTGTATACCAATTAAAATGGGAAGGTACATTTTATTTTTGATAACTATTTTCTGAATGTACACCAAAGATAGTATGTATATATATGTATATGTATATATCTCATGTATATGTGTGTATATATATCAAATATCATTAAATGTATTTTCATTTGCATGTAATTTGATTCAATAATTTACATGTACAAAATTTAAAACATATAAGGCATTTATTTTAAAAACAAAAATAAACCTTAAAATATTTTCTATTTGTGGTATCTTGGAATGTTTTATCTTTACTTTCAGAGGTATATGGAATGTCCCATACATGGCTAATGTGTACTTAATTAAAGGAAAGACACTCCGATCAGAGATGAATGAAAGGAACTATTTTGTTCGTGATAAATTGGATCCTGATATGGCTCTTTGCCGAAATGCTAGAGAAATGGTAGGGTATACAATGATGGCTTGCTTGAATGTTCTTATAAAATGGCTTGCTTAACTAGTTGATGTGTCATTGTGTTTTGATGCCCCTTTTCTTTCTATTTTGTAAGTACTAGCCAATTTTTTTGGTTCTGTATTGAAAAATAGGGAACAATTATAGAGATTAATTTGTGAACATGTACCTGTAAAAACAATTTAAAAAATGTTAGGTTTGGTGCTTAGGCTTACTCATAAGCAACAGTAGGATTTCAGTAGTAATCATGGATGTGTCATAAATCAGTGCTGCATTTTTAATAATTCATTTTTACTTCCATTTGAAATTCTGTAGCAAAACCTGACCTTATTAAAATCAATCAGATAAAGTCTTAGTGAAATGATCATGTGTACACATTTAAGAATACACTTTCTTTTTAAAATCAGTGTCTATATTTTCTCTATCATTAATAACTCCACACTCTTAAAAAGCAGGTTTCTTATCACTGAACTGGGAGAAGGATTGATATATTTAGTATATTTAATATATGTGAAAATTTAATTATACATTGCTATCCATTGGGAAAAAAATCAGAAAAGTTGGCAAGTATTTTTTTCTACTTTAATAAGGCATGTGTTGTTGGACTATATTTGTTTTTCCTACAAACCTATGTGCATTGTTATATGGAACATCTTCAGTACTTGTGGTTGTCATTTGTGCTCATGTTCTGCTAATTTGACTCAACAGCGCATCCTGGAATGGCCTCTCACACATTTTTTCTTTTGTCTTAATTTTGTGTCTAATGAAAGTTCTACTAAGGAATGAGCTTGGATTTATGTTTGACTCAAAAACAAGAAAAGAAAGGGCTGGAGTTGTTTCTTTGTGTGCGCTCTAAGCTTTGCTTGTTCTGCATGTTTTCTATGAAAGACATTACCAAATGTCAGCTTTTGATCAAGGGCTGCTGTTTTTATTTACCTAACAATCAGAGAGTGGGTGTGCAGGTCAACTTACCCAATGCTTCTCTTCATTTTAGACTTTACAAAGGGAAAAAGACTCCCCTACTCCGGAAACAATCCAAATGCTCAGCCCCCCAAAGGTGTTATTTTTATTTATTTTATAAAAAGTTTATTTAATTAATACTAAATATGGTATGTTTCTTAGCAGTAAAGTTTCTCTGAGACTCTTCTTTCCATTTAACTTGGTAAGATGTGGGTATTCATTGGTTCTTAATTTGTATATGTGTAAATTTTGTGTGTTGGGAGTGGGCATTGTGTGATATTCAGCTGTTCTTTGGGCTGATTTACAATTTATGGTTGACAGTTAAAAATTAAAACCCAAATTCTTTTCACTAGTTTTTTTTAGTTTTTGTTTTTTTAAGGGAGAGAAGAGATAGGAGTAAGTATAAAATGTATCTTGTTTAAAGTGAGATTTGGATATTCATTAATTTTATTTTTGTTAAAACTAACCCGTTTACTATTAAAACAGGTACAAAAAGAAACAACTTTACCCTTGTGGTGTTTGCCACATTTATTTGGTTTGGGTCAAGGACTTGAGACTGATTTTCCTTAGCTGCTTGAATAGTTTTGGTTTTTAAACATCAAAACAATAAAAAAATGAAAAAGACTGGTGAAATAATATTAACGTTTGAATTCATGCTTAAAAGTGTGCTGTCTTCTTTGAAAGGGAAAGAAGCCAAAAGAGGTACAATTCGTTGCACTTTGGTGTCTCAAAAATATTTCTGCTTTCAAACAGGAATTTTTCCCCCTGATGTCTTCATCTAGGATCAATGTGAAAGGGTTAAAACAGTCGTTCTTCCTCTTCTTTTTTTCAGTTGAGTGTCAGTGCTATCCATTAGTTTTGTGTGGTGTCTGAATTCATAATTAATCAAAATTTTATTTCTTTTATTTTAAATCATGCATGTTTTATATGCAAAATAAAAAACACACATTCGTGTTCATAAGTGAGATATAAAAGTTGAAATTAATATCACATATTTTTCCTATGGTTGAATTTATTTTATTGTACTTTCCTCTGAGATTATTAATACTATTATTTTTTGGCATATAGGATGTGTTTATGTACATTTCTAATAGACATGAATTTGGAAGACTGTTATCAACTGCTAATTATAATACTTCTCATTATAACAATGACCTCTGGCAGATTTTTGAAAATCCTGTGGTATGTATTTCATACTCAACTTCATTTGTTCCTTATTTTCTTAGAACTCTAAGTAATATGAAAATGTAGTAAGAGGCTTTAAATTTTTTAAAAATTCTTTAATTTTTTAAAAAGATGTAATTAATTATGGCTTTTGACCAAGAACCTTTTTTTTTAAAATTAAGACATACATTATGTTTGGGGAATGGAATTATCTGTTTCTTTGATTTCTCCCAATATTTCTGTTTTATATATTTGAAAGCAACATCAAATTTTTAGTCACAATTTCAGAAAAAAATGTTTACAAGTAGTTCACATATGACAATATTACATTTTGATTTTCAAGAAGGAAATTTAAGAAATGGGAAGGTACATTTTATTTTTGATTACAATTTTGTGAATGTACACCAAAGATAGAGAAAATTGCAAACTAAGGAGGTTCAGCATATACAGAAAGTCTTAAGATTGAGGCAGCAATTTCCTTTTAAAGTCTAAAATTATTTCTTAAAGATTTGAAACATACAGGAATTAACTCCTTTTTTGTCTTACTTGGGCCTGTTTTCTTTAGTCATGGTGACATGGTTATTCAAGGGAAAGTAATCTTGAATAATCATCTTTGTAATACTATTATTTCTGGTTTTCCCCTTGCTAGTAATAAAAGTTTTCAGTCCACCTTATCTTTTATCTGTAGGAGTAGTTGAACATCTGGGAATAGTACATTTAATGGTCAAGAATACACTGTTAAATAGGAAAAAAATATCTTTTGACATTGTTTTAAATGTTGAGAGTACTTCTGTTCCATTTTAGCTGCATATCTTCATCTTTCACAGGAGAATTGGAAAGGCTTTTTTTTTAATGGTGAGGTTGGAATTACACATTTTACTTTGACACTGAATCTCTTCTCTTTTGAGGGATAAAATTATTTGACATCCTGCATCATATTAGTTTCCTGAAAAAATGTCCCAGTTACATCCTGATTGTGAACATTTGTGTAAGAATTCAAAACTTTGGCGAGTATGCAATGAAAACATCAGAAATAAGTGGGAACTGCTTTTCTTTCCATGGCTTTACTTTGTTTTTAGTAAATTAGCCTGAACAATATACCTCTTGGAGTGATACCCCATAGCAAAATATTGAATGATTGTCCCATTATCAGAACATCTAAGAAATTAGTAAAGTCCCAGTTTGTTCAATGATATTTGAATTGTAGTCTAAAATGAAAAGCTAATATTAATGCCTTAATGTAAAATCTTAGAGGATTTTTTCTTCAACTTTAAAAGATCAATAATGATACCAGGAAAAACTTGAAGGTTCTGAAATGTTATGGATGATTATTTACTTGTAATTTTTTCCATAATTTGGAATCAGAGAAATAGTCAATATTAAAGGGAACAATGAGATAATATAATAAATTTGATATACTATGTAAAAATGAAATTTATTAAATTTGAAGATAAGTTTTATTCTTCCATATAAAAAATATCTGAGCTACATGTAAACAGAAATATGCAAAACTAAGAATGGTACATAAATTATCAGGGCCCCTCTGAAATCTGGTCTCTAAAGATATATTTTAGATGAATATTTTTTGAAACATATTTTGATTGGAGTTATTTTACATCTGTGCTTCAGTCCTTCCTTGCTGAGAAAATAAAGCATTTTGTTAAATTGTCTAAATACATTTAAGAACAGATTTTTTTGGATACTAAATTATTCCATATTTTAATATATGCTCTCTAAATATTGGGTTTTTAAATAAAGCACTTGACCAGGAAAAAGATTCCTTAGTTGATGTTGACAAAAATTAGGGTATCTTAGTGTGTGGTTCATGTGTCAGAGATTGGTCAAAGATAAGAATCAGGTTCATGAATTAACATGAAGAGGAGCTGTTCTTCAAAGCATGCTCCTATACCTTAATTTCAGGAACTAAAAGAAGTGAAAGTGTTAGTAACCCCTGATCATTCTTTGATATATATTAAAAACTAAAATGAAGACAGAAATTTTAAATACATTTTAAACAATCAAAATTATTTTAGAGCAATTCACTGTAAAAGTGTAAGTAGGACCCTAGTTGATTAACTAGCTAACTTTTACAAATATTTGTAGGTAGGATTTTGGTCCTTATCTTTTACTTTTAAACACACATGAATTTTCCTACCGCTATGTATATGCATAGAATATAGCATAGAAATCTAATCATTTTAAGATTACCTAATCTGAGAGTATAAAATCCTGAGGATATAAAACTTCATAAATTACAACTTCATAGAATGAGGTGAGCATACCTTCATATTTTCTGTTAAAATATTTATGAAGTGGTATTTGTTTTAACCTGTGCATTGATTTTTTTTTTTTTGGTAGGACTGGAAGGAAAAATATATAAACCGTGATTATTCAAAGATTTTCACTGAAAATATAGTTGAACAGGTTTGTATTAATAATTACTATGTTGTGGGGAGCATTATGCTATATTTTCTAGAAGAGGATATTATTAATGAACTACTGTTTCAGCAGAGAATGTTGCAAAATGTTACAAAACTACCCTTTACGTAGAATTCATGTCTTAGCTTACCTATTTTATAGCCTTAAGCATTGTAAAAACGTAGAACGTGGAGATTAACAATAATTTTAGGTTATGCCTTTTTTTTAGTATACTCTCAAATGTCATAGTTATCTCAAACCACAAAAGAAAGGAACCTTTGGCAGATCTCTGGCATAGGCTTTCTTCAGTGAAAATTTATCTTTGAAAGAAACTAGGCTCCAACAGTCTCTTCTCAGAGAGGTCTTTTGAAAAATGAACTCTATTGTAGGTGAATGTTTTAAACTATTGCTAATACCTTATTGCAGAGAATGTAAACCATCTTTGATTCTGAGATAGTCATTTTGTATTCTTTGAGAAAGAAAAAATACTTCTAGTTAAACAATGACACAATGATTTCTAGTCATTTAGAAATTTTTGCTTTATATGTATATTGAAAGAGCTGTTTTAGACTTATTAAGCCATAGGTATTATCATATTTTATAGGACACTGTACACATACTAACTTTTCATTTCAAACTGGCAAATCATAGTGTAAATCATTTAAAAAAATTTTTCGAAGTCAAGTCAACTCAACAAGTGCACACACACAGATATACACAGGATGGGGACAGAGTGAAAGTCTGACTAAATGTACATGCACTGTGGCATTACAACTACATCACAGTGGCTTACTGGCCAACCGTGATGCTAAGACACATGTTAATTTCACAGATGGCAAAATGAAAAAAAATAACTGTTAGAAAGCATTAAAAAAAAACCCACTACTGTTTGTAACTGTAATGTCAGTAATGTTGGGCAAGCTTCTTAAAAAGGCATCTAAGTGAGACGAATATTGACTATTCTCTCCTATTTAGGTTTAAAATATCCTTTATTATTTAAATGACATAAAATGTTCTTTTTAAATGGTGTTGCCATGTTTTATAGCCTTGTCCAGATGTCTTTTGGTTTCCCATATTTTCTGAAAAAGCCTGTGATGAATTGGTGGAAGAAATGGAGCATTATGGCCAGTGGTCTGGGGGAAAACATCATGTAAGTTATAAATTCACACAAAGAACTAAAGTATGTCTGGGGTGGGACAAGGGGTAGATACTTAGAGAATTCAGAGGGGATTTGTCCTTTTTGTCATACATCTAAAGAGTCTGGCACTTAAATGAAGGGGCTTGCTAAGGCTGTGAGGAGAACTCTGCCTAACTGTGTCTCTCTTTAATTGTTTAACATTTAATCAGTCTGAGCCTCAGTTTCTCATTTATGCATATAAAATTACTGGATGGTCCCTACTAAGGGTCATTGCCTCCAGGCTGGTGATGTTAACAGTAATATATGTCTATTGTGTGATATTGCTCTTCTCCAAAGATACTTTTTATTCTCTGCAATTTCACAGTGAACTATGGTAAAAATACCAAGACAAAATTTATCTGGTTGACTGCCAAAGCAATTTTTTTGTGTGGTGTAAACATAGGAAAAGGAATCTATTTGAATGTCTTTGGTGTAAACATAGGAAAGAGGAATCTATTTGAATGTCTTTGGTATAATTCAGTTTTACATTTATATTCAGTGTCCAAGACTTGTCAGAAGTATTACTGTTTATGGTTCAATGCATTTCTTTTCCTTTGAGAATTCACAGATTCCAGCTCCTTAATAATACCCAGGAATTTTAGTGGAATACTCTGGAATATTGCTATTCTTCTCAATTACAGGTTTACCCGACCTAGTTAGCTGATCAGGGAGACAGAAGGTCAAAGTATGAGGAAGAACATGAAGTCAGCAGGTTGAAGGATAATGAAAAGCAGTCGTGGAAGGGCACCTCAAAATAGAAGTGGGGAACATAGCAGGGAAAGTTTGTTTTCAGTGATGGGCATGTAAGTGGAATCTATGCCCAGGTTTGCTGTGAAAAAAACTCATTTTTTAGGGCGCATTAGAGGGCTTTAGAAGTCAGTTTTATTTACTATATAGTTAGACCTCACATTAAGTAAGTGGGAAAGTAGTCTAGTGACTCTGCAATACTTCACGTCATCATTGATACGTTTGCACAGCCATGTTCTCTAAGTTACTTTGATAATTTTGCAGTTAAAGCTGATGGTACACCATAATTGAACAACTGTTATTTTTATTGTCTGTTATGATCTTGTGGTTGAAAGAAAATGCAAGATAATATACATATGAATTGCATGCAGACCACACTTTATGATGTCATTTATGCTCTTTCTAGGATAGCCGTATATCTGGTGGTTATGAAAATGTCCCAACTGATGATATCCACATGAAACAAATTGACCTGGAGAATGTATGGCTTCATTTTATCCGGGAGTTTATTGCACCAGTCACACTGAAGGTCTTTGCAGGCTATTATACAAAGGTAGTTATGCTGCCATTCATCCTATTTCCTACCAGTTTTTACACAAATGGCCTATTTTATATTTTTATTGATAAGCAAATCCATTGGTTTACTTTGCTTTTTTTAGGGGTTTGCTCTATTGAATTTTGTGGTAAAATACTCCCCCGAAAGACAACGTTCTCTTCGGCCTCATCATGACGCATCTACATTTACCATCAACATTGCACTCAATAATGTGGGAGAAGATTTTCAGGTAATTATGGCTTTTATCTTTTTCATTTTTCAAAAGAAATACATCACTTTGAAAAGGACTTTGCCTTATTTTTTTTATTTTAGATTGTGCTTAGATGGCATAATAAGAATTTTACCATTGATAAAAAATTATATATAATAAGCTGATACGTTTATTTGTTCCATTTCTTTTAGGGAGGTGGATGCAAATTTCTAAGGTACAATTGCTCCATTGAATCACCGAGAAAAGGCTGGAGCTTCATGCATCCAGGGAGACTCACGCATTTGCATGAAGGACTTCCTGTTAAAAATGGAACAAGATACATTGCAGTGTCATTTATAGATCCCTAAGTTATTTACTTTTCATTGAATTGAATTTTCTTTTGGAATGGATGACTGGCATGAACATGTCTTTGAAGTTGTGCTTGAGAAGATGAGAGGAATATTTAAATAACTTCAACAGAACAACTTCACTTTGGGCCAAACATTTGAAAAACTCATAAAAAAATCGTTTGATATTTCTTATTGTCTGCTCTGAGCCTTAAAACACAGATTGAAGAAGAAAAGAAAGTAAAAAAGTAAATGGAAGTATTTATTTCTATGCCTTATTCTCTCTGAGAACAATGATAATTTTCTGAATTTGTGTTTCAGTGGATGAAATATTCAGATAATACCAATACACAAGTGACAAGTGAGACAAATAATGTTTTCTTATTAAAAGCCTGGAAGAATTTTATTTATCAACATGTAGACAAAATGGATATAAATGAAAATTAGCAATTTTTGAAATGTTGGAAAACGGGTTTTAAGTGAATTTGTATGCAACTAATTGTGTAAGTACTTCCTGACCACCTGTGCAGGTACCTTTTATAGTAATTACTGAAGGGACATTAAGAACAATGTCACACAATGTTTTCCTTCAAGAAACAATATAAAATACAACTGAGACACAGGTCTGGTAGAAAACATTTTTGTTTAGATTTTTAGATTTTGTCTTTTTTTCATTTTTCATTAGAAATCAAGATATATGTTCCTTCAGATGAATTTTCCAAGACGGATTATTCTAAGTAGATGCTAGATTTAAGAAAGCTTTCAAGCCTTCCTGTTTCTTAAAATACATTAAATATTGATTTAAGATTAGCAAATGTCCTTATGTCAAAACAGATTTTTTTGTTTTTGTTTTTTAATTTTAGAAAATAATGAGGAAAAAAAACTTTCATTGAAGTTAGTAGTAGAATTTTTTATTTTTTAAAAAACTTCATTAAGTACTTGAATTTTATATCAGGAAAATAGAATTAGTGAGCCTTTCTTCTTCCCTTTTGCCCTTTGTCTTCCTCTTCACTCTTTCTAGGGAGGGTTATTCACTTTTTTGTCTTCCCAGCAACTTCCCACTCTTTTTGCTACCTTTTCTTTATCCCACTTTTAAAAATTCCCCAACACAGAAAAAATTTGTGACTTGATTTTTCATCATTTCTCTGAGTGAGATTTAAAAATCCTCTTTGTAGCTACTATTTTTAATTTAAGGTTAAACTTGAAAGAAAGTTCTACATCATGGTGCCAAAATTCATTTTTCTAACACCATGTGTTAGAAAATTATGAAAAATAAAATAATTTAAAATAAGTTTCTGTTGTTCTCTTTATTATTGGTGATTTATCTTTAGAAGAGAATGTATGACAGAGTATCCTGACATAGTATTCGGATGTATTTTTTATATGATTTCTTCATTTTGCTTGGTAAATTTATTGATATCATAACTTAAGGAAATGTCTTTTTATTGAATCATAAATTGAATTGTACTATCTTCAATCTCCAAGTGACTAGGGATTTGATCTAACTTATTTTACAAGTGAGGACATAGAGACCATACATTTATTCAATATGTATTTATTTATTCAGTGGTGTTTTGCAAGTCTCTGCTATGGGCCAAGCTCTGTTGGATATGGTGGTGAGCAGATGTTACAATTACTGGGAGACAGACCTAAGGAATAAGGAACTTATTCTCTCTCTTTTCTCTTCTTGGCAGCACTTACTCAAAGTAAATTCCTACTATCTATCAACTTGGTTGAAGAGACATTTTAGTAATTATTTGTGAATCGTATTACTATAGTTCAGGGATGGTATTCCAAATATATAATAACTAGTATGTCATGGATGCCAACCAATGAGAACAGGCTCTGGTTATAAAAAAAGAGTTCCACCAGTGCAAAGCAGCTTAATGTCCCTCGCAGTACACTTCAGAGGAAAATCATTTACAAGATCCTGTTTCTCAGCTGTGGTCCACATGAGTGATGGCCTATAGTAACTATTTTAATCTCATGCCATGTTGTTAGAAATTGGATCAAAGCAATTTATCATATTTTCTATTTTCCCTCTTATCCCAGATTTCATGAAATGATATGGAATGTACTTTTAAAAAGAACAATTCATAATTAGTGAGGGAAAGTGTGAAAAATTTCCATAAGTAGATCAGAAAAATTGAAAGGTAGAAGTCAGACAGGATTGGATAGATGGATAATACTGCAGCTTGAAACACACTCAGCTCTGATAACCACCAACCTGTTTTCTGTTTCTGTGAGCTTGATGTTTTTAGATTCCCCATATAAGTGAGACCACACAGCATTTGTCTTAAAGCTCTGTTGGACTTACTTCACTTGGTATAATGCCCTCAGGACTCATCCATGTTGTCAGGAATGTCAGTATTTCCTCCTTTTTTATGGTTGAGTAATAATTCATTATTTATATGTGACGTTTTCTTTACCTATTCATCTGTCAGTGGACACTTTGGTTGTTTCTATGTTTTGGCTGTTGTAAAGCTGCAGTGAACTTGGGGGTGCAGATAGCTTTTTGAGGTAATAATTTTGTTTCCATCAGGTATATTCCCAGAAGTGGAATTGCTAGATCATATTATGGCTATTTTTAATTTCTTGAAGGACCCAAATCTTTTAATGTGGAAATATATTTGAATATTGTTTAATATAAAGAAATAACAGTAGAAGAAAAAGGAAAAAGTTCCTATCACTTAATTTGAACAAATTGAAATATATTAGTGTTTGTGAGTACATGTGTGCACACACATACATATATTAGCCATATATATATATACACACATATGTATACATGTATACACACACATGTATATAAAGAGCTTTAAATGCTCATCATGGTGGCATTTTTTCCTAATTCTTAATGTACATGGGAACCAGTGTAAAGATTTTCCCTATTGTGGATACTTTAGTAGTAGTGTAATACATTAACTTTCTCCATTCTACTTCATATTTGAAAAATACTAATAATTTACCTATATTGGGTACTTACCTAAGAGATCAAATACACCTCTAAGAATAAACATATGGAAAACATATGAATTAAGTGGTCCATCTTAATGACAAGAGTCTCTTTATATATACTTTACTCCTATTTTCCTGTCTACCATAAGCACTTATTAATTTTCCTGTTTGCTAAGCCCTAAAACCTATTCTGTATGACACTACTTTTGGGGCCTCTCATTCCTTTGGAATATGGAGGGGTTTATTCAATGGATCTCCTCAACATGCAGGAAAACCAGATAAAATTTGTAGTCATGGTTGAGGGCAGTCTCAGTGAATACCTCTCTTTGATTAGATGTTGACTGTTTTGGAAAATTAAAATCTAAGACTTCATGAAAGCAGCCTTTGTCAAATACCACTGTTTATCTGTGGTCTTTTAGAATAGCAAGCTACAGACTTCTTTTAGAATAACTATTAAGAGAAAGCCATTGGGGAGAGATAGAGAGGAAATTTATAGAAGTCTTTAAAGAAAGCAATGAATTTTGAATTGTATTTGAAGATAAATACACTAAGAAATAATCAATGAAAAAGTAAAAAACTACATGTAGACATGCTTTAAAAGAACTATGTAGTTAAATTATTCTAATGAAAGGAATTCAAAGAATTGGAAAAAAACATGCTAGGGATGTATAAACTTTTTAAATCCTAAATCTTCCTGTCACTTATTTTTTTATCTTAAAAATTAACTTTATATTTTTGTTTCATTATTAATATACTAAAATAGATAAGAAAACATTCATTTGGAAAAGTAAGTTCTGAGTAATGGTATTTGTCTTTTGATAAATCAAGTAACTGATTATTTTGGCATGCTTTTTTGTCTTTACTGAAAAATGACTAAAGAATCTGAATATTTATACTCTTATGAAAATTAGGAAATTCTGCATATTTCACAATACAAAACATAACTAATCATCTTAAAAAATAGTTTTAACAGATGAAATAGAAAAGATCATGCATGCCATAAATAATTTAAAGAAAATACTGTTTTTTCAAATCATCCCCACCCCAAAGTAAATATTGATTACAAAAATATAATTAAGGGCGGAGAAGGAGAAAAAAATTTCATGTAGATTTGTAATGAGTAATGAATTTCTCTGTGCTTAAATAATTTTCAAAAATAATTTAAAAAGACATTTTTAATACTGATTTAAGTTCCATAATTTTTCCTTAAGGATGGTAATGTGAAATGGTAGAAAGAATCCTTAAGGAAATCATACTGTAATACATAATTCTGCACCTAGTCAGAATTTTACATTTAACAAAGCTCAGTAAATTCTAAGTGAGAAATAGGCAAATTAAAGCATATATTTATTTTGCAAAACATTAAAAGAAAATTGATTCATTGAAAAATTTGCATATTTAAAATATGGTATTTCCTATTAAACTTTTAGTAAATCATTTTAATCTGTATAGTTTATAAATCTTGCCAAATTGTGACATCACAGCCCCATCTTGTGGTCAATGTAGATAACAGTCTAAATTGTAAGCAAAAAGTTTTAAATTTTTAAAAAATATTCATGCTTTAAAATTTTTTCTTAAAGGATAATATAAATAAAATATCATTGGATTTTTTTTAGGAACTTCTATTTATTTTTGTAGCATGACACAGTAGTTTAAGAGGAAGAATTGGGACACCTTATTCTGAAATAAGGGATGGCCAGCATATTTCCAGGCGGCACTGATGAAGTAATTTGTTTTCTATTCTTTAGCTACTTGTAAACTGCTAATTTAGGTTCAGTGGGGAATATGGGCCTGAACTAATCAGTGTATAAGTGGACAGATTCAGTTACAACTGATAACAGTAAGTGGTTTTGAGTAGACAAAATAACTTACATAATGTTATAGAACAGTTTCATAAAGTCTGATTGTAAAAACAAATATATTTAAAAACATTTCTTTATGGCAGGCAAAGATAAATCACAATTTTTTTCTTCATAATCATCACAGAGCTGGTAAGTGTAACAATGAGGTCAAAATTCCTATTGTGCAAAAATCGACTGATTCAGACAAACTGAAAGTAATAATATCTATTTTAGCTTTTTGAGGATTAATGAAAGTTGTCCTGCTGAAGGTGTGAAGAAGGGAGGTGTTCTAAAGTAGTTCTAATTTACTTCAGCTCTTGCATATTCAGATGTTGACCATACATCCTTTTTTATCATCTTCGCTTCCTTTAGGTCACCTTCTGCCCTGTGTACTTCACTGAATTCAGGTTCTCCTCTTCTAACTCTAGAATAACTTCATTGATTTTCAGATTGTCCCAAAACAGCTTCCCTATTGATCTTCTGTGAACCCAAAGGAAAGGAAATTTTAAAAGAAAGTATGATAGAAACCCAGATGATTTGGTGCCTGTTACAGGTCTCCAAAGATGGCCCTCAGTGATCCATGCCTCCCAGGATTTCCTGCCTTTGGACAGTTCCTCCCTGACCTGAATCTGGGTGTGCCTTCTGGAACAAGTAGAGTGCAACAGAAATGACTGTGTAACTTCCAAGTTGAGTCATGAGATACCTTGTGGTTTTGATCCCTTGGAACAGTCACTCTTAGGGTACTGCCTCTAGAATCTAGGGGCCATTCTGTGGAAAGCCTGTGCCACACAGAAAGGCCATGTCCAAGTGCTCGCCAACAGCTAAAGCTGAGATCCTACATCATTTGGCATCAGTGAGTAAATTATTGAGACAGCAAGCGCAGTTGAACCTACAGGTAACTATTGTCCCCATGGTTGACTTCTGCCTGCAAACATATGGTGAGTCTCCAAGAGAAATCACCCAACTGAGCCCAGTCAACCATAAGAGACAAGATAACATTGTTTGAAACCACTAAGTTCTGCATAGTTTGTTACACAGCATACGTAACTGAAGTGAGGATAATTGCCCATACTACCTTTTAATGGGGCCCGCTTTTCTGAGTAACTAGCATTGTTCTGACCATTTCGAAGCACATTATTCTCAAAACACCTAGCATTGCTCTGAGCACTTAGGATTGTTTATGTACCTTTGATTTTCCTCAATAAGACCATGAGCTCTATAAGGGAAGGGACGGGCCTTATTCAGTCTCTTTACTTTGAAAGCCTAGCATATGATTTGGCATATAGTAGGCACTGATGTATGAGTGAGTAATTGGGGGTTGTTTTTATGTCAGAGATTTTATTATATTTGATTCAAAATGATCCCTGAAGGAATAAGAGTTTTGAATTTAACCAATAGACCAAAAATAAAAAAAGATCTCTGTGTACTTTGGTTATGATGTGTGCAATAGAAGTGACTGTATAACCTCCAGGTTGAGTAATGAGATACCTTGTGGTTTAGATCCTTGGAACAGTCACTCTTGGGTACTGCCTCTAGAATCTAGGGGCCATTCTGTATAAAGTCTGTGCCACACAGAAAGTCCATGTCCAACTGCTCCATCCAACAGCTAAAGCTGAGATTCTGTATCATTTGGCATCATGTGAGTAAATTATTGAGACAGCAAGCACAGTTGAACCTACAGATGACTGTTATTGTATAAGCAAGTTATGATGTGTGCATTAAAAAGTTGAGAAAGGTTGTGCAGTTTATTCCTGAATAAAGATATTCATAGGAGGCCCTAAGTTGGATAGAGTGATGTACTAAGATGTACTGAAGGACTGAATAACCTGCTTGGTGGCCATATGTGCACTAGACTTTCAATAGGTAGTTTGAATTGAATTAATTCAATTATACAAATCTTAAAACAGTTGCTCATAAAACACTTTAAAAAGCATTATGTTGATAATACTGATGCCGGGGTTCTTGTTTGCGGAGTCGAAGAATGAACTTAGCAAACAGTTAAGGTAGGAGAGCCAGGGAGACTTTTATTTAGAGATACAGTGAGAGAATAGAGGCTTACACTTGGAGGGGACAAGAGAGTCTGTAGCTGTGCATTGTTTAGGGGATTTATAGACAGTTGAGAGACAAAGAGCTAGGGATGTAGATCCACTAGATGGTCTTTAAGTGTTTATCTTTAAAGAGACACTAAGTTTCTTATCAGTTTTCCAGACTATTTTGTAGAGTTAACATAAGAAATTTACTGCTTTGATCTTTTCTCAGAGTAGCAGTTTCTTGGTTTGGGAGTATATCAGTTAAGGCTGCTTGTTTTGCTCTCAAGGTGAGCTGAGTTACTGACTTGATTACGGCTGGAGGAGGAAAAGCAGCATCTGGGTAAAGTTAAAGATAAACTGGGCTTTTTAGCAGGCTAAAGTAAATTTTACAATAGCTTTATTTAATTGATACAAACAAGACATGAGCTATGCTGAGGTATTTTCTTATCTGGGAGATGTTCAAACATTCCAGGCTAGGTTATTCCTGGCCTTTTAGTTTTAACTAATCTTTACTGAAGAATGCTTATATTCTTAGTTTGATATTTTACTTTAGAGAATTAATGTGACTCTGTCTTTGTTAATTGTTTAATATGGAGTTTTGGTAGGGGTCTTCTTCCAAAGGCCTTCACTCTACTCTGACTACACTCACGGTCCCTGTCTCAATACTAATTAAAAATTCTGTGTTTTATCAACGACCTTTAAGCTAATATACAGTTCTAAAACAGACATGTGAAAACAGTGGATTTTCAGATGCCAAGGGGAGTGTGGCCTTGATGTGTACTTCCACTGAAACTGTCGTTACTATGGTTACAGATTGCACCGCTCATTGGGTGTGGCTTGTTGATTTCAACCAAACAGCATTTTAACATCTCTTCAATATGGTCCTAGAAATGTGATAAATAATAGAATTAAAACTGTAATTTCAAAAATATGGACCTGTATGAATCTGTTAAAAAATGGTTTAGGAGAGCCATAACTGGGGTGATATCTGAACAAAACAGACCTTAGAAGCCTTTTGTCTGCATGTAAGTAATAGTTTGAGTAAAACAGGCTTGGGAACTAGTACTTTCATATAAATATAGAGGAGATATTTTTAACTTTAAATTGGTAAAGGATTTGGCAGATGTGAGACATTTGAAAGGTAACAAGTGTAAAGTCATAACAACTTGGGAGAGAGCAGTGAGATTCAGGAGTTACAGTCAATCTAATTATGTTTCAAAGTAAGAAAGAAAAATGGACATAAACTCACATTTAACATGGCATTGATTAGAGGGTTACATCTACTAATTTGGGACATTTGGCAGTTAAGATTTCAGGTTATTCTGTTATTTTTGGGAAGCATGTTGTGTGCACTGTTTAGTTTCTTCCTTCAACAGACTTTCTTGTGAACATTTAGCCCACTGTTACTGTTTTTTTAAGGTCTAAAATGAAGACAGTGCAAGAAGTGTACAAAATGTACTTGTGTATGTGACATGATTAATGTGTATGCACTCTCAGATGCTTGCAGCCCAGAATCTGAATCTTCAGTGATGGTTTACTTTTGTGACAGTTCTATGTATTTTTCACTGGATACCATGTGCTTCCCAGATTTCCTACCCACTCATAGTTAGGTGGGGCCATGTGGCTGCTTTTGGCCAGTTACTTCTGAACAGAAGTGATGTGGATCACTCCCAAGGCCCACTGGAAGAAAGCATTACAACAAAATAAAATAATAAAAAACCCTTAAAGCATTAAAAGCCCACTGTAGCAACCTTGAAGCATATATATTGCGATGTCTGGGTCCTGAGTCACTATTTGGAAGGGAATTTCCCTTAGATACCAGACCAAAACAGATGTGTGTGAGAAAGAAAGAAATCCTTATGAGTTAAGCCATTGAGGTTTCCAGGCTTGCATAATAGCTTCTTTTTACCTGACTAATACACCACTAGCACATTTGAAAAGATACATCTTTAATTTGGAGAAGGTAGATTTAGGTATGTATTGATTTTGAAATTTAAAGAACCTAAGAGGTATTTTAGGGATTAGTGGTTTGATTTGTTCATCCAACAGCAGAATCTCAGGATTGGAGGTGATCTTAAAGGCTAGGTAGTCCAGAGGCGGAGCCAAGATGGCGGTGTGAGTAGAGCAGGGGAAATCTCCTCCCAAAACCACATATATTTTTGAAAATACAACAAAGACAACTCTTCCTAAAAGAGAGACCAGAAGACACAGGACAATAGCCAGACTACATCCACACCTGCGAGAACCAGCGCCTTGCGAAGAGGGTAAGATACAAGCCCCAGCCCAGTGGGACCCGAGTGCCCCACACCCAAGCTCCGGGCGGGAGCAGAGGAGTCGGAGTGGGGAGGGAGAGGGAGCCCAGGACTGCTAAATAGCCAGCCCTAGCCATCCACCCTGGGAGCGCAGACACACAGGGCTTGGGGTGCTAGATACTAGGGAAACAGGACAGTAAGACCTGTGAGTGGGTCCCTGCAGCTGGCACCGTGGGGACAAAGAAAAGCGAGTGCTTTTTGGAAGTCTTAAAGGGACAGGGACCCCACAGCTGGATGGAAGCGTCCTGGGACACTTAGTCCAGCAGCAGGGAACTCCAGGCACCCTAAACCCCTGGATAGCAGGGCAGCTCAGAGGCCCCTCACAGAGATAAACAGCATCCCGGCCATTCCCCCTCCAACGCGGCTCCACCATATCGGAGCAGAAGCCCGAGCCAGGCCACGACCACAGCAACAGCGGAGATTAACTCCATAGCAGCCGGGCAGGAAGCAGAAACCCTGTCTGTGCGGAACTGCACAGCACAAGCCACTAGAGGTCGCTGTTCTCCCAGGAGAGGAGGGCCACAAACCAACAAGAAGGAAGTTCTTCCAGCCGTCACTCGTCCCAGCTCTGCAAACTATTCCTATCACCATGAAAAGGCAAAACTACAGGCAGAAAAGATCACAGAGACAACACCAGAGAAGGAGACAGACCTAACCAGTCTTCCTGAAAAAGAATTCAAAATAAAAATCATAAACATGCTGACGGAGATGCAGAGAAATATACAAGAGCTAAGGGATGAAGTCCGGAGGGAGAGTACAGATGTCCGGAGGGAGATTACAGAAGTGAAACAAACTCTGGAAGGATTTATAAGCAGAATGAATAAGATGCAAGAGGCCATTGATGGAATAGAAACCAGAGAACAGGAACGCATAGAAGCTGATGCAGAGAGAGATAAAAGGATCTCCAGGAATGAAACAATATTAAGAGAACTGTGTGACCAATCCAAAAGGAACAATATCCATATTATAGGGGTACCAGAAGAAGAAGAGAGAGAAAAAGGGATAGAAAATGTCTTTGAAGAAATAATTGCTGAAAACTTCCCCAAACTGGGGGAGGAAATAATCGAACAGACCACGGAAATACAAAGAACTCCCAACAGAAAGGACCCAAGGAGGACAACACCAAGACACATAATAATTAAAATGGCAAAGATCAAGGACAAGGACAGAGTTTTAAAGGCAGCCAGGGAGAAAAAGGTCACCTACAAAGGAAAACCCATCAGGCTATCATCATCAGACTTCTCAACAGAAACCTTACAGGCCAGAAGAGAATGGCATGATATATTTAATGCAATGAAACAGAAGGGCCATGAACCAAGGATACTGTATCCAGCACGATTATCATTTAAATATGAAGGAGGGATTAAACAATTCCCAGACAAGCAAAAGCTGAGGGAATTTGCCTCCCAAAAACCACCCCTACAGGGTATCGTAGAGGGACTGCTCTAGATGGGAGCACTGCTAAAAAGAGCACAGAACAAAACACACAACATATGAAGAATGAGCACTCCTAAGACTAAACAGATGTCACCAGAGAAAATAAAATCACAGCAAAGAAAGCAGACCAACCAAATACTAACTAAAGGCAAAAATAAAATCAACTACCCACTAAAAGCAGTTAAAGGAAACACGAAAGAGCACACAGAATAAAACAACCAATATATAAAGAATGGAGGAGGAAGAATAAGAAGGGAGAGAAGAAAAGAATCTCCAGACAGTGTATATAATAGCTCAATAAGTGAGATAAGTTAGGCAGTAAGATACTAAAGAAGTTAACCTTGAACCTTTGGTAACCACAAATCTAAAGCCTGCAATGGCAATAAGTACATATCTTTCAATAGTCACCCTAAATGTAAATGGACTGAATGCACCAATCAAAAGACACAGAGTAATAGAATGGATAAAAAAGCAAGACCCATCTATATGCTGCTTACAAGAAACTCACCTCAAACCCAAAGACATGCACAGACTAAAAGTCAAGGGATGGAAAAACATATTTCAGGCAAACAACAGAGAGAAGAAAGCAGGGGTTGCAGTACTAATATCAGACAAAATAGACTTCAAAACAAAGAAAGTAACGAGATAAAGAAGGACATTACATAATGATAAAAGGCTCAGTCCAACAAGAGGATATAACCATTCTAAATATATGTGCACCCAACACAGGAGCACCAGCATATGTGAAACAAATACTAACAGAACTAAAGGGGAAAATAGAATGCAATGCATTCATTTTAGGAGACTTCAACACACCCTTCACCCCAAGGGATAAATCCACTGGACAGAAAATAAGTAAGGACACGGAGGCACTGAACAACACACTAGAACAGATGGACCTAATAGACATCTATAGAACTCTACATCCAAAAGCAACAGGATACACATTCTTCTGAAGTGCAAGTAGAACATTCTCCAGAATAGTCCACATACTAGGTCACAAAAAGAGCCTCAGTAAATTCCAAAAGATTGAAATTCTACCAACCAACTTTTCAGACCACAAAGGTATAAAACTAGAAATAAATTCTACAAAGAAAAGCTAGGTAGTCCAAATTCTGTCCTACCCCCACCCTAAACAAATCCCTTTCAAGCTTCCCTAGTTGATGATCACCCAGACTATACTTGAGAATGTTAATTTAGAGAATGATTGTTTATTGGGTGTCTGTTACAGGCCTGTCATTGCACTGAAATTATAGATATGACAGATTGTAATCATCCTTGATTATTATCTAGTGATGGGCAAGTCACTGAATCCTGACACCGATACAGAGATGGCAAAGCTTTTTCTGCTATAATCTTTTGTAACTACTACTTAAAATTTATATTTTTATGTTTGGGAATAATAGGAAAACAAATGAATGCCTTTTAATGTAGACTTATCTTTTAAGTATTTAACAGCAGTAATCACAACTGTTTCCTCTCTCCCCTCCATACCCCTCTGCCTCAACATTTCATCTTCTCCACACTTTAAATACAAGACTCTTCACTAGTCCCTGTGTGACTACCTTTGGTCTCTTCTTCTTGCTGTGTGTGGCTTGCTGATTTTACAGTGTTAATATCACTTCAGGTACTCGCCTTTATATTTGGAGTAATTTGTGTTGGTGTGCCCAGATCTGAATTCAATATGCTAGTTAGGGTATAAGTGATACAGAAATAAAGTGAAGAGTTACTCATACTTTGGATTTTTGTTAATACAATTTAGTATCAAATTACATTTGGGGGCAGGGAGAGGGACAAACTATTATACTGTAGACAATTTATGGCCAGGTAAAATTGTATTTCCCTTCCCGTTAGAAAAAGCTTCTGAGCCACGACTTCACTTTGTAGTGTTTTATCTTCTTGTTTTCATTGAGCCAAGGTCTAGAATGGTATTAAATTATTTATTTTAAATTATAGCTTTAGCTTGTCGCAGTCTTTATGAAAGCTGATTCTCTCCCTAAACATGATTTTGTCATTCTCCTGGTTCATTTTACCCCAAATGATGAGCAAACCTTCAATAACTGCATCTTGGTAATTTACAACACTCTTCAGAGAAAAGCCCCACCCAGACTGGAATGGCCTGCCACACTCTAAAAAACTTTGTAATCAGAGTGCTGATTATGGCTACAATCTCTGTACATTTTTTTTTTTTTAACAAACAATATATTCATGTGCAGTTAAATGCAAATAAGTATAGAATCCTGAGGTTTTAGAGCAGTGCATTAGAGATTATGTAGTTCAGTGGTTCTCAACCTTGGCCTCCTCTTAGAATCACCTAGTTTGAAAGTATTTAATGCTATGACCCTCAAACAGACCAATTAAATTCTATTTTCTGGGGGTGAAACCAGCCCATCAATTATTTTTGAGCTTTCTAAATGCTTCTAATATATAAGAAAGATTGGGACAATCTGCTCTAGCTCAGCCCTTGAAAGTGGCAAAGATTCCTAGCTTGGTCAAATGTTAGCCAGGCTCTTGAACCTGCTCCTAGGCCCATCTGTGCCCTTCCTTATAAAATGCAGTTTAGTAGAATTCCCCCAAAACTTGGTACCTGACTGGGGCCTTCATCCTCCACCATCCCTCAGGTGATCTCGGATCACCCTGGTGTGCCTTCTGCAAGAACCATGTTAGGCTGGTCTAGCCAGAATTCCCCCTTTCCCTCATGTTTCATCTTAGGTATTTTCCACTCCCCTACCCCACCCTGCTCCTAGGCTATACATTCCCCCTATATCATGCCGTATTCTGCATTGGGCCCAATTTCTCTCCCTCACTGCAGAATCCCATGCGGTGGTCCCTATGCCTATTACAAATATTATTGAGTAACGTTTGCCTTACTGTGCTTTAACAAGTGTCTTTGAACAACTTTTTCTTTAACAAAGATGTTATTATTTCTACATCACACAGTACTTCTGTGCTTAGCTTACTGCATGAGAATTTTCAGCCAACTGAACCTGTGTTGAATGAAAAATGTCTGATTAATTGTTAAGCAGCAATCTATGATCAAATTTCTGTATTTAAAGACAGAAATAACCACTTCTCCCTAGGGTATGCTACATCCAGAGACTTGATCAGTGCTAAGGTGTGTGTTAGCAATGCAAATGGTTGGTCATTTTCTTGTTTGCTTTCCAAAATAAACATTTCAGGTATTTACAACTATTTCATCACCCTGCCTTCTGCGACTACCTATTTTTTCTTCCTTTCTCAACATCACACTTCACAGTGTGTCTCCTCAGATAGGACATAGAGCCATCTGAACTACAGCAGTGGTTCTGATTGTCTCCTTTAATCTTGTCACTGTATTTCTAGAAATAAAGCATAAGATTTTACCATCTTTTATAGGGGTTATACCACAATGATTTAAAAGAAAATACTTGATCAGTGGTTTTCAAACCAGGCAGTGCTTTAAGGTCACCTGAGGGAACTTTTAAAAAATACTGGCTCCTATGTTCTAGCCTTGACCAAATAAACCAGAATCTCTGAGGCTAAGGCCCAGGTACAAGTATTTTTTAAAGCACTTCAATGATTCTAACGTGTATCCAAATAGTTTTGCTCTTAAAGGAGGTTTCTCAACCTGTATGTAAATACAATTTTTTATTTGAATGTAAATATCAGACTTCTGTTCTATTCCAGTTTAATTATCTCTTGATAATAGGATTCCCAGAATTTCCAAGGGAAATTTATAACTTTATAACATCAATTTTCAACAAAGTTAGAACATTAAAATTACTATTCATTTTTAAATTGTTGTTTTTAAAATTCCTATTTTAAGCATAAAATGTTTAGAAAAGGTTTGAAAGGATTTTGAAAAAAGCAATTAAATTTAATATTCCTTATATTGTTGGGTTTATGCTTAGTATAATTTGTACTGTATATAAAAGATTCCTATGATCATACTAGAATAAACTTGGATGATCATTGATAGCAAGTTAAAGAGCCCAAGAAGCATGGGATACAAGAATGGTTTTCTAAATTCAAGGACTTTCCAAATAAAACAAGAATTAGTCCTGTGCTAGTTGTTGGCTCTTTTTATTTAAAACACTGGATTTTAAGGCATGTTCAAATTAAACTACTTTTTATTCCTTTGACTTTTGATATCTTTCAGCTGTTAAAAGCAGTGCTGTTTCAGAAAGTTTGGCAGCAAGAAACTTGAAGTCTGACACATCTGACATTCATCACAGTATTGAGTAACAGAACAACTGCAATTATTTAAATTTGCATCTCTGGGTCATTTGGCAAAGGCATTTTTTTCTCTTCAGAGTTGTAAAGATTGCTTGAGCATTGCAGTGCAGTGAACTTCATAAAAATGGATATTATTGGCCTTCTATTTAAAAAGCAAGAAGCAGTCTTCATACAGTATCTCCCATTAGATTTGCTCTATTGAGTACATTGTTGATGATGATCATGAACAATTTTGAAGGCATTGGTTTGTAGGCTAAGACATCATTCATTGATATTCATAATATCCGCCACAGCGACTTAAAATGAATCAGAGATAGTTAAAGGAATAATGTTAATACCATTAAAATGAAAATAAGAAAGATTAGAAAACATTTAAAGGAAGTGGTGAGTTTATTATAATTGCACAAAAAACTTAATTATTAAGTTCTCTTGATAACCAAGTCAAAAGAAATACAATGTGTTGTCTATCTAGAGGCCTCTTTATATGGCCACAAAGGCATTCCTCTCTCCCTGGCTATCATCATTTTTTTTTCTCTTTACATATTAGACCTTCGCCTAGAGATTCAATCTTGCTGCTTTCAGGGCAGCTCTTATTCTCTCTGTGCTTAAGGGCCCCAAGTTGATCAGTAACAAGGTAACACAGGTCTTATTTTGCTTTGACTTTTTCCTTTCAGTTCTGTTAACCAAGATTTATTTGAAACCTATGGAGAAATTGTGCACCCCATTTCTAGAACTGGATTTGTCTTGTTCCTTTAGTCTGAACACCTTCCTAGATAAGTTGATTCTCACTGTTACCCTAAGACGGGAGTTCTGTCAGGGACGAGAGGTCAGTTTGTGCTTTAGAAAGGTAGCAGTTAGACTTTGCCACACAAAAGTCTACATAGCAAACCATTGCCCAAACCCAGCCTTAAAATCACAATAATTTAATCTCATGGATCCATGAGCCGTCTGGGCTTAGTTTAATGGGAATTTCTCAGTCACAGATCTCTGGTTTCTCTCCAAGGCCTAGGGCTACCTCCAACATGTTCTCCTCATGACGATCATAGTGGTATAAGGCGGCAAGTGGAAACACAGGAGGCCTCTGAGGGTCTCAGTTTTGAACCGGCTCGTCCTCACTTCTACCTTATACTTTTGCCAAAGCAAGTCATAGCTGAACCTAAATTGAGGGGTGGAGAAATAAACTTAGACCCTGTAGAAGAGACTGCAAAGTCGCAAAGTATAACATGTTGAAGCAGGAAGGTTTGTTGAAAGGTGTAAAATGTAAAATAAATATATTTAAAAATTCTTTTTTGCAATTCTTAAAGTAATTAATTTTGCCAAATAAGTATTGTGATATATGCCAGTAGGATGATGTTTTATTAATTAATTCATTTGTTTCAGCAAATGACTTGAGGGCCCAATACAAAAGCATCTGCCTTTTCTTCTGATTCATTACATAAAAGTTACTAATCTTGGAGCACCTTATTAAGTATTTTTTTTTAACTTTTCTATTTTTGATGTATAGTTCTATAGTTTTAACATATGTATAAATTCCTGTAACCACCATCACAAGGGGAATATGGAATAGCAGCATCACACCAAATAATTCATTTTTGTTGCCCCTATAATGACACCAACTAATCTCTTCTCCTTCCATATAGTTTTGATTTTTCTTGATTGTCATAGGTGAAATCATACAACCTTTAGGAGTTGGCTTCCTTCACTCAGCACAATGGTCGGGATTCATCAATAATGTTGCCTGTATAAATGATTCCTTTTTATTGCTGAGTAGTTATCCAATTAATTTACGTAGATTAATTACAGTTTTTAAATTCATTGACTTATTGAAGGTCATTTGGGTTTTATAGTTTTAGGTGACTATGAATAAAATTTCTGTAAATGTTCATGTACATATTGTACATAACCATATGTTTACATCTCTTTAGAGTAAATAGCTAAGGGAGGGATTGCTGTGTCATCTGGTGAGTGTATGATGTTTATGGTCAGATTATATGATTTATATCATTACCATTCTTTTAAATTGATTGTGGTTTATACTGTGATCCGTGATGTGGTCTCTCAAGGTGAGTGTTCTGTGTGCAAACGCTAAAAATGGATATTCTGCTGTAGTTGGGTGCAGTGTTCTAGAAATACAATTGGCTCAGTTGTTTGGTGGTGATGTTCAGTTCCTATAAACACTTATGATTTTTTGTCTACAAGTTCTGATGATTACTGAGAAAGGAATGTTGAAATCTCCAAGTATAATTGTGGGTTCACATGTTTCTCTTCTCAGTTCTGTCCATTTTTGCTTCTTCTGTTTTGAAGCTCTGTTGTTAGGTGCATACATTTAGCATTGTCATGTCTTTTTAATGTATTGACCCTTTTATCATTATGCAATGTCCCTTGTTATTTCTCGTAATGTTATTGGCTCTTGTGGGTAAAACTGTAATATTTCCAGAATATCTTGCCTGGCTTTAGTGCATCTGCATATCAACAGGTGTTCCTCAGGGGTGGAGAGTTATAGTTCATCTCCATATCAATGGGTAATTACCTGGGCTATAAAGGGCTTATCTGAACCTGAGAGGATAGGGGAGGGCTTGCTTGCTTCTGCCCCAGCAGGAAAGAGACGGCCCTGGACTGCAGTTTCTAAGCAATAAATGGATTTTAAACTTTATTTTTCCCTTTGACTGATTTTGGTTTTAGAGGTATTTTGCCCTGGGATTTCCTTTCCCTGGAGTTACAGTTCCCTCTTTTTAATTCTACTCTTTTTTGCCTTCTTTTGAATTACTTGGACATTTGAAGTGTTATGTTTTAATTTGTCCATTAGATTTTTGAATATACCCTTTTGTATATGTAACTCTAGGGGGAAAATGTGTTCCCAGCTTGGGGCAAATAAACCTTCAAAACTGAAAGCAGTTAAAGGGAAAAATAAAGTGGGTGAAACCCATTTATTGCTTACAAGAAGTCATACTCCTGCTCCTGCATGTCTCTCCCATCCCTGCTGAGAAGAAAACCAAAAAAAAAAACTTCTTTGGTCCTCCCATGCTGGCCTCCCCACCCCTCTTATAATCAGCTATTGATATGGAGATGGACTACTTCTCTCTACCCTTGGAAACACCTAGTGATATGAAGATGCACTAAGACCAGGCAAGAGATTCTGGAAATACTGCAATTTTTTTGCATTAAATATAGATATTTAATTATCTAAAATATAATATTAAAGTACAGATACTAAGTTTTCTCAATCTAGCTAGAATTAGTATTTTACTGTTTCTATTCAAGTGTAGAAACCTTGCCATACTCCCTTTATGTTTTAGATGTAAATACTCATTAACTCTATATTCATTGAGCAACCCACCAGACAATGTTATAATTTTAACTTTGAGTAATTTAAAGAGCTTAATCATTTTAAACAACTTGAAAGAAAAACACACTATTATATTTATTGCATATGTTTACCATTTGTATTGTTGCTTTTCCTTTATTCTAAAGTTTCATGTTTCCCTTTATTTGAATAGTTATTATATTATATGTAATACATTATTTTTCTCAGACCACTTTCAAGATCTTTTCTTTATCTTTGATTTTCAGCAGTTTGATTATGATATGTATGGGCATGGATTTCTTTGAATTTATTCTGTTTGGAGTTTGCTGAACTTCTTGAATCTGTAAGTTTATGCCTTACCCAAATTTGGAAAGTTTTCAGGCATTATTTCTTTAAATATATTTTTTTCTGCACAAAAATATTTATCTTTTTTTCTTGGAACTCCAATGACACAGATATTTGATCTTTTCTTGTTGTCTTCAGGTTTTTGAGACTCTACTCATTTTTTGTTTCATTTTTTTTCTCTCTATTGTTCAAATTGATAATTTCTATTGACTTACCTCCAGGTTCATTAACTCTTTCCTTTATTATCTCCATTCTGCTATTGAGTTTATTCAGTGATTTTTTTATTTTTATTTTAGTGATTGTATTTTTCAGTTCTGAAATTTCCATTTGGTTCTCCTTTATAACTTCTATTTCTCTGATAAAACTTTTTATCTTTCCATTTGCTTTAAGAATATTGTTACTTCTTTGAGTATTTATAATAACATCTTTAAGGTCTTTGATAATCCAACACCAGTTCCTGTTAGGTTGATGTCTGTTGATTTATTTTCCTGTGGTAATTAGTCAGACTTTCCTGATTCTTTTATATGTAAATTATTTGAGGTTGGATGCTGGACATTTTGAATATTAAGTAATGAAGATCTACATCTTGATTAAATCCTATGGAGAATGTTTTTGTTGTTGTTTTGTTTTATTTTAGTAGGTAGTTGAGTCAGTTAGGTGTCAGTTGTGATTTCTGACATGCCTTACATAAACTGCAGTCTAAAAGTCAGTATTTTTCAAAGCCTTTGTTATGTTATTCTGCTCCGTCCTTCATTATGCCATCTGGAGACTGAGCTAAGGCCTGGATGGTAGTCTACCTCAGTTCTCAAAACTGTTGGTACACTATTTAAGGTCAAATCCACTGCTTAGCTCAGGAGTGAGCCAAAGGGTTCATATAAAATGTTTTGAGGTCCTTTTCTTTCTCTGTGGTCTCCCCCAGACTGTCTGGATCTCAACTTCCCTCCTTCCTGGTCCTCTTCTACTCTCTTTATCTTGCAGGCACATCCTGAGCCTGCTTCTGCTTCAAGACACAAGTGGCAAGAGAATAGAAGGGAAGAAATGATATTTTCTTCTATGGTCTTTGGATCTTATAGTTTCTCTGGATAGAGAGAATTCTGCCTTCAGGTAGCTACCTGGCTTCCACTGCTACTGCTTCACAGGCTTCCAGTTTCAGGAGTGGAGCTTGATGGAGATAATGCTGGGGGTGAAGAAGAAAAGACCAGGGAATTTTCTCCCACGCTCTTTGTCTCCTAAGGTCTCCATTTCTCAGTCTTAAGACCAAAAAAAAAAGAGTAATTTATCTTGGAGTTCTTTTTGTCCATACCTGGTACACTACTCTGGGATTCATGCTGACTCTAGGACAAGGAGATATGGGTGGAAAAAGAAGAAAACAAGGAAACTTCTCAATGATTCTTTGTACTTTTTGAATTCCGGTTTTCTTCCCCAAGCCACCTGCTACCATTTACTCACTCAGGTCTCCATGCTTTCTGTGAAGGGCTTTTGGTTAAATTCAGCTGGAGACACAGAGTGGCATTACTTACTTCATCTTACTGGAACCAAAACCTTCATGTAAATTTTGTAAACTTAGGTGCTTTGTCTTCAAAGTGGCTGTGACTGATACTTGCCCTTTTTAACTCCTAGGATATTTATAGAAATAAAATGAGATGACATATGTGGATTAAATGAAGGTTCCTGTGGATAAAATGAGAGTTCCTGTGGCCAGGATTCACACCTGGCCATGGTTGACTAGCTAACTGCACACCTGTGGGCAATATATCATTATTGACTCTATATAAAAAGCTCCACCCAGTGTTTTGGGTGTACACAGTGGCACAGCTGTGAGGCTGCAGGAGGAAACAGCGGAGGTTGGAGTGGTGGCAGGCTGAGGACAGAGGCCCAGAGGACGGCTGTGTGTGGCAGCTGTGTGGACAGAGGGGCCCAGAGGCAGAGACTGGCTTGCTGCATACAGACTCACTCTGAGTGAACGGGATTTTAGTGACTGACCTGCCACCTGGAAATAAAGTTGGGTATAACCTTTTCACCCCAAGAACATTTTGCTGTCAATTTCTTTGGTCACATTGAATCCATAGTGAACTTGCCGGGGGCTGAAACCCATTGGCAAGACAGTTCCTATGGCCAGAATTCTCACCTGGCCCTGGTTGGCTGGCTCAGTACACACATGTGGTCAATACGTTCTTATTGACTCTGTATAAGGAGCTCCAGTGCTCAAGGCTGCCGGAGAGCAGAGAATGGAGTGGTGGCAGCACTGAGAAGAGAGACTTCGCCGGCTGCGGGGGTTGAGAAGCCCAGAGGCAGAGACCAGCTTGCTGCGTGCAGACTTGTTCTGAGTGGAATGGATTCTAGTGATTGACCTGCCACCATGGGAACAAAGTAGGTATAAACTCTTTCACCCCAATAACATTCTACTGTCATTTCTTTGGTCACATTAAATCTATAGTGAACTTGCCTGGAGCTGAAATCCATTGGCAAGACAACATACCTGAAAGTGTTTTGTCAACTGTAAAGTACTTTATGGTTGTGATGATGGTGATATATTGACCTTTGAATACTTACACATAATTTGAAAACAATTTTTTCCATTTCAACTTTATCATTCTTGGTAATTCCCCAAATATGCACTGACCTGTTAATAAATATTAGTGTCTTAAGTCAAGCACCCTATGTTTAACAAAGCTGTCTTGCCAGTGGGTTTCAGCCCCGGGCAAGTTCACTATGGATTCAGTGAGACCGAGGAATGACAATGGAATGTTCTTGGGGTGAAAAGGTTTATTACCCAGCTTGTTCTCCCGGCAATAGGTCGAGCACTAGAATTATGTCTGTAGGCCTGTAATCCTCCTTCACCTCTGCCTCCGCCCAGAGCACTGGGCAGCACTTTTTATATAGTGACTCAGTCAATAACAACTTATTACCTATGGGTGTGGAAGCAGTAACCTAGCAGTAGGCCACTTAAATCATCAAGTAGTTTAGGTTCAGGTGTGAGGATCCTGGCCATAGGAACTTCAATTTTCTCCACAAAAGCTAAAGTTTCCCCACTGCAGGACTTACTAATACCTCTGTTCAAAATGTACGTTTTGAATTCCCAAGAGAACTGAATAGATTTAGGGACTTTTCTGTCAATTCTTTTCTTTGTTATGGGTCTTTTAAACAGAAATAAATGCAGAACTATATATTATAAGGCATTCTAGAAAACTATATAGATAAGAGTGTTGTAAGCTTTGGTAGAACCTTTACTCCTTTTAATCACCTGTCAAGCAGAAAATCTTGCTCATAGATAGGCATGTGATAATAGAAATAAAAGATATTTGGAGGAACATGGGGAATTAGGTATGGATAAAGTGAAGGTTCCTATGGGCAGAATTCTCCCCTGACTCTTGCTGCTTGCTCATTGCACATGTTTGGGCAATACGTTGTTATTGACTCTATGTAAAGAGCTCCACCCAGTGCTCTAGGCTGCATGTCTGCAGGAGAGCAGGGGCTGGAGTGGTGGCAGTGCCGAGGACAGAGAATGAGATGGCTGCAGAGGCTGAAAGGTGCAGAGGCAGAGATGAAGGAGGAATACAGACTTGCAGACTGTTGGATGCAGATGTAATTCTAGTGCTCAACCTATCGCTGGGAGAACAAGCTGGGTAATAAACCCTTTCACCCCAAGAATGTTCCATTGTCATCTCTTTGGTCTCATTGAATCCATAGTGAACTTGCCTGGGGCTGAAGCCCATTGGCAAGACAAACGCTCATGGACATAAAAACAAAATAATGTATATTTAGATACCTTTCTGAAGTTTCATTCAACTAAAAGTGTTCTGTGGCTTCATTTTTCAAACCATGATCTAATAGTGTAAGAGTAGTTAGAAGATACTATTAAAATTTCATGATACTACCATGAAAATCCAGGCTGTGTACTCATACTGTTTTTTTATATTAGAATTAAAGCCCAGGTATTTAGAAAAATGTTATCTGAATCCTAATATGTTTACACCTCTTTCTTCTTTCAGTTAAAAATAACTTTTAGAATTTAGGAACATAACAGAATAATGAGTTTTATGTATGCTATCTCATTTTCCTTGTTGAACTAATTGTTTTCTATCATTAATGGCCAAAATTGGACATAATTCAAAATCATTTCTCTCTTCCATTTTAGATTTTTGTGTAAATTCATTTATAGAATCAAAAAGTGCAAGCCAAATCTATTTATTAAGAAAGAAAATGAAGACAATATAACTTGAGACAAAGAGGAATTTGACAAAGAGGACAAAGACAAAATCTTGAAGGTAAAGACATTAACTTATATACAGTGTAGAAGCTCAAATGTACTACAGAGGAATAATTCTAGAAAAGGGTTATTGAATTGTCAATCTGTTGATGTGTATGTATACTTTAAAACCTGGTAAGTAGAGGAATTTACATTTACAAAAATCCTGCTTTGACCAAGAATTAACTTTTTAAAAGATAATCATTATGCATTTTATCACATTATAATCCAGTTCTAATTATGGCCCAGTTCACCACTACTCCCTTGAGGAATTTATCAGCTCCCTGTGCTTGTAGTCTGTGCCACGCAGACAGACCTGGGGTTTTCCATCCATGCATTTTGAGAGCACAAACTACCATTCCTTGCAAATTTACAAACCTAGGATAAATAAAGCATAGAGAGTAGTAATTCAAGCTCATCCACAGTAACAGCAAAGTCACATTTGGGGTCAAGTCTGGCTATATCTAGAATCTGACCAACATCTGGCTTGCATTATTAAGAGATCAACTGTACTGGCTAAAGAACAATATGTTATGGACATAACTCAAGACATTCTGCAAATACTCTTATTTATTTAAACAATTTATATATAGTTCATCTGTTTTTCTTTTCCTTTTTCTTTTTTTTAAGAGGGGCCAAACTTTTGTGAAAGGCTGCATTACAAAAGGTTGATAAACTCCATATTTGAGCAGGAGAATTTCATCATCAAGTTATTCAGAATGTTAATTTATGGGCCGATATAAATTTTGGATGCTACAAAGCACTCAATTTCTCTTCTCCTTCCATTATCAAGGCTTGTAAGTGGAAATATACAATTTTTTAACCTTCAAATTCAAATTTTCTTAATGTTCCCTGGGCAGAACACTGCATCAACCCTAAACTACTGGGCCTTGTAAGAAAAGTCTGTTTTGAAAAATGAATTTTAAAAACTGTAGACATACCCTGGATATTACAATTATTGTACCTTATGTATTAGGGAAGAAAATACATAGGCTTTTAGATTCTGAGGATTAAAGTAAGCAAGAAAAAGCAGTATTTTCTTTGGATAGTCAATATAGCAATAATTTGTATTTTACAAAATCATTTTATATCTGTTTTTAAACTCTTATTTTGTTTCAGTTTGGAACTTTTGTTCAAAAGAAAATCATCTGTGGTAAGAGACACAAGCTGTTTCACAAAGTGCCTGTATCCAGAAGCAAGCTGTTAAGACTTGCAGATTGTTATGTTAAATTCACTCTTCAGGGCAGCAGATGAAGAGTGCTTTTGCACTTCAGGTTTAGTTTATTTCAGAAGCTTCCTATGATCAGAAATCTGAGGCCGGGGTAGACTATACCCTTTATAGGAAACAACAGCAAAATGTAAAGGAAATCTCTAATTGGTTGCGATAAACTGAATATTTGTGTGTCCCTCAAATTCATATGCTGAAACCAACTGCCAGTGTGATGGTGTTAGAAGGTGGGGCTTCTGGGAGGTGGTTAAGCCATGAGGACAGAGCCCTTGTGGATGGCATTAGTGCTCTTAGAAGGGCTGAAGAGAGCATAGTTCTCCCCTTCTACCATGCAAGGACCATAGAAGATACAGCCATCTATGAACCAGGGAGTAGACTCTCACCAAACACCAAATCTGCTGGCATCCTGATCCCAGACTTCCCTGTTTCCAGAACTGTGAGAAATAACTTTTTGTTATTCTAAGCCATGTCATTAATATTCTGTTAGAGCTTTCCAAATGGACTAAGATACTGGGGGAAGTTTACTTTGTGGGTTTTTTACATAGAGGGTCACTGATTGATCCTAATTATCTTCTGTCAACTTCTGCCAATTGGGAAGGGGAAGGTGGAGAGTTGAAGGTTAGAAATACTAATGGAGGCAGAACTTCTGATATTTAGCAAAAGCATGCGCTATCACTTGCTCTTCAGGTCTCTGTTTCTGAAGGAGGAATTCTGCTGAGTTCTTTTTGAAGCTATATATAGTTGCAACAATCCCTGGACCTGTCGGAGTTTGGTTTTTTCTGTGCAGCTAAAATGTACAAATAAGCTCATTAAAATAGCTATTGGCTTATCAGAGAAGTCTTCCTAATTACCATAAGCTATACATTTCTTCTTGCCCCAATTGTATTCTATCTTGTTACCCTGCTCCATTCTTCTTTCGTGGTACTCATCACTCTCTGACAGGCATTTGTTAATTTAATAGCCATTGAAATACAACCCATGTGGGTGAAGACTTGTTTATTTTGTTCACTGCTATCCTAGAACATCTAGAATAGCCCTTGGCCTTTAATGGACATTCGATAAATGTCTGTTGAATAAAGAAGTCTATAGTTGCATTACAGACTATAAGTCCTAAGCCAGGGCAAGTCCAGTATGCTAGTGCAGTGCATAGGAAATGTCAAAGGAAGCTGTCAAGGGAAGTGCTATCTAAGCTGAGCTGTGGAAAATAATAAATTAGACAATTAAGGTCAGGAGGAGAGAGTGCATGAAATGGCAACAGGAAAAGAAGTCCACAGGAAGCTGAAGGCTCAGTAGGGGTGTCACATCAGCCATGTAAATCATTTAGGTCTTAGACTTTACCTTAAAAGCAGTGGGCACTATTGAAGTGTTTTAGCAGATAAACAGGGTCAGCATTACATTAAAATTTTTTTAAATTGAAGTATAGTTGATGCATAGTATTATATTGCTTTCAAGTATACAACACAGTGGTTCAACATTACTCCCAGCGTCCATCAAGTCATGCACATTATTAAATCCTCACCCCCACTAGTGCAGTTACTATCTGTCAGGATAGTCGTTAAAGAAAAATTGGCTATATTCTCCATGCTGTGCTACTATCCCCATGACCAGCTTATATTATGATTGAGAATTTTTATGTCTCTTTATCCCTCTCCCCAGCCACCCACTCCAACCCCTCCGCCATGGTAACCGCCAGTCACTTCCTGGTGTCTCTGAGTCTACTGCTGTTTTGTTCATTTTGTTTTATTTTTTATATTCTACAAATATGGTCAATCTGACTACAAAAATGAATTCATTGTAGGGTTTTAAAAAAATGGAGAAGTGGATCCCAGTTAAGAAGATATGGTAATAATTCCAAAAACATGCTGTCCTTCAATGTAAGTATGAAGAACATCTGGCAGATTATAGGCAAATGAGAATGCTGAACAAAGCAGAAATGTGTAATTGATTGGACACAGGGAGAAGGTGAGAGAGAAGAAACACTCACAGCCGGATTGCTGAGTCGGGCAGCTGGGTGTATGGTATTAGTAAGTTCTACCTACTGGAACAAAAGTGTGTTTGTTTCTGGGGGAAGATGATGACCTCGTGTGGAGATACTGAATTTGATATGCTTTTATGGCAAGTAGATATATGAGCCTACATTCAGGATAGGGCTTTGCCTAAAAAGACATGGGTGTGAGAACCTTCAGTATAAAGGTGGTATTTACTGCTACGTGGTTGGATGAGAACTTCTCCCCATGCCCCCTTCCTAACAAAGAAGATTGTTAGAGTGTAAGACGAGGCCTATGCATGGGGTCAGGGCTAATGAAGAAGGTGAGGCACTGTGGGATGGGGTCGGCAACAAGTTTCTCAGTGATGGACCAACTGAGGGGAAGGCCAATGTTTACAGGTATCCAGGCAGTTTTGCCTCTCCCACAGGGGCTGACTCCAGGTCCCCCTCAATAGGAAAGCAGTACAGAAGGAAAAGATGTCACTAGAGAGGTGTAATAAGAGGTGTTCTGGATTTTGAAATACATTAATGTATTATTTCTCTTACAGTAATGACATTTCTGGTAATGAAATTGATTATTGGAAATTTGTATCTTTACTAATACTGGTAGAGAAAAATAATTCAAAACCAAATTATTTTGACCTTTATTTTACTCTCTTCCTCAATGTTAATAGTAAATACTAGACATATGTTTTCCTTCACCCAACACATTTGTCTTGTTGACTAAAGCTGTCAATAATAGCCCACAACTCTGAAGATTTCGTTAAAAAATACAAAACATATGAACCATGTTTAATTAAATTCTGCTGAAAGCACATGAAAGAAGTATTCATTTCTTCATTGCTCCATATTGATTTTATAAAATCTCCAAATCTTTGAAGGGTACTGCTGATGACAATAACCACATCAGCTTCTCAGAGAATAGTGCTTTGGGCTTCCAGGGATCACAGACTCGTTTCCAATTACTGTAAAATATTGCTCTCCCAAATTCCCTCATGCATTTAAATAGTAAACATATTTGGCATAAAAGCAGACATAACATAAATATTTATAATTCATAGTACAATTCTGAAAGTAATCATGATTGTGTGAGAATCTCTATAAATCCACCAAGCCAAATACTGTATAGGAGCCAATTTTAGAGTAAAAAAAAAAGACACATGGTGTGCTGGGTGATTATAAGACTGAGTTTTGACTGAAGGGGCTGTAAGTTGTTGATATTGATTTTACATAATTTTCAAACACTGTTTTAAAACTTTTTCTTGTGTGTGACTGAAGGTGCTTTAAGGGATCTTTTCCCTGAAGAAATATCTTTTGAGCCATATTTATAATCTAATCGAATAATATCAGTCTTTATAGTGTTAACTTCTCTTCATTCTGGGCTTTTGACTATTCCCTCTCATCTTTTATTGCCTTTCTTTCCTTTTGACCTCTTATGAACTTATTTTAGGCAGCATCTTCATGCTTCTGATTATTTAGGACTTTGCTTCTCTCAGGGAATCTTTGACTCCAAGTTTTACCTGAGCAAGTTAAGTCAGAGACTTAAAATACAACTAAGATCTTTGTTAAATTCTTATTCCTGAAGCAGCTTGTATATTCAGCTCAGCACCAACATTTTGGAAATGCTTAGTAGAGAGAAAAGACATAGATTCCAAAACATTAGGTCCATCATGGAATAAAGATTTCAGCTGCACTGACTCTGACTCTTGGAACTTCCATACAACATCAGTGTTTAACATTCTTTTCCCTCTTGCCTCCCGGGTTCAGAGATTTACTTGATGGACCAGAGCAACATTGGCTAAGGAGCTACAGTTTATCTGGAGACTTTTCAGCCACGCTGCTAAGGAAAAGAAAGCACAAAAGCAAGGCTACTGTCAAGTCCTGGAGAAAAAAAGACTTATGAAAACATCTGCATGTGTACAAGTCAGGCAAGTACTTCACTGGGAAAAAGGAAACCTGTGTCCTAATATGACCTCTGCTCTACCAGCAACTGTTTGATCTCAGCCAGTCTCTTCTCTTTTCCTGGGCCAATTGCTCATCTCTTAAATGTTGCATCAGATCCCAACTCTGGCAGCCCATAGATGTGGTTTATTTGATTCACATAGTGCTCCCCTTTCTTTTTTCCTTCCATCCATTCTTCCCTGCTTCATTCATTTGTTCATCCATTCTCTTTTTCCTTCTTGTTTGTAATCAAATATTCTTAAGCACTTACAACCCCAGGAGATAGTACCACACACCTATGAGAACAGCCAATATCCAGAGCACTGATAATGCCAAACGTTGGTAAGACAGCATTGCAAGACCGTTTGATGGTTTCTAACAGAATTAAGCATACTCTTCCCAGACCATTTGGCAGTCAGGCTCCTTGGTATTTACTCAAAGTAGTTGAAAACTTAGGTCTACACAAAAACCTGCAATGTTTATAGCAGCTTTTTTCGTATTTGCCAAAACTTGAAAGCAATCAGAATGTCTTCAGTAGGTGAAGAGCTAAATTGTGGTACATCCGTGGAATATTCTTCAGTGCTAAAAAGAAATGAGCTGTCAAGCTGTGAAAAGACATGGAGGAAACTTAAACTCTATTACTAAGTGAAAGAAGCCCATCTGAAAGGGCTACCTACTATGATTCCAACTATATGACCTTCTGGAAAAGGCAAAACTATGGAGACAGTAAAAAGATCAGTGGTTGCCAGAGTTGAGAGGAGAGAGAGTTGAACAGGCAGAATTCAGAGAATTTTTAGGTCACTGTAACTACTCTGTATGGCACTCTAATAGTATGTCATTACACATTTGTCCAAACCCATAGAATGTATATCAAGAGTGAACCTCAATGTAAACTATGGACTCTGAGGGATCCTGATGTACTAATGTAGGTTGACAGGTGGGTGATGTTGATAGTTGAGGAGGCTGTGCACATATGGGGTACGGGAATGTTACAGGAACTGTGCTTTCCACTCAGTTTCAGCTCAGTTTTGACATGAATCTGAAATTGCTCTAAAAAAAGTTTATTAATTAAAAAAAATTGGTGGGCATTTCCAATCGAGAAGCCATTTGACACACTGAATATAGCATTACCTTTGAAATCAGACATTATTTGCATCTATACATATGTCAGGGTATATGGGACACCGAACCTTCTGTTCAGTTTTGCCACGAACCTAAAACTGCTGGAAAAAAAATCTATTCTTAAAAACAACAACAACAACAAACAAATAAATAACCAAACCAAACCACTAGGTTATTTTACGTGTATGTCTGGGTTTCCAGTTTTTCATGAGAAATCAGATGGTCTGGCGATGCGGATCCTGGGTTCCCCTGAGGCAGGCCCCGCGGGACCTCAGCGGCGCCCCCGGCCCCTGCCCCCTGCATGCGCCCTGCTCTCCTGACGGCCGCACTGACCACCGCTCCACCTTCAGACATTCACGTCCCAGACCTCAGTAAGCACTTTGCTCTGTGACCGAAGGGATTTTAGGCTTGTGATCTCACAGAAGCTCTCCTTTGCTCTCGAAATCTCTGTAATTCTCGGTGGTCAAACCAGTAATTACATCTTATTCATATTGCCATTTCAGCAGCCTGGCAAATAAGCTGGAAAACCTTAGTACAAGACCAGACTTAAATAGCATAACCAGAAATTTTTTCTTCTCCGGATTTTCCTTGTAGGTGGCCGGCTTTCTCTACCCTCTGTCTTTCTACACCTTTCTCTGAAGGCACTGGCTTTCTCTTTAGCCATCTTATCCTCATAACCAGATGATGTACTTTAAAAAATTGGCCTCTTGCCCTCTTTTAAAACTGATTCTGCTTTTGAACTACAGACTATGCAAGTTTAAAACTCACAATGTCATAGCTTGAAATTGTAACCCACTCCAGCTCAGATAACTCCTAAAATGATCTCCTAATCCTTTAGGGAAATGATAGAGATGAGTAGGCTTTTTCCTTACTCTGTCCACATCTCCCATCTTCTCCTCTACCTTCCTCCTGTGCCAGTTTTCATGCCAACCACCCTTCTCCCCTTTTCTCCACGTTCCCCCCTCTCATCCCGTCTCCTGTCTCCCCCTTCCATATGCCTCTTCTCCCCGCTGAGCCCTTCTGCCATCTCATCTCCCTATGACAGGGCAGAGGACGAGGAGACAATCAGGCAAGGAAGGTCCTGAAGCCTGTTTCCAGATAGTTTTCTCTGTTCCCAAAGTTCAGGGCCACAGGAAGATTTATTTAACTTGGTTCAGAATGTGTTTTTTACCAGACAATATACTCTGTAACATTATATATCTTGTTGAAATTGAAGTTATATACAAAGTGTTATTGAAGGTGCACATTGTTTCTTAACTTTTTTCAAATACACCTTATGGAAGGAATCTGACTGTTCATGATGTAAAGTTTGTCTCTGGAGGCAGGATTAGTGTTTAGGGCCATGAATCTTGTAGGAACTTTTAAAAATAAAAGTGTCTGAGGCTCAAAACTTCTATGTGACTCATCTTTGTTTCTGAATGGTGATACTTGGAGGCATTGTAAGCACTGTCAATTTCTGCTTCTGAGGTAAATGATCACTTTTAGTGTGCCTCTATTATCCTGCAGTACTTACCTCGTGATGCCTTCTTGTGATCAGTTTTCTCTCCCCTTTACCATTCAGACCCTTGCTGATCTTTGAAATAGATGTGTCTTTACAGAGCTAAGAGACCTGAATTTTCCTCTTATTTTTCATTTACTGCCTTGTTTCCATCCCTGGCAATGTGCTTTCTTCTGAATAAAATTCTTGACTACAGTTGATAAATCTTCATTATTGTTCTCATAGCAGTAATTGTCTTTAATAACACATTTACATTAAAATTAATTAACTTTTGATAGGGTTTGGAGTTCATTCATAAAAGCCAAGACTTTAAAAGCTGTTTTAAAAACTTTAAAATGCTTACTCATTTTCTTTTGAATAAACTTGATATTCATTTTATTCTCATTTGTGTGTGCCTCATCTGATTTTAACTTTCTAACTTGTGGGAAGTCGGTTCTGAAGTTAAGTAGTCTGACCCTGACATGCCCCCCTCTGCATAAGTCCTCTAGCATTTTGTAAGGAAGGCTCAGGTTCAGGAGCTATTCCAGAACACCTTCCAGTTTAACTTGAGGAGGCTTCCAGCAGCTCACGTAATTGTTCCATGCCAAACAAACGGAGCAACCAAATTAATGACTTCTACATCAGGCACTTATTAAAGGGAAATAGGCCTATTTATTGGGTGTTATAAACAAAGAAGAAAGTGTCAGTAACTCCAATCTTCTCATTGTCTTTATCCTAGAACAGGTGAATTTTAGGATGCAGTCATTCCTTCTCTTGGGAGAACTGTTGATTTCTGTAGCTTCTGGGAGTGGTTCTCCTTGCCGTGGCTCAGAGACATTATTTTTATATGTCTCAAAGGGTGAGCGGAGTAACTTGGGATCTTTGAGCAGGATCTAATCAGGGCTGATGTAATACCATCTTCAGTGACTCTCGTCTGAAACTCAGGATCAAGCCTTCCATTTTGCTCGCACAGAGACTCTAGCCATCAAAGGAAAACCAATTTTCACAAGCGTTTGTCCCCCAAGCAGAAGATGTGATTTTTCACTTCCTTATTTCTTGGTAAGTTACAAGTCTAATTATATTGGCTCAAAGCTTTACCTCAAAAAGGGAGACACTCTTACTAGGTCTCCTAACCAGTACACAGATCTTTGAGTTATGGTGTATTTTAAAAGAAAAAAATATACATGAACAATTTCAATGACTTAAAAAGGCAGTATCATAGAGTGACCAGAGCTCAGGCTCCAGAATCAGACACCCCTGACTGGAACGTTGGCTTCATCTTTAGTTTTAGTTTGGGTACACCTACTTACTACATCGTAATGTTGAGTAGGCAGCCTTTTCTTTTGTGGGCCTTAATTTCCAAACTTGAAAAATGTACATAATAACACATTAATATTTCATAGGTTTGCTGCAGTGATTAAATGTGTCAATTCATAGGAAGAACTTAATATTAATTAAAAACTAACTCTAGTTATCTCCAACAACCTAATGGTTTCACTTACATTTCCTTTCTGTTTTCTTGGATAGTGTCCTTTTAGATGGCTAATGCTACCCACTAATATTTTGATTTTATCTGTAAGGAGGGTTGCAGGTAACATTCTGCGTTCTTTTAGCCTCAGGAGACTTTTCTTGGCCCCTTTCTGTGATTGGAGCATAATTAAATAGTTGGAATCCTTACCTTCCCCATCTTTGCTTGTAGCTAGTGTTTGGCTTACCTAAGCATGCTGGATGTTGAAAAGAATACATGTGATGTAAATAGTATCCTTGGGACCAAGACGGTGAGAGCCTGTTAAGCCCAAGGAAGGCTTTATAGAGTGAGTGACTAGAGCTACAGATCCTATACCAAGAACTACAGGAAAAAGAGAGTTTCCAGAAAAAACTCTGAAGGACATACACTTTGACCTGGAGATGAAGTTCTTGGATTCATTTCCCCAAGTTCTCTTGCAAATAGCTTCCACTGCTTTTTTTGGAATGCAAATTTTTTAATGATATACAGAAGGGACTAAGGTGAGAAGTAATTGAAATTGTGTTCAATTTCATGGATGTGGGTGTTTATAAAAAAACCTTGGTGAAAGTTTGTGCTCCTGTGAGTTGGTCTTGAGATGGCAAATTTGTTGCTTACTCTTATTATAAGTTTCTTACAATGTCCCAGGTTAGACTGGTCTTTCTATTCTCTGCTCTGCAGACTCTAGGGAAGCCATACCACTAAGCAGTACCGCAGTAAATTGAAAAATTAAGTAACATATGTAAAAGGACATGACAAATTCTAAAATCTAAGATGATAATTGTGTCCATGCTTTATAAAACTTCTACTCATACCAATATATGTGCAAAGTAAGGGACTTTGTCCAGGTTATTTCTTATCTGTACCCCCAAACTTGCAAAATAGGAATGAAAATACTATTTTACAGATGAGGAAATTGGGACTTATAAAAGTTAAAATAACATATCCTAGACTTCCTTTTAATTATTTTATGATGATTAAGGAATATTCTTTTCATGCACTTTGTATGGAAATAACTGCTGCTAGGTCACTTACTCTTTTCACCCTCTGCACATACATAAAACATTTTCTTATTTGTAATTTTGAGAAAAGACAGTAAAATCCAATGGCTTTTATTAAAAAAAAATCATCTTCCCAACCCCCTTCCACTTGCTTTTTGCTTGGTCCAGCTTGAACCCATCCTATAACTCACTTGTTTCTATCCTGCCCAACTACTTGACTTTGACTTACACAAGCTCAGTTTCAGAGCTTCCGTTGAATTCCCAGCAGAACATGCTTATTTCTTTCTGGCAGACCAGACTCTAAACCTGACATGCACATTTATTTCTCTTGATTAATGGGAATTTTCCCTTATTTTAAAGCTCATCATGCCTCCCAAAAATCTACCAGGTTTTTAAATGTTTTAACTTAGGTTAAATATCTGATACCCAGTAAGCAAGATCACTTTGGAATGTCCCTGTAAGTATTGTTCAGACTCAGTGAAAAAATTAACAGACTCATAGTGTTGCTCATTTGTCTGTATTGATTGTCCACCCACAAGACTGCCGTGTAGTCTCAAGTTGGGAACTCTCTTTAGAGCATAACTGATCCATGGAGGGAAGAGTTCAAATATAATATGGTCATGTTAGGGATGCTGGGGTCCTGTTAGGGATGCTGGGGTCCTGTTAGGGATGCTGGGTCATGTTAGGGATGCTGGGGACCTGATAGGGATGCTGGGGTCCTGTTAAGATGCTGGGGACCTGTTGGGATGCTGGGATCCTGTTAAGGATGCTGGGAGCAGTTGTGTGTGCTGCTGTTCAGAATTCTGAGAGCTGGATGCTTATTTTAAAACCTGTGCCATAGAAATGTAATTTTCTGATCTCTTCATAAAATATCTGAAATACTATATTCTGGCTTTTAGTCCATAGGAGGGCAATGTTGAGCTACAGGAAAATCCTTCCAGATTTTTGCAAAAGAACATATAGAACTGATTAACTTGAAAATTAATGAATTGAAACAAATTAACTAATTAAACATACTACAAGATGATGTTATTTAATAATATCCCCACATTGAATACCAACTGGCTTCATGTTTGTCATACTGGTAGTTAATTTGTAAATTGATATAAATCATCCTTGTCACTCAAAGCCACGCCGTTGTCGCCCCTTTGGAGAAGGCTGTGCTCTTCTTCATGTAGCTTTTATTTATTTTAGATATTGGAAATGCTTAAATTCTTCACAAACAGAATGATATTCTTTTATATTTTTATGCATGGTTCGCTGATGATGGTTCTGCTTAAAGAGATACAAAGTACTCATCTGCTGTGGCACTTTCCCCTGGGTCAGAGTTTGAGGTTGCCTTTAAAGTTCGCCATAAGGCTGTCAGAGCAAAGAGCTAACTAAACATAATATTTTAAGTCAGTTATAATGAACGGGACAAAATTAAATTTCACCCAAATTTTAAGGTAGTATGGAAATTCAGGCATTGGTCATATATCAGAATTATTTTCATTAAAGGAGCCAAGGACCAGTCCATATAGCACACTGTCATTTCAACGTGTATTATTGAGAGCAGGTCTATTTTGAATTTCTAAAACAAACATTGTTATTAGAGTTAAATATAATTATCTGTTTGTGTGGGAAAGTAACACATTTTCTGTTGCTGTGGAGTCTCTGACTCTCCTAGATTGAAAAACCAATTTGTCTCTGAAAGTCTATTTGTCCCGTTCACCAGTGCAGAGGGATCTGTCTGGTTGTCACTGTCCTGAGGCACCATCTGGCTACAAAGCATGTGCGTCTTGTCTGTGCTTTAGTTACTGAGTCCAAGAAAGCAAGTAATAGAGGCAGAAACCACTAGATCAGTAACAATAATAATGAATATTTATTACATGCTTGCTATGAGCCACTGTTATATAAATCATCTTATTTAATACTCACAACAATGCTATAAGTTCCATTGTTAACATCACTTGCCAGATGAGGAAACAGCTGTAAAGTAAATAAATAACTTGTTCAAAGTCACAAAGCTTCCTAGAAGACAGAGCCAGGTGCCCTCCAGGGATCTGAGTCCTCATCACTACTTCCAGAGCCCAGGAAAGGTGATGCAGGTGGAGTTTCAGAGTAAAGGAGAATATATGAATGTTAGGACACATTTTAACTATTTCCTCAGCATCTGGGAGGGCAAGGGTGCCAATGAGGAATATTATCATAAAATTTACTCTTCCCATCTATCTGCATGTCTTAGCATTTATGATGGCAGATTTTTGTTCTTTTTATATAATAATAATATGATAAATGGATTACAATTTCCTGGTGGGTGGAAATTGCATCATATGATTATCTGTGTCTCCCATTATCTAAGCCAGTGGCATGCATATGTGAATGTGGTAGATTTGGAAAAATAAATAATCGATGATCCACAAAACAGTTATGCAGGGCTAAAAGGCAGATATCTGTAAGTCAAATGCATGAACCACTGACACACAGTCTTTCATCCATAGTTTAGATATGAGTAATCTTTGGGGGTTCTACTCTGCTTATTTACAACCAGGAATAATAGTTTGAACTGAACTACTGTCTGTATGATTCACTTCAATTTTATTTGGAGAAATTGGATTTTAGATAATGGTCAGTAGGTGTGCTTTTCTTTCTAATTATTTACCTTACAAAAGATCTCTTACTTCCCATTCTAAACTTTAAGATCATATGATAACTGGAACCCTATGCAATTTTCTAAATGGGCATTGTTGACCTATATGTAGCAAATGCTATTTGGCTAAGTGTTTTAATTGTGCCAGTTCTTATCTAAAGGTAAGTAGCACTATGTAACCCCCATAAAATTCCAGTCCAACGCTGAGTGTTCAACTTAGATAGGTTGTATATTTTTTTTCATCGTATGAGACTTAGAATTCTGCATAAGCCAGCATTTTTCAGGAAGTTACACACAGGGAGGAGCAAGTAGTTGAGCATAGTAAAGAAGCCCTTCACAGGGAGAGGAATGTTTGTGGCTCTCTGGAGGGGTTGTGTGTGTGTATGTGTGTGCAAAATAATGGAAAGGAAAATAAATGTAGAATAAAACATAAAGTAAGGGAAATAGATTTTATAGAAAGAGGATAAGTAAAGAGAGAAAAAATTCTGAAAGCAATCAGGGAAGGCAAAGGGAAGGAGCACTGGATGGATTAAAGCAATTTGCACTGTAATTTCCTCATTTCCTTGTTCATCCTTGGGCCATTAATAAAGGGTTTTAATTGAATATGTGCAGCAAAAAGGCCCATAGGTCATTTCAATGACTCTACAGCTGTGTGAATATGCAGTGGAAGTAATGTTGCTATGGGCTGGCCGGCATCACCTTCGGATGTAGGGGTATTTTTACACATCTAGTCCCATCCCACTCAGCAATGGGCACCCAGACTTCCCTGGAAGCCTCCCATTCTCAGGTTCCTCCCCAGAATGTGGAGAAATATGGAAAAATGGACCAAAATACAAAAAAGAGAGGTTAGGGGTGGCAAAGAAAAATAAAGGAATGATGGTGGTAACATCATTTAAAAATTTTAGACTGAAATTTTAATTTGGTTATATGAAAACAACTAGGGATTAAAGATGTATATAAAATCCTAACCCCATAACACACAATCATTTCCATTCCTAGCTTTCAAACTACATACATGTTTTTACAAAACAGTTAAACAATGACTCTGAGTGGATTCTTCTCCATCATCCAATTTATTCCCAGAGGCATAGAGTGAAATTCATTCCTCTAGGTAGAAATCAGTAAATGTCTAGTTCAAATTAGATTATATCTGAGGTCACTCAAAGCTGAAAGTGACAGCCCAACAGAAGGGGTGAGAGTAACAGCTCTATCTATGCAAGTTCTACTAATTTTATTCCAGTTTTTCACAACTCAGGATATCAGTGAATTTTCGCGCCTAGAGAACCGCTGGTGTCCAAGTGAACACCAGAAAATTTCGCCAGAGTGAAGGCTCCCATCCTGTCTTCGTGAAGTCAGCCTTCCTCGGTTCACACAGCTGCCCTCTGAGGCAGGTGGCCAGGAAACTATTCTCGGAGACCAGACAGAATCTTGGCTCAGCTATCTCACAATGAAAAGATGAAGGCATTTTTTTAAGCAGCTACAATCTTTTTTTAAATCTAAGTAAATATTTTATTTTAGAACAGTTTTAAATTTACTAAAAAATTTCAAAGATAGAACAGAGTTTCCATATAGACCACATCCAATCTCCTCTGTTGTTAATATTACTATAGCAGACTGATCTCAACTAATATACCAACACTGATACATCATTATTAACCAAATTCTGTGTTTGACTGGACTTCCATAGTTACTCTTGAATGTTCTTCTTTTCCAAGATCTCACTCAGAATACCAGATTGCATTTTGTCCTCATGCCTCCTGAGACTCTTCTGGGTTATGGCAGTTTCTCTGACTTGCCTTGCTTTTTCATGACCCTCTTTTGCAGGCTGTTGACCAGGTATTTTGTAGAATGTCCTTTGATTAGGGTTTGTTTGATGTTTTTCTTAGGTTAAGTGCTTTATGGTTTTTTGGGGAGGAAAACCACAAAGCGCCCTTCTCAACATTATGCATCAAAAGTACATGCTATCAACATGATGTGAACCTTGATCACCTGGGAAAAGGAATGTTTGCCAGGCTTCTCCTCTGTAAAATGACTTGTTCCCCCAACTCCCCATTTCTATACTGTACTATTTGGAAACAAATCACTAAGCATAACTCAAATTAAAGAGTGAAGAGTTAAGCTACACCTCCTTGAGAGCAGACTACCTACATAATTATCTACATAATTTATTTGGAATTCTTCTATTAGGGAGATTTATCTTAAACTCCCCCCCCCCTTTATTTATATATTCAATCAATCACTTCTTTATCTCGCTATAGATTCATGTATATTTATTTTATGCTTTGAGTTATAATGAAAGAGTATGTTATTTTTTGTTATTTCAATTGTTCCAAGTTTGTCCAGTTAGAGCTCTTTCAATCGAATCCTGCGTCTTTTTGACATTTTGCCACCAATATTATGTCTTTTGCTCACTTTACTTTCTGGTTCAGATGCTGCAGGCTCATTCTGCCCCAGTCTGACAATCAGCCATTTCTTCCAGGAGACATTGCAGAATGGTATTAGAAACCAGGATCTGGGCACAGGGTGTACAATCGTTTTCAGTAAGTTTTTACCTGTATGCAGCTGGTTATTTTCTTTTGAGCGTTATTGGAAAAATGGCTCCTCATCCCGCCCCAAATGAAGGAAGGTGAGACAGCTGCTTATGGACTGCTCATGTCTCTGCTTCCTTTGTACTTTTTTCACATTATTCAGAAGTACTGGGCACTCTAGGGTATCTTTGCTCTCATTTTCCATCTTGGAAATAGAAAGTAATGTCATTATTCTTTTGTGGATATTAAGAGAAGTTTTGTGGATTCAGGTTATTTTTTTTTTATTAAAAATTGCTTCAGCACAAGTTTTTGTTTTTTTGGACATGAAATAAATTCTAACATTAGTTAAATACCATCTAATGAGAATTATTTTCAGAATTTAAGTTATAAATTGTTTGATTAGTCTTATTAGAATACAAGTTAGCCCCTGTGTTTTCTAAAGGGTTAGTAAAGAAAGTGTTAAGTAGAAAATGTCACTGCATTGCATTAGACAGTACCTGAGATAGAAGTGTGTAAGTAAAAGTAAAATGTAATAATTAAACTGTCTAACCCGTAATCTTACTAACACAAATGTGCTGATGTTCAACTTAGTAGTGTATTTGGATAAATAATAACATTGGAATCATTATTAACAATTGTGTAGGAGTTCTTTAGACTATAACTCAACCCAAGTTTCATAGCGCCATCCCCCCGCCTCCGCCTTTTTTCCTGTGCATAACACCTACCTGTCAGGGTAGGCCAGGAAAGTGGTCCTTAGAGTGTATTACCTGGATCAGCAGCATCAGCCTCATCTGGGAACTTGTTAGACGTGCAGTCTGTGTTTTAACAAAGCCTCCAGGTGATTCTGATCACACTGAAGTCTGGGAAACACTGGAATCCAGGTGTTAGTTTGCTACCTCAGGAACTTCCCCCGTATAATCTGAAACCAGCCCCATACGCAGAGGATAGGCAGAGGCCACAGAAAGAGGCTGACCACTCCAGATGAGGAGGTGGCAGCTTTCATAAGCAAGGGAACTTACATTTGAGGCTTGTTTTGAGCAGCAGCAAGATTAGTAGATCTCCACACCCATCAGCTGAATCTTAAAAAGTTTGTATAAAAGAGGCCTTAACTGGGTTAGTCACGTAATTCATCCACATGGCCTCGAGATCACATCACTATCTCAAGAGTATGTGTTTGGGGCAGCCTCTGGGAGTGGCCAAGGCAGGCAGAATGCACATTGCGGACAGGGGAGGAGATGAGGAGCCTCCACTTGCCAGAGTCCAGCCCATGGGTCAACCAGTGGTCATGTCCTCTCCATGACTCCCTCCAATGCTAGGCTATGTTGCAACTTAGTGACTTGAGACATTAAAAACGTATGTTTGACTCAAACGACATGCTTGCAGTGAGGGTGGAGGGGCTCTGATCTTAGTCACTATGCAGCCAGGAATACAGAGGCCTTTTTACAGTATCTATTTCTATGCTACAAGCGACCAGAAAGTGAAATGCACTCTGACTCTTAAAGCCTCTTCTGGGAAGTGACACTTGCTGCTTCTTCTCATAATTCTTTGGTCAAAGGAAGCCCCTTGACCACAATTAACTTCAAAGGTAGTGAAGGAGTGCTAATCCACCAGGTAAAAAAAAAGGTGAAAGGATAGAATTCTTTGGTGAGCATCATGAATATCTACCACAACAGTACATATTACACTTTTTCCAATAAAAACATATTGGAATTTACATATGTAACTTAAAATTATGTAGTATCCTCATTAGAGAAGCACGAAGTAGGTTAAATTAATATTTATAATATATTTTATTAACCCAATATATCCAAAATATTGCCATTTGACACATAATTAGTATAAAATTATTAATGAGATGTTTTACTGTCATTTTTTTATCCTAAGTCCCTGAAATCTGGTGTGTATTTTACGCTTAGTACATGCGCACTTTGGACTAGCCACATTTTAAGTGTTTAATAAATATGTGTGATTGGAGATTGCCATTTTGAATAGCATTTTGCACATGTAAAGACAATGTCTTTACAAATACATATGTAGAATGTCTACATTCTACAAATATGTGTAAAATCTTGAAGGATTGGAAGACATAAATATTTTTAAAAATAGTTTTGTATACTTCTTTATCATACTCATAGTACTTGGGTTGTGGTTTTATTTTCTCAAATTCTTCCCCTGTACATTTCCCCACTTATTTAGGCATATCCTAAATTTCAGGGGTATTTGTGAAAATCAGATTTCAGAACTTTCAACCAGAAAATCATTACAAATGTCTGATTTTCTTGTATCTTTATCTACTTGCTATAGGTGTCTAGTTTTATATTTGCATCTATGATTTCTTGCTGTATAACATTTTTGTGTATTTAGAGACCACAGGGCTTGTCAGCATTATGCCAAAATTAAGCTGAGCTAATGAAGTTTAAACATATGGCCTCCACCCAAGTTGATGTTAAAATGTGAAGATTAAATGCAAAAGGAATATCTAGGAGAGTATGGTTGCTGAATTGTAGCTCTAAGGCCCAGATGTATGTCTACAACTGCTCAATAAAATTCTGTAATATAAAATACTTCTCCATTGCTATGACACCTTCCTTTTGAACTTACATTTTCCAGAATATAAACAATTTGTTTGTTCTTTGTGTTTATTATAGAAAGGTTGGTACAATATTAAAAAAAATATAAATGTACTAAATGAAAAATCAAAGTTCAGGAATGCTGTGGGCTGATAAGGTATATTTTGCCAAAAAATATTTATTCTTTTAGAAAGACTTGGTCATTCACCATGTTTAGCATCTTTTCACAATACTAGACACACAGTCCAGTGATTTGATAATTAATAACTACTTACACAAGAACAACTTTTCTCCAGTAAGTTCTAAAATCTTTATATTTAAAAAGGCTTAAGTTAATGTGGTGCTGTCTTTTTTTCTGAGTTGTGATCTAAAAATAAAATCTGTCAAATAATGTCTTCTTATTAGCACACTCAATATATAAGAAAGAGTTTTTTGTTGTTGTTGTAGTTTTGGTTTGTAATATTAAATAAAGGGAAAAATAATCTCAGTGTTTGAGCAGCCAGGAGAACGTAGATCATGCTACTTTGGTTACAGGGTGAAACTGCTGAGGGTCCCAGGTATGGGTTCTGAATTCCATCCCCTTCCTCTGCATTCATCCCACACATGCCACTGGCTCTCCGCACCCAGGGATGGAGTGTGGCAGGGATGGATCCTGAAACAGATTTCTGGGAGCCACAGGGCTTCTTTGGTGGTCTGCTTTGGCCCCAGGACCCCCAGTGTGTTTGCTGATATTTCCTTAGACACTTGCACCCAACCTTTCTCCTATTTCTTTTCCACTTGTTTGCACTTTGATGGCTCTTCCAGGCTTATCTGTCTACCCCCTGTTTTGTCTCACAGACATTTCTTGAATAAAATCCTTACCTATTTAGTCAAGTCCTGGCATCTGCTTCTTGGAGGATGTGGACTAATACAAGTGCTTTGGAGACACTCTGCTTTTGGATTTTGAATGAGGGTATCCTCTTACCGGAGCAGGGTGGTGAGGAGCCTGAGCACACGAGGAGGCGCCCCCTGGGTCCTGGGACCGCGTGTTGGAATCCGCGGGGTGGAAGAGCCCCGGCAGAGGAGGCAGTGTGGTGGTTGCAGGCTCTGGGTGAGGTGTCGGAACCCAAGCGAGGGAGGAGAGACATGGGGGGGTGAAGGGTAGCGCTCACAATGGGAATTTGTTGTATATGGGGGGAATTGAGCCACAGATAAAGAAAATAAGGAAAAGATTTGTCATTGTGAGAGGTGGGAGTTATAGAAAATGAGAACATTATATAAAACCTCTGATTTGGGGTTCAAATGGTATCAGTGAAAACTGATGGTTTTCACTGTGGAAATAGATGTGGTTATAAACATATGTATGTAAATCGTACATGTTCCCTGACTCTGAAAATAACACCCCAATAATCACGACCTATCACCCAGATATTGATTTTTATCAAACATATTTCATTAAAGAAGCTGGAATATCTTGAGGAAACAAACAGCAGCTTCCAGGACTGAAGAAAGGGAGGCACCAGATGACCATGGAAAATTATTTTGCTTTAGGATGTAAGATAGTCTCAAAGAATGATGGGGTCATGAGAAGCAGACAGGAGTTGGATTCAAGAGGTTGCCACTGATCAAATTTGGGACAATTTTGGAACAAGATTGATAATAATGGATTATAACTAAAGGAACGAATAAGAATCCATGGGTCCAGACTAATATAAATAAATAAGTAAGTAAGTAAGTAAATAAATAAATCATAAGTAAGAAAATAAAGGGTTTCTTTCATATAATGTCAATTAATAAATGAACAAGAAATAATAGAATTAGAAAAATTATGTTAAACAGCAATCATAATAATAATTCAGCCAAGAAATATCAGTGGATGCTAAAACTTTGGGTGAAAGTTTGCTGAGAACAGAATGTCTATGTCTCAAGTTATTTCCTCACAAAATATTTATTAGCAATAAAGGAGAAGAGAACAACCATACAATAAAGAAAAGAAGAAAAAAGAAAAATCTGGCAAGAACCCCCTCAATCACATGATCAGAGTTAACAACTCCAATAACAGGAAAATTCAAAATTGTGTGCTACCTAATAGGATGATGAACACATAGCACCTCTTCTGTTAAATTCTTCCAAATGTCCAATTTAGCTCTCATGCAATATCAGAAAACAAAAACAAAACAAAACTGAGGTATGTTTAAAAACCAGCAGAACTGATTAGATCCCAGATACACTTTCCTTTAGATCAAATAGCTGGAGAGAACATTGAAAAAAGAAGAAATCTGTCATGGGCATATACGCTGAAGGACTCCATTCTCCCACTTACTCTGGAGAATTGAGAAAGTGCCCGTCAGGTTAGATTTGATGGACTGGAGTAGCCAAGTTTTTCCAGTGGTGGTATCTGGAGCTGCCCAGAGATTCTTCACTTGTTCTTTCCCTAGTCAAGAAGCTAATACTGGAATTCTCCCTCATTTATAGAAAAGACTCATAAATGATTGAACATTTTTCTGTGCTTAAATGTATAAGCTTAAAAATTATGTAGAATTGGCTTATACAAGAGAAAATTATTTTTCATCATTTTCACATTTGCTGTTACTTTTAATACTAAAATGCATTAGATAAGAGATTTGAAGACAACTGGAAAAGAGTTGTGAAAAATCTCATGCATAAGGCTTTCCTTTCACTTTCCCCTTACTTGTCATGGGCACATACTACAAAGGAGTAAGGGAAGGAGGAAGGAAGAGTAGTAAGAGGAAGAAACCACACTTATTAAGGGTGCTTCAGGTGCAAGAATGAAACTGGTATTTATTATGTTTGTATCATGTGCCAGCCACTATTTTAGATACTTTTTATATTGTTTAGCAGTTGAGATAAATGCTAACAGGAGTTAGGTACCTTGCTCAACAACTAGTTGGATGGTATGCCTGTCTTTCTCTAAAGCTCAAGCTTTATTCTAAGCGACACTGACATAAATAGCTAGATAACTGGTGAAATAAAGGATGGAAATGCTCCACCAGATGTCAGCATCTAGGTGATTTAATGCTTTTCTCCAATACAGTTCCCTTATATAAAAAGTTTGAACAATATCCAAATAGTCTAAAATATGTTGAATTTATAGACTTAAGAATTGGTCCATGAAAATTTTACTGTCTTGGGATATTATCAGAGTAAGGCTGATGTTTTTAATAATTTTTAGTTTGATAAAGTGCAGTTGTGTTCCGAAACAGTCTAGTAAAATGTTACCTTAAAAATCTAAGTCAAACTGAAAGTCCTGAAATGGCTAATGAATAATATTAGATTTATCAAATAAAATACTATTAAAAATTTATGACTGAAGCATGGTCTGAAAATTTTTAATTTTTAAGTAAAGATTTTTTAACATAAAATGCTTAAAGATTCAGAAGATGTTTCAATTAATTTTGACAAACTTATACATATTCACTCAAGACACAAAACATCTCTGTCAATCAAAAAAGTTGTTTTGTGCAATTTCCTGGTCAGTTTTTAAAACCCTGGAAGCTAGAGATATATATACTAACATGATTTCTGTCATCATTAGTTAATTTTGCCTATTCTAGGACTGTATGTACATGGAATCTACAGAATTTTCTGTTTTTCCCACTCAGCACAGTGTTTTGATATTCAACCATGTGATTGGGATGGGCTTGTTTCATTTTGTTGTAAGTAGTATTCACTGTATGAATCTACAATAGTTTGTTTACCCATTCTCCTGTTGATGGGCATCTAGGCTGATTTTGGTTGTTATGAATAAATCTGATTGAACATTCATGTACAAGGATTTTTGTAGACATACACTGCAAAGTCAAAGGGTAGATGTGTAATCAACTGCTAAATTTCCAAAATAGTTTTGCTATTTTGTACTACCACCAGTACAATTTATGAGAATTCTGGGTAGTTCAAATCCTCTCCAACCTTCGGTATTGTTGGTCTTTTCCATGTTAGGCATACTTGAGGCTGTTTAATGGCATGCTTCTGAATACTTCAAAAAGTTAAAATATAGGCCATGAGTGATGCTTTATGAGTCATTTAGGGCTGCCACAAATATTTCAGATATTCTTTCCTTCTTGACACATGATAAAATTGCACATGTGTAACTCTAAGCTTCAATATTAGGTGTACACAGCAAACAAAAGGTTCCCTGCAGACCTGTGCTGACCATGTGATAACACATATAAATAATCTTAATTCTTTTAAGCCTTTGAGATTTTGGTGTCATTTGTTACTACAGCGTAACCTAACCTAACTTTAAATGTGCAAAGTGGTTCTAAATATTGCTTGTCCCACTGGGGTACATTTTAATTATGAATGAACTCAGAATAACATAAGAGAGGTCAGAGTGGATTGGAAGGAATTTACATACTTTGTGAGCACTGCTCAGGTGACAGACAATCTATTAAGTACTTAAGTTATTCCTTTGAAGAATCTATTACTTTGAAATGTAATTTATTTTTATCATTCAAATGAAGGAATTGAGGGTTAGAGTATTGATTAACTTGTTCCCAGCTGTAAGCACAGTGAGTGTAGGTGGCCTTTCTCTCCTGCTTATACTCCTTTCAGGGCTTCATGCTTTTTGAAGCTGTTTATATTGTCAGTGACTGTATTGGATGATACTGTTATGGTCAGTGCCATCTTTTGTGTGGATGTAAAAACAAACAATGTGAAAAGTAATGCACTTCTTCTTAATCTAAAAGTAGGTCAGTTGTTGACAAAATTGGCAAGACAGAACTTCATATGGCCTGAGCGAATATGTATCAAAAAATATAGCTATAAATAAATTGGAAATTCAAAGTCCAAAAAAGGAATCCATGCCTGGAAGAGCTATCAGTGTTTGACTCTGAGAAGCCCAGAGACAGAACCTGCAGCAGTGACAGATCAGATAGGGAGAATTTTCACTGTTTCTAAAGGTCAGGTGTATTTGTTACACTGCTGAGTGAGAATAATCTTCATTCATCTTTTTAATAATTCCAATTTGTCCAAGTGATAGGAACACTATAGCTTATAGGACTTGGGATAGAATGGTACTATACATGTAGATACAAAGAGTGCATACAGCGTTCATTTTGGTTATATTTCTAAGCAATAGTTCTCACTTAATTATATATGAAAGAGTTAAAGAACAAAAATTAAAGGATCCCTTTTAGGTCCAACTCTTGAAATAAAAAGGTGCGACTATTAATTTCTAGATATTTTTGAGACTTCTTCGCATTTTACATTTTCTCTAAGCCTCAACAAATTTCCAAGGATTTAAATAATGTAGAATATATTCTCTGAGGAAAGTGAAAATAAGGTAGAAATCACCAACATAAAAATAACTAGATAATTCCTAAGTATTAGATTAAGCAACAATCTTCCAAATAACCCACAATTCCAGAAAAGGAATCAGAATTTATGGTATGTGAATTATATCTCAGTAACAAAAGAACATATTGTGAACACCTTTATGCTAAGATGTTTGAAAACTTAGAGGAAAGACAAGTTTTTGAAAAACACAACTTGAATGAGGATAAATTGGAAATTTAAATAGCTTTTTGCTTGTTAAAGAAATTGCATTCACAATTAAGGCCTTCCCAGACACACATAAAAACTTGACACCTGGGTAGCTTCACTGGTGAATATTTACAAATACTTAATGATGAAATAATCTGCATAATACCAATCTTGCACAAATTATTTCAGAAAATAGAGAAATAAGAGAACAATTTTCAACATTTGTTATGAGACCAGGATTACTCTGATCCCAAAATCATGCAATAATTTTGCAAGAAAAGAAAACTAAGGCCAAATTATTTCATGAACATACATGCAAAAAATCCTAAACATGATAATAGAAGTTAGGTTTATTCCAGGAATGTAAGATTAGTTAAAAGTTGGGACATCAATTAATATACTTACCACCCTTCCCTTATCAAATAAAAGAGAAAAATCATATGATTAACTCCATAGATATAGAAAAATCATTTTATAACATTCAACGTTCATTTAGTACAAATATATTCCAGGCATACTTCGAAGGGTCAACCTGCAACTATCATCCAACATGATGGTAAAATACTGAGCCATTTCCTCCTGTAATTGGAAGTTGATATCCACTATTAGTTCTTCTATTTAATATTGTATTGAAGTTTCTAGTTAATACAATAAGGAAGAAAACTAAATGAAAAATATGATCTTGAAAGTAAAGAAAAAGCTGTAATTGTTTGTAGAAAAACATTTGTGCAAATATCTCCAAACTACTAGAAGATATAATGGTGTCTAGTAACGTCAGTGGTAAACATATAAAATATATCGTATATTTATAAACCAATAACAATTGGGGAATTAAAACACCATTTTTCTAATTACAGTAAAACACCATGGTCCTTGAACAGAAGGCTAATTTTTGTTACAGTGTCTTTTCTGCTCACACTCCACGCAATCTTAATCAAAAGTCCAGCATTTTGTGTGTGTGGAAGTTGGCAAGTTGATTCCAACACATATAAAGTAGTTCAAAAACCAGAAATACCCAAAGAAATATTTTTAGAGTATCAGTCATCTAGATTGTTTTAAGCAACAATGATTAGGACAGCACTCTACTGGTGCAAAGGTAGACAGAATATCCAAGGAAATTAAAGGGAGCTGAGGAACAACTTTACACATATACAATAACCTGATTAAAGCAAAATTGCAATGATAATATAAAGATGAAGGGAGAATATTTTCAATTAGCTATCCATATGGAAAAAACGAATTTTGATCACTAAACACACAAAAATTATCCTGAGATTGATTCTAGGTAATGTGAAAAGTAAAACAATACAATTTCTAGGTTAAAATATAGGACAATATGGTCAGGGATAGACAAAGAGTTCTTAAACAGTGTTCCAATAAGCACTAATCAGAAAAGATTGATAAATTAATAAACGGCTTGATTTAAAATAAGGTGAGGATGAGAAGCAACTAGATCTTTTGTATATTGCTGGGGGGAATGTAAATAGATAGGACTATATTGGAAAGCTGGCAGTCTCTACTAAAGCTAAACATACTTATACCTATGACCCAGCATTACTTCTACTGAGCATATGCCAAGCAAAATGATTGCTTATTTCTATCAAAACATGTTTATAGTGGTGTTATGCATAATAGTAAAAAACCATTAGCAGTACAAACATCCATCTGCAATAGAATTATGTAAATTGTGGCACATTCATACAATGGAATTCTACACTGCAATCAACTACTGCTATTTGCAAAAACATAAATATCATATATACAATGATGAATGAAAAAATATTCAAAGAATAGTTAATATGTGATTCTGTTTACATGAAGTTCAAAAAAAAAAGCGCACTCCCTATAATAGTCAAAGACAGAGTAATGGTGTCACGTGGCTGGGATTTTCACCACGGTGGGAGCACTAGGGAAGTCTGAATTTCATGTCATATTCATGCACAATTATTTACCCTTGTTATCTCAAATTTGCATTATTAAATGATGCTGAAAGTTTTTTATAGTTAATTTTGCTTGGCTTAATTTCCCCTGAGAAGTGATCAAAGAGCATGAATCTGTAAAGAGAGCAAATGCTAGCATTCTAATAACTCATTATGGAGAATGTAAATGTTCTAGAAAATGAAATCTCACATTTGGTAAGTCCTAATTGATGTTATTGACATGTTTTGATGTCTGTGTCTGGTATAATAAGAAGTCAGAAACACTAGCTGGCTATCTCTGTCTCCTTTTATGAATTTATTTAAAGTATATCACTTAAAAATAATTATAAAATAATTTTAATATTTATATGCTACTATAAAATCTTGATTCCTCCAAATCTTTACATCAAAAATAACTGTGAATTCCTAACAGAAGTTTTCTCCCACTGTCTGATAAGATTAGGAGGTGAAATAAATAAAATATATGTGGGTTTATCTGTATACACACACACTGTAGATTTTTAAGTTATACAACTTTTCAAGGTTATTGGTACAAGATTCCATAGGATTGAGTTTTAGAATATGTTTTAATTTTTTTCAAACCCCTTCAGCCAGTTTATGAAAAATCCCTCAGAAATCAGGTAACATAGCTTAGGAAAAACCAATATTTGAACAGCTCTCTCAGATCACACAAGTAATTATGGTCTTTTAATTGTAATATTATGGAATGTATGCAATGAGCCAATATAGTTAATTCTCACTTTTGCACAGAACATGTTAATGGAAATGCATGTTGTGGGAACACTGTCTTCAGTTCACATGGTTCAATGGTATCTGAGTGGTTACAGGGCAAAGCCAGCTGGCAGATCCAATATATACTAGTTTTCACTTAATATAATACTATGCAAAGCAAGGACTATGTGTAATTATTAAACTCTCTTTTATCTTGCAAAATTATAAATTAAATGAAATGGATACAATTTTACTTTTCTGCTTCAGAATATCATATTAGAAAATAGTTCCATTGTGTTGGTATTGAAAAAAGTGTGCAAATACCTTATGCTGTTGATTGACAGATTTTTAAAAAATTAAGCTGCCATTCATGTACAATCTTATGAAGGTTTCACAATAACAACACTGTGGTTTCAACATTCACCCATATTATCAAGTCCCCCCGACACATCCCATTGCAGTCACTGTCCAGTAGCATAGTAAGACGCTATAGAGTCACTACTTGTCTTCTCCATGCTATACTGCCTTCCCCGTGACCTACCTATATTGTGTGTGGTAATTACAATGACCCTTGATCCCCTTCTACCTCCCTTCCCACTCATCATCCCCAGTCCTTCCCTCTGGTAACCACTAGTCCCTTCTTGGAGTCTGTGAGTCTGCTGCTGTTTTGTTCTTTTAGTTGTTATACTTCACAAATGAGTGAAATCATTTGGGAATTGTCTTCTCCGCCTGGCTTATTTCACTGAGCATAATACCCTCTAGCTCCATCCATGTTGTTGCAAATGGTAGGATCTGTTTTCTTCTTATGGCTGAATAATATTCCATTGTGTATATGTACCACATCTTCTTTATCCATTCATCTACTGATGGACACTTACGTTGCTTCCATATCTTGGCTATTGTAAATAGTGCTGTGGTAAACATAGGGGTGCATATGTTTTTTTGAATCAGGGATCTTGTTTTCTTCAGGTAAATTCCTAGCAGTGGATTACTATGCTGATGGACAGTGACTATGAAGGGGTATGTGGGGGGGACTTGGTGAAGGGGGGAGCCTAGTAATCATGATGTTCTTCATGTAATTGTAGATTAATGATATAAAAAACAAAGTTGGGTAAAAAAAATAAATATATATAATTAGAGATCAAACTAAAAAAAAAAAATTCCTAGCAGTGGAATTCCTGGGTCAAATGTTATTTCTATTTTTAGTTTTTGGAGGAACCTCCATATTTTTTTCCCACAATGGTTGAACTAGTTTACATTCCCACCAGCAGTGTAGGAGGGTTCCCTTTTCTCTACATCCTTGCCAGCATTTGTTGTTCCTTGCATTGACAGATATTTTTAAAAGGTGATAATTACCTTTTTAAAAACATCTACTCACTTGGAATATTCTTGTCCTCAATACACTTGACATGTAATATTTTCTTGCATAACTAAGAAATGATCAATAATGACCCTTTTAAGGATGGTAATGCCAAATTGACTCTGAAAATCAGAGATACCCATGTATCTGCTTAAAGTTTACTGCTTTTTACTCTTGGTATTTACCTTTTTATGTTCATTTTTTTAGAAATATAGAAAGGAAGATTATACCAAACACCTTCAACAGGAATATTTAAACAACTGCTGTTGATCTTGTGGTATATAGTTTACAGAGAATAAGTTTTCTACTTGGCAGCATCTTTAAAAATGCCATGGAGATTGATGCTTAGGCAAAAACTCAAGAGAGTGTTTTGGAGAGCTGGCCTTTAGGAAGAGTGTTTCTTTTCTTGGAAAAGAAAAACCTAAAAGATCATTTAAATTAATGATTGAAAAAGATGTTATTACTGATGTTAAGTACTATAAGAAACACTCTAACTACTATATTATTTACTTTAACTTTTAAATTCTAAATCTTCCATGGATTAACTATTTCTGAAATAATTCAGGAGCCCTGACTTATTCAAGTATGTCCTCACTACAAATGTTATTACAAGTCCTATGGAAAAGGTGTAGAATAGAAGGTAATTTTCACAAATCTGGTTCCTGTCTTCCCAGACCTACTTGTCAGAGTGACTGAAGAAATAGCCAAACTCAAAAGACATATGCACTCCTATGTTTATCGCAGCACTATTTACAATAACCAAGATATGGAAGCAACCTAAGTGTCCATCAGTAGATGAATGGATAAAGAAGGTGTGGTACATATACACAATAGAATATTATTCAGCCATAAGAAGAAAACAAATCCTACCATTTGCAGCAATATGGATGGAGCTAGAGGGTATTATGCTCAGTGAAATAAGCCAGGTGGAGAAAGACAAGTATCAAATGATTTCACTCATCTGTGGAGTATAAGAACAAAGAAAAACTGAAGGAACAAAACAGCAGCAGAATCACAGAACCCAAGAATGGACTAACAGCTACCAAAGGGAAAGGGACTAGGGAGGATGGGTGGGAAGGGAGGGATAAGGGGAAAAATGGGGCTTTATGATTAGCACACATAATGTAGGGGGTTGGGGACATGGGGAAGGCAGTTTATACAGAGAAGACAAGTAATGATTCTATAGCATCTTACTATGCTGATGGACAGTGACTGTAATGGAGTATGTGTGGGGGAGTTTATAATAGGGGGAGTCTAGTAACCATAATGTTGTTCAAGTAATTGTACATTAATGATATCAAAATAAAATAAAAAAAAAATGGATCAATGACAACTAAAGAAAACCAGTAGGGAAAATTAAACCTGGTATTTGTAGAGATAACAACACATTGCAGAACCACATATCATCGTCAAACAACCAGAGTCAACTCCACTCTGCTATTTTGTAAAACATTCCAGACTTCTAAAATCCTAAGTAAGACTGAAATCCTTCCTATTAACAGTGAAACACTATTCCTCATCAGCCTTCCTTTGATGGAATCATAATTCAATTGGAATTAAAAAGGAATGGTCAATAAAAGGTTTTAAATATGATTTATCAATTTGTATATATATATTCAAAATGTTATGTACATATCCATTCAGCATCATTTGTTGTATATTTAAAATGTGAGTAATTCATAAATGTAAATTTAATAAAGAAAAATATTTTTGACTAAAAAAAAAGAAAATAGCCAAACTCATTTAAATTTAATTAATTTTTTAAACAATCCATTTTTATCATTATGCATCTAGAATATACTTATATACTTTTGTATTTCCAGTAAAGTAGGAATCACAGATAGTGTTATTTTAATGGAGAGTCAATCATCCTAATCCCTTTATAGAATAGTTCATCTTTCCCCATTAACTGAATTGCCATTTTATCACAGTCTAAAATGGCATAAATATATGGGCCCTTTCTTGCTATTATTTTCGTTGGTCATTGTGTTTACCAAAACCACTGTGATTTAATACTATGACCTTGCAGTACATTTTGGAATTCAAGTGGACCTCATTGTCAATGCTCTTGACTCCAGGCTGCCAAATGAGATTAGAATTGATAGATAACATAATCCTTTGTTGGAAAAGGGATTATAAAAAAACATTATGTCTTAAAAATAGTGGGAGATATTTGTCTAACCTCAGAGAATTTATTCAACATAAGTATTAAAGTCAGCTACTTGAATCTCATTCTTATTCCTCTTGTCTAAGTTTACTAATTCTTCTCAGCACCTTCTCTTTTGTTTCTTACTCATTTCTTTTCCCTCTTCACATTAGAAATATTATTATAATTCCTCCATTAAAATTTTTAATCTTTTTAAATGACATGTATCTGGCCTGATGGTTTCAGCTTGGGCAAGTTCATTAGGGATTCTGTGAGACAGATAAATGACAACGGAATATTGGAGGTAAAAAGGGGCTCATGCCAAGCTTCATTCTCACGGTGGCTGGTCAAGAGCTGGAATCCTGTTGGCCTCTGCCTCTGCCCCAGGCACAGCCTCCACTCCCAGCCCTGTCTTTGCTCTCAGCTTCTGCCCTCCTGCTCTCCTCTCTCTTGCTCACTTTTCCTAGGCTCTCTTCTCTAGACTCTCTTTCTTTATCTCGGCTCTTAGCACTGGGGGAACTCTTTCATAGCAATATGGGCAGTAATGGCTTACTGCCAGCAGGTATGCAAGCATGTGCCGGCACAGTAGGCTAAGTATTACCTCACTACATGTACACAATGGGTATCGGGTGAGGATCCTGGCCATGGAACTTCCATTTTCCCTGCAACATGTAATTCCAAAACTGTAAACACACTGATCAGTGAAAATAAGGCTAATCCTGTGTCATATATCCGCATGCTCAAGTCTCGTAATTTACTTGAAATATATATATATATATATATATATACACATATGTATATATTTTTTAAATTTAAAAACCAAAAACTTTACATACATTTATAAAGTTAATGATTTACTTCATCTCTAGCACTTTAAGATATGTTTGACAGTGGGAAGCAAAAATTAATCATTTTATGATTTATCTAAATATGCTGTTTCTGATAATGCAAAAATGTTACTAGGGAGTGTTGTTATCAGGTATAGCAAATATTTAGAATAAGTAAAATAATATTCTGAATGATTTGATTTGAAAAACTGTTGTCACAACGTTTAATAAATAACATTGCTAAATATGTTTTAAGGGTGAAATTTGAATCTCTGAAAGCATTCCTTATTTTTTTAGCAATTATTTTGATTTTTGTCCTACAGCCCTAATAAACTGAAACCACGAATTTAATCTTGATTAATTGCAGCATTCCAGTATTGAAAATTTGAAACCTTTCTGGAGTCCTTCAGAAGATTCTGGTATCCTTTACATACAGTGCCCTTCAGTTTTGACTGCTGCATAGTTGAAGCACTTGTGAACTTGTCTAATATTAAGGTTGAGTTTTTCCAGGTTTTCATAATGTCTGGATTCATTTTCCACTATTACATCTAGTACGATATTGGCAAGATTGAACACAAGGTAACATTTATAAGTGCAACCAGAATATTTCCCAGTTCTGAACTTATATATACTTTGTACTAATACAGGCTACCAAGAATTCTTTAGTCACCTTGAGGTCAACACAGGATAGGAATCAAGAAAAATAGAGGTGTAAGAGTATTGGCTCAGAAGGTGAAAATCTGAGGGTAAACATGAAGTTTCTATCATCACATGCAAGGAAAATACACAGTGCTCATTCAGGTTGCTTTTCCAGATTTTCCCATCTCAACCACAAGCTTTTTGGCCTTCTGGTTTATACTTTAGTACTTCCAGCCAAAATCCAGCATATTTATTTTGAAAGAAGAAAATGTGCTTCATGGTGTAGGAAAAAGAGAGCAACTGAAATGGACTGAGTTCTAGTCCCATTTTAGGTACTTCCATGTTTTTCATTCTGAATTTCATTCCTGTCTTTGTCCATTTGGACTGTTGTAACAATATAGCACAGGCTGGATAGCTTATGAACAACAGAAATTTATTCCTCACAGTTCTGGGGAACTGGAAGTCCGAGATCAGGGTGCCAGCAGGGTTGCCTGAGGGCCCTCTTTCTGTTCCACAGCCTGCACCTTCTGGCTGTGTTCTCACATGGTAGAAGGGGCAGGGGAGTTCTGTGGGGTCACTTTTATAAGAATACTAATCCCAGTCATGAAGGCTCTACCTTCATGGACTAATCGACTCCCAAAAGCCCTACCTCTGAAGGTTAGGATTTCATGAATTTGGTTGAGTGGTGGGGCATAAACATTCAGGCCATTACAGTTACTGACATGTTGACTAGTAAATGTGACTATTTCATGAAACACTTTCATCCCTGGGGACTGTTATATTGGGCAAATAAGAATAAGCTTTGGTCTCTGGATATCAGTTCCTTCTAATGATCATCCTCCTCACAAATGGCACTGAGTCTTTCATAGTAGAAGCTCCTGCATAATTCTAACACAATTGCATAGCCCTCCTGTAAAATTTTTTTGACATTCATATCACTTTGACTGCAAACTTCTATTCTGGAGTGTGCTGGTAAACTAGCTTTCTGGGGGGGAAACAAGTAAACAAATATGATTTGTAGCATTGTTCCATTTTCCTGTTCTAAATATTGCTATCACAGTCTATTTCAAGCTACCAGGGCAGTCTTGGGAAGAAGTGCCCAACTAGTTATCTGAAGCCAGTATGAGTGGACTACAGAATATATTATCTATCTGCTCTGACTCTGTTTTCAGAGATCAATATTGTTACATTCTCTCTCTTCTGTGAATCTCTAAGAAAGTTGGAACTGACCTGAATCTACCGACTTGAAGCTAGATTGGATTTTCTTTTCACCCACATGTCCGTGGAGGTCTGGGAACCTTTAGTTACAGTCTGATTTCCAGGATGTAGTTAGTCACCCACAAGAGACCAGCTTGCACGAGGAAAGGGAACTATGTATGTCCACGTAATATCTTTGGGTAAATGTATTTTTATTTCTTCCCACCTAATAATTCCTCCTTCATATAAACTAGTGAAGTTTTAATCAACAAAAGTAAAATGTATGTATCTTCACACAAAAGGTCAATCCTCTGTGGATTAGGTGACCTAGAGTTATCAGATAATAGTAGTAATTCCCCCAGTGTAGGATACACACCTTGGGGTTTATTCATTAGTAGTTTCTTGAGTGTTTTAGTGTTGTTTTCTACATTTGGAAACCTGTTTCCAAATTGCTCACAGATTGTAAAAGCACTAATTGGTGATGATCCTTTTTTGGTTCATTGACTTCCACATTGTCTGGCAATTTGTTGGCATCAGTTAAAATGTGAAGTTACTAAAGGTACTGTTTTAAACAAATGTAATTTAAGCAGTGTTTTCTTAATATGGGAGCCCATTTTAAGATGTTACAACAGTGATACCTGGTATTAAAACAGCATAGATTAAATTTTACAGCAATTACTGAATTTAAATTTTAGGATGGCAAACATATGACTAGATAGCCAGGTAAAAATGAAGCTTGTTGAAACTGGAACTAAAGAAAACATGGTTCGGAATTTACCACTTCCTCTTTGTTATAAATATGCATAGACACACATAATGGTGTATATCTGGAACGTGAAATAGAATAGTATCCAGAAGTCAGCAAGGATAATGGATGTAAAATTGGAAGTTACACTTCACTTTTGAATGTTTTCAGGGACAAAAGTCAATTATCTGGAATTAAATGGAAGTAGCCGTGTGTGTGTGTGTGTGTGTGTGTGTGTGTGTGTGTGTGTGTGTGTGTGTGTGTATGTGTGTTGGACTAAGAGAAGTAGTTGTATAAACAAAGTGAATCAAAAGTCAGAATAGGCATAATCAACTTCATTTTGTAATTCTTTCTGGTAGAGGCTCCTACATTACTGGTTAGATGTTTATGTGAGAATTGTCTCTTCTGAGTTTAAGTTAGATAAACGAAATTCAGAGAATGTGGTGTGGATAAAGTGAAAGTTCCTATGGCCAGGATTCTCACCTGGCCCTGGTCAGCTAGTTCACTAAACATATGTGGGCAATACGTCATTATTGAGTCTATATAAGAAGCTCCACCCAGTGCTCTGGGTGACATAGTGAAATGGCTGCAAGGCTGCAGGACAGCAGAGACAAGACTGGAGTGGTGGCAGCGCTGAGGACAGAGACTGAAACAGCTATTGGGATGAGGAGACCCAAAGGCAGAGACCTGCTTGCTGCATGCAGACTCACTCAGAGTGGATGGGGTTCTAATGACTGACCTGCCACCATGGGAATAAAGTTGGGTGTAAACCCTTTCACTCCAAGAACATTCCATTGTCATTTTTCGGTTTCATTGAATCCATGGTGAACTTGCCCAGGACTGAAACCCATTGTCAGGACACCTGGAAAGTTTCTGAAACTGGAGAATATCAGTATATTAGGAAATAGTATCTATAATACAATAATGTAAGTCCTGACAGGAGAAAGATAAGGTAAATAGGAAGAATAAACTCTTTGAAAAAATGAAAAATTTCCATTTTCACAGAAAGAAGGAACACAAACATTGGAAATTCAGTGAAAGTTACCAGGCAGAATAGTTTAAAGAATGTTTTAATTGATCATTTATTCTTTTGGGTCTCTAATTTTTTTCCTCACATAATGCAATTCTGACTAGGTTTTACCTTTTTCAGTATTCTTACAATGGAAAAGCAATGTATAATTTTATGTAGTTGACCAGTTTCTCATTTCATCCCAAATATTTTGAATTGAAAAATGTCTTAAATACCTGTACATATTCCTTCAATTGTAACATGTACCACACTGATTACTTCATAAATGGGTCCCTAGCGCCCTTCTATTTTTTCCCTTCAGATTTCATTGATTTTTTCCCCATGCTTGATCACACCCTGGTTTGAAAAATGCAGAAGTAAATTTATTTGTGGAGCCATTCGACCCTTTCTTTTCCTTCTCTTTCCTTTTCTTTGGTTTCTTTTTATTTTTTACTTTCTTTTAAATATAGAAATCTGTCTACTTATTTTGGCAACAGCCCTAGGAATGTCAATGTAATAAAAATTCAGCTACTAGCCTTATGGAAAGTCCTGGATTATAAAATGGGGAGGGAACACTAGGAAGTAGATTAATTTAGTGCTATAATATATAACCTGTGTTTGGTCTAAAAAGTATGCCCTGTAACTATTTTGAGTGGTATGGCATGATCAACAAAGGACAAGGCAGAAGTGTTCTGACTGAAGGAATCTACTTTGAAGGCTTCAAACTTTGTTCCTAAGAGGCAATGGTCCTCAACATTGGATGCATATTAAAATCAACTGGAATACTTTTAAAATTCCATTTGTTAGACTTCTGGTCTCTGCTTTGGAATGAAAAGAGCTAGGAAGGTTGTCACACACACAGTTATAACAAAAAAGAGACAAACATATCATGAGTTCATGGTTTTCCTTGAACCTGTTAGAGAGCTGAGGTTGCAGGGTAACCAGTTAGCCTAGAATAAAAATGAGAGGTGAATATAGGGATAGGATCTGAGCATTTGCTTACTTGGGGCAGATGCGGCAAGGAGAATTCGGCTCAAATAGATAAATTGGTGGATGAGTGTGGACTGGCAAGACTTTGCAGAGCCCTTCCGGGTCACAGATAACAGAAGACAATCTCACTCCCTTTCATATTCTTTCCCACAAGTCCCACCTGGTCTTAATAGGTTGGTGGGAATTCTGATAACGCCTTCCTAATGGTGCAGCCTGGGGAAGGCAGACCACAGTGTCTTGCCAATGGGTTCCAGCCCCAGACAAGTTCACTACTGATTCAATGAGACTGAAAAAATGATAATGGAATGTTCTTGGGGTGAAAGGGTTTATACCCAATTTTATTCCCACAGTAGAGGTAAATCACTAGAATCTCATCCACACAGAGTAAGTATGCATGCAGCAATCTGGACTCTTTCTCTGGGCCTCTCTGTGCCCGCAGCTGTCTCCGTCTCTGTCCTCAGCACTGCCACTCCTCCCATCTCTGCTTTCTTGCAGCCTTGCAGTCATGCCGCTATGCCACGGTTTCGCAACCCAGAGCACTGGGAGGAGCTCTTTATCGAGTCAATAACAACGTACTGCCCACACGTGTGTAGTGAGCAAGCGGACCAGGGCCAGGTGAGAATCCTGGATATAAGAACCTTCAGTTTCTCCACATGCAGCTTCTGTGCAATGGCACACAATTCCACCTGGACTCTTCTCTCCTTTATCTGTTGTGGAAAAAAGAGGCTTAATGTGCCTTAAGTCATTGGTGAAAAACCATTGCAGAAAGGGGAGGAGAACAGAAAAAGTGTGCTATCACTGGTAGAAGAGGCAAGAATAGGTGGAAATGAAGCAGGAGCATTGGGTAGTCCACATCCCTAAAACCCAGAGACACAGTGCCTTCCTAAAACTGAGTCTTAACTAGAACAAAATAGAACATCCCCTCCATCCCCACCACCACCAGATCAACAAGGTCACATGATAAACAAGACTGGAATTTTGCTGGGAGTGTTGAAGTGCTGAAGACAAACCCACTCTAAGGCATAATGTAAAGGGAAGACTTAAAGCTGATGGTGAAGATCCTGAAAAAAGACCTTCTGGCAAACCAGCAACCACCCCCAAGCTATTATTAGAGAAATATAAAGCATATAGTTCATTGAGGGTAACCACAACTACAACAAATTCTAAGCTCAGACTAACCTCTGACTTCATAAAAGGAAATCTCCCAGCGAAGTCCCAGTAGAAGGAAAGGGGTGCTCATTTCCAGGAGTGGGGAAAATGGAAGTTCCTATGGCCAGGATCCTCACCTGACCCTAAACTACTTGATGATATAACTGGCCTACTGCTGGGCTACTGCTTCCATGCCCATAGGCAATAAGCTATTATTCACTGAGTCATTATATAAACAGCTGTGCCCAGTGATCTGGGCAGAGGCAGAGATGGAGGTAGATTACAGACCTGCAGACTGCTGGATGCAGATGTGATCCTAGTGCTCGAGCTACTGCCATGAGAATAAAGTCAGGTTATAAACCCTTTTACCTCAGAATGTTTCATTGTCATTTTTCCATCTCACCAAATCCATAATGAACTTGCCCAGGGCTGAAACCCTCAGACAAGAGAGTTGACATTTTTCTTACTGAATTTATTATAGTATTCTTTGGTTCCTCAATTTTATTGCCATCACCTGGGATCTTTGAAAATACTGATGTCTGTCTCTCATCCTCAGATATTCTGATTTAATTTGAAAGGTGTGACATGGCTGTTGTGAATTTTAAGTTCTCCTGATGATACTAATGTGCAGCAAAGTTTGGGAACCACTGATCTATTCCCAGACTTTAGCCTGCATCTGAATAATCTGAAAGCTTGTTAAAATACAGATTACTGGATCCCAGTCCCAGAGAATGTGAATCAGTAGATCTGAGATGGAGTCTGAGAATTTACGTATCTAATAAGTTTCCAGATAATGTTGATGCTGCTGGTCCTTTGACAACTACTAGGCTTAGAGTAGAACCTCTCAATTACTCCTGGGCATAAAATCACTGAAGTCAAAATAAAGATTCTGAACATCTGATCTGGAGTAAAGTCTAAGATTCTGCATTTCTTTCCAGCTCCCATGTCATGCTGCCAGACTGAAGCCAGGGTTTCTGGGCTTGTGTGGCTTAGGGAGCTGTCATAGTAACAGCATTTTGTGATTTCTAAGTAAAGTTTGGGAAATACTGCTTTAGAGGTTGGTGGGTGTTGAACATTGTTTTCTCTGCAACCTGACTTTCCATTAGTCAGTGCACAAAGCTTTGATTTATTTCTCAGAAGACAGACTTGCTTACCTAACCTAGGTGAACTACAATTTATTAATTCACATGGAAAAATACAAGAGTACAGAGGCAGATCAGTGCATCAGGGCCAGCAAATTTCATTGTAGTATGGAAAATCACAGACGACCAACCTATTGGAAGATGGCTTAATGAGTGAGAAGCCCAGTAGGAGTTCAAGTGCCTCTCACATTCTGATTGGGTGTCTAGTTTGGTATAATGCATCCCTCTTGGGCACCTTGTCATAGACCAAGTAATGGAGTATGAATAACTGCTTGTGGGTCAGCCTCCTCTCTCTAGTCCAATCAGTTGTTGTCAAGAAAGTGATGTCACCTATTCTAGAGCATACTGGTGGAAGCTCCAAAGGCTGGTGTGAGTAGCTAAGCACCATAGGCCCCTCTTTAGTATAAAAATACTAATAGGAAATAGTATACTAAATAGTATAAAAATTTCCAATAGGAAAATAAATACTGTTATTAAATAGCTTGTGATAAAGTCAAGCTTCTAGCAGAATAGCACCAAAAGTAAGTGAAAGAGTGCTTACTCGTAGCATTTAAAAAATTAACTTTTATCATGACATAGATAAAGAAAAGAAAAAATAACCTGCAAATATTTCTGTATTTGCATAGTCTAATGCATCTTTACTTTATAAATGAAAAGAACAGTAAGAGGGCTCTGTTTGTTATAGAAGCCAGTGTTCTTCAGCTAGCTTGGAGGGTCTGTAATTAAGCATTTCCAAAGTAAGCAGAGCTATTCTTTTCCTTTTTGTGATGGGGAAATCACTATGAGTTTTCCCATATTTGGGGTCATAGTGATGTGGTCCGAGGGAAACATCTAAGCCACAGGGATATATTTTTATTTAGAAGAATTGAGGTAAGGCTACTTTAAGAGCATTAGCAGGTATCAAGTTTAAGGATGTAAACAGTAACCTTAATGACTGATCTGTAGAATTTACTTCTGTACATGTATTTAATGTATGCCAGAACCAATTTACATTTACTTTTATCCTATTCTGGTATCAAAATGAACACAACCATGGATTGTAATGTTTGATCACTGTCTTGCCAATGGTGTTCAGTCCTGGGGAAGTTCACTATGGATTCAGTGAGACTGAGTAATGACAATGGAACGTTCTTGGGGTGAAAGGGTTTATACCCAGCTTGTTCTCCTGGCAATAGGTTGAGGCCTAGTTACATCTGCATCCAACAGTCTGCAGGTTTGTAATCCTACTTCATCTCTGCTCCCTCCAGAGCACTGGGCAAAGCTGTTTATATAGTAACTCAGTTAATAATAGCTTATTGCCTGCAGGTATGGAAGCAGTAGCCTAGCAGCAAGGCCAGTTACATCATCAAGTAGTTTAGGTTCAGGTGAGAATCCTGGCCATAGGAACCTTCACTTTATCAACAATCACCATCTAATAAACATGTGAAATTCAAGATATTGCTCTTGAACACACTAATAGGGCTTTTTGGGGGACATATAAAAGTATATCACAGGTCTCATTGTCTCATTAAATCATGCTATGGAAACAAACTGGTAGCCTTACCAGGTCACAAATACTGATAAAAACTTTCAACCTGGCTATACAGTATAATTACCATTCCTTTCCCCTACCCCTCACCTCCATTCTTGTTTAATTGGTCTGGCTAAAACCTGGGCATTGTTAATTTTTTTTTTATCATGAAAATGTTCAAATGAGAGGGAAAAAAACCTCAGTAAATTTTAAAGGAGAGTTAATTATTTTATGTGTTTTAATATGCAAAGGATCCTAGTAACTGTGATTCAGAAACAATTTAGAACCTAAGTGTGTCCTCAAAGTTCCATATTGGTGCATTTATGAATTTGCAAAGACATATCCCTAGCATTGCCAAAGAGCTAGGGTGGAGCACACATGCAGTAGCAATGAGACTTCCAGATATTGGACCTGGAAAAGGCAGCCTGAGGGAACACATACTAGGTAAGATCAATTGTGCCAAGCTATCACATTAGCCTCTTTCTTTGTAATTCTAGAAAGTTTCTTTCTAGAATTACTAGACTACAAAGAATTAGTAAGTCTGATGATTATTAGAATATGAGGATTAATATGAGGGAAAATTTAAGTCTTTCAATTATTTCTTGACCAATTATTTAGATTATGCAAACCCATGGAAAGATTGGTTTACAGATAGTTCATGGTACATTGAGGGCTATGTACTGTTGACCTTGTGGCAACTTGGGTTAGGAGAAACCATATAAGAAACCATATAAGAATGTTCAGTTCCATAATCAGGAAATGTTCAAAGTTTCAGGGCTTGATTTTGTATTATAACATTGCCAATAGGCTAGTATTCAAGAAATGGCAGGACTGGAATTGTCAGTCAAGGAAGTTCCTTCTCTTCTGTTTCCTCTATTATGACAAAATCCTTTGTTTTTATTCAGTAGTAAGAACTCTCTCTGCAAGGCCTATAGAATATGAGTGCATAACCAGCTGAACAGGAGCCAGCAGCTAACCATGAACAATCTTCCAATACCTTTCCCAGTAATGGAATTGCTGATGTTTCCCTGGAGCACATTTTGCAGATGCAAGATTGTTTCAATGGTGTGATCGACGGTATCAGAGTAATAATAAGCAGGAGAGAATAATACTTCACAATGCAGCAGCAGCCTCCATCTGGTTCTGAGATCCCCAAAGCTCGGTATAAGCAAGAAAAAAACAGGTGTAGCTCCAATTTAGTACATAACAGCTTGTGGACTATGAATTCTCTTCTTTGACATTGCAAACACATAGAATGTTTTGTGGAGGGTGTCTTTAATTTCTCAAAGTCTGTGATGTCAGTGTCAGATGTAGTAGTAGAAATATCTTGGGTAGATGAATATTTTTCTACAGAATACAAAGAATTCAAGGGAAGATGATGGCAAGGGCAGTGAATTCTGAGTATATGTGTGTGTTTGCCTCTACATGCTTGTGATATAATTCTTGGTCTCAGAGTCAGTTGGCTTTGTGAAAATTGAAGCAAGGACAGGAAAGTGTCTGAAGGCTCCAAAATCATGAAAACCAGGTAATCAAAAAGCTATCATGGGCTGTTGGTGGCAAGGTGGATAAAAGACTTGTAATGCAGTTGATCTAAAGCACATCTTTAATTGATACAACAAATTTATTGGCTGAAGGAAAACGGCACACAAAGCACAAGATTTGTGACTATGTCAGGGGTGAAGAGGCTCAGTCTAAGACCTGGAGGCAGGAATTTCCTGGAAATAATAGCCATGGCTTCAAATCAAAGAATGGAAATCTTTACAGGTTCCTAGAACAGAAGGGACCACTGCCATGTGATAGTTTTTCTGTTCCACTTGCATACAGATGTGACAATCCAGATTTGGTGCTATGTGAAGTTATACAGTTTACAATGTCTTCTTTCTTTAAAAAAGAACATAAATATATACAACTTTTAAAATTAAAATATTCACTCAGCAAACACATTCTTAGACTCTCCCACAGCCTTGCAGAAGCCTACAAAGCAGAGGGCCTCTAAAATTTAAGCTTCATTAGCTTTGTGGTAATGCTACTTCTGGTACTACCACCTTGAGAAGCGACTTACTGCCTCACAGAATCCTCAGCCAGGTGAACTACCTGGGTAAAACTAAACTTCATTTTAAAAAAGCATGACCATAGTATTACCTAAAAACTAGTTAAAATAAAAAGTCATTAGCTGCCAGTATCCTATGGTACTTGGAGGAAAAGTAAGTATGTTGCATTTTAGTATGATATTCCCAGTAGTAACTTTAAAGTAGTGACCAATGTTCAACAACATTCATGGAGCTGTTGTGTTTGCAGTAACAGGTGAAACCTATGTAGTGCTACCACGTGTAGAGTGCTGTTCTAAGTTCTTTGCATGTATACGTTAATTCATTTTAAGTCTCCACAAACTATTGATTCAGCACTTCTCCTATCTCCTATTTCATAGATGAAAGAATAGGGTCACAGCAAACTTGTAAATTGCCTGTGGATGGATGGTTATGAAGTGGCAGAATGTGGATTTGAACCCAAGTAGTCAACTTCAGGCTCTGTGCTTTTAGCTACTGCTCTCTATTCTGCCTTTCTGCTTGTGTGCTAAATCGGTTTGGTGAGATGGAAGGGCAGCATTTACCTGTGTGCTCTGATAGTCTGGCTGCTTCCCTGTGTATGACGATGGTCAGGTGCCCACCAGAAGGCCAGCATTCTCTCTGTGTGCAATAATGTTCTGTTGCCAGCTCCAGCCAAATATTGGATGTTGGTGTTGATGATGAAGAAGCTTATGAACTCACTCAGTTGGAAGAGACAAACTATCTAACGTATGTGGTCTTCTATTTCCTCATTTGTCAAACGGGCTTTGGAAATACTATTTTAAAACTTCTTTCCAAGTCTTGTATTCTGATAAAAAAAAAATATGTTCTATATAGGCTTATGTTGTAAAATCCCAATTTGACATAAATGACAATATTATAAAAGTACTTTTAGCACCAATGTTTCCTAATAGGGTGCCCAGTGCCACTTAAATGGATGTGTTCTTACTAATATTTATTAAGGGCATACTATTCCTATGGAAGATTCTAAGTATGCTAAAACTACTAATTCATTTCATCGTATGATGATTTTATCAGCTAAATACTACTCTCAACCCTATCTGATGGGTAAGGAATCTGAGGCATAGAGACACTGAATGCTTTCCCTGTTCTGACCACTTTCAAAGGGAGGAGCCAAGCTTCAAATCCAAGCTGTCTGGCTGTAGAAGTTACTTTCCTAACGTCTGTGCTTTAGTGCCAGAGTGTTTAGTCACATGAGTGGTGTGTCGACAGTGAAAAGGAAGTTGAAAATGGTTACTGATTTGGAAAAGAAGACATTGCGAATGCTGTTTCAGGCTAAGGTGTTTAGCATTGCGCTGAAGAGGAAAGCCACACAGGTGTGTATTGTTGGAGGTGCTGTGGGAAAACAATGCTTGAAAGGTTCAATGAAGAACCCAGAAGAGGTGACTGCAAAGGACTAGCAAAGGAATGATAGTAACTAGTACTAATAATAACTAGTTCTGATAATAATATCTAATATAGCTATTTTGAATTTATTATGTACCAAGTATAGTTATAAATGCTTTGCATCTTTTAAGGCAACTTCTTCCTCCAAAACACACTCTGAGGGAGATTTATTATGTATCCTTATTTTGCCAGTGAGGAAATGGATGCAAAGAGAGATTAAATAATTTTCTGAAGGCAGACTACTTACATAGAAGATTTTAGTATTAAAAAATATATTTTCCATATACCAGTTGCTGTGGTAGGTGCTATAGGTAAAGAAATTAAAGCAAAGACATAAAATTCTAGTCAGAAAAGACAAGGAAATGTATGTTTGGTGGGTACTTAACACAAACCTGCTTTTCTGATGAATGAACTGGATGAAGAGATGACAACCTGGGCAAAGGAACAGAGGCAAGACGGAACTTATCTATTAAGTTCATGCCAATGTGGGAATCAGGTGGAGTGTGCTGCCTAGAGTTAAAGCTAGAAATGCAAGTAGGGTCTAGTTTATGGAAAGGTTGGGAGCCAACTGTAACAACGCAAGTCATATTTACAGGCTTTAAGGAAGTGTTTAATAATTTAATCAGGGAATGTCAATATTCCAGGAGAAAAATGACGATGTCTAAATAAAGGATGAAGGGAGAAGAGGGGAGGGGCAGAGATCAAAAGATATTAGGAAGATAGAGTTGAATGAGATTCATGAAAAGATGAATGTGGTGATAAAATAAGGGAGGAGATAAAAGATGAATTGAATCCCTGATTGGGTGGTAACACTGATGGCAGATGGGAGAGGGGTGGGGAAAGCAGATGCGGCACCCAGTGCAGATGGCTGAGCCTAGAGGTGTTTGGGGGATGCTTACATGGAAACATCTGGTAGGCAGTTGGCTCTTGGGGTGTGGCTATCAGAATGATTGATTTTTAAAAGCCATCATTCTACAGGGGGATGATGAGAACCTTCATAGAATCTGTAGAGTGTGAAGAGAACAGAGGATGGAAAAAACAGGGTCCCAGGTATTAAGAGATACTTGGGAGACGAAGCTGACAGAAAGGGTGAATCATAATCTCAAGTACGGAGAGAGGAGAAAAAGTTGAAATATATTCACTGATACAATAATTAATTTAAGGATGAAATGAATTTGTTTATATGAATGAATGAATGAATTAATATTTAAATGAATTATTACATAGCTATATAGACTCTACACAGGCAATTGGAAAGAAATGTGTTAAAAATTATTGTAAATGACATACTATAATTTACACCATATGATTTGGGAATGACAGTGCAATATAATAATTATTGATGATCCATAACCTATATCTTCAAGGAAATATGAAACAATTTTTGATATACTGATATTATAAAGTTATATAAATTTTACATATTTAAATTGTAAAGTAATATATAGCAAATTACAAATTGGATAAAACAAGTTATTTTGGTCCTTATCAGGTTTACTACACTTAGTTTCTAGGCAAGCTTACCTTCCCAAATATTAAGTGTGTATGTGTGTGGGTTTAATAAGATCATCCTGGTGTAAAACAAATATGGAATAATGCCTTTGGTTATTCTGCTTAGAGTGTAAATAGTTAAGTATCTTTGGATTGTGGAGGCAGTTAAAACATGTATCACATCTTTTGTGTATTTTCTGCTTTCTGTTTACACTGAAGATTTGCCAGTTTCTTGAGCAAGTACAAGGAGACACATTAGTCTGAATGTTTTGTCCTTCATAAAGGCATTTTGGTTCTGTATAAACTCTAGTGTTTAATGGAAATGGCAGATTATTCTATTCAGTATTTTTCCAGTCATTACAGTAAAGCTGACCTATTTAAAATGTTCCTGGTACCTGCCCCAATTGTCCCTTTTGCTAAATTGGATTGGGTTTGTTTGTAGAAGCAATGATGATGTTAGAATTCATCCTAATAGTCATAAACAGTTTTTATTGAGTTTGGCTAGGAAATCTTTAAGTTTAAAATACTCTTGCAAATATTTCTGATTTATTTGAATGGACTTGCCCATTCTCCTTTGGATCCTTAAAATCTTTTCTTCCTCAAGTGTAATGTTTAAATGCCTTTAAAATTAGTGAGTTAGTCCAGCTCTTAAGAGAAGGTTGACTGAAAAAGATTTTATTTCAAATCCAGGTAAATAACAGGATTATAATTCACTGTGCATTTAATGTCTGAATAGTATCATCAGGAAACAGCCTTAAAGAGCTAGCATAGGTGGGCTAGAGACATTAAATAAATGTAAATAAATGTAATTATTTTATTCATAATGACAGCTCTCAAGAGTTCAAGGCAAAAATAGTAAAATGATTTATAACGTAGCACTAACAATTGTGTTGGAATTTTAACTCCTCTTTTTGCTTGAATTTTGATTAGTTATACAAGAAGAAATTCAAAATCAAAACAAAGAGCTAGAAATTGGTTTTTGGCTGCCTCTTCAAACATATTTTTGACATTTTTTTAGGAATCAAGATGGAGTCACATTTGTCAGCCCATCAAAATGGAACTGGGCAGACATTGTTGAGACAGGGCCAAACATGTCCTCACTCCAACACAAACTTGAACTTTAAACTGTGCTAAACTACAATCTCTCAAGGACCAACATGACTGAATTCTCAAAATATCATCTGCTGACTGCAACCTTATAGTTTTTAAAAAATACTGCTGCAATCTATAACTTTGCAATACTAAGAGTTCCCCCTACCAATTCCCACTTAACAAGCACCCTTACCGTAACCTTGCCAGCGTCGATCATAATTCTTGACAAAGAATATATGTGGTTTTCTATAACCTTGTGATTTTCTTCCTTTATAAACTTCCCCCATTTTGCAGCCTGGCAGAACACCATTCAAGTGCATCTTGAATCTCCCAGGCTGCAGTCCCAAGAAACACTAAATAAAGCTTTGCTTAACCTGACCAGGGCCTTCACTTCGCTTCTTGGTCGACACCTCATATTCATTTGCTCCTTTAAACAGCACCCTCACTTCCTCCTAAAGAGCTGACTTCTTCATTATCACTGTTGTTTTGGACAAACCTAGGGCTGCCCTCTCCTTTGCTACAACGTGTGCAGGTGACATTTGCTAGGGCATTCTTCTGCTTCTTCTCTAGGATTTGAATCAAGATCCAAGAAACAAAGAGCTTGACTGTTTCTTCCGAGAGATCTGACTTAACTGTTTTTGTAGAAGATGCTTCCTCGCCCCTAACACTGCCTGGAGTCTGGCCTGTCCTTCGCTCTGGTTCTTCATATTCTCATTGATTATCTGAAAACTCTGTAAATACCCAATCATCTCTTTGTCTGATTAAACCAGAAGTGTTTTCTACCACTTTTGTGCTAAGATCTCTAGCTGATAGACTATTTTGAATATGGTTAAGAAACATGTTCCTTCTACTTTAAGTAATCCATATATAAATACTACAGTAGTATTGATTTCCTAAATTAAATTATTTCCTAATGAATCTTAACAATAAAATATTCTAATTGATTTCTTTTAAACCACCTATTAGGTATAAGTTATCACCTTCCATTAAATGGAAGAAAATATTTTTAATATAGTAAAATTTTTAGTTTCCATTCAGTTCTCATCTCCTTGGGCTTAGGAAGGCTGAGATGACATCCATTCTTCCCATTTTTGGGGGCACAGAACTCTCCCCTGCTTTATGGCATCATTGGCTGTAATCAGTCAATGACATACTGTAGGGAGTATTCTTACTTTTATTTTATTTTATCAATTATTTTATTAGACTTCACTAAGTATGGATTCTGAGGATTCTGTATAGTTCTAAAGAGCCAGCACAGTGTGATTGTAAGAAGTCTCATACTGAGAGAGTTAGTCCTGAAAAGTCTGTCCTGAACTTGAACATGGACTAAATCCTTTGTCAAATATTTGTGTGCTACTATTTGGTGCTAAAAGAGATATAATAAACAAAACGTTGTCCTCTTTTTTCAGGAACTTTATCTAAATTTAAAACACAATGTTATAAAATGAAAAAATTTGGAAACAGGGCAAGATAGTTTATGAATATACATTTACATACAAACATCTATTACCTGGTTAACTTTGGATATGTCACAAAAGTTTATAGCCTTTGTTTTAAGCTTGAAACAGTATTTTCATTAATGAATGAAAAAATTTGTTAGAACACAATCTCTTGAGGTCCTTTTTTCACATTTCAGGTTTATGGTGTGCTGACAATGGAGGAGAAACCAGTTGTGGTTCGTAGTTTAAATATACTCTGGTTCACAGTAGCAGCAGGCCTACTGAGATGGGTGGAATGATAAAAAATTATCTTATTGAAAATAGCAGCTAATGATTATAGGCATTAATACTTACAGTATAGCTCTTCTGTAGTATCTGAGAGAGAACACACATTAATTAATCTCCGAAGTTCTGTTTTATATTGTTCAATCCTGAGAGGTAGGTTTTAATTATAATCATTGCATAGATGAGAACCTTGAGGCCCAGCAAATCTAATGAGTTTAAAAGGTGATTCAGTAGTAAATCCATAAGCAATAGTAGGGTCATATCCAGGCTTCTATGATCTCAGAATCTGCACTCTTTCTTATTGTGCTAAGACATACTTCAAATGTGTGGGACCCAAACAGGAATATGATGGATGAGTGGAATTTAGAAAAATGAGTCTTATTCACGTATGACTTTCCATATTTCTACATGTGATTTTCCACTGGCTGGCCCTTAGGAATTACTCTATAAATATGTGCTGATTTAAATTATTGCATAGTTCCTACACTCAAATATGTATTGACATGTATTGGGTTTGATTTAAGAATATTAGATGGAAAAGAAGTCACAGATACTTCAGAAATGTGATCTTAAAATATTTTCTTTCAGATGGCTTACTTAATACTAGTGTTCACAAAGATTTCTTGTTCTACAGTTCTTTGGGGCACACATTCCCTTCAAATTAGGTAAAGCCATGTGATTTGCTTTGATGAGTTAAGTTTTTGAAAACTCCTAGGAAAAAGTATTTAAATGATGGTATTCACTTTCCCATGCTATCTTTCACTGCCACCATGATCTTGGAAGCATGAACTCACGTGGAGGTGCCACAAGTCTGAAACAGCTTCTAAAGGACAGAGGCCATATGTCCTGGAAATTGCTTGGATCTAAAGCAGACTTCATATGAACAAAAAATAAGCCTTTGTTTTGCTTAGCTACTGAGACTTGTTTGTTATACCACAACATAATCTAGATTCTTCTGCATAATATTCAAATGAAAGTAGTTTTGAAAAATCCTTGCAGAGTGATTATACATGGCCTTGTATATGTTTAAGCATAAATGTCACTCTTCTTATCACACAGATAAAAATTAAAATATGCACTGTTGGTGTCAGGCAACTCTAGTATATTTTCTTGGATTTTTTTTGTCTTAAAGCCAGTACTTTATATATTTCTATGATACCTCACATTGTTTTTCTAATACACAGATATGAAAATGTGTTTCTGATCAAGCAAGAGGCACTGGCTTTGAAATTTTTGCAATTAGTTTGCTTAGTAGATTAGCGCAAATACCTAATTTATTATAAGACCCTCTTTTCATCCTTTGGGAAAAAAAGAGGAGTGGTCTTTTCATATACAGCCATAGTTTTATATACATTTTAAAATTAATAGATAAATAAGATTGCAAAATTAGAAGATTCCTGCTTCTGAACACAGTGAATTTCTACCATTAAATGAGTAATTTCTAACCTTCAAGAAGTTTGATAAGGTAAACAAAGAGATGATTGGCTTTACAGTGGACATCTTCCTCTCTAAATAAACCAGGATTCTGTTCACTGGATGCTGTGCCCAGTCTGGGGAGAGTAATCATGATTGGTCAAAGCCAGTCCTGGCCATCCCATTTCCTTCTTTAGGTACTTATTTTCTCAACTACCCTGTACAGGACAAGTTCTGGCAAATTAGATACATATAGGGAAAATTCTGCTTTCAGATAAAAAGGAAAGCCCCTCAGAACTGTGGCATTTTGGTAAGAAACACCCCCAGGTCTAAAAGCCAATGTCCTGAGGATAGCAGAGCAAAGGATAGGAAAGCCTAAATTCTTGGGGAAAGCACTGAATTACTGAATCCAATGAAGAATTACATACCTTTAGGCTTTTGATATGTGTCATGATTTAGTGATTTTATTACTTAAACCAGTCAGTTAAACTTTCTGTTACTGGCAGCCAAATGTATCTTATTTTATAGAACTAGACTCAGCTTCTACCCTCAGAGGAGGGCTAATAAGACAGAACTTAGACTAACCAAGCGCATTTACTGGTTTTAGAAACATTCCTTTAAGAATAGTCGCAATTTTGATTTATATGTGATTATTAACATTTGAACATGGCTCAAGTAACATGTATAATTCCTTGCCTTACATCTGAGTATAACAAAAGATACACAAATCATTCATTTGGGAAGTTAGTCACACTTACCAACAACAATGCAAAAGAAACTTTAATAATTTGGATGTTTTGGAAGAATGTTGACTGGCAAACAGGTTTATTTCTCTTCAATTTTGAATTTAAAACTTTCCCTGGAAAACTGTGGAATCCTTTATTTCTTTGACCACCATTGTTTTCAGGAGTGATGTAAGAAGGAAGTAAAGTATAATTTTATTATCTCTGTATGAATCAAGGAAAAGTTATATTGAGAGCTTTAAATGTTATGAAAATATAAACTTTATGAAGCATTCCTCATAAAAATGGATAAAATTTGTGATATCTACGTGAAATGTACATAAATCTTGGGCTTTCTCTTCTTGACTTTTTCTTGAATATAAACGTGTAAGAAGTTAAAGCCTGAAATTCATGAACGTTCTGTTCTCCAGAATTACACTGTTCTTCCAAATTTATAAAAGTTTTATCTCTGTCTCTGAATATTTTCAGGGTTCTTTTTTTGCTGTAATTAAATTTTTGGCTATATTCTTAGTATTCTGCATTCAGTTGTTACTACGGGAAAGCGTTTAATGCATTAAAACATGTCTCAACTGAGAAAAATAATGATCATTCTTCGGATAATTTGGAATGGAAAATGGGAAATGTTTCCCTTCCAAGCATGTCTTACACAATTCCCCTGGCTTATTTTCCTCATTCTAATTTAGTAAGTGACCAAAAGAACATTTGGTTGCCTTTTAGCTAATGGTTTTCTAGGTTGAGCAATGGTAATGAGAATACACAAATCCTTCATCTACTGATTTCTACTGATGTAAAATTATTCTCTTAATCTTCAAGCGAGATTTTTATTTCTGGAGATGAGTTACCAGTAAATATAGGAAAATTTACCAGTTAAAAGTTACAAATATATTTTTCTATTCCACTGCTTTTCCCATGTACCATTTGCTGCTTGAGGAAGCATAGTAATTGTAAACAACTGTTGAATTGAAGAAACTTTTGGGACAAATGTAATTCTCCAATATAAAAATTTTCATAACTAAAGTTTAAGTAATAGAGGGTTCTGTGTAAGCAAAAATATGCTTACATATCATTCTAGAAAACTCAGGTACTGTACTCAAAGGAGAACTGACTTTATCTCACTAAATAGCTTATTTGCTCTTACTGGTTCATAATTCAAATAAATTTTTCTGGTTTCACTTAAACAATAGAAATCTGAAGGATTATAATCTGAAGGAATATGATCTAAAATTTAGTTTAAAGTGAAGCTAGGGTGTTAGTGACCCTGGTCCCCTGGCAGAAGTAATATTTCATTTTACAGAGGAGGAAACCAAGACACATACAATTAGTTAACTTAACCACACTCATTTGTGAAAAATTTAAGCTTGTCTGAATGTAATAATATAGTCTCAATATATATAAAGTAAAAATTGACAAAACTAGAAGATGAGATGATTTGTTCATCTTCATGTTTGGCAACTCTATGTATTGTTCACATTAATATATAATAGATTAAAATTATTAAGTATATGATATATTATCCTTCATAACATATTAATAACAAAATAATGTAATAAATATAAATTATTTATTATATTGTCAATAATATAAATCATTGGACAAGAATATTAACAAGCTTTACCAAATGTCAACATATAGGACAAACATTTACAAAACATTCACAGAAGTTGATCATGTTGTAGTCTTAATTCAAGTCTCAATAAAGTTCTAACAACATGTACAGCTTCTCTGTAAGGATTATTATTATTCAGAGGATTGATGAGAAGATTGAATGAATGCCAAATGCAGGTACACAGAAGATATGTAATGTTAATTTTTTGTCCTTTCATTTCTGTTCCTACATTAGAAATATTCAAGCTATATTTTGATTAATTCTTTTTCTCCCATATTTCTTGAAATATAATTGACATATAATATTGTATAAGGTGTACCACAGTTTGATCTGACACTTATTTATTGCAAAATGATTATCACCATAATGTTAGCTAAAACATCCATCACATCGTATAATTACCATTTGTGTGTGTGTGTGTGTGTGTGTGTGTGTGTGTGGTGAGAACATTTAAGATGTACACTTTTAGCAACTATTAAGTATATAATATGGTACTTGCATAATGAAAACATTCCTTCCTCCCAGGATATGCTCATGCAACTCTTACTTGGGTTTCCCTCTTTAGTCGTCTCCCCTCAGTCCCATATTTTTTGGAAGTTCTTAGGTTCAAAGCTGAAAGTTCCTTTTCAATCCACTGATTCATATTTTTCTCTTCCACCCCTTTTATTTCACATACTCCCATCAAAAGTTACAAACATATTCTGTTGAATTCTTCCTGAAATAGAGGAATGATAGTTGGCAATGTGGTAGGCTTTTAAGTTCAAGTTCACTTTAGAGTTGGGTCTGTTTTCTTTACAATTAAAATTTCAGGAAAACCTAAAGAGGCATTGGATATATTTAGTTACCAAGTCAGTGTGATTGGGCAGCAAGCACCAAATTTGATCTGTTACATTTCCATCTGGAAATCATTCCTTCTCTTTATCTTTCCTGGTTTGACTGCTAAGGCAGAGAACTGAAGACTTCTATAATCAAAGGCAAATAGAGGCATTCATTGAAAGAATAAGGCCTTAGTCATAATTGAAAAGGAGCACATAAGAAAAACGCAAAACTCGTGGCATGAGATATACTGAAAGTTAAAATAAACTCATCATAAGTTGCTTTGCCTTGACAAGAACACAAGTAAAACTTTGTACATGTAATTAGAAAACAGAGTATATATTATGACTTGAAATTTAGTTCCAGCCAGCACCAATCTCACCTGGCAGGGCAATGCTTCCCAACTGTCACTTGTTTGCAAAGACAGCAGATTTTGGAGTTGGATCAGCAAAAGTTGATTACCAAGAGGGTGTTGGAGTGAGAGAATAAGGAGTGTATGTGATGGGCCCCAGGTGCCTGGCAGGGAAAAAGGTCAGTATCTGAGATTCGGGGAAGAGGCCCAGAAAATGGAGGGGATGATTGTTAATATAGGAAACATACCTTCCCTGCTCAGTACTAAGCTCTGCATTGGCAGGAACCATTTCCTGCTTTATTCACAGAATATGACCTGAAATATTTCAGGCATTCAATAAACTGAATGAAAGAATGAACAGGTGTAGGTTCTTGTTGGAATTTGGATCCAAGGGTATTAAATAATTTAACTAACATTAAATGATGGTGATGGGTTTCAGATATCAACCGATTTCTTTACTGAGATTACTCAATATTAGTTTTTTTAAGTATTTATTTCACATATATTACAGTCCAGGTACTTTTGAAGAGATCTTTCTTCAGCTAAAAGCACCCGACTCTCCCCACCTCTTCGGCATTGAGAAAATGATCGGGAAGACAAATTATTCTCTTAATAGTATTGAGGAACGAGGAGGAAATGTCCGCCTTCGAGCCTGGATCCACTCGACTGGGGGTGGGTACTCTTGAGGCTGCCGCTGCACAAGGCCACTGTAACCAGCTCACAAGAGGAGAAGGTGGGGGTCGGTGGAAGAGGGTTTGCGCAATTGAGTGTGAACCTCACGGGAGCTGTTAACCCCTCTCCTGGAGTTTCACTTTGAATACAAGATTCAAGTCTCTTGAATACAAGAGACTGACATCTCAGTGACTTGTATTTTTATCTCTGTGCTCTGGTGATATCAAGGCATATTTTACTGCCTGTAGGAAGGATGAAGGATTTCAAAATTGGGATGCTACAGAGAAAGCTGTATCGCCAAATGTTTTTGTAAGCAAAAAAAGAAAAAGCCGTTTACAAGAATCTTATGGGAAAATTTTCTCTCCAAATTGTTAGAAAATGATCTGTATATAGTCCTTTCCTAAGCAAAGAAATAAGATGACTTCATTTGTATTCTACCTTGTTCCAGAAAGAGTTAAGAAATCTTTGTAATGACTTTAAAAGTATCTTTTCTACCATGCCTTTAGCATTAGCTCTTGGAAGCCATTTTTGTCAGTATTACCAGTGTTCCTTCATTGAAGCCAGATGACAGTCTGCCGTGATGAGGAAGCTAGAGAATGGACACCTGAAATTCTAAGTTACTGAGGTGAGAGGAGGTAAAATTGAATTTGGAGTCTAAACAATAGTGTTTTGAATATGAAAGTTGCATTTCCCATTTTACCTTAATTGGACAAGGCTATTCAACAGGTGCTTGTAAAGTATCTGGTAATTTTTATTTCAAGTAAAAGAAGTGAAATACCAAATAGACTAAACAAATTCTCTTGAGTCATAAAGTTGAAATAGGGACATATTAATGGAATGAAACAGTCAAAGATATTACATGTGTCTATGACTCTTTCAGAGTCAATTTGTCTGGTTTATCTGATTGCCTTTTTTTTTGGAAACAGATTTGCCAAAATCTGTTCATTTTGATTCCCTTTTGTTCTGATTAAAGAAATTGTACATAGAATGTGTGATGTAGGTTGCTCAATGATGGTGATAAAGTAAACCCCAGATAATTGTTAAGTTAGAAAGGTAAATTACACATGTACACTCTGGAAATGATTGAAAGCAAAATTTGAAAGCTAACTGGGATTCAAATTGTAACTCTGCTTGAAAACATTATATTCTTTTTCCCCACTAGTTTAATACATGGATTGAAAGATCATCTACTTATTTTTCACCTCTATTCAGTATCGTTATAAAGTACAAGTGATGACACCATGGGAATTACAATGAATTATTCAAAATCTTACCATACAATAAAAGGCACTTAAACAAATATTTATAAAATGTAAAAATGTCTGTCACAAGAACGCTATTGCCAATCAGAGCTGGAAAGTGAGATTAATGCAGAAGATTACATAAGCTCTGAAGGGTGGGTGGATATGAAATACATAGATAGCGGTTGAGTGTCAGGAAAGAATAAGGAAGGAGAAAACACTAGAAGAGGACAAATCTTTTAGAGGTGACAGAGACTTTTTCACATGAAGATATGTGCTTCTGGAAGATTGCTTTTAGAAATGGAAGATTCACATAGACATGTCTATTATATGCAGGGAACATCAGTTTTACTTAAGAAAATTAAAGACAGCATTATCCAAAAACTTGAGTACCTCATTTCCTGAGAAACCAAGCATCTGACAAAGGCTAACTTTCGATTCTCAAAATGAATAATTTCACAGATTGTCAATTTTGAATTAAAAATAAGTTACATTTACTTATAATAGAGAAAAATAATGACCATCAAACAAATGATTTTACAAGGGTCTGGGTGAATTATATCACATTCCCATAGATTTCAACTTTCTGAAAAAAATTGAAGGTTCTTCTACATTTTGAACATACTGAAATATTTGTTCTAACATGTCTGTGCAGTTCAAATAATTCAGTTATTTTTGACATGATAAATTAATTGGGAACAATGCTAAATATCTACTATAACTTTATGCAAATACATGTATTAAAGAAATTACTATCTTTTAGACAAAAGGTAGTTTTTTTGAAGTACAACTTCCATATTATTAAGAAGTACAAAAACCATAATTTTATTGAAATATATATTGGCCTCAGAAATAAAGCTAGCCATTTTACTTATCTTTGCCCTGTACTTTTGTTAGCTTCCCATTCTTTGTATTGTTTGTATCTTGATTTCCAACTCATGGAATCCTGATGCCAGAAAGGATAAAACTGTTATTATAAGGAGTTTTGTAATAAATCTGGAAGCATGTCAAACATTGTCTGTGTACTAAAGAAATAATACACCTAAACATATTTGTAAGATTGCATCACAAATATAGTCAAGGTAGGACTTTCTACAGGCTTTAAATGCAAAGGCTTAAACCTTATCTTTCGGTGGCACCTCTTCCCTGAGCTCTGCTTCTCTTCCTTCATTGGCTGCCTTCTTAGTACAGAAGACTTTCTTCATATGACTGGGAAGATGGCTGCAAGGAGCCGCTGCTTACATTGTCTGTACTTCTAATTCCAGAGGAGTATCTTTCCCAATTGCTTCAGTAAAAAGGAAATAGTAATAATAAAAAAAAAGACTCAGAGAGTCTTCTGATTGGCTCCATGCTTATTCATGGAATAATTATTGAGGTAGCTGGCATTGGGAGATGGGGCTGGGAAGAATAAATCAGCTTCATTTTTGCAGTGGACAGCTGGGAGGTGAGTTCCCCAAAGGAGGGGATGCTGTGCAAACAATATATGCACATTGAGCTTACAATGATTTCTAATGTGAAAAATGTTTCCTAATTTGTGAAAAATTTGGAAACTGAAGCTTATAGGAAAAAGTCCAAACTTGTTATGTCACAATATGACCCTGATTAGTGTATTTTACTCTTCTTCCCTGTTTTTTTTTTTTTTTCCTTCTTTTTTCAGTTTCTTTTTACCCTGCAGTGGTCTAGCCACACAGTGGTTTTTACTTTCTGGATTGATGATCACTAATTCCATTTTCCTGTAATGCCTTCCCTTTTATAGATGTTCAGTCTACCTCACATTGCTGAAATATTCTTTTCCCTTCCCAAATAAAATCCCTCTTGCATTCTGTAGAGGACTTTGTGTGTGGATATCCCAAGGAAATGGGCAGGGTGGACAAGCAGGCAACTTGCTTTCACAGTTTGAGGGGGCTTAAAATCAGTTGCACTTTAACTTAGAAAACAACCCAACCTGACATCTTTGTACCGAATTGTTATGGAACAAATCCATCTTCCTACATTGTTTACATGTGACTCTGTGAGGCAGGCTCTTGTAGCAGGTAAGAGCATGGGCTTAGGGATCATTTTATTTCAGCCACTCTCTAGCTGAGAGATCTAGTGCATTAACCTCATTAAGCCATGCTTTTTTTTTCCACTTAAGTAAGAGGGATATGAATAATAAAGCCTACTTCATTGAATTATGGTGAAGAACAATATCCTTAGATTGAACTGTTTCATGTTATTCAAATCTATATCCTTACTGATTTTTCTGTCTGCTGACTTTATAAGCGAATGAGAGAGGTGTGTGAAAATGTTCTTTTAGCTCTGTAAATTCTTACTGCATAAGGGATTATATTATTATGTTCATACAGAGTTAACAATATTATATGCTTTGTTTTCTTTTTTGCCTGACTACAATTTTTCTTTGTCATACTGTACATTGGTTTTACTCCACAAATTTATGTTGCATTTATCATATTTGTAGTTTGAAGTGTTTTTAAAATCATTGGCTTGGTAATGTTTCTGTCCAAACCATACCTTAAATTATCTCCAAAATTTTTCTTTATAGTATTTGAAAATCAAGACAAATAATAAAGGTAGAAACAAATGAAAGATATCCAGATAATGATGTTATTGGACAATGATATAAAACAATAATATTAATATATATCTAAAATATATGACAAGATGGGGAATTTTGAGAGGACTGAAAGCTATTCTAAAAGCTATTTTAAAATTTCAAGACCTGAAAATTACAATAACTGAAATTAAGGATGGATTACTAGCAGATCAGAAGTACATAAAGGATGAAATGCTACTAAGAGATCAAAGAATGGCAAGTACAGAAGAAAACTAAAGAAGTGTAAGCAATGAAGTGAATAGTGAATATGTACATTCAATGTCCCAGAAGTCGTGGACAAATCTCGCTTATTTGATTCTCTCCTTCTCCTGAAGGCAGGCAGGGCCTTCCCAGTCTCAGTAATGAGGTCACACAGCAGTCTTCAGTTTAAAGCAGCCTTCAGTCCTTTCCAGAATCTGTTTATTTCTTATTATTCCCAGGGGTAGATCTTTGGTGTCTCAACCCCAGATGATTGAGTTTTCCTTGGCTTTCTCCCCCTCCAGTCTGCCCTCAAGTTCAGTTCTCATTTTCCCAGCCCTGTGACCCGTTGAAAGTGCAGCTCAACTTCTCAGCTGTCTCTGCTGGAACTGGCCGATACTATAATGGGAGAACTGGCCCCAAATAGCTAGGAACATTGCTCTAGGTATCTTTCTCTCTTGATCTTAATTCTGTAACTTTCTCTTGTTAACTCTTTGATATACTCAAACATGATTTTAAACGCCATTTCCTACTGTCTAGTTATTCTCAGACATGTGATTCAAAGTCTCTATCTTATTTTCTGGAGATAGAACAATTTCTGATTGTTTTTCAGTTTAGCTGGGGTAAATTCTCTAACAATTTTTAGAGGGGTATGTAGGTACTCCGAGTTTCTGGCACACAGAGTCTATTAAAACTGCAGCCTCTTTCCTTACTCTGGCCTGGCTTCCAGGGAATATTTTTGCTCTTCTTCCATAACTTATTTCTCTTTCTTTAGACCATGTTGGTTGTCTTTTCTTCCTTAGAGTTTTGCTGAAAATAAAAATAAAATGTCAGCTATATCTTTATTACTTAAGAGGTGTTTTGATGATTTTAACCCAAGTACCTTATCAGTTAAAGATAAGGGATCATGTATCCGACGTCTGGACTAAAATTAGGAAAAGGAAATTAGAGACTTGTGCTTTCACAGTTAAGGGGCATAAGGATATCCCGCAGTCCTTTTTCTGAGTGACCCAATCCATTCTGGTGTAAGGGGCATTTTTACAGTACATGCAAAATAGTTTTAAACCTCAAAAGGCTCTTGGCTGCTTATTCATGTCTTTATCTGCACTTCTGGCTGGACTTGGCAACACAAAAAAATTCTTGAATTTGCTTTTGGGAGAAAAAGAGTGAAATGTGTGGGTTTAGGTTTCCACTTTAATCCTACAATTTTATTACCTGGTTTAATCTGAGTTTCTCAAGAAATGATTCACATTTCTCTCCAGTTGTTTCACAAGCCCAATAATTTTGGAAGCTTGACTTTAACCATGAAGGTTGAAATATGTAAAGGAGATTCACTCTGAAGATGAATATATTGAAAGACATGAGAAGGATACTAAAAACCTCAAAGCATGTCTGAGCTGGCATATTATTTTTGCCCACATTTATATTTATGTCTGTGATCTGCAAAAGATATATTGTCTGATGGTTGAGAGTGTCAGCATTTTCTAACCAAATTTTTTGTCTACCAAAGACTAAATTTAAGTAAACATGGATTGTGTTTTCCAGTTACTGACAATAGATAAATAACATGGTTATGTATAATAATACACACTTCATTGCCAAACTGGTTGCTATCCCAGTGCATTCTAGTTATTCATCAGTTGTTTGATTCTTTGTGTGAAAGGTCTATTCCATCACTGATTTTCTCTCCCTATGAAATGTGACTACACATTTGATTGTGATTAGTTAACTGAAGGCTAATAAAAACTCAATAGAACTTCCCTGGGACTCACTGGCTTTGGACATTCCCACTAATATTCACATTTTGCTGTTAAGCTGTCCCCATCTGCTCTTTGTAGAATTCTCCCTTAAGGTCTAGCCAATTATTTCTGGGTTTCTCTATATGCTCAGAGTGTGATCAGAGAGGGTCCTCTTTGCGCTTCCACTCTGGCCTCCTTTTCCACAAACTAGAAGCTATTTTGGGTGGAAGATGTGACCCACCCTTGTCAATGGAGCTTCTTTCCCCTCTAAAAATGTGCCTTTTTGTAGGTTTCAATGTTTTTTAAACTTCTATAGCACAAAACCGTGGAGGTCGCATATATAGAAGTGCACTCTTTCATATCATTGCTTTGTAATGTTCCTTGCAAAAGCTGGAAAACCACTACCTAATTGTGCAGTTGACTTGGTTCAAAGTAGTTCCACTAGCTTTTCATCTCTCTCATAAAGTCCTAAATAGACACAGCTCAGTCAGCTTCTTTAAAATACTAGCATCTCACTAGGGAGACACTCAAAACTGAATCCACAGGATTGGGCTAGGGAAGTCTCTTTTTTCTTTATCTTGTTTCTTTCGTCCTGACTCATTACCTTTATTGACAGGTGCAAAACAAAAACCAATGAAAATGTTAAAAACAAACAAGCAAACTCCCACAATGACCTTATTCCTGGCAAGCCCCTTTATTCCTGTGCATCAAAGCTCATACAAAGAGACACCAGGAGATGGTAAAGTGGGGCAGACCACCAGTTCATCAGACAGAGACAGACGAACTTTAACTTTAGATTCAAACCTTTACAGAATCTTAGTACTTCCATGTATATTTATTTGATCCTCACAGGAGGCAAAAGTCATAATTTTATGCTTTTATCAGTAATCACTATCTATTTGCTGGAAATGAAATACTTGGCCATATATTTAGGATGTGAAAAGTGGCTGTCTATGGAAAGAGCATAAAGAGTCAAGGGAGTGAGCATGGGCCTGCTCAGTCGCTGATTGGTTATGTGAGCTGGTTAGATTATTTACCCTCCTAATAAGAAAAATATGAGTATTGGATCAGATAAGTATTATACTTTGTTAATGCTATAATTTTCAATGATTCTAGACTGCTCCTCTTAAGGTATGGGACCAAATTGTTGAGGGTATTTGAGGGAGGAAGGAGAAAAAGAAAGCAGAATTATTTTTTATCATGTTGGCCTGCCTCTGTATAAGTGTGTAACCACTTAATAACATGTTTCTCACAAATTATTTAATATTAATTAACTATACAATTGAGGAACTATCTCCAAGGATCATTTTATTAGACCATTTTCAAGATATTAACATTTTAAAGGTATCCACTCAAAGGGGATTGTATTACCTCTTTGGATGATCTGTCCATGATTTTAGTCATTCTACCTGTGTCTGAGTCATCAACCCTACAACAGGTCAACTTTTCTTTCCTTTCTTTTCTAGCATGATACTAAGGGGTGGGAAGAATGTATCTAGCAAGTCATAATATATTTACATATCATGCGTATGCATATGTATATAACATGTGTGTTTATGTATGTATATATGTATATACATGTTGATCAAAAAAGAAGCAGTCATTTGTACTGAAAGAAAGGAAATAGAATATGGAAGAACATCCCCAAATGGGTGTTTACTGTAACTAGGAATTGGGGAATGAATGAGATAATGTGTCATCTAATCTGATGTCACCACAGAGGGGTCAAGTTAGGGATTTGTTGAGCTCTAGGGGAGCTAAATTTATTTAAAGAAATTTTAGAAAACCATTGCTGTTACTGCCTTTATGTACTTTTATGAGGCCTGTTATATGGGTACTGTGGAAGGCAGTAAGAAAATTTCACTTAGCAAATTATTTCTACTATGTTTAATGGAGGCATAGTGCCTTGAAAGAGGCAGTGACCTTTCAACATCACTGAGAGGTTTTCCAAGTGAACATTTTGTTTTTTAAACCAGGTTTGTGGTTTCCCTCTTCCCTTTCTTCCTCTCTCCCTCTTTTTCTTCTCTCTCTCTTTCTTTTTTTTTCTGTCTTAATTAAACTAAGCCAAATATTTGACCAATAAACATTTTTGGTTCCCTTTTGACACTGGACCAAATTGTCTAGGTACTCAGTGGCATCTATATTCTTGTCTTTCCATTTAGTTTGCCTCTGCTTTACCAAATTGGGTTCATAACTACTCTATTGGATAAGTTTTAGACAAAACAGCAAGTTTTCAGCAGCACAGTGGAAGATCATTTGTTAAACTATTATATATTAAATTCTTTCATGAAACTTGTTTAGGCAATGGGTAGTATTTGTTTTTTTTAAAGAAGTCTTGGAAATAACACTACAAGTTAAACTTACCACTTTAAGGTTTCCCTTTAAAAGCTGGATTAGAGTGAATCTTATGTACTTGTTTTGTAGAATGGATAGAGGAAATATTTGATTTAAAATACTTGTTTTACAGGTTTAATCAGTTTCTATGAAGCCATTTCATCCACTTTCATGCTCTGAATCATAAAATTTCATGCTTTTTTTTTGTGTGTGAAAAAAAACCCCACACTGCCTCCCCAGCACATAGATTTCAATTTATTTCTTTTGCCCCCCACCTTTTTTTTTTTTTTTTGGATTCTCTGCATATACTTTATTTTTATTTTTTATTTTTTATTTTTTTTATCCACCCCAAGCCTAATTTTCGTCAGTCTCCAATCTTCTGAGGCATAACAAACAAGTTCTTACATGGAGAACAAATTCTTACATAATGAATAAGTTACATAGTGAACAGTACAAGGGCAGTCATCACAGAAACTTTCGGTTTTGCTCATGCATTATGAACTCTAAACAGTCAGTTCAAATATGAATACTCATTTGGTTTTTATACTTGATTTATGTGTGGATACTACATTTCTCTCTTTATTATTATTATTTTTAATAAAATGCTGAAGTGGTAGGTAGATACAAGATAAAGGTAGAAAACATAGTTTAGTGTTGTAAGAGAGCAAATGTAGATGATCAGGTGTGTGCCTGTAGACTATGTGTTAATCCAAGCTAGACCAGGGCAATAAAACATCCACGTATGCAGAAGATTTCTCTCAGAACAGGGGGGGTGAGGTTCTAAGACTCACCTCTGTTGATCCCCAATTTCTCACCTGATGGCCCCCCTGCGACTGTGCCTGTCTTAGGTTGTTCCTCCCTTGAGGAATCTTACCCGTCTCTGGCTAACCAGTCATCTTCCGGGGCCATACAGGGAAATGTGAAGTTGGTAAGTGAGAGAGAAGCCTTATTGTTTGAAAAGGTTAGCTTTTTACATCTTTGCATATTTATGCCCTGTGGTTCTATGCCCAGCATTTGTCTTGAGGTATCTTTACCACTTGAAAGAATTATGATACTCGATAAATTTGATACGAGGCACAAATTCTATTTAAGGGTTGTAATTAGGAAGGAAGAAGAAAAGCTATAGAAGTAGCAGGCGGCAGAAAACCTGGGAAGATTGATTATTTCTTTGACATATCTTCTTGTAGAGTACTTCAGCATGAATAGGTTTTAAGCTACTACTTAAATTGCGCACACACATTAACATAATAGGAGTATAGTTACATAACCAAAGCATATCTGTAATTACCAGCCATCTCCAGTGAAACCAAGAAAACCAGTTAGGCACCTTAGGCATTTGTGAAAACTTATCTATGACATGGTGGATATTGTCCAACTGAACTTGAACAGTCTGAGAGAAATCAGACAAATTAAAACAACACATTCCTGGGGACTGTTCACATGCCATATGTTCTTTTAACAGTAAATAGTCTGTAGTTGTAAGACTTTGGAGCGCTACAATTTGCACTTCTCCAAATTCTTGGTTGAGTTCCAGCACTATAGATCCAGTCAAATTTGTTGTTTTACTGTATGCACAGGCCAGTTTAGATATCTCCTTCCTCATTCCCATGGCAAGTCCAGGAACGGGTGGGATGAGTGCATCTACAGCTGTAGCAGTGCGTGGATCTTTGTTGGGGTTTTTTGATGATCATCTTCTGGCATGAGTCTTCCAGAGAGTGCTGATGTTGGAAGTTCTTTTTCATATCGTATCTTAGTTCATTTTCTGGGTAGCCCAATTAGGCTTTGATCCTCTGTATAAACACAAACAGACCCTTTGCCTACACTTTTCTATGCCCTTTATACCCTTGTGTAGAACTCGTTGGAGGTTACCACACAGGAACTGCCCTTTTTTTTTTCTTTGTTTTTGGTATCACTAATCTACACTTACATGACGAATATTATGCTTACTAGGCTCTCCCCTATACCAGGTCTCCCCTATAAACCCCTTTACAGTCATTGTCCATCAGCATAGCAAAATTTTGTAGAATCACTACTTGCCTTCTCTGTGTTGTACAGCCCTCCCTTTTCTCCTACCACCCCTTGCATGTTAATCTTAATACCCCCCTACTTCTCCCCCCCTTATCCCTCCCTACCCACCCATCCTCCCCAGTCCCTTTCCCTTTGGTACCTGTTAGTCCATTCTTGAGTTCTGTGATTCTGCTGCTGTTTTGTTCCTTCAGTTTTTCCTTTGTTCTTATATTCCACAGATAAGTGAAATCATTTGGTATTTCTCTTTCTCTGCTTGGCTTGTTTCACTGAGCATAATACCCTCCAGCTCCATCCATGTTGCTGCAAATGATTGGATTTGCCCTTTTCTTATGGCTGAGTAGTATTCCATTGTGTATATGTACCACATCTTCTTTATCCATTCATCTATTGATGGACATTTAGGTTGCTTCCAATTCTTGGCTATTGTAAATAGTGCTGCAATAAACATAGGGGTGCATCTGTCTTTCTCAAACTTGATTGCTGCGTTCTTAGGGTAAATTCCTAGGAGTGCAATTCCTGGGTCAAATGGTAAGTCTGTTTTGAGCATTTTGATGTACCTCCATACTGCTTTCCACAATGGTTGAACTAACTTACATTCCCACCAGCAGTGTAGGAGGGTTCCCCTTTCTCCACAGCCTCGCCAACATTTGTTGTTGTTTGTCTTTTGGATGGCAGCCATCCTTACTGGTGTGAGGTGATACCTCATTGTAGTTTTAATTTGCATTTCTCTGATAACTAGCGATGTGGAGCATCTTTTCATGTGTCTGTTGGCCATCTGTATTTCTTTTTTGGAGAACTGTGTGTTCAGTTCCTCTGCCCATTTTTTAATTGGGTTATTTGTTTTTTGTTTGTTGAGGCGTGTGAGTTCCTTATATATTCTGGACGTCAAGCCTTTATCGGATGTGTCATTTTCAAATATATTCTCCCATACTGTAGGGATCCTTCTTGTTCTATTGATGGTGTCTTTTGCTGTACAGAAGCTTTTCAGCTTAATATAGACCCACTTACTCATTTTTGCTGTTGTTTTCCTTGCCCGGGGAGATATGTTCAAGAAGAGGTCACTCATGTTTATGTCTAAGAGGTTTTTGCCTATGTTTTCTTCCAAGAGTTTAATGGTTTCATGGCTTACATTCAGGTCTTTGATCCATTTTGAGTTTACTTTTGTATATGGGGTTAGACAATGGTCCAGTTTCATTCTCCTACATGTAGCTGTCCAGTTTTGCCAGCACCACCTGTTGAAGAGACTGTCATTTCGCCATTGTATGTCCATGGCTCCTTTATCAAATATTAATTGACCATATATGTCTGGGTTAATGTCTGGATTGTCTAGTCTGTTCCATTGGTCTGTGGCTCTGCTCTTGTGCCAGTACCAAATTGTCTTGATTACTATGGCTTTATAGTAGAGCTCGAAGTTGGGGAGTGAGATCCCCCCTACTTTATTCTTCTTTCTCAGGATTGCTTTGGCTATTCGGGGTCTTTTGTGTTTCCATATGAATTTTTGAATTATTTGTTCCAGTTCATTGAAGAATGTTGCTGGTAGTTTCATAGGGATTGCATCAAATCTGTATATTGCTTTGGGCAGGATGGCCATTTTGACGATATTAATTCTTCCTAGCCACGAGCATGGGATGAGTTTCCATCTGTTAGTGTCCCCTTTAATTTCTCTTAAGAGTGACTTGTAGTTTTCAGAGTATAAGTCTTTCACTTCTTTGGTTAGGTTTATTCCTAGGTATTTTATTTTTTTTGATGCAATTGTGAATGGAGTTGTTTTCCTGATTTCTCTTTCTGTTGGTTCATTGTTAGTATACAGGAAAGCCACAGATTTCTGTGTGTTGATTTTGTATCCTGCAACTTTGCTGTATTCCGATATCAGTTCTAGTAGTTTTGGGGTGGAGTCTTTAGGGTTTTTTATGTACAGTATCATGTCATCTGCAAATAGTGACAGTTTAACTTCTTCTTTACCAATCTGGATTCCTTGTATTTCTTTATTTTGTCTGATTGCTTTGGCTAGGACCTCCAGTACTATGTTAAATAACAGTGGGGAGAGTGGGCATCCCTGTCTAGTTCCTGATCTCAAAGGAAATGCTTACAGCTTCTCGCTGTTCAATATAATGTTGGCTGTGGGTTTATCATAGATGGCCTTTATTATTTTGAGGTACTTGCCCTCTATTCCCATTTTGCTGAGAGTTTTTAACATGAATGGATGTTGAACTTTGTCAAATGCTTTTTCAGCATCTATGGAGATGATCATGTGGTTTTTGTCTTTCTTTTTGTTGATGTGGTGGATGATGTTGATGGACTTTCGAATGTTGTACCATCCTTGCATCCCTGGGATGAATCCCACTTGGTCATGGTGTATGATCCTTTTGATGTATTTTTGAATTCGGTTTGCTAATATTTTGTTGAGTATTTTTGCATCTACGTTCATCAGGGATATTGGTCTGTAGTTTTCTTTTTTGGTGGGGTCTTTGCCTGGTTTTGGTATTAGGGTGATGTTAGCTTCATAGAATGAGTTTGGGAGTATCCCCTCCTCCTCTATTTTTTGGAAAACTTTAAGGAGAATGGGTATTATGTCTTCCCTGTATGTCTGATAAAATTCCGAGGTAAATCCATCTGGCCCGGGAGTTTTGTTCTTTGGTAGTTTTTTGATTACTGCTTCAATTTCGTTGCTGGTAATTGGTCTGTTTAGATTTTCTGTTTCTTCCTGGGTCAATCTTGGAAGGTTATATTTTTCTAGGAAGTTGTCCATTTCTCCTAGGTTTCCCAGCTTGTTGGCATATAGGTTTTCATAGTATTCTCCAATAATTCTTTGCATTTCTGTGGGGTCCGTCGTGATTTTTCCTTTCTCGTTTCTGATACTGTTGATTTGTGTTGACTCTCTTTTCTTCTTAATAAGTCTGGCTAGAGGCTTATCTATTTTGTTTATTTTCTCAAAGAACCAGCTCTTGGTTTCATTGATTTTTGCTATTGTTTTATTCTTCTCAATTTTATTTATTTCTTCTCTGATCTTTATTATGTCCCTCCTTCTGCTGACCTTAGGCCTCATCTGTTCTTCTTTTTCCAATTTCGATAATTGTGACATTAGACCATTCATTTGGGATTGCTCTTCCTTTTTTAAATATGCTTGGATTGCTATATACTTTCCTCTTAAGACTGCTTTTGCTGTGTCCCACAGAAATTGGGGCTTAGTGTTGTTGTTGTCATTTGTTTCCATATATTGCTGGATCTCCATTTTGATTTGGTCATTGATCCATTGATTATTTAGGAGTGTGTTGTTAAGCCTCCATGTGTTTGTGAGCCTCTTTGCTTTCTTTGTACAGTTTATTTCTAGTTTTATGCCTTTGTGGTCTGAAAAGTTGGTTGGTAGGATTTCAATCTTTTGGAATTTTCTGAGGCTCTTTTTGTGGCCTAGTATGTGGTCTATTCTGGAGAATGTTCCATGTGCACTTGAGAAGAATGTATATCCCGCTGCTTTTGGATGTAGAGTTCTATAGATGTCTATTAGGTCCATCTGCTCTACTGTGTTGTTCAGTGCTTCCGTGTCCTTACTTATTTTCTGCCCAGTGGATCTATCCTTTGGGGTGAGTGGTGTGTTGAAGTCTCCTAGAATGAATGCATTGCAGTCTATATCCCCCTTTAGTTCTGTTAGTATTTGTTTCACATATGCTGGTGCTCCTGTGTTGGGTGCATATATATTTAGAATGGTTATATCCTCTTGTTTGACTGAGCCCTTTATCATTATGTAGTGTCCTTCTTTATCTCTTGTTACTTTCTTTGTTTTGAAGTCTATTTTGTCTGATATTAGTACTGCAACCCCTGCTTTCTTCTCACTGTTGTTTGCTTGAAATATGTTTTTCCATCCCTTGACTTTTAGTCTGTATATGTCTTTGGGTTTGAGGTGAGTTTCTTGTAAGCAGCATACAGATGGGTCTTGCTTTTTTATCCATTCTGTTACTCTGTGTCTTTTGATTGGTGCATTCAACCCATTAACATTTAGGGTGACTATTGAAAGATATGTACTTATTGCCATTGCAGGCTTTAAATTCGTGGTTACCAAAGGTTCAAGGTTAGCCTCTTTAGTATCTTACTGCCTAACTTAGCTCGCTTATTGAGCTGTTATATACACTGTCTGGAGATTCTTTTCTTCTCTCCCTTCTTGTTCCTCCTCCTCGATTCTTCATATGTTGGGTGTTTTGTGCTGTGCTCTTTCTAGGAGTGCTCCCATCTAGAGCAGTCCCTGTAAGATGTTCTGTAGTGGTGGTTTGTGGAAAGCAAATTCCCTCAGCTTTTGTTTGTCTGGGAATTGTTTAATCCCACCGTCATATTTGAATGATAGTCGTGCTGGATACAGTATCCTTGGTTCAAGGCCCTTCTGTTTCATTGTATTAAATATATCATGCCATTCTCTTCTGGCATGTAAAGTTTCTGTTGAGAAATCTGACGTTAGCTGATGGGTTTCCCTTTATAGGTGACCTTTTTCTCTCTAGCTGCCTTTAACACTCTTTCCTTGTCCTTGATCTTTGCCATTTTAATTATTATGTGTCTTGGTGTTGTCCTTCTTGGATCCTTTCTGTTGGGGGTTCTGTGTATTTCCGTGGTCTGTTCGATTACTTCCTCCCCCAGTGTGGGGAAGTTTTCAGCAATTATTTCTTCTAAGATACTTTCCATCTCTTTTCCTCTCTCTTCTTCTTCTGGGACCCCTATAATATGGATATTGTTCCTTTTGGATTGGTCACACATTTCTCTTCACATTGTTTCATTCCTGGAGATCCTTTTGTCTCTCTCTATGTCAGCTTCTATGCGTTCCTGTTCTCTGATTTCAATTCCATCAATGGCCTCTTGCATTCTATCCATCCTGCTTATAAACCCTTCCAGAGTTTGTTTCATTTCTGCGATCTCCTTTCTGGCATCTGTGATCTCCTTGCGGACTTCATCCCATTTCTCTTGCGTATTTCTCTGCATCTCTGTCAGCATGTTTATGATTCTTATTTTGAATTCTTTGTCAGGAAGACTGGTTAGGTCTGTCTCCTTCTCTGGTGTTGTCTCTGTGATCTTTGTCTGCCTGTAGCTTTGCCTTTTCATGGTGATAGAAATAGTCTGCAGAACTGGGACGAGTGACGGCTGGAAGGACTTCCCTTCTTGTTGGTTTGTGGCCCTCCTCTCCTGGGAGAACAGCGACCTCTAGTGGCTTGTGCTGCGCAGCTGCGCGCAGACAGGGTTTCTGCTTCCAGCCCTGCTGCTATGGAGTTAATCTCCGCTGTTGCTGTGGGCGTGGCCTGGCTCGGGCAGCTGCTCCAAAGTGGTGGAGTCGCGTTGGAGCAGGAGCGGCTGGGAGGCTATTTATCTCCGTAAGGGGCCTCCCTGCTCCCTGCAGCCCAGGGGTTAGGGTGCCCAGAGATCCCGGATTCCCTACCTCTGGATTAAGTGACCCGCCCTGCCCCTTTAAGACTTCCAAAAAGCACCCGCCAAAACAAAACAACGACCACAAAAAAAAAAAAAAAAAAAGAAAAAAAAATTTTTTAATTAAAAAAAAAAAAGAGTTTTTAATAAAAAAAAAAAAAAGGGGGGTGGTCGTTCGTTTTTCTTTATTCTCCGGTGCCAGCCTCAGGCCTCTGCTCACCGGTCTTTCTGCCCTGTTTCCCTAGTATTGGGGTCCCTATCCCTTAAAGACTTCCAAAAAGCGCTCGCCAAAACAAAACAGCAAAAAAGCAAAAAAAAAATGGTCGCGCACTTTTCTTATGTCCTCTGTCGCCCAGCCTCCAGTGCCTGCTCACTGTTCTTGCTGCCCTGTTTCCCTAATATTGGGGTCCCTATCCCTTTAAGACTTCCAAAAAGCGCTCGCCAAAACAAAACAGCAAAAAAGCAACAAAAAAAAATGGTCGCGCACTTTTCTTATGTCCTCTGTCGCCCAGCCTCCAGTGCCTGCTCACTGTTCTTGCTGCCCTGTTTTCCTAGTATCGAGCGCCCTGCACTCTGGCCCGGATGGCTGGGGCTGGGTGTTCGGCAGTCCTGGGCTCCGTCTCCCTCCCGCTCTGCCTGCTCTTCTCCCGCCGGGAGCTGGGGGGAGGGGCGCTCGGCTCCCGCGGGGCCGGGGCTTGTATCTTACCCCCTTCGCGAGGCGCTGGGTTCTCTCAGGTGTGGATGTGGTCTGGATATTGTCCTGTGTCCTCTGGTCTTTATTCTAGGAAGGGTTGTCTTTGTTATATTTTCATAGATATATGTTGTTTTGGGAGGAGATTTCCGCTGCTCTACTCACGCCGCCATCTTCCGCCCCCCTCTCTCTTTTGCCCCTTTTATATTCTAGTCATATTTGCTACAGTCAAAAACTATATTATTAATAGTAAACTATATGTTTCCACCATAAATTTATAGCTTACCACTCTCCTTGGATCATGGCTCAGGACCCATCCTTAGCTGTAGTTTTATGAGGTCAGTTATTTTGCTTTCCAATACATCTGTTAAACAAATCCCCTAGTTCATGGTTTGCCTACTCCACCCATCATTCTCTCTGAGCAAAGTGCTATACTGGGGAAGTGTTTTCCTTTTTCAGTGGTAAATCATTAGAACAACACTCACTTTGTTACTTAGCGTGTTCTCTTTCCATAGTTACAGGCCTTGTTTTCTGACACAGTCCTACATGTTCATTCTGTTAGTGTGTTAAGAAAACCTAATGTTAGCTTCAGGAATCCAGCACCATTCTGAAAACTGGCTTAAACAAAAAGGAATTTATTAGCTGATGCAATTGAACATCTCAGCAGTAAAGTTGTATTCAGGTACAGATTTATCAAGGTGCCCAAAAAGTCTATTAAAATGTCTCCCCATCTCTCAGTTCTACTCTTCTCTGTATCATCTTCATTCTCAAGCAGGATCTATTAGAGAACCCAAGCATCTCTCAGCTTACATCCTCACAGAAGGAGACTTTCTTCAACAGTTCCAACAAACTTCCCTATACTGTCATGCAGGCCTTGCATATCTCAGGAGGTCATCCTTGGTGAAGGGCTTGCAATGCATTAATTGGTCAGGCCTGGGACCAATGCCTAGCCCTGGAGCCAGAGGATGAGAGAAACTCCACATTTATCGTGGACTGGGGACAAAGAGTATAGAAAGAGTAGCTTTCCAAGGAAGATTCAGCTATTGATCTTCAAAAAAAGAGAGAATAAGTGATCCTTAAGAGAGTGTTCATTTTGGACATTTTCCTACTAAAATTCTTTCATTGTATTCATTTCCTCAGGATAAAATTTGACTCCTGTTATTGGATATTCAAGAATGTGATAATTTTTACTTCCTGAAACTTTGGTGCAATTAATTACTCTAGTCTTATAAGTAGCCCCCTTATAAATTAATTGAATGTTTTCATATGCCATTGCCCTCAAATCTAGTATGTTGTTTTCTTTTATAAAATTGTTATAAATCCTCCAATTCATCTCTCAGTAATTTACTTAAGGTCTACCATTTCCAAAATATTTTCATTGGCCATCTTAGTTCACAGTATTTTATCTTGCCTTTGAACTACAAATGGTTTTATTATTTACAACATTTCCAGACCTTATCATTTTTAATTTGTGTGTGTATGTGTGCACATTATAAGGGTCACAAACTGCCACTTGTTTGTTGTAATAAAAAGTCACAAAGATGAAAAGCTGCTATGAATTCAATAATGGGTTCAAATAAGATTGAATATTATTAACTTTAAAAGAATGTACATATATGCTTGACAAGTATTTTGTATTTATAGGTGCAAGACTTTTTTTGGGGGGATCTGTGAAAATGCATTAAAGGATTTCTGTCCATAATTCCCCACATTTTATGCTCTTTAAAGTTGGTTACCATTAGTCTATGCCAATTTTTTCATCTTCCTTGATATATCTACTACAACAATACTAATTATGTATTTATATGTTGATATACTAGAACCTTGGAATAATGATAGAACAATGTGTTTTTTGTTTTAATTTTTTAACTCTATGGCTCTTTTATATAATCAGATTAAATTATTGCTTAGTTAATTAGAAATTTCCTTTTCTGGTTTGATATCTTTATTCCTAAATGTCTTTTGTTACTCTTAACACATCCTGAGTTTATGACTTGACTTGTATTTCATAATGGGTGGTATAAATCAACTTGATATTTGGAAGCTTGAAACTTGGGAACAAATGAAATGAGCTTATTGTTAATAAATCTGCTGACATTCAAAAGAGGCACTGTTATAGACAGATGTGTATCCCCCCAAAATTCCCATGTTGAAGCCCTAATCCCCAGTGTGACTGTTTATGGAGACAGGGCCTTTACAGAGGTAATTACAGATAAGTGAGGTCGTAGGGTGGGACCCTAATCCAATAGGACTGTCCTTATAGAAAGAGGAAGAGACACCAGGAGTGCCTGTACACAGAGGAGAGGCCACATGAAGACACCATCTTTAAGCAGGGGAGAAAGGCCTCAGGGGAATGAAACCCACCAACACCTTGATGTTAGACTTCTAGCCGCCAGGACTCTAAGTGAAAATAAGTTTCTGGTGTTTCAGCTGCCCAGCCTGTGGTATTTTGCTATGGTAGCCCTAGCTGACTACTACAGGTACAATCAGCACTATAGTATAGAATTTGTCTGACTTGGTTTTTAAAATTTTATTAATTTAGACCTATTTTTTTTAACTTCAATAAGATTACTTGAGTTGAACTCAAAGGTGTAGTAGATTTAAAGTGTGATCACGCTTCAGTCATTTATCACCAAACCTGAAATTCAAGGTAAAAGGTTAATTTAACAGACTTATTCACCATTTCATATTTCCAAGCTTTGAACTTTGCAGATGGTGATTAAGTACCTATTAAAACTAATTCTGGTGTTCTAAAAATAAATGTGAAAACTATGAAATAGTGTTGTAGATCTTGTCTCTATTGTAATAACGTACATTATTTCATTTGTGGAATTTTGTTGGCAGAGCTTGCATACTGAATTAGGTATATTCAGAGTAAATTGTGATAAAACAATATTCTTCTTAGGGGCTTGATAAGGTCTGTCTGTCTTTCTCTACTCACTAATGCTTGTAAGTTGGCAGAAGGCCTTTACTATTCATCAGTGTGCTAATGTCAATACTTTCAGAGCAGACAGAAGCTTGAATTTTGTCCTAGGACTTTCAGAAATGCTTATTTGGCATCAAAAAGATCATAAATCTATTCTATGTGATTAAAATAAAGACAACAGTGGACTGATACGTAAACTTGTGATTTGGTCATTCACAGCAATACCTAAGGATTCACCTATAAACTCCTAAAAGAACTATTCAAATTAGTCATGTAAGTTTAGAAATGACAATTTAGTGAAAAATGTCAGTTATGCTACTTAGTAACATAAAGAACAAGAGAATATTTGGTTAGGTGAAGGGTTTGTTATTTTCTTTTTATATTTTAGTTATATTTTTTGAGGTATTAAATATTATTAATTGCCTAATTATGATCTGAGCTCAAGTTTGGCAGAAATGTTCAAGGAAGACTGCAGCACAGTTTTGGAGACCTCAGTATTTTTAAGCATATTTATAACATTTTGTAATAAATGAAAAGCAGCATTTAAAAAGCCAAAATTAAGTAAACACTTTTTTTATTAATAAGAGCTGAGTGCTATGTGCTAGGTCCTGCATTAAATTATAAATCTATACTTATCACACTTAATCCTTCAATCAACCCCATGTGGTGGATACTATTTTATAGATGAGTAAACTGAGTCACAGAATCTTAAGGAAATCAATCAAGCCACAGAACTAAGAAGAAATTTGAACTCAGGATCTCCACTTTAGGGTCTATGTTCTTAACTACTAAATTCTAAAGTGTCTTTGTGTCCCAATATGAATATCTATTAGGTACTTTATTCAGCCATGGGTTAAAAATTCTTATGGATACCACCACAATACTGACTTTTATTAATAGCATATAATTTTCTAGATAAACTTATTAAATTGCATTATAAGTTCTCAGTGGTTGATGTAGGGAAAATGGATGGTTCTGCAGCCAGGATCCTCACCTGACCCTAATCTACTTGATGATATAACTGGCTTGCTGCTAGGCTACTGCTTACACACCTGTTGTCAATGAGCCATTATTGTCGGTGTTACTATATAAAGAGCTCAGCCCAGTGCTCTCCTTGGAGGTAGAGACACAGATGGATTGCAGACTTGCCAGAGGCAGATGTGATTCCAGCATTCAACCTGCCACTGTGAGAATAAACCTTGGTATAAACCGTTTTTCCCCTAACATTTTGTTGGCATTCAGTCTCACCAAATACAGAGTGAACTTGGCTAAGGTCAATCCCCCTCAGGAAAGACAGCTGATAAAATCATGAACAGCAGGGGAGAAGAACCTGATCTTTATTATAAGCCCTTATTTATCTTTAATGAAAGGAAATACAATAAAAATTGCATAGCCTTTTGAGTTTCACATAAAGATTTAATTCTTTTCAACTCATTTAAGCCTTGCTATAATTGTTTTTGGTAGGGCATTTGTTAATATTTCTTTTTATAGATGAGGCAAAGGAAACAGATTTCAAATGACATGCTTCTGATTATATGGTGAGTGAGTTGTGGAGCTGGCATTTTTTCCCTTTGCTTTTTTCATATAATTCTTGTGTTTTTGAAAAAAAAATGATATGAATTACTTAGAGATTTCTAGTGTTTATTTAAAATTATTTCCAAAGTGAAGAATTTTTATTTAAATAATTAATAGATTAAACCGATAAACTGGCTTAATATACATGCACATGTACACATTTATATGAATTATAAACATATGTATATATATTTTGCATATATATATATGGTATATATGTGATGTATTTGGGTACATGTATATATGAATTATATATATGTATGTATACATACATGACCTGCTTTGAGGGTGTTCTTTCTCCCTCCTTTCTCTTTCTTTCTGTATCTCTCTATCTCTGTGTCTTTTTCTCTTGGACTCTTTCTCTCTAAATATATTTATATACATGCTCATATATACATATAGATCTTTCAAAGCAGATCATAGTGGTGCAGACACTTGAACTTGCAGATATTTTCCTGATGAATATATTGGAATCATATTACTTGCTAGTTTCATTTAATTACTTTTAGCAATGTTTCGGGAATTCTATTATAGATTCTTCACTTTCTCATTATTCCTTCTTGGTTGTAACAAGTTGAAAATTGACCCAAGGAATGAAATGAGGCAAATTATTACATCAGCTTTGTTCCTAAAAATGTTTGATTGTGGAGTGAAGTGAATGACCTGTGCCCAAAACAGAGCCTCATCCTCTTTTAAGACAGAAGCCCCTAGAGTGGGACCGATTCTACTTTTCACCGATTGCCAGACAGAAAAGGCAAAACAGGGCTGAGTTGTGTGAGCTTGCAGGAGAGAGGTACATTTTGTCTGCCCAGCATACACTTGGGTCCAGAAGGCCATGAGCAAGAAAAGTTGAGCACAGTCGTCTTTGCTTCTGCAGAACCACTGGTAACACAGCCAGTCATTATTCACTCCACTGGGGAGCAGTGAGTAATAGATTGAAGATAAAAGTGTAATGCAGAATGATTGGCAAAAGTTCCCTCTCAGGGACCACTGGCTGAATGTAGTAAGATCTGGGTCCTCCTCAAGTCCTTTAGTTGTGTCCTCTTAACCCATTGTCACACAGAATCTGAGCCCAACATTCTATCCCTTTTCTATTTTTCACATCAAATTTTACTCAGCTACACATTCCAAAGCAGCTGATTAGAGATTCTCTAGGTGACCCATGGCAACATAATTGCATTCAATACCAGCAACATAAAAATCCATACGAAACCCTTCTTTTTATTAAATTTCTGGGTATAAATTAAAACCCATAAATAAGTCACTCTTGAATTATAGTCAAAATATTAAATATTCAAATCCTTTACAGCACTCCTCTCCTGATAGTCCTGTATAAGAAGATTATTTTCCACTTATAAGCCTGAGATTTTGAGGCTATTTCTTTCTTTGCCTGCTTATGACAGACAACAGAGTACAGCCCCCAAAAGGACATCACTTCAACAAGCATGAATGACCCTTTCAGGAAATAGTGTGACAGGTTTGCAAGCCAGCAAATAGTGTCACTTGCTCTAAAGTCTCTTATTCCCTAGATAGCCAATGGCTTACAACTCGAAACAAGAATTCTCTGAAACATTTGTATCTATCAAGAAAGTCACTCCCTTCACCACCTCCAGGAATTTCTATATTGCCTCTTCTTCAGTTAAGTAAGGAATTGGTCAATTTTAGAATCATCTAAGTCTTTTTAAAAATCTGCATGTCCATGTCTTACCTCAGATTATTTAAGTCAGAATCTCTAGGGGTGGTGCAGAAGTATCAGCATATTTTAAAGTATCCCAGGTTAAAATCCACTACAAGAATGGAAGATGACTACTCCACAGGGGCATCTCTGTTCCCTAACTCAGAAATGTGGCCTGTTTTCATTCACTATTGGCCAGTTTACAATTGTTCCCCATGTAGTTCAACAGTGACATTACATTTGGTATCTAAGAACCTGCAGAACTTGATGGTCCTAGCCAGGTCACAGGCATGGGTTCAGGAATCTTCCTCAAATTTCAGGCCATGCTTTGCACAACTGCTAACCGTATTTTTAATTGCATTGTTTCCAAAACCGGTAAATTGCATATGTTTGGATCAATTTTCTCAGTTGAACATTAGGATCCATAAGAAGCACTCTCCATGTCACTAGTCAGTCACACTCTTGAACAGATGCCCAGTGCCAGGCACCCCTGTCCAAACCCACTGTGTCCCAAGGGTTTTAGTATAGGGCCTGTTCCATATCACTTCGCATACTTTTGCCTCAACATTCTGGGAATCTTGATATTACTGCTAGAGTCTGATAGAAAAGTAAATATGTGTGGTTACTGATTATTTTATGAAGTATGTATGAAATTGATCAATACCTCTGTTTAAGTTTCCAACAGGTCAGCATATACAGCATCATAGGCCATCTCTTTTCTGGAACTACTGAAGCTCCATTATCATCTAAGTTTGTGTATTTGTGTCTGACAACCTAGTAAACTTCGATTTAAATTCTTAGGCCTTTGATGAGGAGGATCAAGCTTATCCTCTGTGTAGATAACATGTGGAAAATTTTTCTTAAGCTTTCTATGTCAAAAGAAGCTGATAGCAAATGCCAGAGGTCCCAGCATTTCACAAACATGTGGCAGCTTGATGCTAAAAAAGACTCACCACACCAGCACTAGCTCATTAAGGATGTGCTATATTGCACCACAGATGAAGTATCTTCAGGACATCAGCAATTTCCCAGGAATGAGAAACAATGCACCTTCTCTCTGCCACACAGTGGTGTACTGTAAAAATGACCATAATCCTTCACTCTTTTCTGAGTTCACACCCCTTTGCACAATGATTTTGTAGCATCTTTCAACAAGAGGTGGAGTCTATTTTTCTTCCCTTGGAATTTGGGCAGTCAGTGTCACTTGTACTCTACCAATAAAATTTGGTGGAAATGTGTGCCAGTTCTGAGACAAGACTGAAGAAATCTTGCAAACTTCCAGTTATTCCCTGGGATTTCAACTCTGCCTACTGGACAAAAGCAGGCAGATCTGCTATGGATGAGAGTCTGCCTCAACCGTAGTTAACGCCAGTTCAGTTTTCCCAGCAGAGGGCAAAGACACATGGTAGAGCCATATCCTGCAGATGATATCAAAGCCATTCCTCCAGATGATAGCTGGTGCACGAGAGAGGGAGCCCAGCCAAGCTAAGAATTGTCCAAGTTCAGCTGAAATTTCTGATCTAGAGAATTGTGGCTGAAATAATAGTTGCTGTTTTAGGCCATGTTTTATGTGCTTTGTTATGCAGGAGTAGCTAATGCTGTCATACTAATGGGCTCTATTTGGGTGATGTTTCTGTCTTAGTGTGTGGATCTGAGGTTAGGTGCTAGGGATGTTCATGTCCTGTCAAGCTTATTCTCACATTGGAATTTTGAAGTACAAATATCTTCATGCAGATCACAGCTCTGCCATCTATGTCATGGCAAGAGAAGCAAACTGCATCAATTTCTTTCCAAACTCCAACTTGTTAAAACCCACCCTTTATACTTCTATTGTTACTAGGAATTAACAATGTGAGAGGTTTGATGTCCCCATAGTCTTTTGATGAATGATACCAAAAGCTGCCAGTTACTCTGGTGTCTTTGTTTCTCCTCATAGGTACAACTTCCCAGATACCAAAGGCATTTTATATAATGTAATGTGTGTACACACACGTGCACACACATGCATACACACATGCCTTGTGACAGAATGGCTGAAGGTTTTGGAAAGCACAGTAATAACCAGCATTGTTACTATTTGCATGTGAGTTGCTCTACTGGCATGTTTTAGCAAGGATAAGTTGAACATAAGTATTTAGAAGAAGGAAGAGAAGGAGGAGAAACAGAAGGAAGAGGAAGAAGAGAAGGAGGGCCACATCCTTCTTTCTTCATGGTAAATGGAGCTCTCTCTAGGAGGCTAGTCCCCAGGCCCTAGCTGGCTCATCCACTATTGTACTTGAGGCACCCCCTAGTCTTTAAGGGAGCTGACACCTTCTGTCAGCAGTTCTCTTAGATACTGGGGAAATTCTGGCTTTGAGAAGTATTTTAGGTTCCTTCAGTGTAGATTTCATATATTGCTATAACTGTGATATGTATGTCCAACCTAGGTCTCCAATGTTCTTGAAAAGGCAAATGTAACCCAAACCCAATTTGCTGATCTGCTTGTAATTTAACATGGAAAATGGCACATGAGTTTTGGTAAAGGATGTAAAATATCAAGAATTTTCTCAATATAAGCTCCCATATTGAGGGAAATGAGGACATTTTTGAAATATGCACTGCCTGGACTTACATGAGCTTATGATCAACATTTTGAGCAAAATTTAGTACGTTTAAAAATTGTGTCATTTCATTGTAGTCACTGGATATTTCCTGTATCTACAGTGGTAAAAGTGATGAGTAGATTTTCTCAACAATTTGATAAGGCACATAATTTCTCTGCTTGGAAATTTGTGTTCTGTTTCTTATTAAGACTCAAGATAAAGGATTATCACAGTCTTTCCTTTCAGCACAGACATTGAAAACTCAGAATTTATTGTGTAAGTCTTCTGCGGTAGGAAGAAGGTAAAAATTATGGCTCCAAAAGACTCATTACTGACACTAATTCGTACAGTGATAACACTACCTAGCTCCCTACCTACTGCCAAATGCACATAAAGGGAAGGTGATTGATCCTATTTGTGGAAGGGGAGGTGGGGACATTGTTTTTAAGAATGTCATGCAGAGTGGGTAGCATTTGGAGTAAGCTTTGAAGGATAAGATTTGCCAAGTAGAAAATGGCAAAAGGACATTTTTGCCCCAAAAGATAGGGGTAATAAGAGGAGTGAAAATTCAGAGAGAAAAAGGAATGTGTATGCTTGCTTACAGAAATCCAAGCAACCTGCATTTGCAGAGTAGGGCATGTGCTGGGGAGTGAGAGGACATGGATCTGACAGATATGCCTGAGTCCCAGTTTAGACAAGTTTGCGAAGGACTAGCTCCACCCTCTAAAGAATGAGGAGTCTTCCTGGCTTATAATCAGAGAGGATGGTAAAAGATATACACTATGCAGAACAGAGTGCAGATTGAGACAGATAGAGAAGTAGTAAGGGCTCAGACATAGTTCCTTATCTTTACTTAAAATGAATAGAAGAAAACCCCAAGAGAATAAGAATACACATGCTCTAAATTTTTATTTTATTTGTATGAACCACAAAATACTGACATTTTAGTCAGTGATAGATGGGAGGATATCAATAGCCACTTAGAAATATTTTCTAACACCACTTTTGACTTCTTATTCCCTTCCTTTCTTCTGCTTATTATATGTCTGTATCTTAAAATATATGTATGTCATTTTGCATAATTGTGTCTTATCACAATAATTTTGATTTAAAATTAATGACTGTAATAAATTGCAAAGCATACATCCAATAATAAAACTGCATTATAATAACAGTCTACAAATTTTATGGTTTGAAATTTCTAGGGAAAGTGAATAGAAACATTGAGTCAACAATCTGATCATATTGCAGTAGGTTATCACTACACTCTTCATGTTCAAAATAGGGTCTACACATGTGAAAGAATGTCACTTTTCCAATAGATCATGTGAGATAAGTTTTGCATCCCCAACGCATTTAAAGCTAATAGAATTTCCTTTTATATAACATTCTTTGTATTTGTGAAGCCTGTATCTATTTTTAGGTATAGCCTCATTACTAAAAACCCAGGGAAGGAAAACCCTTGGTGAAATACCACAGTATTTTGAAATAACTTCATTTTTGGAAAGTTTTTAAGGCTTACTGAACATGTAGGACAATTAATCAAATTGTCTAATGTAGGCATTAAAGATGAAATATAGGGTATTATAATAAATATCATATGGATTTGTGTTAGTCCAATTAGAGTAGGCTAATCAGACATTTGGAAGGCAATGTACTACACATTGATTTTCTTTGCAAAAGGTATGGCATCTCACCATTCATATCTCCCAAACCTTGACACCTAATTATTATCACTTTTGTTCTTTTGATCCATATTTTTGTATTCCTTTTAATGAAGAAAACTCAAGTGAAATATTGATTCCTCAAGATGGTCTTTAAGCTTGAGTTTGAGATATCTGATTGTTATCTGAAGCAGTTTATTGCAAGGGTATGAAGAGTGAATGCAAATCATAGGTAAAGGGAGATTATGTGAGCCCTGCCACAGCTTTATCCAGTGTCAGATTCAACGTGCATGCATGAAGCTGTAGACAGAAGACAAAATCAGAAATATGGGGCGCAGAATACCAAAGAGGTTGGAAAGTGGAAAAGGATGATGGTTGAGGGAGAAGCATTCAGTGAGTAAAGTCAATAAGGTTTCATCCTCCTAAATGTTAGTTTCTTGGCCTGACTAGATAGGGTAGGCTTAATGGACAAGTCCTGGCTAGGCTCATACAAATTACAGAGTTTGGATTAGCCATAGTTAATCTTGGGAAATGTTCGTGTCCTCTATCTCCATTTCAGCTATGGCAGTCCTGATGCTGTTCTTGCCTTCTTCTTCTTCTTCTTCTGATAAAAAGGAATAGTTTCTTTACTCTTAGGTTTCATCAACTGCTGCCCAACTCCTCATCCCCATTGGGAAGGCAAGTATATTCAGTATGCCTGCTGTATTATAGTCTCTGCTTAACCCTTTCTTAGTCATCAAGTACATCAAAGTAATAGGTACTAAAATGTGGGATGACTATGATGTAATTTTAATATTGTTCAGTGGTCAGAATAGAACAATACTGCATATTACAATATAAACAACTCTCTAAAATATTGTGTTGAGAAAAATACCCCAGAATGATCATTTTATGTAAATTATAAGATCCTGACTATATAATTATCACAGATATAGGACATGGCTTACAAGGATAAAAATATGTCAGTATGGGTACCTATGAAGGAAGAGGAAAAATATTTGGGATGAAGGATGAAGGGCAAATTAGGAAACATGAACAGATAGCTACACACACACACACACACACACACACACACACACACACCCCGATAATAACAAAGTGCCATGGAATGAAAAGTGAAAATCAAACCACTTTGCTGCAGCAGCTGTCCTAATTGAATGAATGAATAAAATTAAAATCAGTTAGTGAAAGTCTAAAACCTGTTTCTTTTCCCCTATAGTTTGACTAATCAGGAAATTTTGTGAAGAGAAACCATTTTTGTTTGGCAGATTCTCAAATTTTATCTAGTGTGATTATCAAGGTGATATTTGGATTTGAAATGTCTTTAGAATTGTTTTGAGAGATCCCTCTCTAAAGTGTTCATGGGAAGGCACCCAGGATAGTAACCCGGATTTGCACAAGGTAAAGCTGTGAGGCCAAAGAGAGCATGTATCATGGTGGGTAAAAAGCTAGTCACAGCATTTGCTGTTCCTCCCCTCCTGGTTGGCTATGTGGCATAGACAGAGAAACACAGTGCCAAGAAGTGAGAAAACATAGATCAGAAGTCTCTGGAGAAAGACTTTTCAATATTTTAAACCACTGATGAAAAATTGACATTGTTTTATTAGCCTCTGTTAGTAATTAAAGGCTGCTCATCCATTGACCATGCAATAAAGGAAGAATTTTGGCTGGGTTAACTGATAACATTAAACGATATAATTACAAATACTGAAAAATAAAGGAGACAAGGGCAATGAATCTGGGAAGCTCTGAGAAGCTACGGGAAGCATCTGAGAACTGGGAGGAATTTGGTACAACTCCACTCTGTCATTAAGCCCCTTCCTTACTAAGCTGGGTGTGATGATACCTTCAGAAGAAGATACTGGAAGGTTATAAAGTCCTCTTGGTGAGGAGCAAGTTTCCATGTGGAAACTGTCTTCTCTTAGTAGGAAATTGTCAGCAATCTTAGTTCATGCTAAGGACTGAAGGGCTGAAATCATATTATCTAAGCACAACGTGTAAGAAAGCCACTGTTTTTTGAGCACACCATGTAAGAAAGCAATTGGCAAATTGACATCTATAAGGTAAGAAAATTACATACAGATAGTTTCATAAAATATTATAATGGTTATAATGTTTAGATAATAATGACTTTAAAGATTCCTTATTGAAGTTGGAGGAAAATAATTATGTAAATATCAGCTGTTTATATTACTAGAACCAGAAATAATAAGATTACTATGATATAGCTCCATACATTTTATAAAATATGCTTACTTAGGTCACAGTATTTTAACCTTAACAATTCTCCAAGATAAAGAGGTTTGATTTTCCATTTAGAATTTAGGAAACTGAAGTTTTGAGTTGGTTCCTTTAATCAGATCACACCATTCAAAGTGTTTGAAGACCACTGAATTAGTGGGATTATGTTTCTAGCTCTGATATGGGCCCAGGTTTCTTGCATTGTACAATAATGTATATTATTATATTATTATACATAATAAAGAGAGTCGCTCTGTCTGTCTCAGCTCTGTCCTGGTATACAAATCCATTAACTCCATCCTTGTTCGAAATATCAGGTCCATTATATATAGTACAAAGGATAGATAGGTTATGGTTTAGTATAAGGCAGTCAGTGTCTGTTGTATTCCCTTTAGGAATTTGGCTGTGAGCACTAGAATAATAAGATCTCCAGATCTTTCTCTTAAAATTTATACAGATGTGTGCTTCCAAAGAATGGGGACTACAGCATAAAATTATATGGAATACCACTACACATATACCAATGGAGATGACATCTCATGTATAAACAGAATGAGAGTCCCTTGTCTAAATGTGTAAGCAAGTCCGGCTATTTGTTATGTACAATGTGGGCAATTTTGGAAGCTATGGGAAGTGTTTAATGTTACCAGGACATGTTAATGCACTCAGGCACCATTTAATGCTTGATGTGTTTTCCAAATGTGCACAATTTACTCCCTGGTGGTGTTTTTATGATGTGTAACAAATTTCCTCAATGCCAACTGGTTGATTTCCCAGTAACAGGAGCTTTTTATTCCATCTTGCTAGGATAACCCTCTGGCTGGGCCTGGACTGTCAGGAGGTCAGCCTGCTTCCTCTACAGCTCTGAGCAGGCCACCTTGCCCATGGCCTTCTGGGCAGAGGCTGCCTTATGAGATATCCTGTAGTTATTGGGTCCACCTGATCTTTCAGAGAATGTAGCCCATTTGGCTATTAAACGGACTTAACTGATGCCGTATTCCACTGTTTGTTTCTAGCCTCTGGATTCTCCTGGCTCATGTATCTGCTTATGCTCAACAATGCATGGATGATCCCTAGAACTTGACCAGGCCTCTATAAGTATCCCTATCTTTTTCTCTGGGGAATTTTGATTATGTTTCTCAAATTCTGAAATGAACCCAGCCAATCATTCTGTATGTGAGAATTAATTTACATCTTATAAAGATAGCTAAGAAAATTTGAGAGTCTAACTGCCGAATATGTTAGAGTGATCATCACTAAATTGAAAAACATTGTGAGGTTATAGTATCAATGTTATAGTGTGTGGATAAAAGGAAAGTTTCTGTGGCCAGGATTCTCATCTGGCCCTGGTTGGCTAGCTCACTACACAAGTGTGGGCAATACATTGTTAGTGACTTTATATAAAGAGCTCTGCCCAGTGCTCTGGGTGACATGGTGGCAGGGTGGCAAAGTTGCAAGGCTGCAGGAGAGCAGAGCAGAGGCTGGAGTGGTGGCAGCACTGAGGACAGAGACTGGGATGGCTGTGTGGGCAGAGAGGCCCAGAAGCAGAGACCAGCTTGCTGCATGCAGACTCGCTCTGAGTGAATGGGATTCTAGTGACTGACCTGCTACCGTGGAAATAAAGTTGGGTATAACTCTTTCATCCCAAGAATGTTCCACTGTCATTTCTTTGGTCACACTGAATCCATAGTGAACTTGCCTGGGGCAGAAACCCATTGGCAAATGCATACAGATCTCTTGGCAATGCATGTATATTTCTTGACATAGTGATTGGCCTGCCATGACTACTCAATTAACTTTAGTAATTTTTTTCCATTTGTGAGAAATCCCCTCAAATGATGAGATAGTGCTGTGGAAAATCCAGAAGGTAGAGTTATTCTTCACTGAATTTATTAATACTTTAGTTGATATCTATGAGTATAAAATTATATATATCATTTTATATCTATCTATTAATCATCAGTCACTAGCTAACTAGCAAAACAAACTATACAGTTTTTTGGAGCAGGAGTTCACCCTCATTTGCTTTGTACCAGCTCATATTCCAGGGCATAGGAGAAAGTCAAAAGACATGTAAATGTAATAAAGGAAGCTTTCCAGAATCATTTTTTCCCCATAAAAGAGTCTTCATAACCCTAATGTCCCAGTCTTCTGGGATCTCTCTGCCTTACGTCAGTCTTATTGGTACATCCATGAGAAAATTCAAGGCCATCCTTCGGTTTTTCCTGGAGTAGGCTTTTAATTGGTGACATGCTTGTCACATTGGATATTATTCGAGGAGGCCACAGACCCATGCATTATTTTATCTTTCTGTGAGGTCTTGTACTATCTCCTGACTTGGACCCAACATCCGCTTTTTTGTTCTGCTTAATTCCTCCTTTCCTGGTTCATAACCATGGCCGCGTGAAGGTTTCAGGTCCTTGCCTGCCATAAGCTACTGTTCTCAAGTAATAGCAGATGAGCAAGTGCTCGAGGACATGACATCGCTCTGCAATATGTGCTTATGAGTTCCTGCAAGTAGCCTGACTTTCAGCCTTCTTCATTGGGCCAGAAACACACAAGAGTGTCCCAGTCTTTTCACTGTGTCTGATTTAAGCAAGTCTTAATAAAATGAGCTTGTTATGTCTTTTCTGTCTTGTTAATTAATATGAAACAACTGTAGTAAAGATGTTGTTTTAGGTCTGGCAATAGAGAAGACATTTTTTTAAAAATCTAAAGCCTATTTAATTACTTTAAAAATCATAATAGTTCATTTCTTTAGATAAATTATTTTTTAATTTAGTGGTTATCTGCAGGCCATGTTCCATGCATTCTACCTATATTAGTTAATTTAAACGTCATAACAAACTTGTGAGATTGATGCTTTACTATCTAGTGTAGAGATGAAGAAGCCAAGGATACCCACCTAGAAGCTGATGGAGATGAGATTTAAATGGAAGCAGTCTGGTTCCAGAAAACGGACCCTATAAACAACAACAAAGAGTTCAAACACAGTAATACATTTTCTAACAGCGTGTAACAAATTCCCTTTTATTTTCTTCTGGAATTTAAACACCATCAAATGATTAACAACAGCTTCATTATTCCTTTCTTAATTTACCTCAGTTGAGAGCTGCCTTGCAAGGAAGTCCCTGATCATGAAGTTATCAATAATGAAAGCTTTCTTTTTGGTTTTCTATATAAGCAATCTGAAGCAATGTTCCTCTGATATATTTCTTTTGGAGCTCCTTTTCCTTCTGAAATTCTATTCCTTTGAACAAGTCTTTCCAACTGTATAATTGTCTGTACAATATATCTTTGTCTTTACTTCCTTCTTTTTTAGTGGTTACTCAAAATCTGATGGCTTTTTTTGTTGTCATTTAACAATTGAAATCCTGAACTTTTGTAAATTATTTTTTGCAGTAAACTACTTAAATTGGAACTTGTGATAAATACATTTATGAGACATTTTTAAAGGCTCCAACTAATTTTTACATAAAAACATCCTAAATAGATTAACTCTTCCCCAACTTGTTAGTAGGTAATTATTAACTAAGTACCACCAATCCTAACTTATAGATGGACGTGAAAAAAATCACATTAATTTTAATAACCCAGAAGTCTAGTCTTCCAAATATATGTGCAGAATTTCCATTGTGGGAATTCACACACTTATTATCACCTGCAATAACAGATGGCATCCATCTACTCCTTTCCTCCCTGTTCTGACTCCTCTGTGAAGCTGCTAGAAGCGTAACAGCAATATGGGTGGTGGCAAAGTACCTACTGAGAATATTACAAGGACATCAATGTGCACAGCAAAGGTACTATCCAGGGATGTGCCCAAATATGCTCACCCTTGTAGGGCTGGAGATGTGCTAAATTCTGTGTGGACAAGGAGGAACTACCTTCTCTCCAACTCTGTGTTACCCTGTGTCACCTCAGTCCAGAAACAGCAGTATTTCTACCCAGAGTCTCTTAAAAATAACCTCTTTTCAGGCCCATCTTGTCATGAAGAGCTTAAGGTGAGTCCAAGTGGTTGGGCAGGTAGCAAATGCTGGGCAATAATCTCCATTTCTTTCCATCAGTTCCTTTTCTCCTGGGCCCCTGTATGAAAACAAATGTTCGAGTACCTCTCTCAACCTTCTGTTAAATCCTTACCCCCTTGTCCCTGCACAGGGAGTGCTTGGGACCAGATTGGCAGTTACATAATTCTACTCAGTAGAAACTTTATTCCAGGATTTACTTCTATTTATTTTTCTATGGCTGAGAGCATTTTGGTTCCACCAAAACATGACTCATTCATTTCTGTGGGGGAGTAATTGGAAAAAAAAAGAAGCTGGAAATAGAAAAGGGAAATAAAACAGACAATAGATTAAGAATAGAGGATCTTGCAGTTAAGTCTGGGCACCATAAAGGTCAACCAGAGTGTTAGATTTGCACTCCTGAGATCATTATTGAATTTAGGATGTTCTATGTAAAGACACACTGTAAACAAGTTCTGTTATCTAAAGTCATCCTTGGCTGAGCTAAGATTCTATAACTCTGTGTATTGGGGAGAGCTGTTGAAAAATAACTTTTGAGCATAACTGAGTATATTAAATAAAGATAATCCCAAATTTTCCATCTCAAATAAATTATTATTCATTTTCAGGACTCTGGGGGAAATTACAGAGGATACCAATAACTCAAGTGGGAGCTTGAATTTGTAAGACAAAAGAGAAGACAAACCATGGGAAATTTCCCAACGATGGGGTTTAGGAAAGGAGATCAATAGGCAGGAGGAAGAGAAGAGAAGGGAGAGAAGAGAAATTGAGTGGGGGAAGGGAGTGGGAAGATGGAAAAGAGAGAGAGAGAGAGAGAGAGAGAGAGAGAGAGAGAGAGAGAGAGAGATCTTTATGAGCCAGTTGGCAAGATGCACAGCCAACCCTTCTGCAGTACATGAGGAAAAATTAAGTTAATGTTAAAACTCCTAGTGCTTCTTATGCTCATCTCCTCAGTGAAGATCCTCCAAATTCTTCCTATACACCTATTGTACACTTTCCATAATCCTATCCAATTTATAGGCAGAATACAGAATCCAAAAGCTGTATTTTGTATCCCTATAGAGGAACTGGTGAGGCATAATGCCCTTAGGAAAAGTGATGGTAACTGTGACCTGATCATCTTATAAGGATTCCAGTGGCTATAGGGCTGTGTGTCATTCCCTTTCTTTCTCCCCAAAATAAACAATCATCCCTGAATTTATACCCCAACAGGTATGAGAGAGAAACCATGAGCTAGAATTCCCTGAGTTCTCCAGTAGCAAGAACTATCTCTGCAAGACTGAAGAGGAAGCCCCAAAACAACTACTGATGGCAGCTATGGCACCTGGCAAGATGGTTGGCAGTGAACAGCTAGAAGCTCTAGAGAAATAAAGGTTCATAGGTGACTAAATTTAGTCAAAGTGATGGCTGAAAACCCAACAAAAGTAGCCAGGTGTTGGAGGGACTAAAGTTTAGAGGATGGTGAAATAATTAAATATTTTATGAGGTCAACGGTGGACATAAATCCTTTTGAACATCGCAAGGAGATCCAGGTGCATGACAAGGAGATGTCCTGTTTAAAGACATCCGTGGGCATTTTACCAGGGAGTCCCACTGGGTAACAGGCAGAGAGACAGGCTTTGCTACATCGTTATGAAAAGCCAGAGGGAAGATTCTGAGGAAGATCTTCACAATAAAACTAAAGTTAGAGACTGTATATTCTCTCCTCAAGCCTCCCTGGCATGTGGCCACCCACAACTATTTGAATGAAGGGTGTCACTGAGTGTGTTATTTGGAGCACTAGGCATTTAAAGCAGCTTTCCCGTCAGTCAACCCCTCCCTGCTTTGTTCTCAGGCAGTTCCCTCTTATGAAACAAACACTTCCTTAGGCTATCTTCCTGAGATGGTAAAGAGAAAAATGTCAATTTATAGGCAGAATATAGAATCCAAAAACTGAAAGGGATCTTAATGAATTTCTAATCCAAATGTCTTAGACAAAATTCTAGCCCAGAAAAGATATATTTTTTTTTTTGGTACAGTGTTACAGTTAAGCAGAGAGTCAGCCTGAAAATTCTGGTTTCTTGTTCCAGATTCAGGATAATGTCCTCTACCCGTTGTCTGAGAAGTTACGAAGGAGTGGAGGGCAAAACAGTGTGAATGGAAATGTTTTTGAGACCCTTATGGTATTTAAATTTTCTTCTTGTTAAAATCCCCCTGGCAGGGGCGTAGAGAGAGGGCACCGAAGGGCGGAGGGGCCGCGCCGCGCTGCACTGCGGCGGCCGCTCGGAGACTGTCCACCCCGGCAGGGGGCGACGGCGGAGGGCGGACAGAGGGCTTTGTGCGGTGGGCGCTGTTGCCCGGGCGACGGTGCAGCCCCGCCCCGCCTGGCCCCGCCCCTCGTACCACCGCCAGCCCAGCCGCGGTCCGCAGGAGCCGCCGCCGCAGCCTGCCGCCGGGCGGGAGTGTGGTGCCGGCGCCGGCCTCGAAGCTCGGCCCTCCGTGCCTGTGCGTCTCGCCGCCTCGGTCTGCTGGCCGGGGCCCGCTGATCAGCCCGCCCTCCGGCTACCATCCGAGGCTCCCCGGCCGCCGCAGGGACCCTCCCACCGGACCCTGCCGGGCTGCCCGTCCTCGTGTACGGGCCGCTGCCGCTGATGCCAGCTGGCGGAAGGCTGGCATGGAAGGCGATGGCTCAGACTCGGTGATTGCCATTAAGAATATCGAGAGAGAGCTCATTTGTCCTGCATGCAAGGAGCTGTTTACCCACCCGTTGATTCTCCCTTGTCAACATAGTATCTGTCATAAATGTGTAAAAGAACTCTTACTGATACTTGATGATTCATTCAATGATGTGGGATCAGACAACTCCAATCAGAGCAGTTCTCGACTGTGGCTGTCCTCCCCTAGCATGGATAAAATGGACAGAATTAACAGACCAGGCTGGAAGCACAATTCCTTGACCCCTAGAGCAACTACTTTTCGTTGCCCTGGCTGTGAGCATGGTGTGGATCTTGGAGAGCGAGGAATCAACGGCCTATTTCGAAATTTCACTTTGGAAACTATCGTTGAAAGATACCGGCAGGCAGCCAGGGCAGCCACGGCCATTATGTGTGATCTTTGTAAACCGTCATCTCAAGAATCCACAAAAAGTTGCATGGACTGCTGTGCAAGCTATTGCAATGAGTGCTTCAAAATTTATCATCCTTGGGGAACTATAAAAGCTCAGCATGAGTATGTGGGCCCAACCACTAATTTTAGACCCAAGGTTTTAATGTGCCCAGAACATGAAACAGAGAGAATAAACATGTACTGCGAATTATGTAGGAGACCGGTTTGTCATCTCTGTAAGTTGGGTGGTAATCATGCCAATCACTGTGTGACCACTATGAGCAGTGCCTACAAAACCTTAAAGGAAAAGCTTTCAAAGGATATTGATTACCTTATTGGCAAGGAGAGCCAGGTGAAGAGTCAAATTTCTGAACTAAATTTGCTAATGAAAGAAACGGAGTATAATGGAGAGAGGGCTAAAGAAGAGGCAGTTACACATTTTGAAGAGCTCTTTAAAATTCTAGAAGAGAGAAAATCATCTGTTTTGAAAGCAATTGATGCATCTAAGAAACTAAGATTAGACAAATTTCAGATTCAAATGGAAGAATATCAGGGGCTTCTAGAGAACAATGGACTTGTGGGGTACACTCAGGAAGTGCTTAAGGAGACGGATAAGCCCTGCTTTGTACAGACTGCAAAACAGCTCCACTTCAGACTACAGGAAGCGACAGAATCCTTGAAGAGCTTTAGACCTGCGGCTCAGACTTCTTTTGAAGACTATGTTGTTAATACTGCTAAGCAAACAGAACTTCTGGGAAAATTGTCCTTTTTCTCTAGTGGAATAGATGTGCCAGAGATCAATGAGGAACAGAGCAAAGTCTATAACAGTGCTTTGATAAACTGGCACCATCCAGAGAAGGATAAAGCTGATAGCTATGTCCTTGAATATCGGAAGATTAATAGAGATGACGAAATGATGTCTTGGAATGAGATAGAAGTGTGTGGCACAAGTAAAGTTATTTCAGATCTCGAGAGCAACTGTAACTATGCTTTCAGAGTAAGAGCCTACAAGGGCTCAATCTGTAGTCCTTCCAGCAAGGAATTGATTCTTCATACGCCTCCAGCTCCAGTTTGCAGTTTCCTCTTTGATAAGAAATGTGGATATAATAATGAACACCTCTTGCTGAACTTGAAGGGAGACCGTGTGGAGAGTAGGGCTGGATTCAGTCTTCTGCTCGTGGCAGAACATATCCAAGTGGGTTATTACACAAGCTTAGACTACATCATTGGAGATGTTGGAATCACAAAAGGGAAACACTTTTGGGCGTTCAGTGTAGAACCGTATTCCTACCTGGTGAAAGCAGGAGTTGCTTCCAGTGATAAACTGCAAGAATGGCTCCGTTCTCCCCAGGATGCAGTGAGTCCAAGGTATGAGCAAGACAGCGGGCATGACAGCAGAAGTGAAGATCCTGGTTTTGATTCTTCACAGCCCTTTACGTTAGTTACCATAGGCATGAAGAAATTTTTTATACCCAAGTCACCTAATTCTTCTAATGAACCTGAAAATAGAGTTCTTCCTATGCCAACAAGTATAGGGGTTTTCCTTGACTATGATAAAGGCAAAGTGAGTTTCTATGACATGGATCACATGAAATGCCTCTATGAGCGCCAGGTGGACTGCTCGCACACAATGTATCCAGCTTTCGCATTAATGGGCAGTGGGGGAATTCAACTTGAAGCGCCCATCACAGCAAAATACCTACAATACCAAGAGAACCTGTAGTTGAAGCATCTGATGTGATTTAGGATGAAAAATGTGAGCAAGGTTAATGCCTTCATGTTAACTTTCATAACTAATTACATACCATCTACATATCTTGTCACTGGGCTTGTTTTTTGTGTATGTTTCTTCTTAAAACAGAACTTCAAACAGTCGTGTTGCCTCCATGTCATTATTCCGCCTTTGAAACCATAGGAGTAAAGACACTCTTCTAAGCAACTCTGAAATGGTTAACTTTGCAACTGGATTGTCTTTCTTTTTTTAGGAACAGGAAGTCTAATTTCTTTATGTCAGCTGGTATTGCTGACACTTAAATTCCTTTTCTTCAAGTGCGGAGGGGATACAAAAATATTTATTATGCTGCTTTTGTGTTTGGTTTTTCATTTTGATATCATGTTTATGTCCTAAGAGAAGATAAAAAGGCCAGTATATTTAAGTGGAAAATTATCTATTTTAAGGTGTATAACTAATATGAAGAGTAAATTGCCTGGAAAATGAATACTGCTTTTTTTTTTCTCCCAAGACCACAAATTGTATTCTTGAGGACATTTTTAAGAGTTCCCTTAGGTATAACGCCTACATGCATGTGTAGCAAACATGCTTTCTTGCAGGAAACAAAAAGTTCTTGGCTAACACATGATGAAACTTTCCATTCTATGTAATTTTTTGCAGAAAAATTGTGTTCAATTTTCCTTACTCTATGAAAATATTTATGCTTATATCAAGTAAGTATTTTTCACAAATATTAGTGAAGATACACTGATATTTGATATGTTTGTTCTTTTTTCCCTCTTATTGTGTCTTATGATTTTCATTTTTTGGCACAAATATTACATATCAGATTATCTTGGTTATGTTTACATGTTTGAAAAGTTGATATATTTTTAGTGTCATTAAATATATCAAACTATGAAGTAACTGATTGTATGACATTTTCTATGGTGCATTGTTTAATAATAATCATTGTAATATAAACCAGTAAAAATACAATTTTAATTGTTCAGGAATGATAGTAAAACCATAATGACAGTTCACCCCTTTAAAAGTTAAAAATTCTTTAAGAATTACATTTCATTGAAATTTTACATTCATTTCTGAAAGATGTTCTTTCTTGGTTTTTAACTTAGCTTATTGCTTTGAAGTTAAAATGCTCAGAAACTACAGTTATACACTTTATAACCAATCATTTTGAAATGTTTTTTTCATATTTTAATAGATTAATCAAAACTGTTAGGTTTGTTTCCTTTGTTTTTTATTTATTTTTTAATGGAAAATTGTTATTCAGGCTAATAGCCCTTAACTAGCCCTCCCTTTCTCTCTCCCCCAACCCAGTAGGACTGTCATGGAGGATTTCAGCGGTAGGTAGGCTTTGTTACTCTCCCACCTATGAATAGCACTTTTTGACTTAGGCTGAACTGAATGTGCAGTGTTATGTGGATCATCGTGCAATAAAGCTGCTGATGTCACATGTGTGGTTAAAATTTGAGATTCCCAGGCCTGTGTAAGCACATATCATGTAGACAGTTTAAATGTAAAGCTTTAATAGGAATAGGAAAGCTGTTTAAAACATTGTACAGTTGTCTATAAATTGTTCCCCTGGATTTCTTTAATTTTTAATAAAAATTAAAATGACAAGTGTAATTATTGAAAAAAAAAAATCCCCCTGGCACATATTTTTCCTAACTTTAGCATTGAATCTATGTTGATATTAAGAAACAAATCTTGTTTTGTAAAAAATAAAGGAAAACAAAAAAAATGTCAATGAATGTAACAGAAGTAAGTCTGTGGATTTCCTAATTAACTGACCAAAGACTCCATGGGCTCATATATTAGAAGGTTCAAATGTGAAAAATGACTATCCATCTCTAAATATTTTATGAATTCTTTTACCTAATATTTTTCCCGGAGATGCTTATTATAAATGTGTAGGCAGTGTGCTAAAAAGTTACTACTACTCAGGAAATTCGAAGTCCGGGTGGTCCTCTGACCATGTATGTGAGCTGGCATCTGTGATTGCGCGGTCTCGAAAGACACAGGCTGCAGTGTAATTCCATGTTACTGTGCATGCTATTCTTAGACCTCCTATTACACTGAGGTTCTTTGTAGTAGTGACAAATCTGTGATTCATCAAGTTGTCATAAAAAAGATGAAGGATTTTAGAAAGCAAAAAGAATGTGGTGAACATTGAAAGAATATATATATATATATATATCAATGGAATAAGAAGGAAGCCTCAGGATTTTGTGATGAAATCCATCTGAAAACATTGGTTTACTCTTTTAACCTTTTATTGCACAAACAGCTGGTTCTAAGAGCCTTGTCATTATGTGCATAAGTATTTAAGTTATACTTAAATTCTGGACTGACTAATGCTGAGTTTTATTGAATGTGCCAGTCAGTGTCCCAGTGTGAAACAGAATTCCATTCAGAGGTAAAACTCAAGATTTTATTGAAGGGACTGCTTACAGAGGTGTGGGCAAAAAGTGAGATGGAGGCTACCAAAGATAATCAACAATGGGAAACTTGCTGTCCCTGGGCCTGAAGGAACAAGGAGAGAGAGTAATGTGCTGAAGTTTGGTTAAGAAAGCCATGATTAAGGGGCCAACAATTCTTAGGGGCCCTGAAGAGATGCAGGCAATGCCAGAAAACATGGACCGGGCGTGTGTGTGTGTGTGTGTGTGTGTGTGTGTGTGTGTGTGTGTTGGAGGTAGGGGTAGAAGTGTGGTCCTAGGGAAAGGCAGTAGGAAAAATTATCCCAGTCTTTTCCTTCCCCATCTTTGATCTCCCGCCCATGCCTTCCTTTGGCCAAAACTATTGGAAACCAGAAAGCGAGAGACCTGGGTAATACATTATCTAAGAGTTTACTGCTTGAGGCACACAGCAAGACAGAAAGATGGTGGACAGTGTATCTAGAAAGAAAGAGAATGATCACTGCAGTCTAAGAAGTTAAGAGTCACATAGCCCTCTCCACTGATGCAGGCCACTAGCAAGATGATGAACAATGCCCCTACGGATGCAGCCACTCTAGACAGGCGAACATGTTCAGAACACAGCATGACAATCTTGAGTATGGACTAATCGCTTCTGGTATACTCTTTATTATTTGCGAATGGATGGGTGAGCTTAATGTGAAGGAAGTCTGTTAGTAGCACAAAACTCAAAGGTATGTTCCTGGGGACAAAGCAGTAAGCAGACCATTGTGGAGAGAGACAAGATGCTTTGTTCTCCCACTAGCTGAACTGTGCGACCTGCCAACCTAACTTCTCTGAAGATCAGTTAGCATGCTGTGAAATGAAGGGGCTTGAATCTAAGAGCATCTGGGTTTACAATATTATGAGTTATTTTATCAGTTTCCTTCAAAATGGTGACTCCCTACATCATTGGAGATTAACCTCCCAAAATATTAAAGTTATATCAGTTTATTTTTGTTTTAGTTGTCTAGACTTTGGTGTCATGCTAGATTCTGCCTTTGACTTTCCTACTGTTTATCACCAAATTCTGAGTTTTCCTCCTCTCACTCAGGTTTGCTCTTTCTCTTCTGTTCTGATGTGATCCAGTCCCTGTCACTTTACACCTGGAGCACTACAGCAACTTCTTTCTGGCTGGAACCATCCATCCTTCTGATGCTGAATTGTTACGAAGATAAGCAAATGGTTAATGGATTCTTCATAGAATGAGAATGATTGGTCACAAAGTAAGCACATAAGAGATGAACTAAAATACCCATATTTTGATTTAAATCCAACAAAGCTTTATCATATACTATTATACTGAATACTCTATGTTGGGAATGAGACAGTGAAAGACAATGAAACTGTTCCTATAAGGCCTATATTTCAGCTGTTGACAATATGTAATGGGTGGCCTTTGTTTCTTTTATAAAATGCTAATTGTGTTGAAATACAGTTTTTTAAAAAAAGGCAGCAGGTCTACTTCTTCATTTTACACCATGTGAAGAAATTCCAGTACATGAAAACTTACACACATGCTTTTGTTTCTACTGGAAAGGAAAATTATATTTTAAAATTGCTGCAAGCACTTTATTTGGGCATTTTACTACAGAGCATTGAGAAAATGAAAGTAGGAAAAACTTAAGTTAGCTTTGCAAATCACCTGAAAGCGTTCAATCTGTAAGCACACAATTTGGTTTGTAAAATTAACATCATCTCGACCCATATTCAATTCTATCCTGTTTCCTAATTGCTTTTGCCCATGTTCTGTTGTTTTTTCCTCACAAGGTTAAAAAGACCACATGCTGCTGTCTTCACAGAGCAGCTTCATGCACAAACATAAATTTCATTTTAAAAAGGCCAACAAAACATAAACAAGAGGGCCAGCCAAATATATTATATTTTCATTAGTTCCATTACCAGAATTCATTAGATCCACTGCAAGATTACTTTTAAGACAGTTTTTATTTCTGTATGATACCAAATTAGACATACTTATTTTTCACAACTGATCTAATTTAAATCTGAGTAATTCATAACGATGTTGGAATAGATTACATTAAAATTATGTGCATGCTTTCAAAAGGTTAGAAAAAACAAGTTGACTGCTGAATTTATCAAAAACTTAAATGGATTAAGGAACCATAGTTTCTGAAAAACAAGTAAATAAACTAAGCTTTATATGGGTATGATTTGGTTAACTTCCCAAAGGCCTCTTCATTTGGAAATAAACTTTATTTTAGTCAGCATTACAAGGGAAGAAACTTTTTCAGCAAAATTGAATTTTGCTACTAACTGAGAATTTCCATTTGAGGAGCCAATAGTTTAGTTTTTATTATGGATAACAGTGTTTCCCAAATACATCATACTCTTACGACTTGTTAAATTGAGAACACTTTATACATCATTATAAAATGGCTCATGATTATGAAATTAATGAGTGTACTCTGCTATAAATACATCTTCAAGAACTATTAATACATGAAGGGTTACTTGCTCCTAAACTAAATGTCCCCAAACTGCTATTATGTCTGAATGCCTCCATTTGTGTTTCAAAAAACCTTTTTTCTAAATTTTTATTAAAATTTTCAAACGTTCAGCAAAGTTGAAAAGTTTTATAGTAAACACCCATAACCTATACATGCAGAGCCTAGATTCTATTAACATTGTACTTCACAGTGTTCTTGCTTTATCACATATCTGCATCTGTCGCTACCCATCTAACAATCCACCTTATTTTCTGTATTCATTTCAAAGTAATCGCAGATATTTGTATGCTTCTCTGCAAATAATTCAGCATGCATATCACTAATTAGAGTTCAGTATTTGATATAGTTCCTCCTTTTGAGGAAAAATTTATATAATGACATACAAATCTTAGGTGCACAATTGCTGAGTTTTGACAAATACAGATACTCACATAAATCCAAATCCTATCAAAATTTCATTTTGTATTTATCCTTTTTATTCAATTTTTAAAATATCATCGTAAAATACACATAAAATTTACCTTCTTAACTATTTTTAAGTGTAGAGTTTAGAGGTATTAAATACATCCAAAATGTTGTACCACCATAACCACCATCCATCTCTAGTACTTTTATATCTTGATAAACTAAACCCTATGAAACAATAACTTTCCCTTCACCTTTCCCCTCAGCCCCTAGCAACCATCATTCTACATTCCATCTCTTTAATTTTGAGTACTTTAATTACTTCATATAGGTGGAGTGATACAGTGCTGGCTTTTTTGTGACTTATTTATTCCACTTAGGATGCCCTAAAGGGTTCATCCATGCTGTGACATGTGCCAGAATTTCCTTCCTTTTGTAACTCTGAATGATATTCCATTGCATGTATAATACCACATTTGGTTATATATTTGTCTGCTGATGGACATTTGGATTGCCCACATTTTAGTTATTGTGAATAATGATGCTATGAGTACAGATGTACAAATATCTTTTCAAGACTCTGCTTTCAACTCCCTTGGGAATATATCCAGAAGTGAATTATTAGATCATGTGGAAATTCTGTTTTTAATTGTTTGAGTAATTATGCTGTTCTCCACAGCAACTGAACCATTTTACATTCTATCCACAGTGCACAAGAAGTCTAATTATTCCACATTCTTATCAATGCTTGTTATTTTCTGATTTTTGACAGTTACTTATCCTAATGGTACAGGATGATATCTCATCGTAATTTTGATTTGCATTTCCCTTATGATTTATGCTACTGAACATCTTTTCATGTGCTTATTGGTCATTTATTTATCTGCTTTGCAGAAATGTCTATTCAAGTCCTTTGTTCATTTGTGAATAAGTTTTTCTTCTTTTTTTGAGTTTCAGGAGTTCTCTATATATTCTCGATATTAAACTCTTATCATATATATGATCTGCAAATATTTTATTCCATTTTTTATAAATTCTCCTTTTATTCTGTTGATAATTTTTTTTTATTCTACTGGTGATACTGTTTGTTCTTTTTATGCACAAAATTTTTAAATTTTCATGAAACCCAGTTTTTCTATGTGTTCTTTTGTTGCCTGTGTCTGACGCCACACCCAAGAAATCACTGCCAAATTGAAGCTCTTGCCCTGTATTTTCTTCTAAAAATTTCAGAGTTTTAGGTAATTATGTTTAAGGCTTTGATACATTTTGAGTTAATTTTTGTATGTGGTGTTAGGAAAGGGTCCAGCCTCATTCTTTTGCACATGGATATCCAGCTCTAGATATTGAGGAGTGGTCAAATTGAAGACACAAAGAGACACATCTCCAAAGAGACAACATAAATGAAATTACCATTTGAAAGAAGATTCAATCTCTGCAGAAATTTAGTAAAACACATTGAGATAATAAAATGATTTTATTTATTTGTTTTTTGCCTGTCAATTTGTCTTTTCTATCATTTACCTATTGTCTTAATAATTTGTGTAACAAACTGCCAAAAAGTTAGTGGTTTAAAAAAGGACCATTTATTCTCCAAATCCTGGACTGTTGGGCAGTTCTGATTATTAATATCGACAGAGCTAAATAGTTGTGGTCTTGAATGGGATTCACTCATAAGTCTGGCAGTTTTCATGCTATTGCCTCACTTAGGATGTCCTTGGCTGTCTCCACATGTCTCGTCCTAAGCAGGATAGCCCAGGCATGTTCTCCTGATGATCAGAGAGATTCAAGACAGGAAGCAAAAATGCACTTCTTTTTTGGCTTGCACCAAGTTTGTTTCTATCCCACTGGCCAAAGCAAGTCACATGGCCAAGTTCAGGGTCAGTATGGAAAAGCACTAGTGAAGATTGTGGCTACAGAGAGGCCTGAAAAATTGAGATTTTTAGTATAGTCATCTACTACACATCCTTTCTTGCTTCTGGATCTTTCTTCATGACTGTATTACTTTATATCATTCTCTACTTCCTCATCCCTATACCAATTGCTATTTAACCTTCAGACCTCAGCTTCAATGTCATTCTTTAGCAAAGCCTTTCTTGGCTCCTCCTAGACTGGGTTAAGTGTGTGCACTGTTACATGCGGCACATCCTTGCATATCACTGGATCAGATACTGTATGAGAAAATGGGGCCCATTGGCTTTGGCATTGCTGAAGTAATTTTACAGGCATTCTCAGGAAACCTTCAGCGAAGAAAAATAACTACAATATTTCTTAAATATATCTAAATTACACTTTATTTTTTTTAATTTAATACTTTAATGTAAAGTGACTTTAAATATTCCCTTTCATTATTTAAAATGCATATAAAAATTAAAATTCAAAGTGTAATAGTGAAACATTAAGTGTCAAATGGGTGGTCAAAGCACATCTTACAGATCAAATATGACTTTACTATAAGAAGGAAATAATCTGTCATGATCTATGTGATCATTTCTTTCTCTTCACCTTTAACTTGAATTGTGTTGTGGCTTTATTACAAGTGAAAACATGAATGATGAATCCTATTGATGTGTCTGTTATTCATTCAGATGTTAAGGTTAGAGAAGAGCCCTGATCCCCGTCACGGTTCCTAGGTGGAATGGCATACACTGGACAGTCCAGCTGCCCAGTCTCCCTAAAATCCAAACCTTAAACTAGCTCCTCAGGAGAACAAAGGAGAGGGAGAAGAATTGGCTTCTCTTTTTTTCCTTTTAATCACAGAACTCATGGTGAAAACTAACTGCTTCTGGCCTTGAAGGAGACAATAAAACTGATTACACAGATCTTAAGTAGAAGATTGAGGGATTTCAGTTAACTTATAAAAGCACACTGCCTGAAAGGTCAATAAACTTAAAACACATTGAAAGGAATCTGTGCAATTTATTTTCTACAAGTCTAAGAAACTGGACAGGTAGATATATTTTAAATGTGTGTTAGGAGTTTTTCCATTGTAAGCCAAGAAAATACAATTTTTGGACTGGTACGTACCATTATCAAGTACTTTGGTTTCACAATTTTTTTCAATCCAAATCTGTAAGGAGTGTTGTAAAATGTACCTGGGATTTTCTTCAATTAGGTATAGTACACCAGCAGACACGGAGAGGATTGTCATAAAGGAAGAAGTTGATGTTTACAGATGCCTACAAAGAAGAGGAATGCCCTGCCATTTAAGTTCAATGAGGAAAGGCAAGTGATTTGGCCAGGAGGGAGAAGAGGCAAGAAGGGCATGGTTCAGAGCCTCTTTGGGAGTTTTGAAGGGAAACATGGGTGAGGCAGGATATGTATGTTCAATAAATTTAGGGAGGATAGTTTTAATAATGTTAGTGGGAACTGTAGGCATCGTATCAGCTTGTCTGGTACCTGACCCTGGGGTGATGCTGGGCAGGGGGAATAACGGTTGGTGTGGGAATTTGATAAAATAGACAGCTGAGGATGTGGTCTCTGGATAGATTGGTTTGTGTGGCACAGGAGTATTCACAGGGGAGTAGTTTGCTGTCTCTGGCAGTTAACCAGTTCTAGGAAGGACAGTCTGTCCCTCCAGGACCAAGGCTCCAAATATGAGCATCAATGGTACAGAAACTAAGAAAATATAGACAAGAAAAAAGTAAAAATAAAAATAAAAAGTGGTATAGAAAATAACTTAAAACCATTTTAACCTTGCATTTTTTGAAAATTATTGAATGTCTCCAACAATTTTCCAATTCATTTAGGATGCTTGTAATGGAGAAATGTCAATTACCTAATTAAAAATATAAGAATAATTTAGAATTTGCTCTATATTTATGTTAGGTGAGGTTTCATGTGCCTGACATTTTATATGCAAATAGGAGTCCTAGCAGTAACATTTCACCATGAAATAATTTTCATACAAGAGATAAGACTATTTTCTCTCCTTCCTTTACATCATTAGGCCTCATGGTCTTTTCTCAGATTTTAGTGGGAGAAGTTTTTGTTAGAGAAATATCCCCATGAAGACACTCTAAAGGGGGATATAGTGGGATTCAGAAGAAATGTGTCACCACTGTTATTTAGCCATGAAATTAATCACACACCTTTAAGATATTCAATTTCTTTATATATCAGTTTCCTAATCTGTAAAATGAAATTCAGTAATTTCATTTCTGACATATGTTATACTACTATAATATTGCCTCCATCAGTCCTGGAGTTTTGTATGAGATCCACATGTTAAGTCATCTGCCCAACTTGTGATTTTCTTATCTGTACGCTAAATCCCAGGCAGAGCCCCTAGCAGTCATTTTGAACAACACAGCCCCACCCCTTAGAGCCAGAGTAGATTGGGCAGACCAGAAGTTGACCTCCCATCTCAACGGGTCCATGTCAGAATCTTTTTCAGGAAAGGACTACTTGGAAAAACTCCTGGGGAGCTGGAATTATAATATCTAAATATCCAGCTGGGAGAATCTCTAGAATAACATTAAAATTAGGCAGCAGAACAAGTTAGTAAGGAAAGAGAAAGGCAGGAGGAGAACAAGGATCTAGAATAACATTAAAATTAGGCAGCAGAACAAGTTAGTAAGGAAAGAGAAAGGCAGGAGGAGAACAAGGAAAAAGACATAGTTGATACACAGGTAGAAGATGCAGATAAAGATGTGGAGGTACCGAGGCAGGAGAGCCTTGGTTCATCTGGCTTCCTGGTTCTAGGTTGTGTGTTGGGATGAATTCTCCACGTTGGTGTAGGAAGAATTCCCTGCATTCTTTCTGGCAATAAAACTCAGGTTTGTTTCTGCTGAGTATAGCACAGAGAGTCCTAACCAGCAGGTTGAGATGCAGAAAGACTAAAACCCTAGAAAAGGAGTGTGGCCAGGATGAAAAGGGGATTCAGCTCATGGCCACATGAGGAAGGTTATAAAGCCAAAGTTTGTCCTGGAGATTAGAAAACTCCAGGGGCGGGGAAGTGTTTGAGCTTTTGAAGACTAGCATATTAAAAGCAAGTGTATATACATTTTTTTCTGTTTGTCCCAGGTGTGGTAGCATTGCATACATGGCTGAGAGCTGTAGGGAGGCAGATTTTGCCCCAGACAAGAATCTTCTGAGCTGTCCTCTAGCATGAATTCTCTGATACATACTGATATTAGTCAATTCAAGATGGATATCCTCTGTAAAGGGGTAGAGATCCAAATTTATGTAAATGATTTGACCTTAAGAATTTAAGTCTCATTTCAGTTTGTTCAGTGAATTGATATTCCAGGTAACAATGGCCCATTCCAGTATGGACTTAAGACTTATTACAGCATTAAATAATTTATCACATCCATTAACACTTGAGAATATATTATCTCCTAATGTTCCTTAATTATTTTGCACTTGAAGGCTGCTTCTTCAACAACCAGATTATAAATTTCAGATTTTCAGGAATCTTGCTTATTTCTCTTGAGACAAATGCACTAAATAAACACTGCTTGAATTGAAATTGTTACAGAAATCTCTGATAAAGCCTTGGAAAATTACCTCACAATTAAAATAATAATTTCCTCAAGGGATGCTGACACTGTTTCACCTCCCTTGTGCTTCCTCAGGGAACACAACCTGTATTAATATAATCACCCTCCTTCAAGTAAGTCACTCGCTCCAAGTAGTTTACAAACCTGTGTCTTGGTCTGTTGGACAATATTATGATAGTCAGTTAGCCCGAAGAGTAACATTTTTAACTGTATGTTTTTCTCTTGGGTCTTTCAGAGTAAAGATAAGAGTCATTTAAGTTTGATTTTGTTTTCATTAACTCTCTTTAATTGCAAAAAACCCTGCAATAGCATTAAAGATCAGTCCCAGATGTGCTGTGTAGACTGCAAACGGAAGCATAAATAATAGCCTCAAATGCTTATGGTTAGTCTCCATGAAAATATGGCCTTGATTTAACATGATTTATGTGGATGGCTATATAAAAATGAATTGATAGTTTTGTTTAAGTAAATGGGACACAATTTCCGCAATATTTCTAAGCTTATTAAATGCCTGCTGGATTTAATTTTGTATTGTCTTCCCTTGGCCCCTACTTTTTAAAAAATGATTAAAAAGTTTTTAAATCTCAAAAATAATTCATTGACTATTATTTTTCCATTTGAAGATATAAACCATGAAGATAAACCAAAAGTCTGCATATTTACTTAAAAATCAGTCTCTTTCTTAAAGACACCACCTTATCAGTATTAAGTTCTACATAATTTGGATACATATAAATGCATAGAAAAATGTTTTGTGTCTATTTGCACAAATGTTATACATTTTTCTATAACTTTCTGTAATTTCTTGAGAAATTGTTCCATATTTCAATGCAATATTATTGTGTTACTTATTACTGCTGCAATGTATTTCAACATAGAGCTATTTAGATTATTTCACCATATGTATTGATAGAAATCATGACTGTTTTGTGTTTTTATTCTGTTGTACTTGCTCCTGTTTACACATATGTACATAATCACCTGTGATAGATAATCATCTATGATTACTGGGTCCAGATTTTTAGATATTAATAGAGTTGGGCAATATGGCTATATTATTTAAACCTCCAGCATCAGAATATTAGAGAACTCTTTTTCCAACTATCATTTTTGCTAATCCAATGGGCAAATACAGTTCATTGTGATTCATATTCTCTCTTTTGTGAATTTACTGACAAAAGAGTGTCTACCTGTCCTCACCTTTTGCATTATGTACTGTGGAAATCTTTTCTTTATCCATTTAACATATTTTGTCCTTGTTTTTCAGTTATCATTGAACTTTATTTAAGATGCATTTGGTCATGCAGAAGCTTTAAATTTAGTTGTAGTTAACATTACAAACATTTTTCTCTATAATTTTGCATTTACCATTTTGTTTCTGAAGGCTTTCCTGACACCAAGGACATAAATTAACAAATGTTTCAGTTTAACATTTCTATACTTCTTTTCAAATCATTCTATTTAGAAATTTAATCCACAGAATTTACTTTTGTGAATAACGTGATGATCTAATTTTACTTTTCCCCAAACGGAGAGCCAGGTCATCATGAATGATAGAATAGTTTACTTTTCTTATTGACGTGAAAAGTTGCTTTTATTATCTTGAAATTTAAATAAATGCACAATATACTTCTGAACTTTTTATTCTGTTCCTTTGATATGTTTTTTTGGATATTCACCAAAATCAAAATATTTAAAAAATTTTATCTTTCTATAGCCTGTTTTAAATTTCAGCAGAGCAAATTCTTTCTCATTTTTCTCTTCAAAGGTTTTTTGGCCCAGTTTCAGCATTATTTTTTTCTTGGATTAACGTTGGTAATTATTCTGTTGAGTTTTGTTTTAAAAAACTCTTCACTTGTTTGATCCATTGAGTGTATGTGGAGAAGAATTATATCTTTAAAATACTGAAGATCTTTCCAAGCCATGTTCTGTACCTCTAATATATTGTAAGTTTTTACTATCCTTCAACTGAGTTTTATATTCTTATTGAATCTTTCTTTTCAGATGTATTGCTGTGACTTTAAAAAAACATTTCATTGCTATTTTAAAAGGATTCCTTTTATGTAATGGATTTACTAATTGTTTCCTAGTACTGCTGTATAAGAAATTCACCAATTTCACATTTACTTGACTAAAATCTACCCTTAATTCTATTTTTGTTTAACATACTATTTTCTTGCATTTGTTAAATAGAGTAACAATTTGGAAAAGATTATTTCTTTCCAGAATTTATACTTGTGCAGTTTTCATTTTTATTTTGTTTTGGTCTTATTGTGTTGGGAAGTGCCGTAATGGCATATACTAATGCTTGAAGGTTTCTAAATTTAGAATAGAGAGCCTTTAGTACCCTCTTTACTTATCTTTGAGTCTTAACAACATTTCTGGCATTTAACATAGGGCATATAATTTTCTCTGCTCTGGAATAATTTTCCTAATATAGAATATACCTTTTCTGAAAGTTTGGTAGAAGTTGACAGTAGTATCTTGCATTTGCATGATGGTTTTGAGAGTTCATCTGTGCTCCTTTACTTTCTAGAGTGCATACATTGCTTATTCTTTGTAAGTTTTATATTTTTCTTAAAAAAATTATTTTAGATGGAATCTTAAATTTACTCTTGTAAAGTTCTACATGGTAGTTACATTTTTTTTTTATTGTTGTTGTTTTAAGGAAAATCTTGGGATATAGTTAAGTTTCTCTTTTAGTTCTTCAGTTGTTGTGGGAGAAGGTCACGGAGAGGTGGTGACTGCTGGTTGACCTGAGAGCTGGAAGGTCAGTTGGAGGCTCCTCACCCTTCCCCTGCTCTTGGAAGGTATGCTGTGCCCACTGTTCCCACTGTCAAGGACACAGCCTTGAGAGAGAAATGTGTTGTTGAGACCATCCGGACAGGCATAGGGGCCTGAGCCCAGTCGAGGCCTCTAGATGAACGTTACAATCCTGGCTGGCAGGTGCGGAGATGTACTCATCTTGGGCATTAGACAAGCCTCAGATGTAAGTTCCCTTATATATTAAATCTGCCCTATAAAATCTGGAGCACTTTGTCTCTTTCTTCAACCACTCTCTGTCCTCAGTGTTCAGGGGTCAATTTATGGACTGGCAGTAGTTTATTTTGTTGCATTTCTTCTTTTTTTCCTTAATCAAATTTGCTGACAGTTTATTTGTATTACTTCATGGTATTGAACTTCTGATGTCGTTTCTCTCTCTGCTTCATTTTCTCTCCTTACCTCATTCACCTTTTACGTCCACACCTTACTTTATTTCCTTCCTTATTTTTTCCTCCTTTCTGTGTGGGAACATGGAACTTGATTGCACCCAATAACTCCCCAAATGTCCCTCAAACCCCACTTTAAAATACTTCTAGCATTCATTTAGGGTTAAGTATATAGTAGCTTGAAAGTAAAAAAGTGTAAGATTTCCTGTGTGGTTTATAGAACTTTTTAAAAAAATCGATGGGTTTGTGAGTTTTTTGAATTGTTCTAAGTGAATTAGAGTAATTGAAATTTCTAGCTTAATTATCTTCCAAATAGATATTTAAATCCTGCTTCTTCCATTATTTTCTCCCTTATCTTTTCTTGCTGATTATTTTAATTTGTTTCAAAGAAATGGCTTCTTGTATTTCTGGTTCCCCAGTCAATATTGACTTATTTCTCTATTGAATTTAATCCACATTACAGATTAGCTTGGATTTAGTACTGTCTGCTAACACTGCCACAATAATTTTATTATTATTATTATTCCCAGATGTCTTGTTCTATTCCAAATATTGAAATAATTATTTATTTAGAAGAAATAATAAATATTAGGGAAATGCCATTGATAAAATTCCACCTCTTAAACACATGGTAAACTTTATCTAAAGAACCCCAAACAACTAACACAATGGAAAAATCATTTTTCTTCTCCAGGTACTGAACACTGCAAATGAGAAGTCTTCAAAATATACTGCACATCTTTCAGTCTCCACTTATGAAGCTTGCATGATAAAGAAAAGATGCAGTTTATTGCTTTTAAATTCTTGGGGTGATGTGGTATTTTGGGGCACAACATTTAAAGGTGCTTAATGTTTTAAAAGTGATACATAGATCTTAAACGATTGGGATTAAAGATGGCGGCGTGAGAGGAGAGACAGAGGCTTCCTCCTAAAACTGGATACAATTAGAAAATTTAATTGGCACAACTAATCTTGAGAGAGCAACAGGAAAGAGGAGCGTCAGACTTCACTCACCTGGAGAAAAGAGCAGACCTCAGCAAACGTGGTAACGTACCAGAGCTGTGGCTCCACGGGACCCAAGTCCCTCCCCCACCCCAAGCTCACTGGCGGGAGGAAGAGAAACGGAGCAGGGAGGGAGTGGTAGGCTTGGGACTGCTGAATACCTAGCTCCAGAGAACTGCTCTGGGAGCACAAACCTGCATTTCATGGTGCTTTCTTGAGACTCGCATGACTACCCGGTTGGAAAGTTAATACAGGCAGAGTTCCTGGGGAGACTGGGATTCCAGCTGCTTGTGGAAAGCAGGGATCCATATCTGGCTTCTCTGGGACAAAAACTTATACCTGTGTGCCCAGTCCACTGGCTCAGGCAGTGGAGACAGGCATAGAAGCCAGGAGGTGGGGAGCAGCTCTTTCCTACCCCCAGTACTGCTCCCCTGCGACCCCCGACATTGCTTCAGGGGCTCAGCAGCTCCAGAATAGAGCTTCTGGACACTAGGGGGCGCCATATACAAACATGAAACGCCAAAGGAACCTTGTCCAGAGTAAAATTGTTAATACAACTCCCGAAAAAGATTTAAATGATATGGACCTCATGACTCTTCCTGAAAGGGAGTTCAAAATAAAAATAATCAGCATCCTAATGGAGGTACGGAAAGACATCCAAGAACTCAGGAATGAATTCAGGTACAAGATCCAATTGTTAAAGAACATGATGGATGGTATTAAAAGTAGGTTGGATACGGTGGAGGAGACAACAAATGAAATAGAAACTAGAGAAGAGGAATACAAAGGAGCTGAGGCACAGAGAGAAAAAAGGTTCTCTAAAAATGAAAGAATATTGAGAGAACTGTGTGACCAATACAAGCGGAACAATATTCGCACTATAGGGATACCAGAAGAAGAAGAGAGAGAAAAAGGGATAGAAAGTGTCTTTGAGGAGGTAGTTGCTAAAAACTTCCCCAGTCTGGGGAAGGACATAGTCTCTCAGGCCATGGAGATCCACAGATCCCCCTACACAAGGGACCCAAGGAAGACAACACCAAGACACATAGTAATTAAAATGGGAAAGATTGAGGATAAGAACAGACTGTTAAAAGCAGCCAGAGGCAGAAATAAGATCACATACAAAGGAAAGCCCATCAGACTAACAACAGACTTCTCAGCAGGAACCTTACAGGCCAGAAGGGAGTGGCATGATGTATTTAATGCCATAAAGCAGAAGGGCCTGGAACCAAGATTACTTTGACCTGCGAGATTATCATTTAAATTTGAAGGAAGGATTAAACAATTTCCAGATAAGCAAAAGATGAGAGAGTTTACCTCCCACAAACCATCTTGGCAGTCTATTTTGGAGGGACTGCTATAGATGGAAGTGTTCCGAGGGTTGGATAGCTGTCACCAGAGGTAGTAAAACCATGGTAGGGAGGGTGGAGCAGCTGATTGCGAGGCAAATGCAAAATTAAATTGACTATCCCCAAAGCCAATCAAGGGAGAGAGGAAAAGTATGGACTCTGATACCTAATATATAAAGAATGAAGAAGGAAGAAAAAGGAGGAGAAATAGAAAAGAACCTTTAGATTGTGTTTGTAACAGCACACTAAGTGAGTTAAGTTAGACTCTTAGATAGTAAGGAAAGTAACCTGGAACCTTTGGTAACCACGAATCTGAAGCCTGAAATGGCAATAAGTACATACCTATCGATAATTACCCTAAATGTAAATGGACTGAATGCACCAATCAAAAGACATAGAGTCATTGAATGGATTAAAAAAAAAGACCCATCTATATGCTGCTAACAAGAGACTCACCTCAAAAACAAAAACATGCACAGACTAAAAGTCAAGGGATGGAAAAAGATATGTCATGCAAACAATAGGGAGAAAAAAGCAGGAGTTGCAGTACTAGTATCAGATAAAATAGACTTCAGAATGAAGAAAGGAACAAGAGATAAAGAAGAACATTACATAATGATAAAGGGCTCAGTCCAACAAGAGGATATAACCATTATAAATATATATGCACCCACACAGGAGCACCAGCATATGTGAAACAAATACTAACAGAACTAAAGGAGGAAATAGACTGCAATGCATTCATTTTAGGAGACTTCAACACACCATTCACTCCAAAGGACAGATCCACCAGACAGAAAATACGTAAGGACACAGAGGCACTGAACAACACACTAGAACAGATGGACCTAATAGACATCTATAGAACTCTACACCCAAAAGCAACAGGATACACATTCTTCTCAAGTGCACATGGAACATTCTCCAGAATAGACCACATACTAGGCCACAAAAAGAGCCTCAGTAAATTCAGAAAGATTGAAATCCTACCAACTAACTTTTCAGACCACAAAGGTATAAAACTAGAAATAAATTGTACAAGAAAGCAAAAAGGCTCACAAACATATGGAGGCTTAACAACACGCTTCTAAATAGACAATGGACCAAATTAAAATGGAGATCCAGCAATATATGGAAATAAATGACAACAACATCACATAGCCTCAACTTCTGTAGGCGCAGTGAAAGCAGTCTTAAGAGGAAAGTATATAGCAATCCAGGCATACTTAAAAAAGGAAGAACAGACCCAAATGAATAGTCTAACATCACAGTTATCAAAATTGGAAAAAGAAGAACAAATTAGGCCTAAAGTCAGCAGAAGGAGGGACATAATAAAGATCAGAGAAGAAATAAACAAAATTGAGAAGAATAAAAGAACAGATAAAATCAATGAAACCAAGAGCTGGTTCTTTGAGAAAATAAACAAAATAGATAAGCTTCTAGCCAGACTTATGAAGAGTAAAAGAGAATCAACACACATCAACAGAATCAGAAATGAGAAATGAAACATCATGACGGATCCAACAGAAATACAAAGAGTTATTAGAGACTACTAAGAAAACCTGTATGCTAAGAAGCTGGAAAACCTAGAAGAAATGGATAACTTCCTAGAAAAATACAAATTTCCAAGACTGACCAAGGAAGACACACAAAATCTAAACAAACCAATTACCAGCAAAGAAACTGAAGCAGTAATCAAAAAACTACCCAAGAAAAAAACCCCTGGGCCAGATGGATTTACCTCAGAATTTTATCAGACATACAGAGAAGATATAATACCCATTCTCCTTAAAGTTTTCCAAAAAATAGAAGAGGAGAGAATACTCCCAAACTCATTCTATGAAGCCAACATCAGCCTAATACCAAAATCAGGCAAAGACCCCACCAAAAAAGAAAATTACATACCAATATACCTGATGAACGTAGATGCAAAAATACTGAATAAAATATTAGCAAACCGAATTCAAAAATATATCAACACGATCATACACCACGACCAAGTGGGATTCATCCCAGGGATGCAAGGATGCTACAACATTCAAAAATCCAACAATATCATCCACCACATTAACAAAAAGAAAGACAAAAACCACATGATCATCTCCATAGATGCTGAAAAAGCATTTGACAAAATTCAACATCCATTCATGATAAAAACTCTCAGCGAAATGGGTATAGAGGGCAAGTACCTCAACATAATAAAGGCCATATGCAATAAACCCACAGCCAACATCATACTGAACAGCGAGAAGCTGAAAGCTTTTCCTCTGAGATCAGGAACAAGACAGGGATGCCCACTCTCCCCACTGTTATTTAACATAGTACTGGAGGTCCTAGCCACAGCAGTTAGACAAAAAAAAGAAATACAAGGAATCCAGATTGGTAAAGAAGAAGTTAAACTGTCACTATTTGCAGATGACATGATATTGTACATAAAAAACCCTAAAGACTCTACTCCAAAACTACTAGAACAGATATTGGAATACAGCAAAGTTGCAGGATACAAAATTAACACACAGAAATCTGTGGCTTTCCTATACACTAACAATGAACCAATAGAAAGACAAATCAGGAAAACAATTCAATTCACAATTGCATCAAAAAGAGTAAAATACCTAGGAATAAACCTAACCAAAGAAGTGAAAGACCTATACCCTGACAACTATAAGACAATCTTAAGAGAAGTTAAAGAGGACACTAACAAATGGAAACTCATCCCATGCTCTTGGCTAGGAAGAATTAATATTGTCAAAATGACCATCCTGCCCAAAGCAATATACAGATTTGATGCAATCCCTATGAAACTACCAGCAACATTCTTCAATGAACTGGAACAAATAATTCAAAAATTCATATGGAAACACCAAAGGCCCCGAATAGCCAAAGCAATCCTGAGAAAGAAGAATAAAGTAGGGGGGATCTCACTCCCCAACTTCACGCTCTACTATAAAGCCATAGTAATCAAGACAATTTGGTACTGGCACAAGAGCAGAGCCACAGACCAATGGAACAGACTAGAGAATCCAGACATTAACCCAGACATATATGTTCGATTAATATTTGATAAAGGAGCCATGGACATACAATGGCGAAATGACAGTCTCTTCAACAGATGGTGCTGGCAAAACTGGACAGCTACATGTAGGAGAATGAAACTGGACTATTGTCTAACCATATATACAAAAGTAAACTCAAAATGGATCAAAGACCTGAATGTAAATCATGAAACCATTAAACTCTTGGAAGAAAACATAGGCAAAAACCTCTTAGACATAAACATGAGTGACCTCTTCTTGAACATATCTCCCCGGGCAAGGAAAACAACAGCAAAAATGAATAAGTGGGACTATATTAAGCTGAAAAGCTTCTGTACAGCAAAAGACACCATCAATAGAACAAAAAGGTACCCTACAGTATGGGAGAATATTTTCATAAATGACAGATCCTATAAAGGCTTGACATCTAAAATATATAAAGAGCTCACACGCCTCAACAAACAAAATGCAAATAATCCAATTAAAAAATGGGCAGAGGAGCTGAACAGACAGTTCTCCAAAGAAGAAATTCAGATGGCCAACAGACACATGAAAAGATGCTCCACATTGCTAGTTATCAGAGAAATGCAAATTAAAACCACAATGAGATATCACCTCACACCAGTAAGGATGGCCACCATCCAAAAGACAAGCAACAACAAATGTTGGCGAGGTTGCGGAGACAGGGGAACCCTCCTACACTGTTGGTGGGAATGTAAATTAGTTCAACCATTGTGGAAAGCAGTATGGAGGTTCCTCAAAATGCTCAAAATAGACTTACCATTTGACCCAGGAATTCCACTTCTAGGAATTTACTGTAAGGATGCAGCACTCCAGTTTGAAAAAGACAGATGCACCCCTATGTTTATCGCTGCACTATTTACAATAGCCAAGAAATGGAAGCAACCTACGTGTCCATCAGTAGATGAATGGATAAAGAAGATGTGGTACATATACACAGTGGAATATTATTCAGCCATAAGATGAAAGCAAATCCTACCATTTGCAACAACATAGATGGAGCTAGAGGGTATTATGCTCAGTGAAATAAGCCAAGCAGAGAAAAACAAATACCAAATGATTTCACTCATCTGTGGAGTATAAGAACAAAAGAAAAACTGAAGGAACAAAACAGCAGCAGAATCACAGACCGCAAGAATGAACTAACAGTTACCAAAGGGAAAGAGACTGGGGAGAATGGGAGTGTAGGGAGGGATAAGGGTGGGGAAGAAGAAAGGAGGTATTATGATTAGCATGTATAATGTGGGGGGTGGGGGAAAGGGGAGGGCTTTGCAACACAGAGAAGACAAGTAGTGATTCTACAACATCTTACTATGCTGATGAAGAGTGACTGTAATGGGGTTTGTGGGGGGGACTTGGGGTAGGGGAGAGCCTAGTAAACATAATGTTCTTCAAAAAAGTAAAAATAAATAAATAAATAATTAAAAAAAATTGATATGTAATATTCACCCTCTCAAATTGTTAGCACTGAACACACTTTATTAAGGGGCAATTTTAACTAGTTTATATATATATTTTGTATTTTCCAAGAGCAAAGGAGGCCATTTAATAAGATAATGAAAGTTTCAGAATAGACTCTACACAGTTTAATATGTGTACAGGCTGAGACACATGGCAGCTTTATTTCAAGTTTTAAGGATCTCAGAAAAGAACTATTCATATCACACAATCTCTCATAAAATCATAACTTTTGTGAGAAGCTTTTTTGCTTTTTTTGAAAAACAACTTCTGAAATATGTTTTGGAATATTGAACCCTAAATTTGCTTCATATGTTCTCAGCACGTTGATTTCTGACACCATTTTAAAATTCCTTCTCACCACTTTTTCGTAATACAGTTCTGATATGTCTTCTATTAAATACTAAAATAACCTATGTAACATTCAAGAAGTAAGACCGAATGTATTAGTGAACTGCATTCTTTCTGGAATCAGGGTTAATTTCTTCACCTTTCTATTGATTGATACTGCCTAGCTTTGTAAGTGCTTTTTATGTTAAAGGAGATGGTTCTCCTCTCATAGACTCCCTCAGTCTGTGCTGGGAGTTTTTAGTTGAAGAACTTGGAGCCACACACTAGATCCCAGAACTTTCCCTCTCCAAGGAGGAGGAGGCCCCATGTTCCTTTCTATCCTACATGACCCACCAAGAAAAATGAAAATAATGACTAAATTGTAATTTCTATGTTACCGTAAAATGTACAGGTAAGAATCTTCCCATTATGTAGTCTAAGAGGAGTTAAAGAAAAAAACAAAACAGTGAGTGAACTTGTATGAATTGAAGAGAGAGAGAATATAAATATTTACAAGAGTGGACAGTAATCAGGAACGGATAGGAATAGAAAAGGATTTCCTGAATAAGAATAGAATGAGAAAATAGGCATTTAGTTCTTGCTGATGATTTGGCATCTGCAGTTCTCAGAATTTTATCTTGGTCACCCTCAGAATTACACACTCGACTTGAGAAATGCTGAGACCCTTGTCAGATCTCCTTAGAGGTGGTAAATAATAAGCAGTGAATTAGAGGTGGAAATATATAGACAGCTGTTCACAGTGTGCCAACAGATGAACTTGTATTGACAAAATAGTAAAACTTCTAAAATCTAGCATAGACAATATAATACTGAAACATTTCAGAACCTACTGGCCACATTATTGTGGCAAAAATATGAAGGGTACCTTATTTAAATCAAAAGCCCAGAGAAATTATTTCCTGGTCTTGTTTCTGCATCATCTCACTCTTTTAAAGACTGAAAAATGTTGCCTTAGCAACGGAAGAAAAATATATATTGGACACATCTGTTGTTTATCCTGCATCATTTCAAAATACAATTTGGTTGGGCTGACATGCAAAGTGATCTTTAATATAATGAATATACACAGTTTTCACAGACTTGCTATAAAAAGATGTATTTAAATTAGTTTTCAAGATTATAGATTGTTAGGTATGGAAAATAAATATCTGCTGTTAATGGAATATTTTAACATAATAACTGCCTGATTAAAATTGAGATGTTTATATAATGAAATCTGACCCACAAAGAGCAAAATCACACTCACTTCCACATTCACCCAACAACCTTGATAAAACATTTAAAGGAATGTATTAGGACATATTAGTTACTTTAATTATGTATAAAGCTGCATGCCGTGTACTTCAACGACCCAATTAATCAGTACAATAGCTCTGTTCCTCTTTAGAGTTAAGTAGACCTAATCATGTAAAGTTACTTTAAAATTAAAGATGCACTCTACTTTAAGTGAATCTGATTATAAGAAAACTTGGTCTTTCTTAATATGTTTATCATACAGGAAAAGAAGGGAGAAGCACTACAGTGTGCTAGGCACTACATCAGGGGACTTATCTAAGTGAACTCACCACCTAACTGTCCCTGGAGATATGAATTATGTGTATGTTACTTGCCGTTTTACAGAAAGCAAAGAGATACCCAGAGAGATGATGTAATTTTCTCAAAACATTACAAATCTATCAAATGGCATTGTTTGCTTTTTAACTCGAGGCCCTCTGTTCTCCTTCTCATTCTTTCCAGCATGCTGTGGTCTCTTCTTGCACCTGTTTTGACAAACATTGTTTATTTAGATAGATTATCAAAACATGTTTTATTTTAAGTGCATTATATCACTATTTGTTTTCTGTTTCACTTGTTTCATCTTTTCTTTCCTCTCTTTTATTTTCATTAGACTTTTTATTAATTCTAATTTTTTGTTTTTCGTAACCTTGGAATTTACTATAAAGAATTTACCATTCCTGCCTATAGGTTATTACTTCTGCTAATTCTCAGTCGAGCCGTCTTATCTCTTCATAGGCCTGATTATTTTTCACTGGATGCCAGACATTATATTTAAAACATTGGAGAAATCATGAGAGGCCTAGGGTGGTGTTATCTTTTCCAGAGGGGGCTTTTGTTCTCTTTGGCCTGACGTTTATAGTTTTAGAAATGTTGGGGGTACCCTTAACCTAATTTTAATGAGTGAGTTATTCAAAATTGAGATGCAATCCCTGTGAAGTCTGGTAGACCACAGTATGTAACCCTTCAGATCCTTACTCGTGCACAAGAGTTTAGAAAACCACTTCTAGGCTCACATTCGTCTCTTTCACCCCATAAACCTGGTCAACCTTTCAGCTTCCCGGTTACCCTCCTGCCACTGGAATAATTGTTAAGTCCAAGAAGAAAGGGGTCTCAAATCCTGACTTATGTCTCTGGATTTCCATTGTCTCCCAAATCTTTGCCTAATAATTTTGCATGACCTTGTTAGCTCTCCATTTCCTTCAAGCTTATGTCTGTAAGTTTTAAAAACGATTTTTCTGGTTATCCTCACTGGAAAGATATGTCTGAATTATTTAGTCCATGAGTACAGGAAACCTCTTTTGCAATTCAAATATGATTCCAAGTTTAAAGAAATGCTATTTCTTTCATTTCTTTCAGAATCACATCTAATAAACAAATAGCTATTCCCTTAAAGTTATAAATTAGACACATTTCCTCTGAAATTGTGTTTCAACTAGGATAAAAAAGTACTGAACGATTGGCTAACTTCAAAAAATATTATTCAAAGTAGGTTTTGGTTCTGAAATGCATGTGAGCATTTAAAAATATGGCTTTACAAGTAAGTAAGGTGGTTGGGGAAAGAGTTTAAAGATGATGTGTATATCACAGCAAAGTAGTGTGAGGGGCTTGGGGTGGCAGGAGTGGGCAGACTATCTAGGCTCTGATAAGAAATATGGGTTTCATTTTCATGCCCTGGAAACCCTTGATGGATTTTAAACAGTAGTGACATGACCCAATATATAGTAAAGAATAAAAATAAAGAATTACTTTGTCTGCTATGTGGGGGATTCATGGCTGAGGGATGAAGGAGGCAAGATAGGATGACGGAGACAAGTTAGTGAGAATTACAGAAGCCCTGGTGAGAGAGGTCAGTGGCTAAGACTAGGCTGGTGGCTGTGGCTGTGGATAGCAGTGAACATTTTGAGATATTTTTCATGAGGAAATATGTTAGACCATTTCATTTTTTTCACGTCTCTCCTTGGAATGCTTTTCTGCCTTATTGGATACCAATATTGTCCCTACTCTTCAATACCTTATACATCCATTTCCAAATTTGTGAGACTGAAGTAGTTATTCTTCATTTTGAATGTGAGCATTTTATTATACTGCATTATTGCACTTCCTGTGTGACTTGGTTACTCTTGGTTATATGTGTGTCCTTCACTGTGAAGAAGCTGTTCAAGGACAATGTTCACAGATTTACAGTTGCAGGTCAGTGGTGTTTGGCATGAGTCAGCACAAATAGGTGTTCAATAAGCATCCTCTAAATGATAATTTGTTTGTTTATTTGTAAATATTTTATACTTTGAAGTTCTTCCTTTAGTCTGCATTAAATGGATTTATCTGTTCTTGGAAGAATGGAGTGTTCTAAATAGGCAGTGCACCGAAAAGTCATATTTAGAAATGTGCTTGTCTTATGTTACATTTTTAGAGGGAAGTGAATAATGAAGTAGAAATATTGTTAAGTCAAAAGTGAGCATTAAAATTCCCTTTACTGCAGTGATGAGGAAGCTAGATGGGTTCGGTTTGGTTCCATTCAGAGCTAAAGATATTTTGTGGGACAACAGGCTGGAAGAATTGTAACAACCATACAAACACATGTATTTGTCTCTAAACACAATATGAGATTCATGCCAGTGTATATTTTCATGCTGGCCCCTCTGTCTCCTCTGGCTGCTGCTCAAGCTCTACCACCATGGCATGCTCTCTATTTCACTCCCACCCCCTCTGGGAGGAACTCCATAGATGGGTCCTTGGTGACTGGCAGATGCCAGACCAAATATATACCAGGAATGGAGAAGAGGAGAGAACAGGATTCTCACTCTCCACCCCTTGCTCCAGATCAATGGGAGGCTCTGCAGTGTGGTAAACACCAAGTGACATGTAAATGAACTGAGGTTAGGTGGGAGATTTTGGAAATTCTGCAGTTTAACCTATACTAGGATATAAGAATTTGGACTATAAATATAGTCTTCACTCCTTATTCCAGAAACTTGCTTGTTCTGAAAGCCAATCTGCCTTAAATAATGCTGTATTGCAAGTAAGAAAAATCTTCACCCATTTATCAATAAAATCACTGATAAACTCATTGATCACCAATATCAGCATCAATATCAAATCATGAAAAATAAACTCATTGATTAATAAAAAGAGCAAGTTTTATAGAGCATTAGAAGTAGTAAACTAGAAACAAGGCATAATTGGCAGGAGGTTCGGTGATTGCCTGTTAAGGCCAGAAGGTCTTGTGTTCTGGGGTAAGGTGAGCTAAGTAAAGCTAAAATGGAGGCCTGTGACTGGTATATGTTAGGTTTCCTAGACAGTGAGGTGTTTCCATAGATGTGGGCTAACTTAGGTTTAGATAAGATGATGCTGGGGTTCTTGCTTGTAGAGCCAAAGAATGAGCTTCACAAACACTCAAGGTAGGAGAGCAAGGTACAGACATTTATTTAGAGATAAAGTGAGAGGAAAGAGCTCCTGGCTTATGCCAGGAGGGGTCAAGAGAACCCGGGGTGGTGTGTTGTCTAGGGGATTTATAGGCAGTAGAAGATTTTTGTGAATTTAAGGCTTAGGGTGTGGACTTATACCACCTGCCCCGCCCTCAAGGTGGGCTGGGTTGTTGTCTGTTTGCTAGGGCAGTTTATAGTGAAGTCACGGGTTATGCTGAGATACCCTTGCAGAACACTCAAACATTCCAGGCTAAGTTGCTCCTGGTCTTTTGACCTTTAGCTGATCTCACTGAAGATGTCTATATTCCTAGTCTGTTATCTTTACCCTAGAGAATTAATTAGTGTGACCTTGACTTTGCATAATGCTGAATACAGAATTTCAATAGGGACTTTACATTGTTACGTTACTTTGACTGTAAATACCTTGTCTTGCTTTTTCCAGAGGCCCTCAGCCTACTCTGCCTAAGCCCATAGTCCATGTCTCATTGTGACATGGGTCAGGCCACTGAGGCAGGCTCTATTTTGTGAGTCCTGATATATGCATTTCCCTTATCACTACTCTAGTATTTATGGACTTCGTAGCCTCAGACGTGGTAAAGAATTGTCACTTCTGGCAAGCTAGGAACTTTGGTGAACCTAGGTACTCTCAGAGAAAGAGACACACACACTAGGTAATGCCTGGTAGAGGAGAATGGGATAGTATTTCTAGCACTGTAGAAGAACATTAAATATGATTATAGTCTTTGGGAAGGTTTCAGACAGAAGTTAACTCTCTAACCTTCATATCTTCTCTCTATGTTCTGTTAGACATACAATAAGATATACTAATCATCATTTCTTGTTGCTTCTAAAAATTAAAGAGACCAAAATAGCTCAGAGCATTAAATTAATTATGCTGAATCAGAAAGTCAGGAAACAGACTTACTTGGTCAACTGTGTAGGTGCCTGATGGAAGATTCTGACCAGAGGGAAATTCAGAGAAAGTAAAAGTGAAGTTTCACAATGAGTTTACTCTCTGACCTAGAGCACCTATTAGATCACTGAAATGATTTGCATTTCTAAAGGCCTTGTTTTCCAGCTGATGATCCATGAATCATAGGACAATTCTAAATTTGTGACATTCCATAATAAGCTAAATTACTGTTATTTCTTTATTAAAGACAGGAAGTTTGGTTAATCAAAGGAATCTAAGCTTTATTCAACCAGAATTTTGTCCACTGATGCATATTTTTTTGCTATACAATATACAGCCTTCACTTACTACTCAGTGATTTTTCTAAAATATAGGATCACTTGTTTTAGTCCTTACTGAAAAAAAATGAAACAAGTAAACCGTATCTTATGGTGATCAAGATGTCTATCTTTGTTTATTTTTTTTTTTCACTCTAGGACAGCAGATGCTTTTAATCTGTGGAAAACTAATTCACTTAGTATCTATGAAAGTAACTTTTGGTTACACATGCTTTATAAAGCATACAAATCACCCTCTTTGGGTTTCCATAAAACCTGCAAAAATGCAACTTTGTTCCAGACTTTTTTTGTAGCTGGCATGCCTTTGTCTTTTTTATTCAGATTTAGACTCTGGGAATATACTAACTCGGGTGGCCTGTTTTATATGAGGTGACATTTGGCTTCAGTCTTACTCATGACTTTGATCTTACATTCTTCCTTTTAAAGTAGTTTATTTCAGTTGGAATCTGAATATTTCCAAGACTCAATGTTTCTACAAATACCTTTCTTTTGATTTCAGTTTCAGATCTTATTTTCTTTTATGTGATATAAGCTAAGGGTTTTAAACTTTAATGCAGGTTTTATTTCATTCTTCCATCAAAGAAAGCAAGTCAGAAATTTTGTTTTTTAATTTTTTTTCCTGGTATTAGTGAGTCATTATTTCCTGTTAAGAAAGAGTCAGTGTTACTGGTGAAGTTATTTTACACACTATGAAATAGTTTAAAACTGGTAGAATAATACTCAGAATAGGAAAAATTTGAATTGTCACAATACTTATCAGATAATTTATCTACCTTATATGGAATAACATTGAATTCGATTTTTAAAGTTGAAATGCTGAATATAAAATGATTTAGATAGTATGAAATTTAGCAGGTTAAAAAGGTCTGGAATTAAAAATATGACAAATTGTAAGAATTAGTTTTTGTTTGCATGAATTCTCTTCTGTTCTAAAGTATTTTTCTCATAATCTTGATGATCACAATATTATTCTACAATAATTTCAATTTTAATGTATTCCATTTTTAAAGCTGTCCTGGAAAAGATTTATCCTTGGGAATTTCTTACCAAGAGAATTTAAGCCCATGGTTAACTCTCACATATGAATACATGGGTTAGATATAAATGGCTATAAATTGACCATGGGCTGTACTTGTTCTTGTTTAGGACAGGGAATTAATTTCACCCAGTAGGACTTCACTTGCTGGGCTCTGTCTTCTAGAATGAAGGTAAAACTGATGTCTGGATTCCCCAGTTTACTTCTCCATTTTAGACATGTACTTTGTTATTTTGACTCCTAGAATCATGTCAACCTACTTTCTCTAAAAGAATAAAATTCAGGTGACTCATCAGAGTAGTGAAGTTCCACAGTGGTGATTAATTTATGACCTGTTTCTCCCCCTACTCTTACCTTACCTTCCTGCCCATAAGAAAGAAAGTCCAGCAACTGTCACTGGTTGACTGATGGTTATGAATTCAGTACCTGGATCCCAGTCAGGGATAAAAATGTCTGCATTTATAGTTAACTCCACAAATAACCTTTAACTTGGGTCCTTGTAATCTCTCTATAGTCAGTCCATTCTTCTCTTCTAGTGATGGACTAAACCCAATGCAAGAATCCATGATCCGACTCAGCATTTTTGACAATTGATCACTAAGAGGTCCACCAGAGAGACAAAACCAGTAGGATCTATGTATCTACATATATATAGATATAGACATATATATCTCATGATATATATATCATGAGAGAGAGGACCAATATGAGATAAAGAACAGAATCATTATACATATATATAATATATATATATATATACACACACACATTAATACAGTGATTAAATCATAAATTGTATTTTATGATTAAATGATTAAATCACCAGAAACTCTTATCTATGGAGAAGAAATGTACTTAAAATCTTCATAATAAACCTTACTTTCATTTACCGTACTTTTCCTGGTCACTTTTGCATAGTTATATTCCTCCACATCCTTCTTATGATTGTCTTTAGCAGAAGATGGCACTTAAGCTTGAAGTCGAAGCCACCTCTGAAAGTTACTCATTTTTCCCTGGGTATCTCTCATGCATACATGAAATAGATATGTTAATAAATTTCTGTTTGTTTTACTTTTGTTAATCTATTTTTTGTCATACAGAGCTTCCAGCAGAGAATTTAGGATAGAGGGAAATCTATTTTTTTCTCCCCTAAAACTGGATATTATATAGCCTATACAAATTAACACATAAAACTGACCATCACAACAATCTTCCTGCCATATATGCTAACAGCCTACACCAGCAATACTAATCCACTGCTGGGCCCAGACTACTGTAGGTGCGGGTCTCAGTCAGTGGAATAAAATCTGGAACAAAGCCTTAACTTTCACTCAAGATTTCTTTCTTTATTTAACAAAGGTTATTTGACACTTATTAAGTTTTAGCCATAGGGGAGGAAAATAATTTTCCTTCTGCACTTCTGTTTCTTGGCTGAAACACCCTCCTGGTAAAAGATAAATTAACAAGAGAAAAAGGAACAAAAATTTAATAACATGTATACCTCCTATATACACGGGTGAGACACAGGAAAATGAGTAAAACTCTGAAATGGCCCAAGCCACTATCTCAAAGACCATTCCCACGTAAATACAAAAGAAAGATGTTGGAGGTGAAGGGGACAGTTAAGAGAGGTAATTAGGAAAAACACAGTAAACAAAAGCAAGGTTGTTATGCAGATTTAAGTCATGCCTTCTCCATTAATAAGAGTTTCTTGTCATATGAAGTGTTCTTCTCTTCCTGTTACAGGGAGGGAGGCACTTACAAATGGAGATTTATTTCATAAATGTAAATTTATCTTACAAAAGGGTAACTTTTACTCTGTTTTCAGAGCTTCTCTTATGTCTGCTGTTTCTTAAAAATAATTAGCTCAAGTAATCCTATGCCAAAGAATATTTGCGGGGTGGGGGCACAGCATCATAGGCATTTTTCTAACATATTGTAACTGGTCTGGGAAATCCCATGAGACTCTTCAGGTCCTTCCTGAATTGGACATGCCCTCTGTTACAAGCTGAATTGTTTGTCTTCAAAATTCATATATTGAAGTCCAAACATAATGTTTTGAGGTAGATTCTTTTATTCATTCCTCACATATTGATGTACAAAGAGATTAAGTAACTTGCCCAAGAAGCAGAGCCAAGTTCAAATCCAGAGTCTGGCTGTGAATGCACTTACCACTCTGCCTTACTCTCCTTTGTAGGGCAATAATAATTTCAGTTTTGTAAGAAATTGGTTTTCTGTGCAAGCTAAAGAAATATTAATTTCCAATCATCCATCTTATGAAGACATTTAAAACTATTTCCTTAGTTATTCAGGTCATGTAGCACAGCATGATGTTGGTTCAGTGCTGTACAGAGCATTCTACCCATTTTACCACTTTGACTCTTACATCCTGTTCACTATAGTTGGTTGGGTTTTGGTGATATTTGATCTGGGTTTGGATCCACTCTTGTCACCATTGCTCCAACAGTCTTACAGTCATGAGAAATTGTGCCCTTGCCTCAGGTCTAACCAAGCTGGTTTAACTTAGTTCAATTAGTGACTTGACTAGTTAGCAAATCTTAGGTCAACATCTTATGTACCAGCACTTACAGATGATGAGATATGAATGAGTGAAAAATACATGATTTCCACTGATTTATTATTTACTATTAGGCATAAACATAAGCAGAATCTTTTGTTTACTTAATGTAAATGTCCTCTAGTGAGACTCTCCATTTCCTCCTGAGAACAGAATACTGGTGCTTTGGTCTCATGGGATGTCAGGCACTGAGGTCTGGCACTAAAGAATTTTGGAAGTTTAAGATGACACCTTTTGAGAGCATATGAGTAACTATCAGTCTAGAGACCTAGGAGACCAGACCAGACTGGCTTCCATGAGAAGAGGTCACCTAGAGCAAATTCTTTGAGTTAATGCAGTCTTGGGAAACAAGAGCAAAACAAAACAAAGAAAACAAAAAAACAAGATGAGAATTTAAATTTTTTAAAAATGAGAGGGAAAAATGTAGCAAATAGGAAGAGTTAATAAAAGGAAATAAAATAATGTTGGTCTAAAGTGTTTCCATAATAACTACATTAGCTAAGAATGTCAGAATGAAGGGTTGATGATAAGAAAATATATTTGTTTTTGCGTGAGAGAATGGGCGACAGGGAGACGTCTCTGGGAAACTTTGTGTTGTTATTGTTTACTAAATTGTAGGTTTGTAAGAACTCTAGAAAACTAAAGGAAAACAATTATCCACAATTCTACTACTCGAAATAGCTTTTTATTATTTTTTATTTTTATTCCAGAATTTTTTCATGAATTTCACAAAATATTTTTCCTTGAGTGCAAAATCTCATTGATTATAAGAATTGCATTAATTTAATAATAGATTTTCAGAAACTGAAATTAAAAAGAATGCTGTAAATGTATGCAAATGGAAAGATATATTGAATGAAGCTGTGTGGTAGTTGTGATCATAATTTATATGTACATTTGAAACCTCTCCTGTTCAATTAGCACTTACAGAATAACAATTTTTCATGTTAAGATAAACTCATAATGGACCTTATTCTAACAGCTGTTCATAATTCTACCTTGTGGATTTATTGTATTTATTTAAACTATTGTTGGCATATAGTTTGATTCCAACTGTAAATAACTCTTCAGTGAATATTTTTGTGATGAATCATTTTTCTATTTCAGATTATTCTCTCAAAATGGATTCGTGGAAGTTGAATAATTAAGTTGAAGACAAAAACAATATTTACAATATTTGATGTCCATTGTTAAATAGCTTCCAGAAGAATTTCTATGAGTTCTATAACAATGTCTGTAGCTCTGGAGGGAAGGCCCAAGGACAAGTTCCAAGTGAATCCTGTGAAATTGAAGTAAGTCAAGGGAAAGGGCAGGTTGGAAGAAAGGCATTTATTTCTTACAGCTTGCTTGTGTTCGCTAGCCAGTGCTCACTCTTTATGACCCCTATGGCCATGGCACACACTTTTCTCTCTATCCCTGCCCTTTCTGGCAGGAACTCCATAGGCATGTCCCTGGTGATTGGCGGGCACAAGACCAATTTGGTACCAGGAACGGAGGGAAGGAGAGAATGGCTGTTTTCTCTCCACCCTCTGCCCTTGATTGACTGGAGGCTCTACTACAGTAAACATCCATTGGTATGTAAATGAACTAAGGCCAGGCAAGAAGTTCTGGAAGTTCTGGGTGAAAGCTTCTATTTATTCTACAACATCTAATAGGAGATGTTTTTGTGTGTCAATTTGTTTCTAAATTGTGTAGGGATCTGCTAGCAAGACATGATGTGAAGGTGCTGCAAACTCTTTTGTAGCTGAAAGGGAGTATACTCAGAAGAGCCATTAGTTAAGTCCTAGTGAACATCACTTAACATTTTCAGTTTTTCTATTTGTAACATAGAAGTAAAAAAATTTTTTTTTTCTTGCTTGGTTTACAGAGTACTGCACTAATCAAATACTTGAAAGGATTTTGGAAAATGCAAAGTACTATGATTAATAATTCAAATAAAACCATGGGGCTTTATAAAATAGTATAGTATAGTATAGTATAGTGTAGATAGTAGTCCAGTAATCTCTGGGAATTGGAGATTTTGTATGTTAGATTTAAACCAACAGAGATATTTTGGTTTATTTTGGTTTGTGTCAGGAAAAAAATAGATCTTGTTGCTTGAGAACTCTGGGCTGGGCTGATTCCATTTTCTTGCATAATGAAGAATTTTATCTTTTATCTCTAGAAAAATAATTCACCCTTATCTCTAATATGACATTATTTTAGCAATTCCAGTAGATGGCAAACCAGCTTATATTTGTACGGGGGAATCTAGTTGCATAATAGTCGTGGAGAGGGGAAGTTGAGGTTATCCAACTGCCAGGAACTTCTAATATTTTTTGAAAAAGAAAAAGATTCTTGCTAGTATATGTGAAAGCCAAAGACAAGCTATATGAGTCAGGTTATAACAATGATTGAGCGTACTGATTGGTAAGAGGAAATGTTTTACCTGGAAGAAGGAAAAGCAGGTTAGTGTCATCCATTTAAATTATGTGTCATTTCCTATTTCTCAAATTACTAAAAACCAAATAATGATAGAGAAATAGTCAGGTTGGTTTCCATGACCCAGACCAAAATAGCAAAGGGAAGGATGAGGGTGCATAACTGAGGCTAGTGGGAATAAATCCTCAGTCTGAAGAGAATGAGAAGGTGGGGAGAAAGGGTCTAAGTGGTGTGGGGGTGACAAGAGTGAGGATGAAAGCAAATAAAGTATCTGAGTTGACACAGGAGGGGCAGCAAGAACACAGCAGGGAGAAGTTCTTGCTGGAGAAGGAGACAGGCTGTTGAGTCTGGAGAAGTGGCATTGTCTGCAGTCCACAGGGGAAGAAAGCAAATGTGGTAGAGAGCATCTGTAGACTGTAATAGAAGAACAGGGCCAATGCAATAGGAATACTAGGAAGCAGACAGGATAAACCAAGAGAATAGAGGAAACACAGAACTCAATTAGGTATAACATAAAAGTTCATGATTTGGGGATGGTGAGCATATCATAAAAAATCAAAAGGCTGGATATTTAATTATTTAACTTTGAGAGGAAAAAGTAGGTGGCGTTAAGACAAGGAAACTAAGGCAAGAAAGTAGCACAATATAAAGAAGAAAACTTGTCTGTGAAGAGACAAGATTGGGGGATTTTCAATTTATTGCAAGGAAAACTAGAAGCTAGCCAGAGTTTTTTTTTTTTTTTGTAGATAATAATTTTTTATTGAAGGGTAGTTGACACACAGTATTACATTACATTAGTTTCAGCTGTACAACATAGTGATTCAACATTTATATACATGACAATTCTAGGTACCAGCTAGCACCATACCAAGCTGTTAAAATATCTTGACTATATTTATTACATCCCGGTTACTTATTATTTTACCATTGGAAGTGTGTACTTTTTTGTTTATTGTTTTTTTTTTTTGTTTGTTTGTTTGTGAGGGCATCTCTCATATTTATTGATCAAATGGTTGTTAACAACAATAAAATTCTGTATAGGGGAGTCAATGCTCAATGCACAATCATTAATCCACCTCAAGCCTAATTTTCGTCAGTCTCCAATCTTCTGAGGCATAACAAACAAGTTCTTACATGGGGAACAAATTCTTACATAGTGAATAAGATACATGGTGAACAGTACAAGGGCAGCCATCACAGAAACCTTTGGTTTTGCTCATGCATTATGAACTATAAACAGTCAGTTCAAATATGAATACTCATTTGGTTTTTATACTTGATTTATATGTGGATACCACATGTCTCTCTTTATTATTATTATTTTTAATAAAATGCTGAAGTGGTAGGTAGATACAAGATAAAGGTAGAAAACATAGTTTAGTGTTGTAAGAGAGCAAATGTAGATGATCAGATGTGTGCTTGTAGACTATGTGTTAATCCAAGCTAGACAAGGGCAATAAAACATCCACAGATGCAGAAGATTTCTCTCAGAATGGGGAGGGGTGAGGTTCTAAGCCTCACCTCTGTTGATCCCCAATTTCTCACCTGATGACCCCTCTGCGACTGTGCCTGTCTTAGGTTGTTACTCCATTGAGGAATCTTACCCGTCTCTGGCTAACCAGTCATCTTCTGGGGCCATACAGGGAAATGTAAAGTTGGTAAGTGAGAGAGAAGCCTTATTGTTTGAAATGGTTAGCTTTTTAATTCTTTGTATATTTATGCCCTGTAGCTGCTATGCCCAGCATTTGTCTTGAGGTATCTTTACCACTTGGAAGAATTATGATACTCGGTAAATTTGATATGAGGCACGAATTCTATTTAAGGGTTGTAATTAGGAAGGAAGAAGAAAAGCTATAGAAGTAGCAGGCGGAAGAAAACATGGGAAGATTGATTATTTCTTTGACATATCTTCTTGTAGAGTAACTTCAGCATGTATAGGTTTTAAGCTACTACTTAAATTGCACACACACATTAACATAATAGGAGTATAGTTACATAACCAAAGCATACCTGTAATTACCAGCCATCTCCAGTGAAACGAAGAAAACCAGTTAGGCACCTTAGGCATTTGTGAAAACTTATCTATGATATGGTGGATATTGTCCAACTGAACTTGAACAGTCTGAGAGAAATCAGACAAATTAAAACAACCCATTCCTGGGGAATGTTCACATCCCTTATGTTCTTTTAACAGTAAATAGTCTGTAGTTGTAAGATTTTGGAGTGCTACAGTTTGCACTTCTCCTAATTCTTGGTTTAGTTCCAACAGTATAGATCCAGTCAAATTTGTTGTTTTACTGTATGCACAGGCCAGCTTAGATATCTCCTTCATTCCCACGGCAAGTCCAGGAACTGGTGGGATGAGTGCATCTACAGCTGTAGCAGTGCGTGGATCTTTGTTGGGGTTTTTTGATGATCATCTTCTGGAATGAGTCTTCCAGAGAGTGCTGATGTTGGAAGTTCTTTTTCATATCGTATCTTAGTTCATTTTCTGGGTAGCCAAATTAGGCTTTGATCCTCTGTATAAACACAAAGAGGCCCTTTGCCTACACTTTTATATGCCCTTTACACTCTTGTGTAGAACTCATTGGAGGTTACAACACAGGAACTGCCCTTTTTGTTTGTTTGTTTTGTTTTATTTTGTTTTGTTTTTGGTAACACTAGTCTACAATTACATGACGAATATTATGTTTACTAGGCTCTCCCCTATACCAGGTCTCCCCTATAAACCCCTTTACAGTCACTGTACATCAGCATAGCAAAATGTTGTAGAATCACTACTTGCCTTCTCTGTGTTGTACAGCCCTCCCTTTTCTCCTACCCTGCCATGCATCCTAATCTTAATACTCCCCTACTTCTCCCCCCCTTATCCCTCCCTACCCACCCATCCTCCCCAGTCCCTTTCCCTTTGGTACCTGTTAGTCCATTCTTGAGTTCTGTGATTCTGCTGCTGTTTTTTTCCTTCAGTTTTTCCTTTGCTCTTATATTCCACAGATAAGTGAAATCATTTGGTATTTCTCTTTCTCCGCTTGGCTTGTTTCACTGAGCATAATACCCTCTAGCTCCATCCATGTTGCTGCAAATGGTTGGATTTGCCCTTTTCTTATGGCTGAGTAGTCTTCCATTGTGTATATGTACCACATCTTCTTTATCCATTCATCTATCGATGGACATTTAGGTTGCTCCCAATTCTTGGCTATTGTAAATAGTGCTGTGATAAACATAGGGGTGCACTGATCTTTCTCATACTTGACTGCTGCATTCTTAGGGTAAATTCCTAGGAGTGCAATTCCTAGGTCAAATGGTAGGTCTGTTTTGAGCATTTTGATGTACCTCCATACTGCTTTCCACAATGGTTGAACTAACTTACATTCCCACCAGCAGTGTAGGAGGGTTCCCCTTTCTCCACAGCCTCGCCAACATTTGTTGTTGTTTGTCTTTTGGATGGCAGCCATCCTTACTGGTGTGAGGTGATTCCTCATTGTAGTTTTAATTTGCATTTCTCTGATAATTAGTGATGTGGAGCATCTTTTCATGTGTCTGTTGGCCATCTGTATTTCTGTTATGGAGAACTGTCTGTTCAGTTCCTCTGCCCATTTTTTAATTGGGTTATTTGTTTTTTGTTTGTTGAGGCGTGTGAGCTCTTTATATATTCTGGACGTCAAGCCTTTATCGGATGTGTCATTTTCAAATATATTCTCCCATACAGTAGGGTTCCTTTTTGTTCTATTGATGGTGTCTTTTGCTGTACAGAAGCTTTTCAGCTTAATATAGTCCCACTTATTCATTTTTGCTGTTGTTTTCCTTGCCCGGGGAGATATGTTCAAGAAGAGGTCACTCATGTTTATGTCTAAGTGGTTTTTGCCTATGTTTTCTTCCAAGAGTTTAATGGTTTCATGATTTACATTCAGGTCTTTGATCCATTTTGAGTTTACTTTTGTATATATGGTTAGACAATGATCCAGTTTCATTCTCCTACATGTAGCTGTCCAGTTTTGCCAGCACCATCTGTTGAAGAGACTGTCATTTCGCCATTGTATGTCCATGGCTCCTTTATCAAATATTAATCGAACATATATGTCTGGGTTAATGTCTGGATTCTCTAGTCTGTTCCATTGGTCTGTGGCTCTGCTCTTGTGCCAGTACCAAATTGTCTTGATTACTATGGCTTTATAGTAGAGCGTGAAGTTGGGGAGTGAGATCCCCCCTACTTTATTCTTCTTTCTCAGGATTGCTTTGGCTATTCGGGGCCTTTGGTGTTTCCATATGAATTTTTGAATTATTTGTTCCAGTTCATTGAAGAATGTTGCTGGTAGTTTCATAGGGATTGCATCAAATCTGTATATCGCTTTGGGCAGGATGGCCATTTTGACGATATTAATTCTTCCTAGCCACGAGCATGGGATGAGTTTCCATCTGTTAGTGTCCCCTTTAATTTCTCTTAAGAGTGACTTGTAGTTTTCAGAGTATAAGTCTTTCCCTTCTTTGGTCCGGTTTGTTCCTAGGTATTTTATTTTTTTTGATGCAATTGTGAATGGAGTTGTTTTCCTGATTCTTCTTTCTGTTGGTTCATTGTTAGTGTATAGGAAAGCCACAGATTTCTGTGTGTTGATTTTGTATCCTGCAACTTTGCTGTATTCCGATATCAGTTCTAGTAGTTTTGGGGTGGAGTCTTTAGGGTTTTTTATGTACAGTATCATATCATGTGCAAATAGTGACAGTTTAACTTCTTCTTTACCAATCTGGATTACTTGTATTTCTTTGTTTTGTCTTATTGCCGTGGCTAGGACCTCCAGTACTATGTTAAATAACAGTGGGGAGAGTGGGCATCCCTGTCTAGTTCCCGATCTCAGAGGAAAAGCTTTCAGCTTCTCGCTGTTCAATATAATGTTGGCTGTGGGTTTTTCATAGATGGCCTTTATTATGTTGAGGTACTTGCCCTCTATTCCCATTTTGCTGAGAGTTTTTATCATGAATGGATGTTGAACTTTGTCAAATGCTTTTTCAGCATCTATGGAGATGATCATGTGGTTTTTGTCTTTCTTTTTGTTGATGTGATGGATGATGTTGATAGACTTTCGAATATTGTACCGTCCTTGCATCCCTGGGATGAATCCCACTTGGTCATTGTGTATGATCCTTTAGATGTATTTTTGAATTCAGTTTGCTAATATTTTGTTGAGTATTTTTGCATCTACTTTCATCAGGGATATTTGTCTGTAGTTTTCTTTTTTGGTGGGGTCTTTGCCTGGTTTTGGTATTATGGTGATGTTAGCTTCATAGAATGAGTTTGGGAGTATCCCCTCCTCCTCTATTTTTTGGAAATCTCTAAGGAGAATGGGTATTATGTCTTCCCTGTATGTCTGAAAAAATTCTGAGGTAAATCCATCTGGACCGGGGGTTTTGTTCTTTGGTAATTTTTTGATTATCGCTTCAATTTCGTTGCTGGTAATTGGTCTGTTTAGATTTTCTGTTTCTTTCTGGGTCAGTCTTGGAAGGTTGTATTTTTCTAAGAAGTTGTCCATTTCTCCTACGTTTCCCAGCTTGTTAGCATATAGGTTTTCATAGTATTCTCTAATAATTCTTTTTATTTCTGTTGGGTTCGTCGTGATTTTTCCTTTCTCATTTCTGATACTGTTGATTTGTGTTGACTCTCTTTTCTTCTTAATAAGTCTGGATAGAGGCTTATCTATTTTGTTTATTTTCTCGAAGAACCAGCTCTTGGGTTCATTGATTTTTGCTATTGTTTTATTCTTGTCAATTTTATTTATTTCTTCTCTGATCTTTATTATGTCCCTCCTTCTGCTGAACTTAGGCCTCATGTGTTCTTCTTTTTCCAATTTCGATAATTGTGATAGTAGACCATTCATTTGGGATTGCTCTTCCTTTTTTTAAATATGCTTGGATTGCTATATACTTTCCTCTTAAGACTGCTTTTGCTGTGTCCCACAGAAGTTGGGGCTTAGTGTTGTTGTTGTCATTTGTTTCCATATATTGCTGGATCTCCATTTTGATTTGATCATTGATCCATTGATTATTTAGGAGCGTGTTGTTAAGCCTCCATGTGTTTGTGAGCCTCTTTGCTTTCTTTGTACAGTTTATTTCTAGTTTTGTGCCTTTGTGGTCTGAAAAGTTGGTTGGTAGGGTTTCAATCTTTTTGAATTCACTGAGGCTCTTTTTGTGGCCTAGTATGTGGTCTATTCTGGAGAATGTTCCATGTGCACTTGAGAAGAATGTATATCCTGTTCCTTTTGGATATAGAGTTCTATAGATGTCTATTAGGTCCATCTGCTCTACTGTTTTGTTCAGTGCCTCCATGTCCTTACTTATTTTCTGCCCGGTGGATCTATACTTTGGGGTGAGTGGTGTGTTGAAGTCTCCTAGAATGAGGGCATTGCAGTCTATTTCCACCTTTAGTTCTGTTAGTATTTGTTTCACATATGCTGGTGCTCCTGTGTTGGGTGCATATATATTTAGAATGGTTATACCCTCTTGTTGGACTGAGCCCTTTATCATTATGTAGTGTCCTTCTTTATCTCTTGTTACTTTCTTTTTTTGAAGTCTATTTTGTCTGATATTAGTACTGCAACCCCTGCTTTCTTCTCACTGTTGTTTGCTTGAAATATGTTTTTCCATCCCTTGACTTTTAGTCTGTAGATGTCTTTGGGTTTGAGGTGAGTTTCTTGTAAGCAGCATATAGATGGGTCTTGCTTTTTTATCCAGTCTATTACTCTATGTCTTTTGATTGGTGCATTCAGCCCATTAACATTTAGGGTGACTATTGAAAGATATGTACTTATTGCCATTGCAGGCTTTAAATTTGTGGTTACCAAAGGTTCAAGGTTAGCCTCTTTAGTATCTTAGTGCCTAACTTAGCTCGCTCATTGAGCTGTTATATACACTGTCTGGAGATTCTTTTCTTCTCTCCCTTCTTATTCCTCCTCCTCGATTCTTTATATGTTGGGTGTTTTGTGCTGTGCTCTTTCTAGGAGTGCTCCTATCTAGAGCAGTCCCTGTAAGATGTTCTGTAGAGGTGGTTTGTGGGAAGCAAATTCCCTCAGCTTTTGTTTGTCTGGGAATTGTTTAATCCCACCGTCATACTTGTATGATAGTCGTGCTGGATACAGTATCCTCGATTCAAGGCAGTTCTGTTTCATTGTATTAAATATATCATGCCATTCTCTTCTGGCCTATAGGGTTTCTGTCGAGAAGTCTGATGTTAGTCTGATGGGTTTTCCTTTATAGGTGACCTTTTTCTCTCTAGCTGCCTTTAAAACTCTTTCCTTGTCCTTGATCTTTGCCATTTTAATTATTATGTGTCTTGGTGTTGTACTCCTTGGATCCTTTCTGTTGGGGGTTCTGTGTATTTCCGTGGTCTGTTCAATTATTTCCTCCCCCAGTTTCGGGAAGTTTTTAGCAATTATTTCTTCCAAGATACTTTCCATCTCTTTTCCTCTCTCTTCTTCTTCTGGAACCCCTATAATGCAGATATTGTTCCTTTTGGATTGGTCACACAGTTCTATTAATATTGTTTCATTCTTGGAGATCCTTTTATCTCTCTCTATGTCATCTTCTATGCGTTCCTGTTTTCTGGTTTCAATTCCATCAATGGCCTCTTGCATCCTATCCATTCTGCTTATAAACCCTTCCAGAGTTTGTTTCATTTCTGCAATCTTCTTTCTGGCATCTGTGATCTCCCTCTGGACTTCATCCCATTTCTCTTGCATATTTCTCTGCATCTCTGTCAGCATGTTTATGATTCTTATTTTGAATTCTTTGTCAGGAAGACTGGTTAGGTCTGTCTCCTTTTCTCGTGTTGTCTCTGTGATCTTTGTCTGCCTGTAGCTTTGCCTTTTCATGGTGATAGGAATAGTTTGCATAGCTGAGACGAGTGACGGCTGGAAGAACTTCCTTTCTTGTTGGTTTGTGGCCTTCCTCTCCTGGGAGAACAGCGACCTCTAGTGGCTTGTGCTGTGCAACTGCACGCAGACAGGGTTTCTGCTTCCTGCCAGGCTGCTATGGAGTTTATCTTCGCTGTTGCTGTGGGCGTATCCTAGTTCGGGCCTCTGCTTTAAAGTGTTGGAGTTGCGTTGGAGGGGGAGAGGCCTGGAGACTATTTATCTCCGTAAGGGGCCTCCCTGCTCCCTGCAGCCCATTGATTAGGGTACCCAGAGATCCTCGGATTCCCTACCTTTGGATTAAGTGTCCTGCCCTGCCCCTTTAAGACTTCCAAAAAGCACCTGCCAAAACAAAACAACGACCACACACACACACACAAAAGTGGCCGCTCATTTTTCTTTATTTTCCGGCGCCAGCCTCATGCATCTGCTCACCGGTCTTGCTGGCCTTTTTCCTAGTATTGGGGTCCCTATCCCTTTACGACTTCCAAAAAGCGCTCGCCAAAACAAAACAGCAAAAAAAAAAAAAAAAAATTGTCACTCGCTTTTCTGGTGTCCTCCAGCGCCAGGCCACCGGTGCCCGGTCAATGTTCTTGCTGCCTTGTTTCCCTAGTATTGGGGGCCCTATCCCTTTAAGACTTCCAAAAACCGCTTGCCAAAACAAAACAGCAAAAAAAAAAAAAAAAATAGTTGCTCGCTTTTCTGGTGTCCTCTGGCGCCCGTCCTCTGGTACCCGCTCACTGTTCTTGCTGCCCTGTTTCCCTAGTATCCAGGGCCCTGCACACGCCCTGTGTCTGCGCTCTGGTCCGGATGGCTGGGGCTGGGTGTTCGGCTGTCCTGGGCTCCGTCTCCCTCCCGCTCTGCCTGCTCTTCTCCCGCCGGGAGCTGGGGGGAGGGGCGCTCGGCTCCCGCGGGGCCGGGGCTTGTATCTTACCCCCTTTGCGAGGTGCTGGGTTCTCTCAGGTGTGGATGTGGTCTGGATATTGTCCTGTGTCCTCTGGTCTTTATTCTAGGAAGTTTTGTCTTTGTTATATTTTCATAGATACATGTGGTTTTGGGAGGAGATTTCCGCTGCTCTACTCACGCCGCCATCTTCCGCCCCCTAGCCAGAGTTTTCATTAACACATTCTATACATATTCAAAAGATATATACCTTCTCAATATATCATTGAGGAGGCAAGATATATATTCATGGAGATGGATTCAAGATACCAACAGACTTATGAGTGCATAGGTTACCGTGTGGAAATTTATAGTGACATATTTCAAAAAGAAGAGGAAACAATGAAAGGAAGTATCTCTCTGCATTTAATGATGAACTATCAGGGAAACTTGGTCAAAAGGGAGCCAAAGGAGAGTGAACACAGGAACTTAGAAGTCATAATCTTTATTGAATGGCAAAATGGAATCCTAGGCATTAGGCAAAGCCTAACAAAAATTCCTTATGAGTGATAGAGCATGTGTAAGGAAGAACAAGAGGGACATTTAACTGGAGGCAAGCACAAAAGCCTGGCATGAACCTCTGAAAGAGTTTGTGCCAGTTATTAAGGTATTGTCTCTGGGTTTCAAACCCACAATCTCTACTCAGCTGTGGTGCTGCTTTGCCAGCTGCTCCCTGCTGGATTCTGGTAAGGGGGACACCAGAAGGACATGCAAAGCTGGAGGAAGGAGCAGGGATGGTATCTATTTACTGTTCCTGTTAACATCCTGCCAGCAAAGCTTTTCAGCCCAGCAGAGACCACATCTTCCAAGAGCAGCATCTGAATACAGTAAGTAGTTTCCACTCCTTTGCAAAATGGCCTCAGAGACACCAGCAGCAGCCTGCCAGCATGCCCTCTGCAGAAGTCTGAAGCCCAGTTTCACTGATCCTTTCTCCAAGCTTCTAGGCTGTTAAATGCCAACCTTTTCTCTTTGCTGCCCCACCCCTAGGGCTGGCCTTGTTTCCAAGTTGCTAATTCCATCATGTTTGTGTACTTTTTTGACCCTTCAGTAGTTAGCTTTAGACTTAGTTAATTGTTAAGCATCTAATAAGTTAATTTTGTAAAAATAAAAATTACTGAGATTAATTATTAGGAGTTCTTTATAGTAATCAGAATATTAAGTATATTAAGGATTCTGTCAGTGCCATTGGTTATAATAGATGCCACAGTATTCACATGGTGGACAGAAAGAGAACTTTTCAACAAATAATTTTACTTAAACAGCAACAGTAACAACTTTGCATCTACAAGCTATCACAAATACATTAATGAGGAAATTGAAAACTGAATGGATGAGGAACTAATAGAAACTCAAGATACTTTAGGTAAGAATAAGAGGTAAACAAGGGGAAGACATCATAGTAAATAGCATGTATAAAGGCTGTAAATATTGACATAAGCTTAATAAACTCTGGCAAGCCAAACAACCTTGATCACCTTTCCCCCAGTACAAAATATATATAGTTTGTAAACATACACAAATCAAACAACACAAAAGTAAAAGGAATATCAGGACAGTGTCATAGACATTACATAAATGGTCCAACAAGCTAATTGGAGGAAGTCTGCTGATGCCCTTATGAGGAAAACAGGGAGAGGTGAAATCAATAATTGTGTATCAGCTGGATATGTTCTAGGTTAAATTCCTGTGGCCAAAGTTATTGATTAAAGGACCAATGACAATAAGCTGTGAAGGTGCCAGCAGTGCTCCACAGGTTCATCCCTTGCTTTTGTCCTGTTCTACATTTTGTCTCAAATCATGATGCCAATTCCTTCTGCCAAAGGCAACTGGCGACATACCTGCATTTGAAGAAGTTGGGTTTATTACTTATTGCAGTTGCAGGAAAATGCTTATTATGGGGCATTCTATTACAGGATTTGGCTCCTGGCTAAGCCATTTTGGAGGAGGTCAAAGGAAGTGGGGCTTTGGATGCTGTCAGTAAGCAGGGGGAATGCTGACTGGGCACCCCGATCCAACTCACCTACAGAGAGAGCACACTAGAGCTAAGATAAAGCTGTAATTGTTTTTTAAAAAAAGTAGCACTCGTGTTTGGTAAGTGGTTTGAGGACTAAATGTTTGGTATTTTGTGTGTTACAGAATGACCTTCTTTGTCTCATTTTATCATCATCTCAGAGTGACCTTGTTTGATAATGCTGTTCTGTGAGATGGTCTTTATGTTTGGTAACAGAACAACGTGGCTTAGTTGTAATCATCACACAGAATGTCAGAGGGCTCTGTCCTCTTTTCAATGACTTAGTTAGGTAAGTACTTCAAAGGAAACAATCAAATTTGTAGATGACATCAAGTTGAAAAAAAAAAGTCATGTGGGCTCTAGAGATAAAATGTTATGTTAGAGATCACAAAATACAAATTGGCTATTTAAAAATCAGACAAAGACCTAGGACAATTAATGACTTATCCTACTTTGGGCAATTACAAATTAAAAATAAGGGATTTATTCTCCCTGTTGAGAAATAAGTGAAGAGACTTTCCCTCTCCTTTTCTTAAAGAATTTACTTTAGAAAACTTGTAAGACCTTTCTCTGTCTTTTTGAAATACTTGTGAATCTTTGAAGAAGCTAAATAAGCGTCTTGCCAGCTTTATGACCCAGGACTGTCTTTCTCAAGGATCTGGGAGCAATCTCTCAGAAATGTAATTATCAGGGAAGATCTAGTTCCCAGTTTCTGTGGAAGGCTAAAGAAGCACACATCCCAGACCAAGTCACGGAACCACTTCCCATGACACAGGCATGAGAAGTTTGTTTTTCCTCTGCATTAAGTCAATCAGCTAACATACATAGGCACCCCGATTACCAGGTGAATTTAAGATGAACTATGTATGACAAAAAGTGCTGCCAGGTCCTCTTTTTTGAGGACTAGTTCAGGTCTGTCTTGAGAATATATGTGTGATGGGTTGTATCTGCTTAGCTACATAAAAAGGTAAGGTTTCTTTCTGACTTGGCACTGTCTGTAGCAGGTTGCCTTTGATACATACCACGTTCTGGTTTAACACTTATTCAATAATAAAATTGTTTTCTTTCTCTTTTGCTCTTTGGAGAAGTTTCCTGGGTTGGGGGGATATTTTGTTTTTATTTATATTTCCCCAACATAAGGTCACAGGGCAGTAGTAAAGATGAAGCAGTTACACAGTCAACAGATTCCCAGTTCAGTTCTTCTTAGGAAATCATTTTGTTACTAACCAAAGGACACCTATTTAGATGTATGTGGTCACCATTTTGAGTATTGAAACTGGGGATATTGATAAGGTTAAGTATAAAGATCACTCTTTGGTTCAAAGGAGATAATGACTTTATTAGTTTACAAATGCATTTAAATGTGTCAAATAGTAAGGAGAAAATGGATTCAAAGTTCTGGGATACATCCCTAGTTCTTATTTATCTTATAACTGGAAGTTTGTATCTTTGACTGCCTTCCTTCAATTCCCCCTCCCCCTATCCTCTGCCTCAAACAATCACAAGTCTAGTCTTTTTTCTTTCTTTCTTTCTTTTTTTTTTTTTTTAGATTTCATATATAAATGAGATCATACAGTGTTTGTCTTTCTTTGACTTATTTCATGTAGCACAGTGATTTCAAGGTCCACCCTTGTTGTGGTAAATGGTAGGGTTTCCCCATTTTTTTATGGCTGAGTAATCTTCTCTTATCTCTCTCTCTCTCTCTCTCTACACACCTGTATCTGTATCTGTGTATCTCACAACTTCTTTATCCATTCATCTGTCAGCGGACACTTAGGTAATTTGCGTGTCTTGGCTGTTGTAAATAAAGCTGCTGTGAACATGGGGGCACAGATATCTTTTGGACATGGTCTTTTCATTCCCTTTGGATATAGTCCCAGAAGTGGAATTGTTATTGGTAGTTCTATTTTTAAGTTTTTGAGGATCCTCCACACTGGTTTCCATAGTGGCTGCACCAACTTACAATCCCACCAACAGTGCACTAGGGTAATTTACAGCATGATGACTATTATTAACACTGCTCTATGATATAGAGGCAAATTTAGAGAGTAAATCCTAGAGTTCTCATCACAAAGAAAGTATTTTTTTCTTTCCTTCTGTCTTTTCTTCTTATTGTATCTAAATGAGATTATTGGGTAACTGAACTTATTATGTTAATTATTATACAATATATGTAAATCACACCATCATGCTGTACACCTTAAATGCCTACCGTGTATGTCAGTTCTTTCTCAATAAAACTGGAAAAAAAGTTATGAGATAAGATATAAGATCAGTGCCTTATTCCCATTGGAGTAGTAATGAGTAGAATGGTTCTAGAAATAGGGCAAAATTTAGGGGCATGTCACCTCAATTCACAATCTTCTATCTTTCTTCCTGAGGCGGCATCTAAATTACGAGATGTTCATGAACTTTTGTAGCATAGTCTACGTGGGTTGGTGGGTGGGGAGTGACTCAGAGGGGGATTCTGGTTGTTGTAGCTGTTATGTGTGCCACACTGTCATTCACTCGTGTGGGCCCTCCGTGTGAATCTTGGGCACCGTGAGTCGTTGTTGCTGGCATCGGCAGGGACGTTTGCATCCCCGGCTGTTCTCCAGTCAGATGATAACTGATGCCTCCACTGAGGACCGCATCTTTCCTATTACAAGACAAAACCTTTATGGTAACTGGTTCTACCTCTTCCCACTCATTTTTGAGAACTTCTTGGGAGTATCAAAAAATTATATCTTGCAGCCAAAATGTGAAGGGTCACAGAGTACAAGTAAAATTTGGGAAATAACACAATGGGCAATACTTCACATTATCATTTCATGGCAACTTTTCTCATCTGTCTGAGGCAATCTATGAATTCTGAGGAAAAAAATGAAGGCAGGATAATGTATATAATTCAGATGGTGCAGTGTTGCCTCAGTGGGGAATATTCAAATATTCCAGGCCAAGTTATTCCTGGTTTTTTGAGTTTTAACTGATTAGCTCATTAACCCTGGGTCTTTTTTTAGTGGGCTTTCCTGGCTTTATTCTCTTTCCACCTGGTTGTATCTATTTCTCTGTCTAACAGATGAATAAAGTATATACTCCTATAGTTAACCAATTAATTTTGATTTGACAGTTATTTAAAAATAATTGCAATAAGGTCTCTCACTTTTTTTCTTAAAAAGGAAAGTCACTCACCTACTTGTTGGCAGATGAACTTTACACATGATAAAATCTGTCCTACAAACTACAGTGTTTGAATTCTGCAACACATTCTACATGTTTAGAAAATTTGGAGGCAGAATTTCTCCTTGCTCAGCTGAATACCAAAAACACTAAAGAAATCCATCTATCCCTTAAAAGAAGAGTTTTATGAGGTTGGCCTGCAAAACTTAAAATGGACTAATTTAAGTATAAATGGAATCTTCTAAATATACATCAGTGTTGTTACATTGCAAAAAAATGAAGGTAGTCTCCAAGGGTGGGTACATTTTTTCCTATGGTATAAATAACTGTGCTTTGGAAAAAGAAAAAAGTGAAGGAAAGACTACTATGGACTAAAATGGTAAAGGAGGACTGGAAATGTAGAACTTTGTGGGCTGAGTGAAGAGAAGCAAATAAGAATGGGGTTTTTCAGTCACTAACATAGCACACATAGGGGTGTGGGTGATGGGAAAGGAAAATAATGGGTTTTTTTTAGGACATGAGTTTGTGATGCCTCAGGGATAGCCAGGTAAATGTCTGTAGACATGGAGTTCGTGAAAGAAGGTTTAGCTGGAGAAAAAGATTCAGGGTTTATTGTTTGAAAAATATAGAAAAGTTGTTGGATATTATTTAAGGTATGAGTTATGAGAATCTGAGAATCTTAAATATTTACAGGCTTCTAGTTCAAAATGAGGTATGAGGTAAAAAAGCTACCTCCAAAATACACACTGGTTTTCCAAACTAATTTAAGTAAAAGGAAAACAGAGAATTAAAAATGCAAGATATGCGAATAATGTGAAACCAACTGAACACAATAGGTGATTATTTTTACTGACATTACTCTGAGGATCACTGTAGGCAAAGTTGTGACCACTGTCTTGGCATTTCATCTCCAACTTTGTGGTCAAATCTTTCCAGTATGTAATCACCCTCATGTACTGTGTGCCTTTAGATTGCACCCAGCCTCTTCCCTTTCCATGCTTCCTTACCCCAAAGAGTCCCCAAGATTTCAGTTTTTTTCTTGTTAGCCCCTCTGCCTCTGTTTTTCTCCATGAAAGCCTCATTGTCTTATCTTCCTTTTCTGTTCTTCTTCCCTAAGCATTAGCTTAATCATTTTATGCATGATGTGCTCAAAACTAATGAACACTATTGAGATTATATCAGCCTTTTTCTCCCCAAGGGACACATATACACTTTTGTTCTAAATGCATGATTGCAATTTTAGACACCACAGGAGATGAGGAAATTGGTTGGGACAAAGATAACTCTTCTGTTCAAGCTCTACAAAAAATGCACTCTTTAATTTATTGTAAAGGCAGTTAAACTGGCATATTTGATGGATTATAAAAATTATGTAATTTTAGGAAATTTTGTGAATAACAGGAACATAAGAAAGAAACCACGGCTGACTGGGAATAAGAACTGAAAGCATTTCTATGCTTCTTCTTTATGTATATTTGTTTTCAGTGTCAATGCCACCATCCTTAACTCCTAACCATTTTCTCTCTGTCATCATTATTGACAAAATTGATTTAGTGCCTGTATTTGCCAGTACTGGGTTAAATGCCTTACATGGAGTAACTCACTTAATTCTCAAAACAACTTGTGCTGTAGATATTATTCTCTCTATTTTGCAGAGGAGAAATTGAGACTTTGAGAAGTTAAGGAGCTTACCCAAAGACAAACAGCCAGTAATGGAGGAAGCAGGGTATAAACCTGGGCAACCTGAGTCATCAGCTCTATTCCTGAAATTATGCTGTATTAAATTACATGCTGTTTAAAGTCTTGAAAGGGCTCTCCTAATAAACAGGTTTGTCTCTTAGTACATTTGTGCTATTTTCCTTCTAGTCAAGACTTTTTAACTTGTTTCTTTTGAATGGCTAGTTATGGTGAGGTGGTTTGCTAAGATTCTTTGGGCCTTAATTACTTCATAATTAGAGGAACCCTTTTATCCATCCTTCATTTGGAAAGTTTTATTTTTGTCACTCATACTTTTGTTCTTTGCCTGGTACTAGGCAGCAGTGTAATTAGTAACCAAAACTAATTACAGATTACTTTTAGAATAAAGAATGTGCCCGGAATTGAGCTATAATGTCTTGAGCTGGGTAGTAAAGTCTGCAATAATATTTTCCAGGTACAAAATACAGTAAAGAAGAAATTTGAGACTTTCAGAAAATGCCATACAAATCAGATATAGTCTGGAAACCACGTAGATTCAACTAAATCAATATAATAATGGTACTGTTTTTAAATCTATAAAATCCAGATAGTGTTTTTCATGTTCTCTGGGGTTAAAATTGCCAGATTTAGCAAATAAAAATACAGGATACCAAGTAAAATTAGAATTTCAAGTAAATGACAGTAACATTTTTTCTTGTATAAGTATGTCCCAAATAGTACATGGGACATACTTCTGCTTAAAATTTTTTTTTTCCAGAATTCAAACTTAGTGGAGCATCTGGTATTTTACCTGATGAATCTATTTGGTGCATCTTCTCAGTCTCAGACAAATATTGTTCAATCACTTCAGTGATTTTAGAGCCTTCTTTTTGAGACAAATAATGTCCTTTATCCAATCCATCCTCTAACTTCTCACAGGTTGGAGCTGGGCAGATTTCCATTATTGCCCCAAATCATGAGGTGGTTTCCTATCGACTCCTATTGAATAACCATCTTGTAAGTCACATATGTGATTCTTTTGGACAACAACACAGGTGCAGTGACCAAGGAGCTCAAGCATGTAACCAAGACAATATTTAAAAAGACACTTTAAGGGTAATGCTCCACTCTTCTTGGAGATTCTGATGTGTCCTCCCATAAGCAGGGTATGTGTGAGAAATACACTTACTGGTTCAAACTCAGTAGTGGACATGGAGACAAAGAGAACAGTGGAGAGAGGCTTTAATGGCAGTCTTGCAAGATTGGGTGTCTGGTAAGCGGGCACACCCAGGGTAGCTGGAGCAAGTAATTTACTCCCTAGCACACGAGTCCCTTCCCTGGTTCCCCACTGGCTGAGTACTACAGGGTTTACAATCTTTCCTGGATGTTGCTTAAGCAAGTTATATCTATATTAGGCTTTCCTTTATATTTGTGTTGATTTTATTGGTTGGTTTAAAACTTTTTTCTTTTCCCAAATAGGCAAAGCTCCATTCCTTATCAATTCCCCCCCACCAACCCCCACTCCCAGCCTGAGCAACTTCCTGGCATGTTTTTCACCACATGACCCTTTGTCAATACCTTACTGTTAAAACACTTAAACCTTCTGGTGGGAATAAATCACATTTAGGTTTTATGCTTTTCCTAACAGTATGGAAGTTGTGAGAGGTGGATTGGAAACTCCTTCAGTGCACATATTTTATGTCTTGTATTTTAATAGTATCTTATGTATCTACCCTCATTTATCTTTAATTTTTTGCTCATTATCTTACTTTATGCTATGTTGATTTTCATATAAATTTGTAAGATGCCTTAAGTCCTATTTGGCGCTATGTGCCTCCCAATATGGTATAATGTGAAGTATACAGCACTGCTAGGACATATTATTGCCCCCCAAAAGTTGAATGTAATTAAGTCTTTTGAGCTCACTTCCACTTGCAGGATATATTGGCACAAAAAAGAAATGTATTAAAAAACAACTTGTAGCTAAACTTTAAAGATTACTCTCTAATGCATACATCTTATATTTATTCTCTTGTAGAGTCTGCTTGACTTGAATCTTGTCTGGCCTTGAGACTTGCTTTTTAATCAGCAGAATGCTTTGGAAGTGTCACTGTGTGACATCCAAGAAGAATTTGCTCTTGGAACATTTTTTTGGTGTGTTTCCTCTTGGAATCCAGCCTCCATGCAGTAAGAAGCTCAAGCTCCTTGAAGATGCCACCGATCAATGTTTGTGTTGACAGCTGCACTGAGTTCCAAGCTGAGAGGCTGCACTGACTTCTAGGCGTATGGAACCAAGCTGGACATCTCTAGTCAAGGCAACTGATTCTTTCAGGCCTGGCCATCATCTCTTGAAACTACATGAGAAGGTAAATAAGTACCTGAGAACTGAGCCTGGTTAGCCCAGAGCCTGGAGTAAATAGATACTATGTTGTTTTAAATTTGATGGTTATAAGTTATTCAGTTATATGTCAGTGGGACATACCATAAGGAAGCAGACAGACAAACCCAGGATGTAGGATATTCTGCAGGACAAGTGACCCAGTTTTTTCAACAGATTAATAGCAGAAAAGAAGAAAAAAGGAAGAAATGTGCTCAGTTTTAGACTAAAAGTGTTTTCAGAGACATAACATCCAAGTACCATATGTAGATGTTGTTTAGATCCTAATCACACAAAACAACTGTAAAAACATATTTTTGAGGCAATGTGGGAAATTTGAATAAATTCATAGCTCTTGATAATTCTATTAGGAGTAAAGGTGACATATGATAAAGGCCCATTCTTTTTACAGTTGTATATGCAATTTATGTGGGAGTCAAATGATGATACCTTCCATTTGCTTTTAAATTACTCAGCAATAAGGGAAATAAAGGTAGAAAGATATATGAAGGGGTGGAGCCAACATGGTGGCATGAGTAGGACAGTGGGAATCTCCTCCCAAAAACATATATATTTTTGAAAATACAACAAATACAACTAATCCTAAAAGAGAGACCAGAAGACACAGGACAACAGCCTGACTACATCCACATGTGCGAGAGCCCAGTGCCTGGTGAAAGGGGTAAGATACAAGCCATGGCCCGGCGGAAACCGAGCACACCTCTCCCCAGCTACCGGCGGGAGGGAGAGGGAGCCCAGGACTGCTAAACACCCAGCACCAGCCACGAGCAACACAGCACAGACATAGTGCATGCATGGAGGGCTGGAAACTAGGGAAATAGGGCAGCAAGACTTCTGAGCGGGTGCCAAAGCTGATGCCCCTGTGACAAAGAAAAGCAAGTGCTTTTTGAAAGTCTTAAAGGGACAGGAAATTAACAGCTAGACGGAAACAACACAGGTCACAGCCCAGTGGCTGGAAATTACAGGGAAAACCGGGCGCACTAACCCCCTGGGTAACATCTCTGAGACCCCTCACCGAGGTAAACAGCCAAACAGCCACCCCGTCCATTACCACTCCTGGCGCTGCGAAAGCAGAGAAACAGCCTAAGGCAAAACACGCCCACAGAAAGGAAAACTCCAACGATTTGGCTGGGCAAGACACAAAGACCCAGCCTACATGCAATTACCCAACACAAGCCACTAGGGGTGGCAGTTGTCCCAGTAAAGAAAGGCCAGTAGCAAGTGAAAAGTTTGGCCCTCCCAGCTGACAGTCAATAGCACCTGTCAACATTAAAAGGCAAAAAAATATGATCCAGACAAGACTAACCCAGACAGCTTCACCATCTGCTACATCTTCCCCTAAGAAGGAATCTGGGGAGATAGATTTAGCCAGTCTTCCTGAAAAAGAATTCAAAACAAAAGTCATAACCATGCTGATGGACTTGCAGAGAAATATGCAAGAACTAAGGAAGGAGAATACAGAAATAAAACAAGCTCTGGAAGGACTTCAAAACAGAATGGACGAGATGCAAGAGACCATTAATGGACTAGAAAACAGAGAACAGGAACACAGAGAAGCTGATGCAGAGAGAGATAAAAGGATCTCCAGGAATCAAGGAATTTTAAGAGAGCCGAGTGACCAATCAAAAAGGAACAATATATGCATTATAGGGATACCAGAAGAAGAAGAGAGAGAAAAAGGGATAGAAAGTGCCTTTGAAGAAATAATTGCCAAAAACTTCCCCAAACTAGGGGAAGAAACGGCCTCTCAGACCACAGAGGTACACAGAACTCCCATGACAAGGGATCCAAGGAGGGCAACACCAAGACACATAATAATTAAAATGGCAAAGATCAAAGACAAGGACAAAGTATTAAAGGCAGCCAGAGAGAAAAAAAAGGTCACCTACAAAGGAAAACCCATCAGGCTATCATCAGACTTCTCAACAGAAACCCTACAGGCCAGAAGAGAATGGCATGATATACTTAATGCAATGAAACAGAAGGGCCTCAAACCAAGACTACTGTATCCAGCACGAATATCATTTAAAGATGAAGGAGGGATTAAACAATTCCCAGACAAGCAAAAGTTGAGGGAATTTGTCTCCCACAAACCACCTCTACAGGGCATCCTACAGGGAATGCTCTAGATGGGAGCACTCCTAAAAAGAGCACAGAAAAAAACACCCAACATATGAAGAAGGCAGGAGGAGGAATAAGAAGGGAGAGAAATAATTATCAGACCGTGTGTATAATAGCTCAACAAGCGAGTTAACTTAGACAGTAAGATAGTAAAGAAGCTAGCCCTGAACCTTTGGTAACCACAAATGTAAAGCCTGCAGTGGCAATAAGTTCATACCTTTCAAAAATCACCCTAAATGTAAACGGACTGAATGCACCAATCAAAAGACACAGAGTAATAGAATGGATAAAAAAGCAAGATCCATCCATATGCTGCTTACAAGAGACTCACCTCAAATCCAAAGACATGCACAGACTTATAGTCAAGGGAGGATGTGAAAAGATATTTCATGCAAACAACAGAGAGAAAAAAGCAGGTGTTGCAATTCTGGTATCAGACAAAACAGAATTCAAAATAAAGAAAGTAACAAAAGACAAAGAAGGACATTACATAATGATAAAGGGCTCAGTCCAACAAGAGGATATAATCATTATAAATATATATGCAGCCAATACAGGAGCAGCAACATACCTGAAACAAGTACTAACAGAAATAAAGGAGGAAATAGAATGCAATGCATTCATTCTAGGAGACTGAAACACACCACTCACTCCAAAGGACAGATCCACCAGACAGAAAATAAGTAAGGACACAGAGTCACTGAAAAACACACTAGAACAGATGGACCTAATAGACATTTACAGAACTCTACATCCAAAAGCAACAGGATACATATTCTTCTCAAGTGCACATGGAACTTTCTCCAGAATAGACCACATACTATGACACAAAAAGAGAATCAGTAAATTCCAAAACATTGAAATAATACCAAAAATCTTTTCAGATCAAAAAGGCATAAAACTAGAAATAAACTGTACAAAGAAAGCAAAAAGGCTCACAAACACATGGAGACCTAAAAACACGCTCCTAAATAATGAATGGAACAATGACCAAATCAAAATGAAGATCCAGCAATATATGGAAATAAACGACAACAACAACAGTAAGCCCCAACATCTGTGAGAAACAGCAAAAGCAGTCTTAAGAGGAAGGTACATAGCAATCCAAGCATATATAAAAAAGGAAGAAAAATCCCAAATGAATGGTCTAATGTCACAATTATCGAAAATGGAAAAAGAAGAACAGATGAGGCCTAAGGTCAGCAGAAGGAGGGACATAATGAAGATCAGAGAAGAAATAAATAAAATTGAGAAGAATAACACAATAGCAAAAATCAATGAAACCAAGAGCTGGTTTTTCGAGAAAATAAACAAAATAGATAAGCCTCTAGCCAGACTGATTAAGAGGAAAAGAGAGTCAACACAAATCAACAGTATCAGAAACGAGAAAGGAAAAATCATGACGGACCCCACAGGAATACAAAGAATAATTAGAGAATACTATGAAAACCTATATGCTCACAAGCTGGGAAACCTAGGAGAAATGGACAACTTCCTAGAAAAATACAACCTTCCAAGACTGACCTAGATAGAAACAGAAAATCTAAACAGAACAATTATGCAACGAAATTGAAGCAGTAATCAAAAAAACTACCAAAGAACAAAACCCCTGGGCCAGGTGGATTTACCTCGGAATTTTATCAGACATACAGGGAAGACATAATACCCATTCTCCTTAAAGATTTCCAAAAAATAGAAGAGGAGGGGATACTCCCAAACTCTTTCTATGAAGCTAACATCACCGTAATACCAAAACCAGGCAAAGACCCAACCAAAAAAGAAAACTACAGACCAATAGCCCCGATGAACGTAGATGCAAAAATACTCAAAAAAATATTAGCAAACTGAGTTCAAAAATACATCAAAAGGATCGTACACCATGAACAAGTGGGATTCATCCCAGGGATGCAAGGATGGCACAACATTCGAAAGCCCATCAATATCATCCACCACATCAACAAAAAGAAAGACAAAAACCACATGATCATCTCCATAGATGCTGAAAAAGCATTCGACAAAGTTCAACATCCATTCATGATAAAAACTCTCAGCAAAATGGGAATAGAGGGCAAGTACCTCAACGTAATAAAGGCCATCTATAATAAACCCACAGCCAACATTATACTGAACAGCAAGAAGCTGAAAGCATTTCCTCTGAGATTGGGAACTAGACAGGGATGCCCAGTCTCTCCACTGTTATTTAACATAGTACTGGAGGTCCTAGCCATGGCAATCAGACAAAACAAAGAAATACAAGGAATCCAGATTGGTAAAGAAGAAGTTAAACTGTCACTATTTGCAGATGACATGATACTGTATATAAAACACCCTAAAGACTCCACCCCAAAACTACTAGAACTGATATCGGAATACAGCAAAGTTGCAGGATACAAAATCAACACACAGAAATCTGTGGCTTTCCTATACACTAACAATGAACCAACAGAAAGAGAAATCAGGAAAACAACTCCATTCACAATTGCATAAAAAAAAATAAAATACCTAGGAATAAACCAAATCAAAGAAGTGAAAGACTTATACTCTGAAAACTACAAGTCGCTCTTAAGAGAAATTAAAGGGGACACTAACAGATGGAAACTCATCCCATGCTCGTGGCTAGGAAGAATTAATATTGTCAAAATGGCCATCCTGCCCAAAGCAATATACAGATTTGATGCAATCCCTATGAAACTACCAGCAACATTCTTCAATGAACTGGAACAAATAATTCAAAAATTCATATGGAAACACCAAAGACCTCGAATAGCCAAAGCAATCCTGAGAAAGAAGAATAAAGTAGGGGGGATCTCACTCCCCAACTTCAAGCTCTATTATAAAGCTATAATAATCAAGACAATTTGGTACTGGCACAAGAACAGAGCCACAGACCAATGGAACAGACTAGAGAATCCAGACTTTAATCCAGACATCTATGGTCAATTAATATTTGATAAAGAAGCCATGGACATACAATGGCGAAATGACAGTCTCTTCAACAGATGGTGCTGGCAAAACTGGACAGCTACATGTAGGAGAATGAAACTGGACCATTGTCTAACCCCGTATACAAAAGTAAATTCAAAATGGATCAAAGACCTGAATGTAAGTCATGAAACCATTAAACTCTTCATAAAAAACATAGGCAAAAACCTCTTAGACATAAACATGAGTGACCTCTTCTTGATCATATCTCCCAGGGAAAGAAAAATAACAGCAAAAATGAACAAGTGGGACTATATCAAGCTGAAAAGCTTCTGTACAGCAAAAGACACCATCAATAGAACAAAAAGGAACCCTACAGTATGGGAGAATATGTTTGTAAATGACAGATCCGATAAAGGCTTGACGTCCAGAATATATAAGGAGCTCACACGCCTCAACAAACAAAAAACAAATATCCCAATTAAAAAATGAGCAGAGGAACTGAACAGACGGTTCTCCAAAAAAGAAATACAGATGGCCAACAGACACATGAAAAGATGCTGCACATCAGTAATTATCAGAGAAATGCAAATTAAAACTACAATAATGTATCACCTCACACCAGTAAGGATGGCTACCATCCAAAAGACAAACAACAACAACAAATGTTGGCGAGGGTGTGGAGAAGGGGGAACCCCCCTACACTACTGGTGGGAATGTAAATTAGTTCAACCATTGTTGAAAGCAGTATGGAAGTACATCAAAATGCTCAAAACAGACTTACCATTTGACCCAGGAATTGCACTCCTAGGAATTTACCCTAAGAACGCAGCAATCAAGTTTGAAAAAGATAGATGCACCCCTATGTTTATTGCAGCACTATTTACAACAGCCACGAATTGGAAGCAACCTAAATGTCCATCGGTAGATGAATGCATAAAGAAGATGTGGTACGTATATACAATGGAATATTACTCAGCTTAAGAAGAGGGTAAATCCTACCATTCGCAGCAACATGGATGGAACTGGAGGGTATTATGTTCAGTGAAATAAGTCAAGCGGAGAAAGAGAAATACCAAATGATATCACTCATCTGAGGAGTATAAGAAGAAAGGAAAAACTGAAGGAAAAAACAGCAGCAGAATCACAGAACCCAAGAATGGACTAACAGGTACCAAAGGGAAAGGGGCTGTGGAGGATGGTGGGTAGGGAGGGATAAGTGGAGGGGGAGAAAAAGGGGGGTATTAAGATTAGCATGCATCGGGTGGTGGGAGAAAGGGGGTGGGCTGTACAACACAGAGAAGACAAGTAGTGATTCTATAACATTTTGCTACGCTGATGGACAGTGACTATAAAGGGGTATATAGGGGGACCTGGTATAGGGGAGAGCCTAGTAAACAAAATATTCGCCGTGTAAGTGTAGATTAATGATAAGAAAAAAAAAAAGCAGTTCCTGTGTGGTGACCTCCAATGAGTTCTACACAATGATATAAAGGGCATATAAATGTGTAGGCAAAGGGTCTGTTTGTGTTTATACAGAGGATCAAAGCCTAATTTGGCTACCCTGAAAATGAACTAAGACACGATATGAAAAAGAACTTCCAACATCAGCACTCTCTGGAAGACTCTTGCCAGAAGATGATCATCAAATACCCCAACAAAAAAACACGCACTACTACAGCTGTAGATGCACTCATCCCACCAGCTCCTGGACTTGCCATGGGAATGAAGAAGGAGATATCTAAGCTGGCCTGTGCATACAGTAAAACAACAAATTTGACTGGATCTATACTGTTGGAACTCAATCAAGAATAGGAGAAGTGCAAATTGTAGCGCTCCAAAATCTTACAACTACAGACTATTTACTGTTAAAAGAACATAAGGGATGTGAACATTCCCCAGGAATGGGTTGTTTAAATTTGTCTGATTTCTCTCAGACTGTTGAAGCTGAGTTGGACAATATCCACCATATGATAGATAAGTTTTCACAAATGCCTAAGGTGCCTAACTGGTTTTCTTGGTTTCACTGGAGATGGCTGTTAATTACAGGTATGCTTTGGTTATGTAACTATACTCGTATTATGCTAATGTGCGTACAAAATTTAATTAGTAGTTTGAAACCTATACATGCTGAAGTTACTTTACAAGAAGATATGTCAGGAGGGGCGGAAGATGGCGGTATGTGTAGAGCAGCGGAAATCTCCTCCCAAAACAACATATATCTATGAAAATATAACAAAGACAACCCTTCCTAGAAAAAAGACCAGAGGACACAGGACAATATCCAGACCACATCCGCACGTGAGAGAACCCAGCGCCTCGCAAAGGGGGTAAGATACAAGCCACAGCCTGGCGGGAGCCGAGCTCCCCTCCCCGCAGCACCCGGCGGGAGAAGAATAGGCAGAGCAGGAGGGAGACAGAGCCCAGGAATGCCGAACACCCAGCCCCAGCCATCCGGGCCAGAGTGCAGACACAGTACGTGCCCAGGGGGCCCTGGATACTAGGGAAACAGGGCAGCAAGAACAGTGAGCGGGCACTGGAGGCAGGGTGCCGGAGGACATAAGAAAAGCGCGTGACCATTTTTTTTTTTTTGCTCTTTTGCTGTTTTGTTTTGGTGAGTGCTTTTTGGAAGTCTTAAAGGGATAGGGACCCCAATACTATGGAAACAGGGCAGCAAGAACAGTGAGCGGGCACCGGTGGCCTGGCGCAGGAGGACACCAGAAAAGCGAGAGCCCATTTTTTTTTTTTGATGTTTTGTTTTGGCAAGCGCTTTTTGGTAGTCTTAAAGGGATAGGGTCCACAATACTAGGGAAACAGGGCAGGAAGACCGGTGATCAGAGGCCTGAGGCTGGCACCGGAGAATAAAGAAAAACGAGCGACCACCTTTTTTTTTTAATTAAAAAAAATTTTTTTTTTTTAATTAAAATATTTTTTCTTTTCTCTCTTTTTTTTTTTTTGGTGGTCGTTGTTTTGTTTTGGCAAGTGCTTTTTGGAAGTCTTAAAGGGGCAGGGCAGGACACTTAATCCAGAGGTAGGGAATCCTGGGATCTCTGGGCACTCTAACACCTGGGCTGCAGGGAGCAGGGAGGCCCCTTACGGAGATAAACAGCCTCCGAGCCGCTCCTGCACCAACGCGACTCCACCACTTTGGAGTAGCTGCCCGAGCCAGGCCAGGCCCACAGCAACTCCATAGCAGCCAGGTAGGAAGCAGAAACCCTGTCTGCGTGCAGCTGCCCAGCACAAGCCACTAGAGGTCGCTGTTCTCCCAGGAGAGGAGGGCCACAAACCAACAAGAAAGGAAGTTCTTCCAGCCGTCACTCGTCCCAGCTATGCAAACTATTCCTATCACCATGAAAAGGCAAAGCTACAGGCAGACAAAGATCACAGAGACAACACCAGAGAAGGAGACAGACCTAACCAGTCTTCCTGACAAAGAATTCAAAATAAGAATCATAAACATGCTGACAGAGATGTAGAGAAATATGCAAGAGAAATGGGATGAAGTCAGGAGGGAGATCACAGATGCCAGAAAGAAGATTGCAGAAATGAAACAAACTCTGGAAGGGTTTATAAGCAGAATGGATAGGATGCAAGAGGCCATTGATGGAATTGAAACCAGAAAACAGGAACTCATAGAAGCTGACATAGAGAGAGATAAAAGGATCTCCAAGAATGAAACAATATTAAGAGAACTGTGTGACCAATCCAAAAGGAACAATATCCGTATTATAGGGGTCCCAGAAGAAGAAGAAGAGAGAGGAAAAGAGATGGAAAGTATCTTAGAAGAAATAAATGCTGAAAACTTCCCCAAACTGGGGGAGGAAATAATTGAACAGACCACGGAAATACACAGAACCCCCAACAGAAAGGATCCAAGGAGGACAACACCAAGACACATAATAATTAAAATGGCAAAGATCAAGGATAAGGAAAGAGTTTTAAAGGCAGCTAGATAAAAACGTCACCTATAAAGGGAAACACATCAGGCTAACATCAGACTTCTCGACAGAAACCCTACAGGCCAGAAGAGAATGGCATGATATATTTAATACAATGAAACAGAAGGGCCTTGAACCAAGGATACTGTATCCAGCACGACTATCATTCAAATATAACGGTGGGATTAAACAATTCCTAGACAAACAAAAGCTGAGGGAATTTGCTTCCCACAAACCACCTCTACAGAACATCTTACAGGGACTGCTCTAGATGGGAGCACTCCTAGAAAGAGCACAGCACAAAACACCCAACATATGAAGAATCGAGGAGGAGGAACAAGAAGGGAGAGAAGAAAAGAATCTACAGACATTGTATATAACAGCTCAATGAGCGAGCTAAGTTAGGCAGTAAGATACTAAAGAGGCTAACCTTGAACCTTTGGTAACCACGAATCTAAAGCCTGCAATGGCAATAAGAACATATCTTTCAATAGTCCCCTAAATGTTAATGGGCTGAATGCACCAATAAAAAAGACACAGAGTAATAGAATGGATAAAAAAGCAAGACCCATCTATATGCTGCTTACAAGAAACTCACCTCAAACCCAAAGACATGTACAGCCTAAAAGTCAAGGGATGGAAAAACATATTTCAAGCAAACAACAGTGAGAAGAAAGAAGGGGTTGCAGTACTAATATCAGACAAAATAGACTTCAAAACAAAGAAAGTAACAAGAGATAAAGAAGGACACTACATAATGATAAAGGGCTCAGTCCAACAAGAGGATATAACCATTCTAAATATATATGCACCCAACACAGGAGCACCAGCATATGTGAAACAAATACTAACAGAACTAAAGGGGGATATAGACTGCAATGCATTCATTCTAGGAGACTTCAACACACCACTCACCCCAAAGGATAGATCCACTGGGCAGAAAATAAGTAAGGACACGGAAGCACTGAACAACACAGTAGAGCAGATGGACCTAATAGACATCTATAGAACTGTACATTCAAAAGCAACGGGATATACATTCTTCTCAAGGGCAAATGGAACATTCTCCAGAATAGACCACATACTAGACCACAAAAAGAGCCTCAGAAAATTCCAGAAGATTGAAATCCTACCAACCAACTTTTCAGACCACAAAGGCATAAAACTAGAAATAAACTGTACAAAGAAAGCAAAGAGGCTCACAAACACATGGAGGCTTAACAACACGCTCCTAAATAATCAATGGATCAATGACCAAATCAAAATGGAGATCCAGCAATATATGGAAACAAATGACAACAACAACACTAAGCCCCAACTTCTGTGGGACACAGCAAAAGCAGTCTTAAGAGGAAAGTATATAGCAATCCAAGCATATTTTAAAAAGGAAGAGCAATCCCAAATGAATGGTCTAATGTCACAATTATCGAAATTGGAAAAAGAAGAACAGATGAGGCCTAAGGTCAGCAGAAGGAGGGACATAATGAAGATCAGAGAAGAAATAAATAAAATTGAGAAGAACAAAACAATAGCAAAAATTAATGAAACCAAGAGCTGGTTCTTCGAAAAAATAAACAAAATAGATAAGCCTCTAGCCAGACTTAAGAGGAAAAGAGATTCAACACAAATCAACAGTATCAGAAACGAGAAAGGAAAAATCACGACGGACCCCACAGAAATACAAAGAGTTATTAGAAAATACTATGAAAACCTATATGCTAACAAGCTGGGAAACCTAGGAGAAATGCACAACTTCCTAGAAAAATACAACCTTCCAAGACTGACCCAGAAAGAAACAGAACATCTAAACAGACCAATTACCAGCAACGAAATTGAAGCGGTAATCAAAAAACTACCAAAGAACAAAACCCCCAGGCCAGATGGATTTACCTCGGAATTTTATCAGACATACAGGGAAGACATAATACCCATTCTCCTTAAAGTTTTCCAAAAAATAGAGGAGGAGGAGATTCTCCCATACTCATTTTATGAAGCTAACATCACCCTAACACCAAAACCAGGCAAAGACCCTACCAAAAAAGAAAACTACAGACCTATATCCCTGATGAACGTAGATGCAAAAATACTCAACAAAATATTAGCAAACTGAATTAAAAAATACATCAAGATGATCAGACACCATGAACAAGTGGGATTCATCCCAGATATTCACGGATGGTACCACATTCGGAAGTCCATCAAACATCATCCACCACATCAACAAAAAGAAAGACAAAAACCACATGATCATCTCCATAGATGCTGAAAAAGCATTTGACAAAGTTCAACATCCATTCATGATAAAAACTCTCAGCAAAATGGGAATAGAGGGCAAGTACCTCAACATAATAAAGGCCATCTATGAAAAACCCACAGCCAACATTATACTGAACAGCGAGAAGCTGGAAGCATTTCCGCTGAGATCGATAAATAGACATGGATGCCCACTCTCCCCACTGTTATTTAACATTGTATTGGAGGTCCTAGCCACGGCAGTCAGACAAAACAAAAAAATACAAGGCTCATATTCATAAAGAAGAAGTTAAACTGTCACTATTTGCAGATGACATGATACTGTACATAAAAATCTCTAAAGACTCCACCCCAAAACTACTAGAACTGATATCAGAATACAGCAAAGTTGCCTGACACAAAAGCAACACACAGAAATCTGTGGCTTTCCTATACACTAACAATGAACCAACAGAAAGAGAAATCAGGAAAACAACACCATTCACAATTGCATCAAAAAAAAATAAAATACCTAGGAATAAACCTAACCAAGGAAGTGAAAGACTTATACTCTGAAAACTACAAGTCACTCTTAAGAGAAATTAAAGGGGACACTAACAGAAGGAAACTCATCCCATGCTCGTGGCTAGGAAAAATTAATATTGTCAAAATGGCCATCCTGCCCAAAGAGATATACAGATTTGATGCAATCCCTATGAAACTACCAGTAACATTCTTCAATGAACTGGAACAAATAGTTCAAAAATTCATATGGAAACACCAAAGACCCCGAATAGCCAAAGCAATCCTGAGAAAGAGGAATAAAGTAGGGGGGATCTCCCTCCCCAACTTCACGCTCTACTATAAAGCCATAGTAATCAAGACAATTTGGTACTGGCACAAGAGCAGAGCCACAGACCAATGGAACAGACTAGACAATCCAGACATTAATCTAGACATATATGGTCAATTAATATTTGATAAAAGAGCCATGGACATACAATGGCGAAATGACAGTCTCTTCAACAGATGGTGCTGGCAAAACTGGACAGCTACATGTAGGAGAATGAAACTGGACCATTGTCTATCCCCATATAAAAAAGTAAACTCAAAATGGATCAAAGACCTGAAGGTAAGTCATGAAACCATTAAACTCTTGGAAGAAAACCTATGCAAAAACCTCTTAGACATAAACATGAGTGACCTCTTCTTGAACGTATCTCCCCGGGCAAGGAAAACAACAGCAAAAATGAGTAAGTGGGACTATATTAAGCTGAAAAGCTTCTGTACAGAAAAACACACCATCAGTAGAACAAAAAGGATCCCTACAGTATTTGAGAATATATTTGAGAATGACATATGTGATAAAGGCTTGATGTCCAGAATTATAAAGAGCTCACATGCCTCAACAAACAAAAAACAAATAACCCAATTAAAAAATGGGCAGAGGAACTGAACAGACAGTTCTCCAAAAAAAAAAAAAAAATACAGATGGCCAACAGACACCTGAAAAGATGCTCCACATCAGTAATTATCAGAGAAATGCAAATTAAAACTGCAATGAGGTATCACCTCACACCAGTAAGGATGGCTGCCATCCAAAAGACAAACAACAACAAATGTTGGCGAGGCTGTGGAGAAAGGGGAACCCTCCTACACTGCTGGTGGGAATGTAAGTTAGTTCAACCATTGTGGAAAGCATTATGGAGGTACATCAAAATGCTCAAAAGAGACTTACCATTTTACCCAGGAATTGCTCTCCTAGGAATTTACCCTAAGAATGCAGCAATCAAGTATGAGAAAGATCAGTGCACCCCTATGTTTATCGCAGCACTATTTATAATAGCCAAGAATTTGGAAGCAACCTAAATGTCCATAGATAGATGAATGGATAAAGAAGATGTGGTACATATACACAATGGAATGCTACTCAACCATAAGAAAAGGGCAAATCCAACCATTTGCAGCAACATGGATGGAGCTGGAGGGTATTATGCTCAGTGAAACAAGCCAAGCAGAGAAAGAGAAATGCCAAATGATTTCACTTATCTGTGGAATATAAGAACAAAGGAAAATCTGAAGGAACAAAACAGCAGCAGAATCACAGAACTCAAGAATGGACTAACAGGTACCAAAGGGAAAGGGACTGGGGAGGATGGGTTGGTAGGGAGGGATAAGGGGGGGGAGAAGTAGGGGGGTATTAAGATTAGCATGCACGGGGGGGTAGGATAAAAGGGAGGGCTGTACAACACAGAGAAGGCAAGTAGTGATTCCACAACATTTTGCTGTACTGATGTACAGTGACTGTAAAGGGGTTCATAGGGGAGACCTGGTATAGGGGAGAGCCTAGTAAACATAATATTCATCATGTAATTGTAGACTAGTGTTACCAAAAACAAAACAAAATAAAACAAAACAAACAAACAAAAACGGCAGTTCCTGTGTGGTAACCTCCAATGAGTTCTACACAAGGGTATAAAGGGCATATAAAAGTGTAGGCAAAGGGTCTGATTGGGTTTATACAGAAGATCAAAGCTTAATTGGGCTACCCCGAACATGAACTAAGATATGATATGAAAGAGAACTTCCAACATCAGCACTCTCTGGAAGACTCATGCCAGAAGATGATCATCAAAAAACCCCAACAAAGATCCACGCACTGCTACAGCTGTAGATGCACTCATCCCACCAGCTCCTGGACTTGCCATGGGAATGAAGGAGATACCTAAGCTGGCCTGTGCATACAGTAAAACAACAAATTTGACTGGATCTATACTGTTGGAACTCAACCAAGAATTAGGAGAAGTGCAAATTTTACCGCTCCAAAATCTTACAACTACAGACTATTTACTGTTAAAAGAACATAAGGGATGTGAACATTCCCCAGGAATGGGTTGTTTTAATTTGTCTGATTTCTCTCAGACTGTTCAAGTTCAGTTGGACAATATCCACCATATCATAGATAAGTTTTCACAAATGCCTAAGGTGCCTAACTGGTTTTCTTCGTTTCACTGGAGATGGCTGGTAATTACATATATGCTTTGGTTATGTAACTATACTCCTATTATGTTAATGTGTGTGCACAATTTAAGTAGTAGCTTAAAACCTATACATGCTGAAGTTACTCTACAAGAAGATATGTCAAAGAAATAATCAATCTTCCCATGTTTTCTTCCGCCTGCTACTTCTATAGCTTTTCTTCTTCCTTCCTAATTACAACCCTTAAATAGAATTCATGCCTCATATCAAATTTACTGAGTATCATAATTCTTCCAAGTGGTAAAGATACCTCAAGACAAATGCTGGGCATAGACGCAACAGGGCATAAATATGCAAAGAAATAAAAAGCTACCCATTTCAAACAATAAGGCTTCTCTCTCACTTACCAACTTTACATTTCCCTGTATGTCCCCGGAAGATGACTGGTTAGCCAGAGATGGGTAAGATTCCTCAAGGGAGGAACAACCTAAGACAGGCACAGTCGCAGGGGGGTCATCAGGTGAGAAAATGGGGATCAACAGAGGTGAGGCTTAGGACCTCACCCTCCCGTTCTGAGAGAAATCTTCTGCATACGTGGATGTTTTATTGCCCTTGTCTTGCTTGGATTAATACATAGTCTACAGGCACACACCTGATCATCTACTTTTGCTCTCTTACAACACTAAACTATGTTTTCTACCTTTATCTTGTATCTACCTACCACTTCAGCATTTTATTAAAAATAATAATAGTAAAGAGAGAAATGTGGTATCCACATATAAATCAAATATAAAAACCAAATTAGTATTCATATTTGAACTGACTGTTTATAGTTCATAATGCATGAGCAAAACCGAAAGTTTCTGTGATGACTGCCCTTGTACTGTTCACTATGTAACTTATTCATTATGTAAGAATTTGTTCTCCATGTAAGAACTTGTTTGTTATGCCTCAGAAGATTGGAGACTGCTGAAAATTAGGCTTGTTGTGGATTAATGATTGTGCATTGAGCATTGACTCCCCTATACAGAATTTTATTGTCGTTAACAACCATTTGATCAATAAATATGAGAGATGCCCTCACAAAAAAAAAAAAAAAAAAAAAAGGAGGGACTTCCAATGGTAAAATATATAAGTAACCGGGATGTAATGTATAGAATAAGGAATATAGTCAAGATATTGTAACAGCTTGGTAGGGTGATAGCTGGAACCTAGAATTATGTATATAAATGTTTTATCACTGTGTTGTACACTTGAAACTAATGTAATGTAATACTGTGCGTCAACTACCCTTCCATAAAAAATAATTATCTAAAAAAAAAAAAAGAAGATATGTCAAAGAAATAATCAATCTTCCCATGTTTTCTTCCGCCTGCTACTTCTATAGCTTTTCTTCTTTCTTCCTAATTACAACCCTTAAATAGAATTTGTGCCTCTTATTGAATTTACCGAGTATCATAATTCTTCCAAGTGGTAAAGACACCTCAAGGCAAATGCTGGGCATAGAAGCCACAGGGCATAAATATGCAAAGAAGTGAAAAGCTAACCTTTTCAAGCAGTAAGGCTTCTCTCTCACTTACCAACTTTACATTTCCCTGTATGGCTCTGGAAGATGACTGGTTAGCCAGAGATGGGTAAGATTCCTCAAAGGAGGAACAACCTAAGACAGGCACAGTCGCAGGGGGCCATCAGGTGAGAAAATGGGGATCAACAGAGGTGAGGCTTAGAGCCTCACCCCCCCTGTTCTGAGAGAAATCTTCTGCATACATGGATATTTTATTGCCCTTGTCTAGCTTGGACTAATACATAGTCTACCGGCACACACCTGGTCATCTACATTTGCTCTCTTACAACACTAAACTATGTTTTCTACCTTTATCTTACATCTACCTACCACTTCAGCATTTTATTAAAAATAATAATAATAAAGAGAGAAATGTGGTATCCACATATAAATCAAGTATAAAAACCAAATGAGTATTTATATTTGAACTGACTCTTTATAGTTCATAATGCATGAGCAAAACTGAAAGCTTCTGTGATGACTGCCCTTGTACTGTTCACCATGTAACTTATTCACTATGTAAGAATTTGTTCTCCATGTAAGAAGTTGTTCGTTATGCTTCAGAAGATTGGAGACTGCCGAAAATTAGGCTTGGGGTGGATTATTGATTGTGCATTGAGCATTAACCCCCCTATCCAGAATTTTATTGTTGTTAACAACCATTTGATCAATAAATATGAGAGATGCCATCACAAAAAAATATATGTATATACACACTTCCAATTGTAAAATAAATAAGTATCCGGGATGTAATGTATAGCACAAGGAATATAGTCAAAATATTGTAACAACTTGGTATGGTGATAGCTAGTACCTAGAATTATCATGTATATAAATGTTGAATCACTGTGTTGTATACCTTTAACTAATGTAATACTGTGTCAACTACCCTTCAATAAAAAGTAATTATAAAAAAAAAAACCAACAACAAAACATCACCTTTTATAGTTGGGTGAACAGATTTTTGTCCTGCATCTGTCCAATTTATTTGCTTTTTAAACATTAGCCTATGGTAGTCATTTATGTAGAATAAAAGCATTAAAAAGAAGCAAAAAAAAAAAGAAAGATATATGAAGTAAAATGCAAAATCTTGATAATTTTTCATTCTAGTGAAGGGCATATGGAATCCTTTGTAGTAACTTTTCAATTCCATGTCTATTCAGAATTTTTCATAATTGAAAAATAAATAAAAATAATTTCTAGGGCAATACAAAATATAAGAACAAATATAGTATGCATGTTATTCATTTATTCATATAAACATGAATTATGAACATATCCACATAAAGACACAAATAGATAAATTATCCAGAAAATAAGAATTATGTATCATTTTATAGGTGAGATTATGGGTGATTTACATATCAAATTAATATTAATTTTCAGTGAAATATGCTGGCGATATGGAAAAGATATATAAAATACTTTGTAAATAACTCTTACTTTCTTATTCAATATGTTCAGAATGAAATTTAAGATTTAAGCAAAACCTTTATCTTTTATTGATGTCATTTCCTACCCGACCCCACTCTTTTATCTCTATTCATACAGACATGTGAAAGAGCATATTTTATTGACTTGAAAGGCTCTATGGAAGTTGTCAGGGATTAGAGGGCATGCATAAAGTATCTAATACTTAATATTAGATTCTGAAATTAACCTGTCTTCAATCACAATTTTGCAAAGTAGGACAATTGACGGTTTTGTATTTTCTGAATACAAATTCTGAATACTTAAATGGATTACACGCTAGTGTAAACAAAGAGTGACTAGTTAAATTTTTGTGGCTCTGGTTCTTAAGTAAGTTTAGATGAGCTCTTTATATATAGGATTCAGGTTAATATATTCCTTTTTGCAATGATTCATAAAAAGAAAATAAAGGACCATTGCATTAAAATGTCAAAAGTCCCAAAGTACATATTTTAAAGTGACCTTAAAATCATTTTAGAGCTTTTCATTTCAAATTAACCCTATAGGAATTGATAAATAATAGCACACATTTTTTCTCATGAAATACTCTTTTATAAACCTGAAAGGACCCTGAGAGCCCCAAATTAAATTTATGTTAAATCATAAAATTAAGAGCTAATAGTTACACTTAAAACAGTCAATGATAGATGGACTCAGCTTGATGTAGGCAGCTTTATAAGAATCTTTAAAATTCTTATAATGTTTCTCCTGCTGTGAACTGAAGTGGTGCTAAAAACATATTCTTTCCAATGACCCTAAGAAGAAATTACTCTTTTGAACATCCAAAATGTTAAATTAATTATTAAGTTGTATTTTTAAAATTTTCACAGACCTCATATTATCACAGATTCTTTGACAAAAACCTTGATTCATGAGTCATTTTCAATAGGATGGTAATTTGGTCAAGCAAGAGGAAGCCTGTCCTGATGTGATGGTGAGAGAATAAAGGTAACTCATTTACTTTTTGAACATTAGTTATTGAATGTCATAGTGACATTTAACATTGACATTGACAGTATGATTGGAGAGGTTTTCCTTTTTCTTGCTACTCTGAAGAAAATGTAAATTCAGAACTTAAAAAACGCTTTCCATTTCCCAAAACCTCCATTGATAAGCTGATTAAAATGACTGAGACAGAGAGGCAAAAGGAATATGCCACTGTTTGTAAAATGAATTAGTTTTAAAAACACTATGCAAGGAGGCGGAGCCAAGATGGCAGCGTGAGAAGGACAGTGGGAATCTCCTCCCAAAAACATATATATTTTTGAAAATACAACAAATACAACTAACCTTAAAAGAGATACAAGAAGACACAGAACAATAGCCAAACTACATCCACACCTGCGAGAACCCAGCGCCTGGTAAAAGGGGTAAGATACAAGCCACAGCCCGGCGGGACCCGAGGCCCCTCACCCCAGCTCCTGGAGGGAGGAGAGGAGTCGGAGCAGGGAGGGAGAGGGAGCCCAGGACTGCTAAACACCCAGCGCCAGCCATCCTCACCAGAGTGCAGATACAGTGCATGCGTGTGGTGCTGGAAACTAGGGAAGCAGGACAGCAAGACCTGTGAGTGGGTCCCGCTGCCAGCGCTCCTGGGACAAAGGAAAGCAAGTGTTTTTTGAAAGTCTTAAAGGGACAGGGACCCCACTACTGGACAGAAGCATCCCAGGTCATAATCCAGCAGCTGGAAATTCCAGGGAACTCCGGGTGCACTAACCCCCTGGGCAACAGCTCTGAGACCCCTCATGGAGGTAAAGAGCCCAACGGCCCCCTGTCCATTACACCCCAAGGCCCGCCATAGCATAGCAGCAGCCTGAGGCTGGCCACGCCCACAGCAAGGGAGCTTCATCCATACCAGCCAGGCAAGATACAGAGACCCAGTCTACATGCAATTGCCCAACAAAAGCCGCTAGGGGTCACAGTTGTCCCAGTAAAAAAAGGCCAGGAGCAATTGGAGAAAGTCTAGGCTCTCACAGATGACAGAAGTTTCAAAAGCATACCACTGCACCTATCAACATGAAAAGGCAAAAAAATTTGACCCAGACAAGACTAACCCAGACAGCTTCGACATCTTCTACATCTTCCCCTGAGAAGGAACCTGGGGAGATAGATTTAACCAGTCTTCCTGAAAAAGAATTCAAAACAAAAGTCATAACCATGCTAATGGACTTGCAGAGAAATATGCAAGAACTAAGGAGGGAGAATACAGAAGTAAAACAAGCTCTGGAAGGACTTCAAAGCAGAATGGAAGAGATGCAAGAGACCAACAATGGATTAGAAAACAGAGAACAGGAACACAGAGAAGCTGATGCAGAGAGGGATAAAAGGATCTCCAGGAATGAAAGAATTTTAAGAGAACTGTGTGACCAATCAAAACGGAAAAATATCTGCATTAGAGGGGTACCAGAGGAAGAGAGAAAAAAAGGGAAAGAAAGTGTCTTTGAATAAATAATTGCTGAAAACTTCCCCAAACTAGGGGAGGAAATGGCCTCTCAGACCACAGAGGTACACAGAACTCCCATGAAAAGGGATCTAAGGAGGGCAACACCAAGACACATAATAATTGAAATGGCAAAGATCAAAGACAAGGACTAAGTATTAAAGGGAGCCAGAGAGAAAAAAGGTCACCTGCAAAGGAAAACCCATCAGGCTATCATCAGACTTCTCAACAGAAACCCTACAGGCCAGAAGAGAATGGCATGATATACTTGATGCAATGAAACAGAAGGGCCTAGAACCAAGAATACTGTATCCAGCACGATTATCATTTAAATATGAAGGAGGGATTAAGCAATTCCCAGAAAAGCAAAAGTTGAGGGAATTTGCCTCCCACAAACCACCTCTACAGGGCATCTTACAGGGACTGCTCTATATGGGAGCACTCCTAAGAAGAGCACAGAACAAAACACACAACATATGAAGAAGGAAGGAGGAGGCATAAGAAGGGAGAGAAATAAAGAATCATCAGACCATGATTATAATAGCTCAATAAGTAAGTTAAGTTAGACAGTAAGGTAGTAAAGAAGCCAACCTTGAACCTTTGGTATCCAAAAACTTAATGCCTGCAATGGCAATAAGTACATACCTTTCAATAATCACCCTAAATGTAAATGGACTGAATGCACCAATAAAAAGACACAGAGTAATAGAACGGATAAAAAAGCAAGAACCTGGATTAAAGATGGTGGCGTGGGAGGAGAGACAGAGGAATCCTCCTAAAAATGGATACAATTAGAAAATTTAATTGGTGCAACTAATCCTGAGAGAGCAACAGGAAAGAGGACGCATCAGAGTGCACACACCTGGAGAAAAGAGCAGACATCAAGGAACAGCGTAACATACCAGAGCTGTGGCTCAATGGGACTAGAGCCCCTCCCCCACCCCAGCTCACCGGTGGGAGGAAGAGAAACGGAGTTGGGAGGGGGTGGAAGGATTGGAACGGAGAACACCAAGCTCCGGAAATCTGCTCTGGGAGCACAAACCTACATTTCATGGTGCTTTCATGAGACTCGCATGACTACCGGCTTGTAAAGTTAATACACGCAGTGTTCCTGGGGAGACTGGGATTCTGGCTGCTTGTGGAAAGCAGGGATCCATATCTGGCTGCTCTGGGACAAAAACTTATATGTGTGTGCCCGGCCCAATGGCTCAGGCAGTGGAGACTGGCACAGGAGCCAGGAGGCAGGGAACAGCTCTTTCCTACCCCCAGTATCACTCTGCTGTGACCCCTGACATTGCTTCAGGGGCTCAGCAGCTCCAGAATAGAGCTTCTGGACACTAGAGGGCTCATATACAAAGATGAAACGCCAAAGGAACCTTGTCCAGAGTAAAACTGTTAATACAACTCCCGAAAAAGATTTAAATGATATGGACCTCGTGACTCTTCCTGAAAGGGAGTTCAAAATAAAAATAATCAACATCCTAATGGAGGTACAGAAAGACATCCAAGAACTAAGGAATGAATTCAGGTCAGAGATCCAGTCATTAAAGAAGACGATGGATGGGATTAAAAGCAGGTTGAATATGGTGAAGGAGACAATAAATGAAATGGAAACTAGAGAAGAGAAATACAAAGAAGCTGAGGCACAGAGAGGAAAAAAGATCTCTAAAAATGAAAGAATATTGAGAGAACTGTGTGACCAATCCAAGTGGAACAATATTCACATTATAGGGATACCAGAAGAAGAAGAGAAAGAGAAAGGGATAGAAAGTGTCTTTGAGGAGGTAATTGCTGAAAACTTCCCCAATCTGAGGAAGGACATAGTCTCTCAGGCCATGAAGGTCCACAGATCTCCCAAAACAAGGGACCCAAGGAAGACAACACCAAGAAACATAGTAATTAAATGGGAAAGATCAAGGATAAGGACAGACTGCTAAAAGCAGCCAGAGGCAGAAATAAGATCACATACAAAGGAAAGCCCATCACGCTAACATCAGACTTCTCAGCAGAAACCTTACAGGCCAGAAAGGAGTGGCATGATGTATTTAATGCCATGAAGCAGAAGGGCCTGGAACCAAGATTACTTTATCTGGTGAGATTATCATTTAAATTTGAAGGAGGGATTAAACAATTTCCAGATAAGCAAAAGATGAGAGAGTTTACCTCCCACAAACCATCTCTGCAGTCTATTTTGGAGGGACTGCTATAGATGGAAGTGTTCCGAGGGTTGGATAGCTGTCACCAGAGGTAGTAAAATCATGGTAGGGAGGGTGGAGCAGCTGATTGCGAGGCAAATACAAAATTAAATTGACTATCCCCAAAACCAATCAAAGAATAGAGGAAAAGTATAGAATCTGATACCAACACACCATTCACTCCAAAGGACAGATCCAACAGACCGAAAATAAGTAAGGACACAGAGCCACTGAAGAACACATTAGAACAGATGGACCTAATAGACATCTATTGAACTCTACACCCAAAAGCAACAGGATACACATTATTCTCAAGTGCACATGGAACATTCTCCAGAATAGACAACATACTAGGCCACAAAAAGAGCCTCAGTAAATTCAAAAAGATTGAAATTCTACCAAATAACTTTTCAGACAACAAAGGTATAAAAATAAAATGTACCAAGAAAGCAAAAATGCTCACAAACACATGGAGGCTTAACAACATGTTCCTAAATAATCAATGGGTCAATGACCAAATTAAAATGGAGATCCAGAGATATAAGGAAATAAATGACAACAACAACACAAAGCCCCAACTTCTGTGGGATGCAGCAAAAGCAGTCTTCTTAAGAGGAAAATATATAGCAAAACAGGCATATTTAAAGAAGAAAGAACAAACCCATATGAATAGTCTAATGTCACAGTTATCAAAATGGAAAAAAGGAGAACAAATGAGGCCTAAAGTTAGCAGAAGGAGGGACATAGTAAAGATCAGAGAAGAAATAAACAAAATCGAGAAGAATAAAACAACAGAAAAAATCAATGAAACCAAGAGCTGGTTCTTTGAGAAAATAAACAAAATAGATAAGCCTCTAGCCAGAATTATTAAGAGAAAAAGAGGATCAACATACATCAACAGAATGAGAAATGAGGAAGGAAACATCATGACAGACCCAAAAGAAATACAAAGAATTATTAGAGACTACAATGAAAACCTATATGCTAAGAAGCTGGAAAACCTAGAAGAAATGTACAACTTCCTAGAAAAATACAACCTTCCAAGACTGACCAAATAAGAAACACAAAATCTAAACAAAACAATTACCAGCAAAGAAATTGAAGCAATAATCAAAAAACTGCCCAATTAAAAAAAACCTGGGCCAGATGGACTTACTAGGAATTTTATCAGACATACAGAGAAGACATAATACCCATTCTACGTAAAGTTTTCCAAAAAATAGAAGAGGAGGGAATATTTCCAAACTCATTCTATGAAGCAAACATCAGCCTAATATCAAAACCAGGAAAGACCCCACCAAAAAATAAAATTACAAAAAAATATCCCTGATGAACATAGAAGCAAAAATACTGAATAAAATACTAGCAAACCGAATTCAAAAAAATATCAAAAGGATCATACACCACGACAAGTGGGATTCATCCCAGGGATGCAAGGATGGTACAACATTCAAAAATCCATCAACATAATCCACCACATCAAGAAAAAGAAAGACAAAAACCACATGATCATCTCCATAGATGCTGAAAAAGCATTCGACAAAGTTCAACATCCATTCATGATAAAAACTCTCAGCAAAATGGGTATAGAGGGCAAGTACCTCAACATAATAAAGGCCATCTATGATAAACCCACAGCCAACATCATATTGAACAGCGAGAGGCTGAAAGCTTTTCCTCTGAGATCGGGAACGAGACAGAGATGCCCACACTCCCCACTGTTATTTAACATAGTACTGGAGGTCCTAGCCACGGCAATCAGACAAAACAAAGAAATACAAGGAATCCAGAATGGTAAAGAAGAAGTTAAACTGTCACTATTTGCAGATGACATGATATTGTACATAAAAAACCCTAAAGACTCCACTCCAAAATTACTAGAACTGATATCGGAATACAGCAAAGTTGCAGGATACAAAATTAACACACAGAAATCTGTAGCTTTCCTATACACTAACAATGAGCCAATAGAAAGAGAAATCAGGAAAACAACTCCATTCACAATTGCATCAAAAAGAGTAAAATACCTAGGAATAAACCTAACCAAAGAAGTGAAAGACCTATACTCTGACACCTATAAGACACTCTTTGGAGAAGTTAAAGAGGACACTAACAAATGAAAACTCATCCCATGCTCTTGGTTAGGAAGAATTAATATCGTCAAAATGGCCATCCTGCCCATAGCAGTATACAGATTTGATGCTATCCCTATCAAATTACTAACAACATTCTTCAATGAACTGGAACAAATAGTTCAAAAATTCATATGGAAACACCAAAGACCCCGAATAGCCAAAGCAATCCTGAGAAAGAAGAATAAAGTGGCGGGAAACTCACTCCCCAACTTCAAGCTCTACTACAAAGCCATAGCAATCAAGACAATTTGGTACTGGCACAACAGAGCCACAAACAAGTGGAACAGATTAGAGACTCCAGACATTAACCCAAATATATATGGTCAATTTATATTTGATAAAGGAGCCAAGGACATACAATGGGGAAATGACAGTCACTTCCTCAGATGGTGCTGGCAGAATTGGACAGCTACATGTAAGAGAATGAAACTGGATCACTGTCTAACCCCTACACAAAAGTAAATTCAAAATGAATCAAAGACCTGAATGTAAGTCATGAAACCATAAAACTCTTAGAAAAAACATAGGCAAAAATCTCTTGGATGTGAACATTAGCAACTTCTTCATGAATATATCTCCCCGAGCAAAGAAAACAAAAGCAAGAATGAACAAATGTGACTATATCAAGCTGAAAAGCTTCTGTACAGTGACAGACACCATCAATAGAACAAAAAGGTACCCTACAGTATGGGACAATATTTTCATAAATGACAGATCCGATAAAGACATGAGGTCCAAAATATATAAAGAGCTCACACTCCTCAACAAACAAAATGGACATAATCCAATTAAAAAATGGGCAGAAGAGCTGAACAGACAGTTCTCCAAAGAAGAAATTCATATGGCCAACAGACACATGAAAAGATGCTCCACATTGCTAGTTATCAGAGAAATGCAAATTAAAACCACAATGAGATATCACCTCACACCAGTAAGGATAGCCAGCATCCAAAAGACAAACAACAACAAATGTTGGCGAGGTTGCGGAGAAAGGGGAACCCTCCTACACTGCCAGTGGTAATGTAAATTAGTTCAACCATTGTGGAAAGCAGTATGGAGGTTCCTCAAAATGCTCAAAGTAGACTTACCATTTGACCCAGGAATTCCACTTCTAGGAATTTACCCTAAGGATGAAGCACTCCAGTTTGAAGAAGACAGATGCACCCTTATGTTTATCGCTGCACTATTTACAATAGCCAAGAAATGGAAGCAACCTAAGTGTCCATCAGTAGATGAATGGATAAAGAAGATGTGGTACATATACACAGTGGAATATTATTCAGCCATAAGATGAAAGCAAATCCTACCATTTGCAATAACATGGATGGAGCTGAGGGTATTATGCTCAGTGAAATAAGCCAAGAGGAGAAAAACAAATACCAAATGATTTCACTCATCTGTGGAGTATAAGAACAAAAGAAAAACTGAAGGAACAAAACAGCAGCAGAATCACAGAACCCAAGAATGGGCTAACAGTTGCCAAAGGGAAAGAGACTGGAGGGAATGGGAGGGTAGGGAGGTCTAAGGGAGGGGAAGAAGAAAGGATGTATTATGATTAGCATGTATAATGTGGGGGGTAGTGGAAAGAGGAGGGCTTTGCAACACAGAGAAGAGAAGTAGTGATTCTACATCATCTTAGTATGCTGATGGACAGTGACTGTAATGGGGTTTGTGGGGGGAACTTGGGGTAGGGGAGAGCCTAGTAAACACAATGTTCTTTAAAAAAATAAAAATAAATTTATTAATTATTTAAAAAAAAAGAAACTACTACTCTGTGAAATGATCAAAGCAGTAAATTTCTTATGTTAACTCCACAAATTAGTCCGGAAAACTGATAAGAAACTTAGTGTCTGTGGATAAAATCAGAGTTCCTGTGGCCAGGATTCTCACCTGGCCCTGGATGACTAGCTAACTTCACACCTGCGTGCAATACATGGCTGTTGAATCTATATAAAGAGCTCTTCCCAGTGCTCTGGGTGTGACATGGTGGCAATGCTGCAATGCTACAGGAGAGCAGAGCAGAGGCTGCAGTGGTGGCAACACTGAGGACAGAGGCCCAGAGGATGGCTGGGCAGACAGAGGGGCCCAGAAGCAGAGACCGGCTTGTGGTGTGCAGACTCATTCTGAGTGAACGAGATTCTACTGACTGACCTGGCACTTGGAAATAAAGTTGGGTATAACTCTTTCACCCAAAGAATGTTTTGCTGTCATTTTCTTTGGTCATATTGAATCCATAGCGAACTTGTCCAGGGCTGAAACCCAATGGCAAGACAGTGTCTCTTCCAAGATAAACATTTAGAGACCATTTGGTGGATCTGCATCCTTAGCTCTATGTCTCACAACCGCCTATAAATTCCCAGGCAACGCATCACTACGGGCTCTCTTGTCCCCTCCTGGCTCATGCAAGGAGCTCTGTCTGTCCTCTCACTGTATCTCTCAATAAAAGTCCCCCAGGGTCCCGTAAAAAAAAAAAAAAAGCAAGACCCATCCATATGCTGCTTACAAGAGACTCACCTCAAACCCAAAGACATGCACAGACTTAAAATCAAGGGATGGAAAAACATATTTCATGCAAACAACAGAGAGAAAAAAGCAGGTGTTGCAATACTAGTATCAGACAAAATAGACTTCAAAATAAAGAAAGTAACAAAAGATAAAGAAGAACATTACATAATGATAAAGGGCTCAGTCCAGCAAGAGGATATAACCATTATAAATATATATGCACCCAATACAGGAGCACCAACATATGTGAAACAAATACTAACAGAATTAAAGGAAGAAATAGAATGCAATGCATTCATTTTGGGGGACTTCAACACACCACTCACACCGAAGGACAGGTCCACCAGACAGAAAATAAGTAAGGACACAGAGGCAGTGAACAACACACTAGAACAGATGGACCTAATAGACATCTACAGAACTCTACATCCAAAAGCAACAGGATACACATTCTTCTCAAGTGCACATGGAACATTCTCCAGAATAAACCACATAATAGGCCACAAAAAGAGCCTCAGTGAATTCCAAAAGATTGAAATCCTACCAACCAACTTTTCAGACCACAAAGGCATAAAACTAGAAATAAACTGTACAAAGAAAGCAAAGAGGCTCATAAACACATGGAGGCTTAACAACACGCTCCTAAATAATCAATGGATCAATGACCAAATCAAAATGGAGATCCAGCAATATATGGAAACAAAAGGCAACAACAACACAAAGCCCCAACTACTGTGGGGTACAGCAAAAGCAGTCTTAAGAGGAAAGTATATAGCTATCCAGGTATTTTAAAAGAAAGAAGAACAATCCCAAATGAATGGTCTAATGTCACAATTATCAAAATTGGAAAAAGAAGAACAAATGAGGCCTAAGGTCAGCAGAAGGAGGGACATAATAAAGATCAGAGAAGAAATAAATAAAATAGAGAAGAATAAAACAATAACAAAAATCAATGAAACCAAGAGCTGGTTCTTCGAGAAAATAAACATAATAGATAAGCCTCTAGCCAGACTTATTAAGAGGAAAAGAGAGTCAACACACATCAACAGAATCAGAAATGAGAAAGGAAAAATCATGATGGACCCCACAGAAATACAAATAATTATTAGAGAGTACCATGGAAACCTATATGCCAACAAGCTGGGAAACCTAGGAGAAATGGACAACTTCCTAGAAAAATACAACCTTCCAAGACTGACGAAGTAAGAAACACAAAATCTAAACAAACCAATTACCAGCAAAGAATTTGAAGTGATAATCAAAAAACTACCCAAGAAAAAAACTCCTGGGCCAGATGGATTTACCTCGGAATTTTATCAGACATACAGAGAAGACATAAAACCCATTCTCCTTAAAGTATTCCAAGAAATAGAAGAGAAGGGAATACTCCCAAACTCATTCTATGAAGCCAACAGCACCGTAATACCAAAACTAGGCAAAGACCCCACCAAAAAAGAAAACTACAGACCAATATCCCTGATGAATGTAGATGCAAAAATAATCAACAAAATATTAGCAAACCGAATTCAAAAATACATTAAAAGAATCATACACCATGACTACGTGGGATTCATCCCAGGGATGCAAGGATGGCACAACATTCGAAAATCCATCATCATCATCCACCACATCAACAAAAAGAAAGACAAAAACCGCATAATCATCTCCATAGATGCTGAAAAAGCATTCGGCAAAATTCAACATCCATCCATTCATCATAAAAACTCTCAACAAAATGGGCATAGAGGGCAAGTACCTCAACATAATAAAGGCCATATATGATAAACCCACAGCCAACATCATATTGAACAGCGAGAAGCTGAAAGCCTTTCCTCTGAGATCGGGAACAAGACAGGGATGCCCACTCTCCCCACTGTTATTTAACATAGTACTGGAGGTCCTAGCCACGGCAATTAGACAAAACAAAGAAATACAAGGAATCCAGATTGGTAAAGATGAAGTTAAACTGTCATTTGCAGATGACATGATATTGTACATTAAAAAGCCTAAAGACTCCACTCAGAAACTACTAGAGCTAATATCGGAATTCAGCAAAGTTGCAGGATACAAAATTAACACACAGAAATCTGTGGCTTTCCTATACACTAAGAATAAACTAATAGAGAAATCAGGAAGATAATTCCATTCACAATAGCATCAAAAAGAATAAAGTACCTAGGAATAAACCTAACCGAGGAAGTGAGAGACCTAGACCCTGAAAACTATAAGACACTCTTAAGAGAAATTAAAGAAGTCGCTAACAAATGGAAACTCATCTCATACTCCTGGCTAGGAAGAATTAATATCGTCAAAATGGCCATCCTGCCCAAAGCAATATACAGTTTCGATGCAATCCCTATCAAATTACCAACAACAATCTTCAATGAACTGGAACAAATAGTTCAAAAATTCATATGGAAACACCAAAGACCCCGAATAGCCAAAGCAATCCTGAGAAGGACGAATAAAGTTGGGGGAACTCACTCCCCAACTTCAAGCTCTACTACAAAGCCACAGTAATCAAGACAATTTTGTAATGGCACACAAGAACAGAGCCACAGACCAATGTAACAGAATAGAGTCTCCAAACATTAATCCAAACATATATGGTCAACTAATATTCGATAAAGTGGCCATGGACATACAATGGCAAAATGACAGTCTCTTCGACAGTTGGTGCTGGCAAAACTGGACAGCTACATGTAAGAGAATGAAAGTGGATCACTGTCTAACCCCATACACAAAAGTAAATTTGAAATGGATCAAAGACTTGAATGTAAGTCATGAAACCATAAAACTCTTAGAAAAAAACATAGGCAAAAATCTCTTAGACATAAACATGAGTGACCTCTACTTGAACATATCTCCCCGGGCAAGGAAAACAAAAGCAAGAATGAACAAATGGGACTATATCAAGCTGAAAAGCTTCTGTACAGCAAAGGACACCATCAATAGAACAAAAAGGTACCCTACAGTATGGGAGAATATATTCATAAATGACAGATCTGATAAAGGGTTGACATCCAAAATATATGAAGAGCTCACACACCTCAACAAAAAAACCCAAATAATCCAATTAAAAAATGGGCAGAGCAGCTGAATAGACAGTTGTCTAAAGAACAAATTCAGATGGCCAACAGACACATGAAAAGATGCTCCACATTGCTTGTCATTAGAGAAATGCAAATTAAAACCACAATCAGATATCATCTCACACCAGTAAGGATGGCTACCATCCAAAAGACAAACAACAACAAATGTTGGCGAGGTTGTGGAGAAAGGGGAACCCTCCTACACTGCTGGTGGGAATGTAAATTAGTTCAGCCATTTTGGAAACCAGTATGGAGGTTCATCAAAATGCTCAAAATAGAAATACCATTTGACCCAGGAATTCCACTTCTAGGAATTTACCCCAAGAATGCAGCACTCCAGTTTGAAAAAGACAGATGCACCCCTATGTTTATCGTTGCACTATTTACAATAGCTACGATATTTAAGCAACCTAAATGTCCATCAGTAGATGAATGGATAAAGAAGATGTGGTACATATACACAATGGAATACTACTCAGCCATAAGAAGAGGGCAAATCCTACCATTTGCAGCAACATGGATGGAGCTGGAGGGTATTATGCTCAGTGAAATAAGCCAGGCGGAGAAAGACAAGTACCAAATGATTTCACTCATATGTGGAGTATAAGAACAAAAGAAAACTGAAGGAACAAAACAGCAGCAGAAGCACAGAACCCAAGAATGGAGTGTTACCAAAGGGAAAGGGACTGGGGAGGATGGGTGGGAAGGGAGGGATAAGGGCGGGAAAAAAAAAGGGGGCATTACGATTAACATGTATATTGTGGTGGGGGCATGGGGAGGGCTGTGCAACACAGAGAAGACAAGTAGTGATTTTACAGCATCTTATTATGTTGATGGACAGTGACTGTGAACGGGTATGTCGTGGGGGCTTGGTGAAGTGGGGAATCTAGTAAACATAAAGTCCTTCATGTAATTGTAGATAAATGATACCAAAATATAATTTTAAAAAAACACTATGTGAAACAAGAGTTTTCCAGTATATGTTAATAGGACATAATTTCGTATTTTGTGGGTCTCTTAGGCAGAAAGATAGATACGAACAGGATGAAAAGAGGGTGGAGGAGGGTGGGGCCCACCAAGAACTCAGGGAGTTAATCAGATAAAACCAGAGAGTCAGAGGAACTCAGAGGCAACATTCTTTGCTATGTGAGCTCATTCCACATGCCCTGAATGTGGGCTGACCTTGAGGCTTGCCCCAGCTAATTCAGGTGAGATAGGGCAGAGATATGAGACAAGCATTATGATTAATTTTCCTAAAAATGCTGAGATGTGAATAACATAGTGGGTACAAGAGGGTATCAACATTTCCTTCTTTTTTGGGGGGGAATGGAATCCATATTATTCCTTTGTATGGATATATCTCATTTGATTTATCCATTAATCAGGTAGTGGACATTTATTTCCATTTATTGCTATTGTGAATAATGTTGCTATGAACATATATGTACAAGGTTTTATTTGCATGTATGTTTTTATTTCTTTTGGGTATAAACCTAAAAAGTGGTATTGCTGGATATGATAACTCTAACTTTTGGAAGAACTGCTGAACTGTTTTTCCAAAGCACCTGTATCATTTCCTATTGGCGTGCATAAGGGTTTGCATCCTCATGAATACTTGTAATCCCTCTTTTTTTAAAAAAATTTTTTTGCTATTCTGTTGGATGTAAAGTGGTATCACATTGTGGTTTTAATTTGAATTTGCTTAATGACTAAACATTTTGTAATGTGCTTTGATAATTTATATATTTTCTTTGGAAAAATATTCAAATCTTTCACCCTGATTTTAATTTTTATTTGTCCTTTTATCATTGAGTTGTAAGAGTTCTTTATATATTCTGAACAGAAGTCCATTTTAAGATATATGACTTGCAAATTTTCTTTCCATCATTTTGTGGACTGTCTTTTCACTTTTTTAATGTTGGCTATTGAAGCAAAAAAACTTTTAATTTGATGTAGTCAATTTATCTATTTTTTTCTTTTATTGCCTTTGCTTTTGGTATCATATCTAAGAAACCATTTCCTAACCTAAGATCATGAAGAATTACTCCTGTATTTCTTATACTTGTATCTATTAATATATTTCTATGATCCATTTTGAGTTAATTTTTATACATTGTGTGTATGCGTAGAGTCCAATTCCATCCCTTTGCATGTGTATATCCACTTGTCCCAACTCTGTTAAAAGGATTATTCTTTCCCCATTGAAATGTCTTGACATCTTTGTTCAAAGTTAGTTGCCCATAAATGTTAAGAGTATTTTGCAACTTTCATTCTACTCTATTAATCTCTGTCTCTTCACACACCAGCACCACACTCTTGATTACTGTAGATCTGTGCTAAGTTTTGAAATTGGGAAATATGTGTCCTCCAGCTTTATTCTTTTTTTTTCAAGATTGTTTTGGCTATTCTGGGTCCTTTGCAATTTCATATAAATTTTAAGATCAATCTGTCAATGCAAGAAACTAGCTGAGATTCAATAGGAACTACTGTGAATTTATAGATCAATATGGGGAATATTGCTGACTTAACAATATCAAGTCTCGTGACTGGTGCACATACATTACCTCTATTTATTTAGATCTTTAATTTCTATCAACAATGTTTTATAGTTTTCAGTGTCTAATTTTTGTACTTATTTTGTTAAATTTATACTGAATATTTTATTCTTTTTGATGCTATTGTAAATAGGAATTTTTTCTCAATATCATTTTTGGAATGGTCATTGCTAGTGTATGGAAATAGTTGATGTCTTGTGTATTAATCTAGCATTCTGCAACCGTGCTGAGTTCATTTATTAATTCTTATAGTTTTTTAGATTACTTAGTATTTGCTATTACAAGATCATGTCATCTGCAGATAGAGATAATTTCTTCCTTTGCAACCTCATGCCTTTTTTTTTTTTTGCTTTGCCTAATTGCCTGGGTCCCTGAGTAATTCTGATGCAAGCAGTTGGACGATTATATTTGGAGAAAGTGAATTAAAAAGAAAAGTTCACACAACATTTCAGGTATTCCCCAAGGAGACAGGACTGAGGTCTCTCTCAGAAGCTCAGAAATTAAATCCCACAAGAAGAGTAGGTGTCTACTCCCTTATGCCTAAATATAGCCCCTGAGGGAGATAACTGAGAGCTATGTAAACACTGTAGGCAAGTTTGTTGCTCTTTGGAGAGTTTAAAAAAAAAGTATGATATTTAATGATATTCCCTAAAGGGAAAAATTTATATTTCTACAACAAGTATGCAATTGTTAATATTTACCCTGCCTAAAGTCAATATAGTGGAAAAAAGGATGTATTTGATTTTTCTGAGTTCCAGGTCCCTTACTTAGTAGTGTGAACTGGGGAGACTCAGTTAATCTTACTGATTTTCATTTTGCTGACTGTAAAATGAGGAAACTGATGGACCTGCAATCTTCTAAAAGAGGTTTATACACATATATATAAATATATGTTTGTAAATGTATATATATATATTTTTTATATAATATATTTATATATGTATATTCCTTAGCAAAGTCTAGCACATTATAGATATTGACATATATATTTCTAAATACATAATGAACGAATCATTTCTGTATCATAGTGTTGTTTACATATGAAATCACATTTAAATTAAAACATTATTCAAAATACTGATATCTTTCCTTCTTTGTACCCAACATTTAAAACCCTTTAAATTAGGGACCTTTGAAAGACAGCGATATAGTCATTTTAAATGCAATTCACAAGAAACTAGAATTTTACTTATGGAATTCATCATTTTCATGAAGGAATGCTCTCGATTTTGAAGGGCTCTTTAATCTCATCTCATAAAACCAATGTTATTTTATAATAAACCCTTGCCATTAAGTTGTTCATAACCACCAGTGTTTAAAGTGGTATGTCCAACACAAATATGTAGTTTCTTTGGTAGCAAAATGTATTTTCCACTCATTTTTCTTGCATTAGTTAAAAAATATAGACTGAAAATGAACTAGATCATATAATCCTTGACCACCTGTTTTTGAAAAGCAACAAAATTAAAAGGAACAGCCTTTTTTGCTGACTTTGGTTCTGAAGAGATTCTTATAATATATGAAGCCTCATAAATGTGTACAAGAGGATCTAGAGTTTATTAGACTTATTTTAAGATATCTGTCTTTTTGAGCTTAGTTAGCTGTGATTTTTAATTTTTAATTAATGTTAGTTGTAACTCAGGAAAGAACTGTAAAGCTATCTTTTTTTCATGGATTCTCATTGGTTACTGAGACGGTGGTGCAAAGGTGAATGTGGGACTTCATGCTGTTCTTCTTTCTTTTCTTCTTTCAAAAGCACATTTAGGCTCTGCCAAAAAGAGTTAGTGAAACGGGCCACCCTAAGCCAGACCAGAAATAGAACTTGTGCCTTGGTTTAGAAAATTTAAGAGGGATAATAAGAATTCTCGTGTTGAATTCCTACACTCAGTGCTGGGAGAGACAGTTGGGAGGCAGGAAGAGATTTCTAGAGTAAGGTTGTAATGAAGGCTGGTGCTGGCCATTGACTTTTGCTCTGGAATCCATCCAGCTCTCATGCCTTCCTCCTGTGAGGTGCTGTGTCTGCGGGGGGTTGACCCCTGCAGTCTGCTTTTCCCAGGCTTCTTTGCAGACTAACTCATAGCTTGGTGCAGTCCTTGGCAAGCCCTGGGGAGACACTGGGACCAGAAAGAAAGTGGAAGTCCAGTTTCTCTTCTGGCAGAGATGGGTAAGTTTGTTGGGGCCTGAAGCTTACAATATTTTGAACCCTCTTCAAGAAAAAGAATATAAAATTACATTAAGAATTATATTTGAAAGTGGATATTTACTAGAATTAGAAAAGAAATTACTGCAAGGTAATAAATTTTAAAAAGCTGGTCAATATCACAAACATCAAAAAATCAAAATAAATATCACAAGAATTTTCATTAACTTACAGACATATCTCCATAATGTTTGTTTTCTATAATTTTTGACTGCATACCCTTTAATTACTTCTCCATTTGGCAATGATTTTTTAATATTTTATTTGAACAAAGTATAAGATTATTCAGTCTTTCTTCTAACATGACTGATCAAAACTTGTTATTTCATTATTTATAGTTGAGATGCAGAGAACACATGATTTCACATGCAGACATTTTGACTATTTGTAGCACTGCTACCATTATGTGTTGAAAACACAGGAATTCTATTCTACTCGGCATTATTTTTATGTAAAATGTATTGCACAATTATACTTGTATACACTGTATAATTAAATATATACCCAAAAGTGAATTCCTATTTTCTTTAGGTTATAACAACCTAATTATCTTAGAATTTTATATGATTGATCACTGGAAGAATTTTCCACAGAGTAGCTTTTGTCTCCATTCTTTGAAAATTTATTTCTCTTCCACCACCCACACACTTGGTGCTGGGCACCTTAGGACACTTTCATAAGACAGGACAGATCCATCCTGTCAGGACACTAGACAATTTACAGACTGGACAGTGGAAAGGTTTCTAGAGGCCAATTTTATACCAGAATGGCTGTTGATAACTTCACTATACATGAAAGTGACTGTTAAGACACATACCGTAATCTCACTGAGACCTTATTAACTCTATCTCCGGCTCTACTTTCCTGTAGATGGACTCAAATTCTGGTAGCCACTCTCATGTCACCTGCCAGGAGGAAAATACGGAAAATTGGAGCAGAAAGTGACCATGGCTTTAGCCAATTGCAGCAAATATATCCTACTAAATTTCTTTCTCCTAATCGTACAACTCAGGAAGGACCAGTAAACACATAGACAAGGTTCCTCTAGGGAACTGAAGCTTAAGTTTCAGTGGTTTCACAGCAAGTCCATCATTGCTCTCTGCTTCTGTTGGTGTCTCTGGCAGTGTGTGTCCCTGCCTGGCTCTAGCTCCATGGTGGATGTCACCTCCATAGTAACCACACCCTCAGTGTGGCCTCCGTCATGGCCCAGCTCCTCGTTGTTCCTTCTCTGGGATCCCTCACCAACTGCAGACCGTCTTCTCAGTGATCACCTCTGTAGATGAGTTGCTTATATATGGTTCCCACCATGAAACTAGCAGCTCTGGCCTTTGTTTCCCTGGCAGGACTCCGACTGATAGCAAGGACATCTCTAGAACCACTGAGATGTTAAGGGTAAGGAGAGTGTAATAAACATTCTGAGTCCATGTTTTGATGTGTGATTGTTGAGCTCTTTTAAGCCTTAACCCCCCTTATTTCCCTTCTGCCCACATCTGGGTGAACGAATAAATAGGCAGGAGCTCCTCCTTTGGAGCAAGCGAGCAGTCCAACCAAGCATGGGAATGCTCAGGCCAGCTCGGGCCCCAACCCCCATAAAAGTCCCAAGCCAGTCAACTTTTTTGCACTATTAGAACATTTTCAGAACTGTCTGAGAGCGATAAGAGAGTTTTTTCTCGAGAAATACCTCTTCATACCTTTTTGCCAAATGTGTGGTATTATCTCCATATCTGAACCAAATTTTAGATGGGGGCATCCTGTTTCTGTGGGATAGTCACAACAGAGAGAAAGATGTTTTGGTGTCTAAATCTCAAATTTTTTAAATTTAAATATAATTGACCTACACTATTATGTTAGTTTCAAGTATACAATAATAAATTGATGATTACAAGTCTCCAAATTCTTGAAGTCTGTAGGGGCATTTGTTTAAGTTAGATTTTAATTCAGTGCACAGAGCCAATTACATGTTCATTAAAATGTGTTAGTGCCATGTGATGTTACCTAGTGGTGTTTTCTTAGTTTAACTTAAGAAGCCATAAAAAACTCTGCTGATCTGCTTCTCAGAATGTTCAACAGGGACCTTCTTTTAAGTGTTAACTAGAAATGATTTTGATATTTAAACAATAAAATATTTTTTCAGGAATCTGAGAGTAATATGATGCCTCTTCTCATTTTGCTTTTTGCAGAAAATTCCTGGGAAAAGTCATAAGATATCATTGTATTCATGCCAATGCATGGGTCCTAATGATGGAAATTCTGTGTATCTTATTACAATTTTCAGTGGAACTCTCTGGACACTTCATATAGGGTATAGAGAAATTTGGCACTTTATTTTCAGTTCTCATTGGTGGAGTTTCATTGCTAGGATAAGGGGATGAACATATACCTTGGAAAGAAGTATTACGGTGCATTAGAAAAGATTTTAGGGTATATTTGTATTGGTAATGGCATGTTAGAGCTCTGTTGGCAAACAGATAATAAATATATATCATTGTTGAATGAATGCAGGGCATAATAAAAGGTGTATTTTTCTTTCTGAAAAGGTTCTCTGTCTTAGATGTTATTTCCTCTCAGATCTGTCATTTCTCTTTTGGGATTAGCAGACCATCTGACATCTACTTTATTTTGTAAGTCATCTAGTACAGTGTGGAGGAGTGTTTTCTTTATTTTTGAGGACCTAGAGTTTAACCAAAGCTTTTTTTCATCCTCCCACACCTTGTCAATTAATGTTATGAATACTTTCTAAGGAACCAAGAACCTAGAAGAGCAATGTTCCAATTCTTAAGGCAATGAGTGTGGTAAAAACATGAAATCATTTTTAAAATTTATAAATGTCATAGTTCAGTTCAAATGACACCAGGTTACAGCTGTAAGTAAAGGGATCATTGACTATCACTAAACACCCATTACTACTAAAAGTTGTTATTCCTCACCTCAAAAATACCTTACTTTATTGAATCTTATGCTGTTATTGTTAAGATGCATCATTTTGTATATATTAGGAAAGAAAAAAATGTTGCCAATTAAACTATGACACAGTGTTTCTTATCACATTGAATTTGTCTAATTTTTGTCTTTTGTGTGTTCAAAACATTTGTAGTATTATATTTCATAAAGGAATGCTTAATTTGAGGCTCTCAGATTTGCTTCTCAGCTGCTGGCACTCTTCCTTAAAGTTTTGATGTTGGCACCTTCTTAGTGATTACAGATGGTATATAAATAATGCTTCTAGACATCAACAAAGAAGTCACTGTAAATGGCAATTAAACTCAATGCTTGAAACTAAATTGAAGTAGTAAAAATATGACCAAGTTGGCATATGAACAGTAGTGACAATTATATAGCAATTCTCCAACAATCCTGAGAAGCCATCAAAAGACTCACTACGATTCCAGATAAGTTAAAATGTTCAGAAATCTGCAACTCAGGGTTGCTGAAATACATACAGCTGTTTGTTATGCTTAGCTTACAGTCTGGGTCTCTAGCACTCTCCTGGGACATGTGACCTGTCTGTCAGAAAAGGCATTTGAAGTCTTCCTGGGTAGGCAGGACAGACAGACTGCCTTAGCTGCTGCAAATCAGCTTATGTTTCATTTCTTAGATATGATTATATTCACTTATCTGTTTTTGTTGTTGTTCTGTAGACCATGATCTGTCACTGCCTTGGCCAAGGCCTCCTTGCAGTAGTATGTAAGCTGACTTTAGCAAATGGATGCAAATATTTTCTTACTTCTCTTTCATGGGTAAGTTAACAGTAAATGTAATATGTTCAATCAACCTTTATAAGTAGTCCTTTCATTAAGTTCAGTGTTGGTGGCTGCATTGAGACCCATTTTTTTTTGTCTCATAAGAGCACCATACATGCTTTCACTAAGCACAGATTTTGTGGGTGTGTGTTTTTTTCCTTTTCTAAAGTATCATTGATCTCTCCACATTTCTTTTTTCTCTTTTATGGAGAAAGAAAGAGGCTGGGCATTTGCAATAGGTAGCTTTTTTCTATTCCTCGTGGTCAGAAAAAAAGATATGCCTTTGAGAACAATCATGAATGTCTAGTAGCATAGTTTCATCCAGCCTAAAAATACGAATATTTCTTTTTTTTTGTGAATACTTTTGCACTAGTGGAATAGGAATTTTCATAAGAAGTTATATTTAGACATATTGAAGAAAAATGATGGTTTTCTTACCAGTTTTAAAAGTTCAACTAGATTTTAATTTAATAGATAGCACATATGTAAAAGGATTGATTCTGTGTTGAATAGGAATGACTTTTATTTTGCTCAGTGGTTAGCATGATATTTTTAATAATTTTAAATGGGGAAAATTAATAACACAATGAATAACTTTGAATCAGAATTTTATTCTAACCAATAATACAGAATGCTTGAAAAAGTAACCAGGTTAGAATGCATATAATATTGTATTAAGACTTTTAAGTAAAGAAATGCTGCACAATGGTAACTAAGTGATTTAAGGAAAAACTTTTGAAAAATCTAACTATGAATTATCTTAAAAAACCAAGTGCTGATTGATCTATATTAATAGCAAGACAGCACAGGGGATTCTTCCCTAACACAGTACACATGAACCTGAAAATCCATGTATTTTGTAAATCTCTCACTGAAGATAATACCACATCTTAGGAAAAGGGGATGGGCAGATCCTTCAAAACCTATGCAACTTTATGAACAAAGCACTGTGAAAAATTAATGATAATTGTATTTTTGGAAATCATTTGCACAGTCAATTCTGGAAGCTCAGAATGGCGAAAGACTGCCTTTTGGGATATTAATCTACATAAAATTCATAGAGTGGAGACACTGTCTTGGGGATATTGAGCCTGTGCAGATGCAGAGAGCTAAGCCAGGGGGACTGTGGTAAAGGTGGACAGAGGAGCAAGTGCTACCTTCTCACTGGGGGATGCCTCTTTGGAAAAAGAAACTTGGGTTCAGGGAATCGGTTTACATTTCATTAAATACAGTTGGAAGAGATCTCTCCTTTTCTGCTGAAAATATAATTTTACTGGTGGGTAGAGCCAAGATGGCAGCATGAGTAGGACAGTGGGAATCTCCTCTCAAAAACATATATATTTTTGAAAATACAACAAATACAACTAATCCTAAAAGAGAGACCAGAAGACACAGGACAACAGCCAGACTACATCCACACATGTGAGAGTCCAGCGCCTGGTGAAAGGGGTAAGATACAAGCCCCGGCCCAGCGGAACCCGAGCACGCCCCACCCCAGCTCCTGGTGGGAGGAGAGGAGTCAGAGCAAGGAGAGGGAGCCCAGGACTGCTAAACACCCAGCCCTAGCCATCTGCACAAGAGCGCAGACACAGTGCATGCGTGGAGGGCTGGAAACTAGGGAAACAGGGCAGCAAGACCTCTGAGCGGGTTCCGAAGCTGATGCCCCTGTGACAATGAAAAGCGAGTGCTTTTTGAAAGTCTTAAAGAGACAAGGATGCAACAGCTGCACAGAAACAACCCAGGTCACAGTCCAGCAGCTGGAAATTCCAGGGAAACCCGGGTGCACTAACCCCCTGGGCAACAGCTCTGAGACCCCTCACGGAGGTAAACAGCCAAACAGCCCCCCGTTCATTACCCTTCCCAGATGCAGCCATAGCAGAGAAGCAGCCTGAGGCTGGCCAAGCCCACAGCAAGGGAGCTTCCTCAATACTGGCCAGGCAAGACACAAAGACTCAGTCTACACGCAATTGCCCAACACAAGCCACTAGGGATCGCAGTTGTCCCAGTAAAGAAAGACCAGTAGTAAGTGGAAAGTTTGGCTCTCCCAGCTGACAGTCAATAGCACCTATAAACATGAAAAGGCAAAAATATTTGATCCAGACAGGAGTAACCCAGACAGCTTTGGCATCTGCTACATCTTCCCCTGAGAAGGAATCTGGGGAGATAGATTTAACCAGTCTTCCTGAAAAAGAATTCAAAACAAAAGTCATAACCATGCTGATGGACTTGCAGAGAAATATGCAAGAACTAAGGAAGGAGAATACAGAAATAAAATAAGCTCTGGAAGGACTTCAAAACAGAATGGACAAGATGCAAGAGACCATTAATGGACTAGAAAACAGAGAACAGGAACACAGAGAAGCTGATGCAGAGAGAGATAAAAGGATCTCCAGGAATGAAAGAATTCTAAGAGAGCTGAGTGACCAATTGAAATGGAACAATATCGACATTATAGGGGTACCAGAAGAAGAAGAGAGAGAAAAAGGGAAAGAAAGTGTCTTTGAAGAAATAATTGCTGAAAACTTCCCCAAACTAGGGGAGGAAATGGCTTCTCAGACCACAGAGGTACACAGAACTCCCATGACAAGGAATCCAAGGAGGGCAACACCAAGACACATATTAATTAAAATGGCAAAGATCAAAGACAAGGACAAAGTATTAAAGGCATCCAGAGAGAAAAAAAAGGTTACCTAAAAAGGAAAACCCATCAGGCTATCATCAGACTTCTCAACAGAAACCCTACAGGCCAGAAGAGAATGGCATGATATACTTAATGCAATGAAACAGAAGGGCCTCAAACCAAGAATACTGTATCCAGCACGATTATCATTTAAATATGAAGGAGGGATTAAACAATTCCCAGACAAGCAAAAGTTGAGGGAATTTGCCTCCCACAAACCACCTCTACAGGGCATCTTACAGGGACTGCTCTAGATGGGAGCACTCCTAAAAAGAGCACAGAACAAAACACCCAACATATGAAGAAGGGAGGAGGAAGAATAAGAAGGGAGAGAAATAAAGAATCATCAGACCATGTTTAAAATAGCTCAACAAGTGAGTTAAGATAGACAGTAAGATAGTAAAGAAGCTAACCATGAACCTTTGATAACCACAAACCTAAGGCCTGCAATGGAAATAAGTACATACCTTTCAATAATCACCCTAAATGTAAATGGATTGAATGCACTAATTAAAAGACACAGAGTAATAGAATGGATAAAAAAGCAAGATCCATCCATATGCGGCTTACAAGAGACTCACCTCAATGCCAAAGACATGCACAGACTTAAAGTCAAGGGATGGATAAAGATATTCCATGCAAACAATAGAGAGAAAAAAGCAGGTGTTGCAATACTAGTATCAGACAAAATAGACTTCAAAATAAAGAAAGTAACAAAAGATAAAGAAGGAAATTACATAATGATAAAGGGCTCAGTCCAACAAGAGGATATAACCATTATAAATATATATGCACCCAATACAGGAGCACCAACATATGTGAAACAAATACTAACAGAATTCAAGGAGGAAATAGAATGCAATGCATTCATTTTGGGAGACTTCAACACACCACTCACTCCAAAGGAGAGATCCACCAGACAGAAAATAAGTAAGTACACAGAGGCAGTGAACAACACACTAGAACAGATGGACCTAATAGACATCTACAGAACTCTACATCCAAAAGCAACAGGATACACATTCTTCTCAAGTGCACATGGAACATTCTCCAGAATAAACCACATAATAGGGCACAAAAAGAGCCTCAGTGAATTCCAAAAGATTGAAATCCTACCAACCAACTTTTCAGACCACAAAGGCATAAAACTAGAAATAAATTGTACAAAGAAAGCAAAAAGGCTCACAAACACATGGAGGCTCAACAACACATTCCTAAATAATCAATGGATCAATGACCAAATCAAAATGGAGATCCAGCAATATATGGAAACAAAAGACAACAACAACACAAAGCCCCAACTACTGTGGGATCCAGCAAAAGCAGTCTTAAGAGGAAAGAATATAGCAATTCAGGCATATTTAAAGAAGGAAGAACAATCCCAAATGAATGGTCTAATGTCACAATTATCGAAATTGGAAAAAGAAGAACACATGAGGCCTAAGGTCAGCAGAAGGAGGGACATAATAAAGATCAGAGAAGAAATAAATAAAATAGAGAAGAATAAAACAATAGCAAAAATCAATGAAACCAAGAGCTAGATCTTCGAGAAAATAAACAAAATAGATAAGCCTCTAGCCAGACTTATTAAGAGGAAAAGGGAGTCAACACAAATCAACAGAATCAGAAACAAGAAAGGAGAAATCACGACAGACCCCACAGAAATAAAAAGGATTATTAGAGAATACTATGAAAACCTATATGCTAACAAGCTGGGAAACCTAGGAGAAATGGACACTTCCTAGAAAAACACAACCTTCCAAGATTGACCCAGAAAGAAACAGAAAATCTAAACAGACCAATTACCAGAAAGGAAATTGAAGCTGTAATAAAAAAACTACCAAAGAACAAAACCCCCGGGCCAGATGGATTTACCTCGGAATTTTATCAGACATACAGGGAGGACATAATACTCATTCTCCTTAAAGTTTTCCAAAAAAATAGAGGAGGACAGAATACTCCCAAACTCATTCTATGAAGCCAACATCACCCTAATGCCAAAACCAGGAAAAGACCCCACCAAAAAAGAAAACTATAGACCAATATCCCTGCTGAACGTAGAGGCAAAAATACTCAACAAATCTGTGGCTTTCCTATACACTAACAATGAACCAATAGAAAAAGAAATCAGGAAAACAATTCCATTCACAACTGCATCAAAAAGAATAAAAAACCTAGGAATAAACATAACCAAAGAAGTGAAAGACCTATACCCTGACAACTATAAGACAATCTTAAGAGAAGTTAAAGAGGACACTAACAAATGGAAACTCATCCCATGCTCTTGGCTAGGAAGAATTAATATTGTCAAAATGACCATCCTGCCCAAAGCAATATACAGATTTGATGCAATCCCTATGAAACTACCAGCAACATTCTTCAATGAACTGGAAGAAATAATTCAAAAATTCATATGGAAACACCAAAGACCCCGAATAGCCAAAGCAATCCTGAGAAAGAAGAATAAAGTAGGGGGGATCTCACTCCCCAACTTCAAGTTCTACTATAAAGCCATAGCAATCAAGACAATTTGGTACTGGCACAAGAACAGAGACACAGACCAGTCGAACAGACTACAGACTCCAGACATTAACCCAGACATATATGGTCAATTAATATTTGATAAATGAGCCATGGACATACAAAGGACACACACATCTTCAACAGATGGTGCTGGCAAAACTGGACAGCTACATGTAGGAGAATGAAACTGGACAATTGTCTAAGCCCATATACAAAAGTAAATTCAAAATGGATCAAAGACCTGAATGTAAGTCATGAAACAATTAAACTCTTGGAAAAAAACATAGGCAGAAACCTCTTAGACATAAGCATGAGTGACCTCTTCTTGAACATATCTCCCCGGGCAAGGAAAACAACAGCAAAAATGAACAAGTGGGACTATATTAAGCTGAAAAGCTTCTGTACAGCAAAAGACACCATCAATAGAACAAAAAGGAACCCTACAGTATGGGAGAATATGTTTGTAAATGACAGATCCGATAAAGGCTTGACGTCCAAAATATATAAAGAGCTCACACACCTCAACAAACTAAAAACAAATAATACAATTAAAAACTGGGCAAGGGAACTTTACAGACAGTCCTCCAAAAAAGAAATACAGATGGCCAACAGGCACATGAAAAGATGCTCCACATCGCTAATTATCAGAGAAATGCAAATTAAAACTACAATGAGGTATCACCTCACACCAGTAAGGATGGCTACCATCCAAAAGACAAACAACAACCAATGTTGGTGAGGCTGTGGAGAAAGGGGAACCCTCCTACACTGCTGGTGGGAATGTAAACTTGTTCAACCATTGTGGAAAGCAGTATGGAGGTTCATCAAAATGCTCAAAACAGACTTACCATTTGACCCAGGAATTCCACTCCTAGGAATTTACCCTAAGAACCCAGCAATCAAGTTTGAAAAAGACAGATGCACCCCTATGTTTGTCGCAGCACTATTTACAATAGCCAAGATATGGAAGCAACCTAAATGTCCATCGGTAAATGAATGCATAAAGAAGATGTGGTACATATATACAATGGAATATTACTCAGCTTAAGAGGAGGGCAAATCCTACTGTTTGCAGGAACATGGATGGAGCTGGAGTGTATTATGCTCAGTGAAATAAGCCAAGCGGAGAAAGAGAAATACCAAATGATTTCACTCATCTGTGGAGTGTAAGAACAAAGGAAAAACTGAAGGAACATAACAGCAGCGGAATCACAGAACCCAAGAATGGATTAACAGGTACCAAAGGGAAAGGGACTGAGGAGGGTGGGTGGGTAGGGAGGGATAAGGGGGGGGAAGAAGAAGGGAAGCATTAATATTAGCATGCATAATGGGGGGGTGGGAGAAAGGGGAGGGCTGTACAACACAGAGAAGACAAGTAGTGATTCTACAATATTTTACTATGCTGATGGACAGTGACTGTAAAGGGTTTTATAGGGGGGACCTTGTATAGGGGAGAGCCTAGTAAACATAATATTCTTCATGTAAGTGTAGATTAATGATAACAAAAAAAAAGTAGAAAGTAAGAAAAGGGGGATTACTCCATGATAGGATAAAACTAACTGTAAATCAATGATTAATGCATGCTTTAAATATCCTTAATTTTGATCACTTAAAGTGTGTCAGATGATCGGCTATGGAGGTACATTTTTCTGACAATATTCCTTTCTCTAAAAAAAAAGCAGTTCCTGTGTGGTGACCTCCAATGAGTTCTACACAATGGTATAAATGGCATATCAAAGTGTGGGCAAAGGCTCTGTTTGTGTTTATACAGAGAATCAAAGCCTAATTTGGCTACTCAGAAAATAAACTAAGATACAATATGAAGAAGAACTTCCAACATCAGCACTCTCTTTAAGAGTCATAGCAGAAGATGATCATCAAAAAACCTCAACAAAGATCCAGGTGCTGCTACAGTTTTAGCTGCATTCATCCCACTGGTTCCTGGACTTGCCATGGGAATGAAGAAGGAGATATCTAAGCTGGCCTGTGCATACAGTAAAACAACAAATTTGACTGGATCTATACTGTTGGAACTCAACCAAGAATTAGGAGAAGTGCAAGTTGTAGCACTCCAAAATCTTACAACTACAGACTATCTACTGTTAAAAGAACATATGCAATGTGAGCAGTTCCCAGGAATGGGTTGTTTTAATTTGTCTGATTTCTCTCAGACTGTTCAAGGTCAGTTGGACAATATCCATCATATCATAGATAAATGTTCACAAATGCCTAGGGTGCCTAACTGGTTTTCTTGGTTTCACTGGAGATGGCTGGTAATTATAAGTCTGCTTTGGTTATGTAACTATATTCCTATTATGTTAATGTGTGTGCACAATTTAATTAGTAGTTTAAAACCTATACATGCTGAAGTTACTCTACAAGAAGATATGTCAAAGAAATAATCAATCTTCCCATGTTTTGTTCTGTCTGCTACTTCTATAGCTTTTCTTCTTCCTTCCTAATTACAACCCTTAAATAGAATTCTTGCCTCATATCGAATTTACCGAGTATCATAATTCTTCCAAGTGGTAAAGATACCTCAGGATAAATGCTGGGCATAGAAGCCACAGGGCATAAATATGCAAAGAAGTAAAAAGCTAACCCTTTCAAACAATAAGGCTTCCCTCTCACTTACCAACTTTACATTTCCCTGTATGGCCCCGGAAGATGACTGGTTAGCTGGAAACGGGTAAGATTCCTCAAGGGAGGAACAACCTAAGACAGGCACAGTCACAGGGGGACCATCAGATGAGAAATTGGGGATCAACAGAGGTGATGCTTAGAACCTCACCACCCCTGTTTTGAGAGAAATCTTCTGCATCTGTGGATGTTTTATTGCCCTTGTCTAGCTTGGATTAACACTTAGTCTACAGGCACACACCTGATCATCTACATTTGCTCTCTTACAACACTAAACTATGTTTTCTACCTTTATCTTGCATCTACCTACCACTTCAGCATTTTATTAAAAATAATAATAATAATAATAAGGAAGAAATGTGGGATTCACATATAAATCAAGTATAAAAATCAAACGAATATTCATATTTGACCTGATTGTTTATAGTTCATAATGCGTGATCAAACCCGAAAGTTTCTGTGATGACTGCCCTTGCACTGTTCACCATGTAAGAACTTATTCACTATGTAAGAATTTGTTCACCATGTAAGAACTTGTTCGTTATGCTTCAGAAGATTGGAGACTGATGAGAATTAGGCTTGGGGTGGATTAATGATTGTGCATTGAGCATTGAGTCCCCTATACAGAATTTTATTGTTGTTAACAACCATTTGATCAATAAATATGAGAGATGCCCTCTCAAAAATATATATATATACATAATTCTACTATTTACCATTTTGTTTTCCCTTACCTAGAGAAGTTCATATGAAATATTATGTAATTTTCACATGGTATAGTATTATTCCCCTATTTGCCAATTATGGGCTGATTAATCACATTGAGCAGAATAGCCTCAGTGTGCTTGGGAGGCAAGTGAGTGACCTAGTCCATTCATTCAAGAAATTTTCAGTATAGCTGAGAAGATATAAACGAGAGATATTTTGTTAGATGCTATAATTTTTTAAAAATTTTGATTGATTGAATAATTACACTTCTGTTAAGAGAGAAGAAAATATTAATCAGAAATCTGTTTAAGGAATGTAACTATATAGTGTTAACCATCTACATCCAAAGTGTATTTTTTTGATAAAGGTAAATAAAAGTGATTTTATTTCAAACTGCATGTTATCTATGTCACTAGGAAGCTGAATTGAGTGAAAATTTGCACAATATGTTATATTAAATATCATTTCAATTGATTGCTATATGCCATATTTGAATGATTTTTAAATAATCTGTAAATTCTGGCTCAAGTTATTTTTAGATTTCTGCTTCCCACAAAAAAGCCCTATTACAGACCTAATGCACATTCTCTAAGCTGAAAAGCATATAAAGGAGGCAGGAAAAAAAAAGAGAGAAAAAGATGTGATTTAATAATTCAGCATCAAACACAGTGCCTGATACAAACAAGACCCTAGATGTCTGAGAATGGATGCACCGCCATACTGCACGTGGGCTCCGTTCCTTGAGACTAGCTCAGCTTCTGCTGAGGAAGTTTCTGTTTTCCCCATTGTTGAGCATAAATAAGCTTTTTTATTTTAGCATTACTAAGAAAAAAATTTATCTTTAAGAGCTAAAATCTTCTTTAAGTCCTAAGTCAAATAAACAGAGTTCCAAGAGTGAGCAGATATTCAGTAGATATTGCTGGAATTTGTGGAGAGGGGCAGAAAGGGTTTCTGGCACACTCAGGACCATTTTGTGCTGGCTACAGCCTATGTCATGGTGCGTGATGCCCGCCGAAGTGAGGTTCTCATAGGCTATCTGATGAACCTTAGATTCACCTAGTTTGACTTCTTGTTTTACGGGGGATGAAACTGATGGCTAGAGAAGTGAAACAATTTAAGATACTTTTATAACACTGAAAAACCAATATTCTTTTATAAATAAAAAATACAGATAACTTTGCTTATCTTAGATGCCCCTGAAGGTCTCTTAATAGCTATTTGCACTCTCTTAATATCTTTATTGTTGAATTGTTACAATTGTGTTTGTATTTTGCTTAAAATTTTGTAATATTCCTTGACCAGAATTTTCTAGATACCATGAAAGAAATTTTACATTCAAGCATATACAGAGACAAGTAAGACTTCTAGGGATAAGAATCAAAGAAAAGACTCAAAATGCCAAAAATCCTGAAGTAGGTCATTAGACTCTTCACAGAGTTTCACAAAATGCTCTGCTTTAGTTGCTACAAAGGAATAGATGATTCCTCCCCCTCTTTTGCTAGTCTCTAAACTAGTTGTCCTCGTCAGGGTTACATTAGAAACCTGATTGAAAATATAATATGCCAAGGCCCCACACCAGAGATCAATTTAGTGAATCTGGAGAGGAGCCGGAACTCCCAGGCGATGCTCACATGCAGCCTCGTTAAGAACCGGAGCTCTAAAGGACAGTTCTCAAAATGTGGTGGGTCCTTAGAAACCACCAAGACCTTTTCATGAGTTCCACGAGGTAAAGCCTATATTCATAATAATACCCAAGCGTGATTTGCCCTTTTTTGCCGCTTTGACATTTGCTGAGAGAACAAAAGGCAATGGCGCATGAAACCGCCGGAGCCTCAGCGTGAGTCAGGACAGCCGGCAGCCAAGTGTTCTGGGAGGCGCTATGCTCTTCACTGCCACGCACATTCAATTAAAGAGAAAAACAGTTTCACTTAGGAATGTCTTTGATGAAGCAGTAGCCACTTTTAATTTTATGAAATCTCATCCCTGAATATGTACCTTTCTAATACTCTGCGTGACGAAATGGGAAGTCACATAAAGCTCTTCTGCTTAAGGAAATAAGGTAGTGGTTTCAAAGAAAAGCTTATGTGTGAGTGCTTGAGTTGGGAGCCGAATAAGCCAGTCGCTTAGCTGCTTTTTTTCATGAAACATCGTGTTTACTTTGTGAACCTGTGTAAAATCTCTGAATATGAGAGACTGTGTTTTGGGACTAAAACTGCATCCTGTTTTTGAAACAGGAACAACGTTGAACTACTGAATGGGCAAAGGCATATGACTTACACAGGACTAATGTATCCCCCACCCCATTCTTGATAAAAATTAGACATACTGCAAAAAATATGTTCCTAGTAACTGTCATAAAATTCTTGTAAAGCCAATGAATTGTTAAATGTAATTATATCTTCCAATCATAATATTTGGAGAACAACTTGTGTAAGTTTCCTAATACTTCTGCAGTTTGCTGCTAAAGTCTCCTGGCTT